>NC_081310.1:129256646-129881646 GCF_026419965.1 Kogia breviceps
AATTAAATATATAAATATATATGTCATAAACAAACCCAGCCTGGATATACTGTTTCTGAAAAGCAAGGGACCTTAATATTTCAGAAATCCTTGTTCCTTTTCATATACATTTGATGACAGTGGTACATTCATGTTGAGGGAGTTTTAGTAGATGAGGTAGAACACAAGAATTTTATCTAGATTTTTGTTTTCAGATATGTGATTTAGAATTTAGTTTACTCTCTTTCTGACATGTAAATTTAGATTTGTTTCAAAATACAAAACTGAATTTTTAATTTATTTTCTTGGTTTAGTGTGTAGTAATTAATGACTTACAAATAATGACAGTATATCTTAATTTTGAAGAGTTACAAGCAAGCATATATTGACACAGATATTTGCTTTATTTTGCATATATTTTTTTCGCAGTCACCATACTTATTTCTTTAATTCCATTGATGATAAATGGTAAGAATTAACAGCATATTTTAATAATTAATTTTATTTAATTTTCATTGGCCAGAAGAAAATCAATAGAGTTCTCTCTGATCTTAAGGTAAGCCTTATTGTACATGTAAACTACATAATCATTGCTAATTTGCATTTTTTATAGTAGATACAAATTGCAAATTTAACTCTAATGTCTTCAATACACTGAATTTATATAGTACCATCCATCTGTGTCCCTCTTTGATACTTTACATAATGCAGCTATTTTAATACCTTAAAAGTCTGGTTTCATGAAGACACTATTGGCCTTCACCCTGCCTATAGAACACAGTCTAAATTTATAAAAAATCTTTTAAGAATGTTCATACTTTTACCTCATATATTATAGTTATTTGCTATTCTCCAGCATAAACATTCTAGTTAGGTCATTCATTTGTTCAACAAATATTTATGAAACACCATAGTTATGTATAACATAACTATAATAGTAGCTAAGTTATATAAAAAGCTTAAAAATCAATTAAACATATATGTAAATATTAGTTGTCATTAACACAGTATAATATTAAGTACAGCACTTACTATAATGCAAGTTATTTAATAGACACTGTAGGAGAAATGTGAACACAATATAATCACTTATTGAAATAATATTAATATTCAATGAGAGCCTTAACCACATTAGAACCATATATAAATATAGTAAAACATAGTGTGATTAATAGCTTAATTTTTTGTGTGTTTCTCTAGTGATACAGCCTTTCCCCTGCCTACCTCTCACTCCCTAGGCTGGCTGCAGAGTTCTCAGCCTATATGATGCTAATAATAAGCAAAACAAACAAACAACCAAACAAAAGAGAAACTGAAGTAGCTGTACTAATTTCAGACAATGCAGACTTCAGAACAAGTATTACTATAGCTCTGCATAAAGAAAAAGTGTCAATTCTCTAAGAAGATATAACAATCCTAAATGTATATGCACCTAACAACAAAGCATCAAAATACATGTGTCAAAAACTGTTTAGAAACTCAAGAAGAAATATACAAATTCACTATTATAATTAAAGACTTCAATGTCTCTTTGTCAATAATTGATAAGTAGACAGAAAATCAGTAAATGTGCAAACAAAATCAGTAAAGATATAGATGACCAGAACAGCAATATCACTCAACTTGATCCAATTGATATTTATAGAATACTCTATCCCAAAATAGCAAAATACACATTCCTCTGTTGTTTACATGAAACACTTACCAACATAGAGTACATTCTGGGCCATAAAACATACCTTAATAGTTTAAGAGAATAGAAGTCATGCAAAACATGTTTTCACACAATAGAATCAAACTATAAATCAATAACAGGAAATTAGTTTGAAAGTTCCTAAATATTTGCAAGTTAACACATTTTATAATGAATGTGTCAAAGAAAACCTTAAGAGAATATTTTTTTTAATATTTTGAACTAAGTAAAGATGAGAATGCAACTTATTAAAATTTGCAAGATACAGTTAAAGTAGTGCTGAGAGGGAAAATTAAAATTTTAAATGCATATATTAGAAAAGATTCAAGATCTAAAATCAATAACTGAACTTACTTTCTTAGTACAAAAGAGAAATAAGTAACTTTTAAACCTAAATCAAGAAGAGGATGAAAAATAATAAAAAATTAGAGCAGAAATATATGAAATAAAAAACAGAAAAAACCATAGAGAAAATCAGTGAAACCAAAACTGATTCTTTTAAAATATCAACAAAGTTGATAAGCCTCTAGAATAACCAACCAACAAAAACAAATGGGATAGAAATACAAATTACCTACATAAGAAAAAAAAAAAAGTCATCATTGCTAATCACATGGACATTAAAAGTATACTAAAGGAATCCTGTAAGCAGCTATATGTCACAGATTTGCTTACTTAGACAAAATAGACAAATCCTTTGAAAGATACAACTATAAAACTCACACAAGAAAAAATTAGATAATCCAATAAGCCCTATGTCTATTACAGAAAGTCAATGAATAATTAATTACCTTCCAAAAGAGAAAGCTCTAGGCCCAGAAATTTTCACAGGTGAATTCTACCACATATTTAATAAATAAATAATACCACTCCTTCACAATGTCTTCTAGAAAATAGACGCTATAGATAACACTTCCTAACTTACTGTATGAGTGCAGAATTACTTTAATAACAAAAGCAGATGAAGAAATTACAAGAAAACTACAAAATAATATCTCTCATGAACATAAATATAACCATTTTCAACAAAATACTAGCAAAAGAAACCAATAAAGAGCTACACCTCACAGTGGAGAAAAGGGAACCCTCCTACACTGTTAGTGGGAATGTGAATTGGTACAGTCACTAAGGAGACTGCTATGCAAGTTCCTTAAAAAACTAAAAATAGAGCTACCATATGATCCAGCAATCCCACTCCTGGGCATACATGTGGAGAAAACCATAATTTGAAAAGATACTTGCAACCTATTGTTCATTGCAACACTATTTACAATAGCAGGGACATTGAGGCCACCTAAATGTCCATTGACAGATGATGTATAAAGAACATGTTGTATATATATACAATGGAATATTACTCAGCCATAAAAAAGAATGAAATAATGACATTTGCAGCAACAGGGATGGACCTAGAGATGTCATACTGAGTGAAGTAAGTCAGAGAGAGAAAAACAAACATCATGTGCTATGGCTTATATGTAGAATCTATAAAAATGATAAAAATGAACTCATTTACAAAACAGAAATAGGGTCATAAATGTTGAAAACAAACTTATGATTACCAAGGGGAAAGGAGGGATAAATTGGGAGATTGGGATTGACATATATACACTATTATATATAAAATAGGTAACTAATAAGTACTTACTGTATAACACAGGGAACTCTACTCAATACTCTATAATGACCTATATGGGAAGAGAATCTAAAAAAGAGTGGTTATATGTATAAGTATAACTGATTTACTTTGCTATGCAGCAGAAACTAGCACATTTGAAAGCAACTATACTCCAATAAATATTAAAAAAAACACACAGAACTACACACCACATGCAAATGGGATTTATTCCAGGTAAGCAATGCTGGTCTAACATTCAAAAATCAGTCAATCAAGAGAGAAAAGAATAAAAATTATATGTTTTATCAATTATGGCATGAAAAGCCATGAAAATCCAACATCCACTCAAGGTAAAAACTCTAAGCAAACCAATAATAGAGAAGACTTCCCTCAGCTTAATTGTGTGTGTGTGTGTGTGTGTGTGTGGTACGCGGACCTCGGACGCGCAGGCTCAGCAGCCATGGCTCATGGGCCCAGCTGCTCCGCAGCATGTGGGATCTTCCCGGACCAGGGCACGAACCCATGTCCCCTGCATTGGCAAGTGGACTCTCAACCACTGCGCCACCAGGGAAGCCCTCCCCAGCTTAATTTTAATAATCTAGAAAAAATCTACATCACTCATAATAGTGAAAAACTAGACTTTTATGCCTAAGATCAAAAACATGTCATGGATGTTTTCTCTCACTATTCCTATTCAACATGGTACTAGAAGTCCTAGCTAGTGCAATAACACAAGAAAAGAAAGGGAAAGCTATGTAGATTTGAAAGGAAAAAAATAAAACTCTCTTAATTTTCAGATAACATGATTGTATATGCAGAAAATCCCAAAGAATTTGCAAATAAATTTCTGGAACTAACAAGGAAATACAATAAAGTTGCAGGATATAAGGTCAATAACCCAAGGCAATTTCTTGTATACCAGCAATGAACAATTAGAATTGAATTAAAAGAACAAGCAGTGTCACTTTCAGTAGCACCACAAATATGAAATCCTTAAGCATAAATGTATCAAAGTATGTATGAAATCTAAATCCATAAAAGTATAAAACACTAAAGAAATAAATTTTAGAATGTATAAATAAATTGGCAGATATTTCATGTTTCATGGATTAAAAGACTCAATGTTGTGAAGGTGTGAATTATTCTCAATTTGTTCTATACATTCAACAATATTCTAATGAAAATCCCAACAAGCCATTTTGTAGATAATTGAAAAACTGATACTAAAATGTATATGGTTATCAATAGACCTAGAATATTCAGCACAATACTGAAGAACAAAGCTAAGAAATTATCACTATCTAATTTTAAGAATTGCTATTAAACTATAATAATACAGTGTGGTTTTGGTGAAAGAATAGCAACATAGGTCAATGGAACAGAATGGAAAACCCAGATATAGACCCACACAAAGATAACTGAGTTTCAACAGAGATGCAAAGGCAATTCAATGGAGAAATAACAGTCTTTTCAATAAGTGGTGCTAGAACAATTGGTCATACATATGTTCATAGCAGTATTATTTACAATGGCCAAGATATGGAAGGAACCTATGTGTCCATCAACAGATGAATGGATAAAGAAGATATACTATATATAATACACACACACACACACACACACTGGAATATTACTCAGCCATAAAATAGTAATGAAATTCTGCCATTTGCAACATCATGGATGACCTAGAGAGTATTATGCTTAGTGAAATAAGTCAGGCAGAGAAAGATGAATACTCTCTCAGTTGTATGTGGAATCTAAAATATAAAACAACCAACTGTATATAACAAAACAGAAACAGACTCAAGGACATAGAGAACAAACTAGTGGTTACCAGTAGTAGGAGGGAAGGAGGGAAGAGTGAGATAGGGGTTATAGGATTAAGAGACACAAACTACTATGTATAAAATAAATGAGCAATATTTTACAGCACAGGGAAATATAGCCATTATTTTGTAATGACTTTAAATGAATATAATTTATAAAAATGTTGAATCACTATGCTCTACACTTGAAACTAATATAAAAATGAATACATATACTTCAATTAAAAAACTAGTATTAAGAATTCTGAATATCCATTGGAAAATAAAAGTAAAAAGCAGCACTTAAAAAAAAAAAAAGAGAGAGAGAGAGAGATCATGTGAGCACACAATGAAATGAGACCTATTTTGTCAGCACCTTGATCAAGTACATACTGATTCAAATAAATGGTTGAAAAAAGTAAATTAATGGAAAAGTGAAAAAAATAGACAAATGTCCCATGCATAAGAATCCCAAATAATTTATGTAAATGCCCACCCTCAAGCAGATAGAGCATAATTTCTCATTTTTTAAATGTAAACTCTGCATAGTAACTTCTTTATGAAGTATGTAATGGGAGAAGTACTTTATAGGAGAAACCTGACAAACACAACCTCTGTCAAATGTTCAACATTAACAGCAACAGTGATAAGTCACATTGATATGATAGTGATCATGTGTACCTTTGTTATGATGTAATGAGAATGACATTTTACCTCTGTGGTCTTGTTCCGCAAAATCCATAACTTTAGTTTAATCATGAGAAAATCATCAAAGAAGTATTGAAAGAGGTTTTACAAAATACCTGACCAGTACTCCTCAAAACTCTCAAAGCCTTCAAAAACAAGAAAAGTCTGAGAAACTGTCACAGCCAAAAGAGCCTAAGCAGACATGACAAGTAAATGTAATATGATATCCTGGATGAGATTCTAGAACAGTAAAAGGACATAAGGTAAAAATTATGGAAATCTGAATAAAATGTGAACTTTAATAGTAATGTATTAATATTGATTCACAAATTGTGATAAACTATACTAGTGTAAGTATTAACAATATAAACCGAAAGGTATTCCAAAAGTAAAAAGTTTATTTTAAAAATCATTTGGTACTATACTAGATAGTATTAGATTTCTTATTTAATCGTGTACCCTTTCTGTGATAAGATTATACTTCTTGAACTACTGATGGTAGGCTTCATTATATGATTTACTTTAGCCAATGAAATATGTGTGGAAATAGTTAAGGACCCTACTGAGAAACAGCCATGAGTGATCTCCCTTGAAAAGTACTTCTCTTGCACGAAAACAGCCATGTCCAGGCTCCTCTTTCAGCCTGGATCCCAGAATGAATGTTTCATGGAATTGAACCATAAGTGACAATCTAATATAGTCATCAGATAATGAGGGCTAAACCTTAGTTGTAGTAAGCCACTAAGATTTTATCATATTAGAGTATAACCTAACAAAAATGACTAATTAAGAAATGTGAACACAGACTTCCCTGGTGGTACAGTGGTTGAGAGTCCGCCTGCTGATGCAGGGGATATGGGTTCATGCCCCGGTCTGGGAAGATCCCACATGCCGTGGAGCAGCTAGGCCCATGAGCCATGGCCACTGAGCCTGTGCGTCCGGAGCCTGTGCTCCACAACAGGAGAAGCCACAACAGTGAGAGGCCCGCATACCACAAAAAACAAACAAACTAAAAAAAAGAAATGTGAACACATAAGTAGTGTTCTCCTGAGACAAAAACATCAATATACGTGCCACTGGGTTTGGACTGGGTAGTTGGTAGAAAGGATATTTATTGTTGATTGGACAGATGGCAACCCATTATGTGTGTGCACATGTGAAACACTTTATATAGTTGTTGCCTCAGATAGCTTAGAAGATGGATAATTTGTTGAATGAGGTTTGTAGGTCAATAAGCTGGAAAACAGAAAGCTACTCAAGTGCTATTGGCTGCATTTGATAAGATACTTTAAGAAAGATGAACTCAGAAAAGAATTGGACATTTTACTAACAGGGATGAAAATTAATTCTTCTTTCACTTCCCCCATTATAATATAACATTAAGAAATTTTAATGAGAGAGACCAATTAAAACAGCCTCATGGCAAAGCCCAATTTGGGGGGAGACAAAAGTTGCTGTTAAACTTAGTAGTGGTTTATATGGCACCCAGTAAATCTCTCCAACCAGGGAAAATGTCTAGTGAAAAAGACTCAGAGTGAGACTTTCTCATGGAATCCTGCCAAGTGCAAAATATTGGCAGTTAAATCTAGAGAGAAGCACATCTTACAAGGGGGAGGGGTGGGGAAGAATGTGTCCATAGACATTGGTAACAAATAAAAATCATTTTATGTTTTTTGAGGGAGTTATACCAGCACCCTAATATAAATAGACTTTATTTGAGACTTGAAATTCCCTTTAGGTACTAGGGTTACCAGAATTAGTAAATAAAAATACAGAATGTCTAGTTAAATTTGAATTTCGGATAGACAACAATTTTCTTTTTTAGTAAAACTATGTCCCCTAGAGTATTTGGGACATACTTATACTAAAATATTTATGGTTTATCTAAATTCAAATTTAACCAAAAGTCCTATATTTTATATGGTGATCCCATTTGGGCATCCACATTTCTGTAGGTAAAAAATAGACTGAAAAACCTTATGAGCACCCAAGGAGGGAATATTCTTTAATATCTTCTTCAGACATAGCCAAGGAGGAAAATGAACAAAGAATGTCCTAGCAGAAGTCAAATCCAAGAGCCATCACCAAAGGACCGAGGAGCTACTCCCAAGAAAAAAAACACCTCTTCAAGACATGTCCTATTTCCCTCCACTGCCATGTGATCTGCAGTAGGGGCCTTGTGAGGGGATTATGCCTTCACCTCTTTGAAGCAGCTTTGGCCTTGTGGTGACTTTGGCATGACTTGTGAGGGAAAGCAACTGACATTGCTGAGCAGCAAGTTAAAGCATCATCATGTGGTACTACAAATGCTCTTCTCTGCTACCATATCAGCAATGTTCTAGCAAGGAGCTTCTCTTTCAGCTTGGATTCCATAATGAAGAAAATACATGGAGTGGACCAACAGTTAGTTGCAGCTAAGATGTAATATAAACCAAAAAAATCAATATTTTTGAGGTATGGGTAGAGGGAGCAAGTCATTAGATTTTGATTTTATTGTTGTTTGTTAACCAATTAATGCAGGTTCTAACAGGTTCTGGGAGAGCAGTCATTCATTCATTCTTTTCTTCATGCATTCCAGTCACAATGGAGCTGTGGTTTATTAGAGCTATCAGAGACTTTTATGATGTAATCCAGATTAAATGGTTTGCCCAAGGTCATAGAATAAAGCAAAACTTGGATTCAGCTGTTTATTTGGCACTTAATATGGGCTTGTTGTTGTTAAAGATACTGACAAGTAAAAGTAAAATATTCCTTGACTTCAAAAAAACTAACCACTTTACTAGGAAGATAAGTTTTACATATGTAAAATACACATACACACACACACACACAAACACACACACACACACACAGGCAAGGGTGCCTTGGATGCCTCTCCTTTCACACTTAAACACCATCGGTGAATTGTCTTTCTTTTCCAAGAGAAACTCTGACACCTGTTTAATAGTAACATATTTGTCAATTCTAATACAACATAATGGGACATCATTTTATAAATGCAACTAGAGACTGATATTCTAAGGATTTTGCCAAGATCCATAAATGTATCCAATAAAAGCAAAACAAAAAATAAACTATTGTTCTAATCAAATCATTTTGGTTGTAAAGAATAAACATCCATTGAACGTACTCCAACAAATAGAGGCATGGGAAGTTTTTAAAAGGATTTGAAAGAAGTGGAATGTAGACACATGGGAACTAACACATCTTGAAACAATTACATGAGCCTCACATGTTTCTGATCCAGCAGGCCTCTTGTTTCTTAGCATCCGTTCCACTTCTTTTGTCTGCAGGTGAATTTTTCCTGCCCATCCATTCTGTTTATTCACAATTTTGGAGGTGGGTTTTATTTGCTATAATGCTGGTTCTGGCCAAATATTTTGCATAACTTGATCAATCCAGAGCCCTTTGCCTTCTGACCTCAGTTTCTGTGCCTCTTATTTCAGATAATTGAGAGGAAAACTGGTTGACTATTGATTGGAACCCTTTGGATAAGATGTTCACTCTGGTCTAATTACCTATAAACATTGAAGTGGGGTCATCTGGTGTGCTGGATATGACTTCTAAGAATTTGAAGAAAACAACTTATGTTAGAAGGAATTAGGTATGGTAGGCAATTTAAACTTACATGTTGTACACAAAGACATGGTCTCTAAAAGCAACACACACACACACGAGGTTCTATGTACACATTTATATGAAGCAGGAATTCAAAAGATTTAAAAATCTGTCCAAGAGGGCCAACTGGTGCAAATGTATTATATTTTGGCATTGTTCTGCTTCATATATGTTATAATATTAATTTTGTATTAATTTAAATTTCACATAAGGTTGAGTTATTGAAATACAGGAGGTAGTTGTGCAATTAGAGTCATTTTACTTATTAGGTTTGCTTTGATCTAAATTGTTGGTGATTTGAAAATCTTAATTTCTGAGTGAATTATAGAGAGAGTTTTATTGCTTGAGTTTATTTTTTGTATAATTAGGATGTAGTAATTTAGTTTATATATTTTCTGTTTAATTGAGTTAACAATGTCTGCTGAAAATACAATCCTATTACCTGATTTGAAGAAATGTCTACAATTAACTCTCTTATTAGGACTGATTGGATAAGAGTGACTTTTATCATAGGCCTCTTGTCTTCTGAATATCAATATGAAATACTACCAACGAATAAGAAAATACATTGAAAAAGAGTTTGCATTCTTTGACAAAACCCCAAGGGTATAGTGAACACATTTAAATTAATGTTGAGTTTAGAAAGATAAAATTTAAATCCATAAAATATAGGAAATATTTTGTGTGTGAAAAATATACATTAAAGAATAAGAGTTTTATAATTATTTTAACCTAGATATTCACTTGATAAAAATTTTTTAAGTACAAAATAGATACTTTTACACTTTCCTTTTCTTTTTTTTAAATTTTATTTTTTATTTATTTTTGGCTGCATTGGGTCTTTGTTGCTGTGCATGGGCTTTCTCTAGTTGTGGCGAGCAGGGGCTACTCTTCATTGCAGTGTGCAAGCTTCTCATTGCTGTGGCTTCTCTTGTTGCAGAGCACATGCTCTAGGTTTGTCGGCTTCAGTAGTTGTGGCACACAGGCTCAGTAGTTGTGGCTTGCAGGCTCTAGAGTGCAGGCTCAGTAGTTGTGGTGCACAGGCTTAGTTGTCCCACAGCATGTGGGATCTTCCCAGATCAGGGCTCGAACCCATGTCCCCTGCATTGGCAGGCGGATTCTTAACCACTGCGCCACCAGGGAAGTCCCTACACTTTCCTTTTCATTTGAACATATTCTATATTACCTACATGAATGCAATGAGAAAATCTAGGTAATGTGTTAAAATCAGTGGCTTGTAAATAGTAAGAACTCAACAAATATTATCTTTTGTTATCTTGATCATTGTAATTATCTTCATTTTCATCATCAGTCCTCTTTCTGGATAAGCAGCAACATAACAAGGTAATTCAAGATAATGTACATTTTGCATTACTTCAATGTTGATTATCAAAATATTAATTTTTTGAAAAATCTAATTTCTAAGACACCCTATGAATGATTTCACAGATAAATGCAGTTTGAACCTGTATTTATATTGCACATAATATTCACCCAATTTCAAAAATTTTCCTTAGGTATGACAAAGTAAATTTTCTTATGCTCTTTAATTTCCTTTGTGTCTCCAAATAATTTTGGAAAAACTAAAGATTTTAGAAGTTTAGTAGCAGATACAAAGATTAAAACTGCCAGTCCCTTGCCAGTTAAAGATTTATTTCTACAGAACCATATAGGTTGATCACATTCTGGTTCTGCATGATCAAAAAAGATTTTCTGGGCTTCTCTGGTGGCGCAGTGGTTGGGAGTCCGCCTGCTGATTCAGGGGACATGGGTTTGTGCCCCGGTCCGGGAGGATCCCACGTGCTGCAGGGCGGCTGGGCCCATGAGCCATGGCCACTGAGCCAGCGCGTCCGGAGCCTGTGCTCCGCAAGCAATGGGAGAGGCCACAACAGTGAGAGGCCTGCATACCACACAAAAAAGAAAACAAACAAACAAAAAAACAAAAACAAAAAAGATTTTCTATTTTCTGTTTGTGACTGAATTTTACAGAAACAGATATGCATTTCCTATGCATAGTATAATGGCATTCAAATTATCTTGATTTTCCTCCAGTAATCTAGTATTTTCCATCACACATGCACACATGCACACACACACACACAATTCCAGTTGCATGTAACATACAAAATCTGGAAGAAGAGCCGTTTCAGAATACAGATCTAATTGAAATGCAATGACATATAAACAAGATGTCTACATCTCCTAAAGGAGAAAAATTTAGAAAAGTTTCACTTTTCAAAGTTATAAAATACTCAGAATTTTGATAATCACCAAAAGTGAACTTCCCAAATCTCTTATAAAAATGTCAAAGACCTTACCCCTATGATTACAAACTGGAAAAGTTTGTAATCCTTTTGTAACCAAATTGAACTAAAACAATAACCAGCTTATAATGGAAATTTCAGGCAGAGTCTATCATGGGTTATCTGCAATTAAATTTCAGTCAAAGAATTAGGCTTCCAGAAGACTAGAATGCCAGAAGATGATGTTCAAAGAAAATTAAATGAGAGTTATCAGAGAAGGAAGTCAGAGTGTATATTGGTTATCAACAGTAAACATGTAGGGGGAGAGAGAAGATGGCGGAAGAGTAAGATGCAGGGATCACCTTACTCCCCACAAATACATCAGAAATACATCTACACGTGGAACTTCTCCTATAGAACACCCAACGAATGCTGGCAGAAGACCTCAGACCTCCCAAAAGGCAAGAAACTCCCCACATACCTGAGTAGGGCAAAAGAAAAAAGAATAAACAGAGACAAAAGAATAGGGACAGGACCTGCACCAGTGGGAGGGAGCCGTGAAGGAGGAAAGGTTCCCACACACTAGAAGCCCCTTCATGGGAGGAGACTGCAGGTGGCAGAGGGGGGAAGCTTCGGAGCTGCGGAGGAGAGCGCAGCAACAGGGTACGGAGGGCAAAGCAGAGAGATTCCCGCACGGAGGATCGGTGCCGACCAGCACTCACCAGCCTGAGAGGCTTGTCTGCTCACCTGCCAGGGCGGGCAGGGCTGGGAGCTGAGCCTCGGGCTTCAGTCAGATCCCAGGGAAAGGTCTGGAGTTGGCAGAGTGAAAACAGCCTGAAGGGGTTAGTGCACCACAGCTAGCCAGGAGGAAGTCCAGTTGAAGTCTGGAGCTGCGGAAGAGGCAAGAGACCTTTTCTTCCCTCTTTGCCTCCTTGTGCATGAGGAGAGGGGTTTAAGCGCGCCGCTTAAAGGAGCTCCAGAAACGGGCGCGGAGCTACTGAAGAGACAAGAGACTTTTTCTTGCCTCTTCGCTTCCTGGGGCGCAAGGAGAGGGGATTAAGGGCACCACGTAAAGGAGCTCCAGAAACGGGCGCCAGCCGTGGCTATCGGCAACAGAGACGGGTGTGGGACACTAGGGGTGCTGCTGCTGCCACCAAGAGGCCTGTATGCGAGCACAGGTCACTTTCCACACCGCTCCTCCTGGGAGCCTGTGAAGCCCGCCACTGCAAGGGCCCCGTGATCCAGGGACAGCTTCCCCGGGAAAACACATGATGCACCTCGGGCCGGTGCAGTGTCACACTTGCCTCTGCTGCCGCAGGCTCGCCCCGCATCCATGCCCCTCCCCCCCCCCAGCCTGTGCCAGAGCCCCTGAATCAGCTGCTCCTTTAACCCCGTCCTGTCTGAGCGAAGGGCAGACGCCCTCGGACGACCTACATGCAGAGGCAGGGCCAAGTCCAAAGCTGAACCCCAGGAGCTGTGTGAACAAAGAGGAGAGGGGGAGGTCTCTCCCAGCAGCCTCAGAAGCAGCGGGTTAAAGCTCCACAGTCAACTTGAAGTGCCCTGAATCTGTGGAAAACCTGAATAGACACCAAAATATCCCAAGTTGAGAAGGTGGACTTTGGGAGCAAGATATACTATTATTTTCCCTTTTTTCTTTTTGTGAGTGTGTATGTGTTTGCTGTTGTGTGAGATTTTGTCTGTATAGCTTTGTTTTCACCATTTGCCTAGGTTAGACCAACACGTTTTTGTTTTGTTTTGTTTTTTTCTTTAATAGAAATTTTTCTTCTTAATAATTATTTTTTATTTTAATAACTATATTTTATCCTACTTTATTTTGTCTTCTACCTTTCTTTCTTCCTTTCTTCCCTCCTTTCTTTCCTACTTCCCTCCTTCCTTCCTTCCTTCCTCCCTTCCTTCCTTTCTTCCTTCCTCCTTTCCTTTCTTCCTTCCTCCCTTCTTTTCTTCCTCCCTCTCTTCCTTTCTTCCTTCCTTCCTTCCCTCCCTTCCTCCTTCCTTCCTTCCTTCCTTTCTTTCCTTTCTATTTTTTTCTCCCTTTTATTTTGAGCCGTGTGGATTAAAGGCTCTTGGCACTCCAGCCAGGCATCAGGGCTGTGTTTCTGAGGTGGGAGAACCAATCTCAGGACACTGGTCCACAAGAGACCTCCCAGCTCCACGTAATATCAAATGGCAAAAATCTCCCAGAGATCTCCATCTCAACACCAAGACCCAGCTTCACTCAAGGACCAGCAATGAACAGTGCAGGACACCCTATGCCCAACAAAGAGCAAGACACGTCTACAGCCCCATCCATTAGCAGAGAGGCTGCCTAAAATCATAAGAAGGCTACCAACATCCCCATACACACCACCAGACGTGGACCTGCCCACCAGAAAGACAAGATCCAGCCTCATCCACCAGAACAGAGGCACTAGTCCCCCCAACTAGGAAACCTGCCCAGCCAAATGAACCAACCTCAGCCACTGGGGACAGCCACCAAAAACAGAGGGAACTACGAACCTGCAGACTGCAAAAAGGAGACCCCAAACACAGTAGGATAAGCAAAATGAGAAGACAGAAAAACACACAGCAGATGAAGGAGCAAGATAAAAACACACCAGACCTAACAAATGAGGAGGTATTAGCCAGTCTACCTGAAAAAGAATTCAGAATAATGATAGTAAAGATGATTTAAAATCTTGGAAATAGAATAGATAAATTGCAAGAAATAGTTAACAAGGACCTAGAAGAAATAAAGAGGAAGCAAGTAACAATGAGCAACACAATAAATGAAATGAAAAATACTCTAGATGGTATCAATAGCAGAATAACTGAGGCAGAAGGACGGGTAAGTGACCTGGAAGATAAAATAGTGGAAATAACTACTGCAGAGCAGAAGAAAGAAAAAAGAATGAAAAGAATGGAGGACAGTCTCAGAGACCTCTGGGACAACATTAAATGCACCAACATTCGAATTATAGGGGTCCCAGAAGAAGAAGAGAAAAAGAAAGGGACTGAGAAAATATTTGAAGAGATTATAGTTGAAAACTTCCCTAATATAGGAAAGAAATAGTCAATCAAGTCCAGGAAGCACAGAGAGTCCCATACAGGATAAACCCAAGGATAAACACGCCAAGACAAATAATAATCAAACTGTCAAAAATTAAATACAAAGAAAAAATATTAAAAGCAGCAAGGGAAAACCAACAAATAACACAAAAGGGAATCCCCATAAAATTAACATCTGATCTTTCAGCAGAAACTCTACAAGCCAGAAGGGAGTGGCAGGACATATATAAAGTGATGAAGGAGAAAAACCTATAACCAAGATTACTCTACCCAGCAAGGATCTCATTCAGATTTGATGGAGAAATTAAAACCTTTACAGACAAGCAAAAGCTGAGAGAGTTCAGCACCACCAAACCAGCTTTACAACAAATGCTAAAGGAACTTCTCTAGGCAAGAAATACAAGAGAAGGAAAAGACCTCCAAGAACAACCCGAAACAATTAAGTAAATGGTAATAGGAACACACATATCAATAATTATCTTAAATGTAAATGGATTAAATGCTCACACCAAAAGACACAGACTGGCTGAATGGATACAAAAACACGACCCATATATATGCTGTCTACAAGACACCCACTTCAAACCTAGGGACACTTACAGACTGAAAGTGAGGGGATGGAAAGACGTATTCCATGCAAATGGAAATCAGAAGAAAGCTGGAGTAGCAATTCTCATATCAGACAAAATAGACTTTAAAATAAAAACTATTACAAGAGACAAAGAAGGACACTACATAATGATCAAGGGATAGATCCATGAAGAAGATATAACAATTGTAAATATTTATGAACCCAACATAGGAGCACCTCAATACATAAGGCAAATACTAACAGCCATAAAAGGGGAAATCGACAGTAACACAATCAGAGTAGGGGACTTTAACACCCCACTCTCACCAATGGACAGATCATCCAAAATGAAAATAAATAAGGAAACACAAGCTTTAAATGATACATTACACAAGATAGATTTAGTTGATATTTATAGGACATTCCATCCAAAAACAACAGAATACACATTTTTCTCAAGTGCTCATGGAACATTCTCCAGGATAGATCATATCTTGGGTCACAAATCTAGCCTTGGCAAATTTAAGAAAATTGAAATCATATCAAGTAACTTTTCTGACCACAGTGCTATGAGACTAGATATCAATTACAGGAAAAGATCTGTAAAAAATACAAACACATGGAGGCTAAACAATACACTACTTAATAATGAAGTGATCACTGACGAAATCAAAGAGGAAATCAAAAAGTACTTAGAAACAAATGACAATGGAGACACAACAACCCAAAACCTATGGGATACAGCAAAAGCAGTTCTAAGAGGGAAGTTTATAGCAATACAATCATACCTTAAGAAACAGGAAACATCTCGAATAAACAACCTAACTTTGCACCTAAAGCAGTTAGAGAAGGAAGAACAAAAAACCCCCCAAATTTAGCATAAAGAAAGAAATCATAAAGATCAGGTCAGAAATAAATGAAAAAGAAATGAAGGAAACAATAGCAAAGATCAATAAAAGTAAAAGTTGGTTCTTTGAGAAGATAAACAAAAATTGATAAACCATTAGCCAGACTCATCAAGAAAAAAAGGGAGGAGACTCGAATCAATACAATCAGAAATAAAGGAGACGTAACAACTGACAGTGCAGAAATACAAAAGATTATTAGAGATTACTACAAGCAACTCTATGCCAATAAAATGGACAACCTGGAAGAAATGGACAAATTCTTAGAAATGCACAAGCTGCAGAGACTGAACCAGGAAGAAATAGAAAATATGAACAGACCAATCACAAGCACTGAAATTGAAACAGTGATTTAAAATCTTCCAACAGAAAAAAGCCCAGGACCAGATGGCTTCACAAGCGAATTCTATCAAACATTTAGAGAAGAGCTGAGACCCATCCTTCTCAAACTCTTCCAAAAGATAGCAGAGGGAGGAACACTCCCAATCTCATTCTATGAGGCCACCATCACCCAGATACCAAAACTAGACAAAGACGTCACAAAGAAAGGAAACTACAGGCCAATATCACTGATGAACGTAGATGCAAAAATCCTCAACAAAATACTAGCAAACAGAATCCAACAGCACATTAAAAGGATCATACACGATGATCAAGTGGGGTTTATTCCAGGAATGCAAGGATTCTTCAATATATGCAAATCAATCAATGTGATAGACAATATTAACAAATTGAAGGAGAAAAACGTATGATCATCTCAATAGATGCAGAGAAAGCTTTTGACAAAATTCAATACCTATTTATGATAAAAACCCTGCAGAAAGTAGGCATAGAGGGAACTTTCCTCAACATAATAATGGCTGTAAATGACAAACCAACAGCAAGCATCATCCTCATACTGAAACCATTTCCACTAAGATCAGGAACAGGACAAGTTTTCCCACTCTCACCACTCTTATTCTACCTAGTTTTGGAAGTTCTAGCCACAGCAATCAGAGAAAAAAAAAAAAAAAAAAAAAAAAAAAAAAAAAAAAAAAAAAAAAAAAGAAAAGGAATCCAAATAGGAAAACAAGAAGTAAAGCTGTCACTGTTTGCAGATGACATGATACTATACATAGAGAATACTAAGGATGCTACCAGAAAACTACTAGAACTAATCAATGAATTTGGTAAAGTAGCAGGATACAAAATTAATTCACAGAAATCTCTGGCATTCTTATACACTAATGATGAAATATCTGAGAGTGAAATTAAGAAAACACTTCCATTTACCATTGCAACAAAAAGAATAAAATATCTAAGAATAAACCTACTTAAGGAGACAGAAAACTTGTATGCAGAAAACTATTAGACACTGATGAAAGAAATTAAAGATGATACAAATAGGTAGAGAAATATACCATTTTCTTGGATTGGAAGAATCAACATTGTGAAAATGATTCTATTACCCAAAGCAATCTACAGATTCAATGCAATCTCTATCAAATTACCACTGACATTTTTTACAGAACTAGAACAAAAAATTTCACAATTTGTATAGAAACACAAAAGACCCCGAATAGCCAAAGCAATCTTGAGAATGAAAAATAGAGCTGGAGGAATCGGGCTCCCTGACTTCAGATTATACTACAAGGCTACAGTACTCAAGACAGTATGGTACTGGCACAAAAACAGAAATATAGATCAATGGAACAGGATAGAAAGCCCAGAGATAAACCCACACACATATGGTCACCTTATCTTTGATAAAGGAGGGAAGGATATACAGTGGAGAAGAGATAGCCTCTTCTGTACGTGGTGCTGGGAAAACTGGACAGCTACCTGTAAAAGTATGAAATTAGAACACTTCCTAACACCACACAAAAAATAAACTCAAAATGGGTTAAAGACCTAAATGTAAGGCCAGACACTATACAACTCTTAGAGGAAAACATGGGCAGAACACTCTATGACATAAATCACAGCAAGATCCTTTTTGACCCACCTCCTAGAGAAATGGAAATAAAAACAAAAATAAACAAATGGGCCCTAATGAAACTTTAAAGCTTTTGCACAGCCAAAGGATACCATAAACAAGACCAAAAGACAACCCTCAGAATGGGAGAAAATATTTGCAAATGAAGCAACTGACAAAGGATTAATATCCAAAATTTATAAGCAACTCAGGCAGCTCAATAACAAAAAAACAAACAAACCAATCCAAAAATAAGCAGAAGAACTATATAGACATTTCTCCATAGAAGATATATAGATTGCCAACAAACACATGAAAGAATGCTCAACATCATTAATCATTAGAGAAATGCAAATCAAAACTACAATGAGGTATCATCTCACACCGGTCAGAATGGCCAACATCAAAAACTCTAGAAACAATAAATGCTGGAGAGGGTGTGAAGAAAAGGGGACACTGTTGCACTGCTGGTGGGAATGTAAATTGATACAGCCACTATGGAGAACAGTATGGAGGTTCCTTAAAAAACTACAAATAGAACTACCATATGACCCTGCAATCTCACTACTAGGCATATACCCTGAGAAAACCATATTTCAAAAAGAGTCATGTACCAAAATGTTTATTGCAGCTCTATTTACAATGGCCATGATATGGAAGCAACCTAAGTGTCCATCAACAGATGAATGGATAAAGAAGATGTGGCACATATATACAATGGAATATTACTCAGCCATAAAAAGAAATGAAACTGAGTTATTTGTAATGAGGTGGATAGACCTAGAATCTGTCATACAGAGTGAAGTAAATCAGAAGGAGAAAAACAAATACCCTATGCTAACACATATATATGGAATCTAAGAAAAAAAATGTCATGAAGAGATTAGTGGTAGGACGGGAATAAAACACAGACCTACTAGAGCATGGACTTGAGGATATGGGGAGGGGGAAGGGTAAGCTGTGACGATGTGAGAGAGTGGCAGGGACATATACACACTACCAAATGTAAATTAGATAGCTAGTGGGAAGCTGCCTTATAGCACATGGAGCTCACCTCTGTGCTTTGTGACCACCTATAGGGGTGGGATAGGGAGAGTGGGAGCGTGGGTGATGCAAGAGAGAAGAGATTTGGGAACATATGTATATGTATAAGTGATTCACTTTGTTGTAAAGGAGAAATTAACACACTATTGTAAAACAGTTATACTCAAATAAAGATGTTTAAAAAAAAAGCAGTAAACATGTAAGTGTACACATAGTGATAGAGGGCACAATTTCACATATGAATCAATAATTTAAAAATTGAAATTAACACCATATATTTAGGAATATTATATTTAATTTTAATTTCCACAGAAATAGATTTAAGGTTATTCAAACAAACAAAATATCTTTCAGAGATAAGGGAGGTATGAGGTATACAAAAGATTGAATTACAGTCAAGCAAATCCACTCAGGAAGCAATATTTAAAACCACTGTATATTCTGTAGCTTCTACATTTGTTTAAGTCCTCAGCTCTTTCATTATTTTAACATCTATGTTAGAAAGAATTCTCAATTACTATCAAATTACCAGCAGATCAAAATGCTGGATATAAGACAAACAAGTTTATGAGAAACTTGATAATAATGATGGTTTTCTAAAGAAAAACTCTTTTTGAGGATTTGGTTTTTCATTTCTTTTTTATGAATCTCTAAGGTTTCCATTGAAATTTATATCATGTCAAAAATGAAAAGCAAAATGATATAGCTATTTTTTTCACCTCATAACTTTCATGAGTAAAACATTCATCTTCCTTACTAAAGAAAGGGAAGGAAAGAGACACTACCTCCACAGTAATTCTCAGCTTTTTCTTCATGTTACTTTGCATCAGAGTAGTCAATA
Organism: Kogia breviceps; assembly: GCF_026419965.1. Lineage (NCBI taxonomy): Eukaryota > Metazoa > Chordata > Mammalia > Artiodactyla > Physeteridae > Kogia > Kogia breviceps. The sequence continues at coordinate 129,276,671 of NC_081310.1, forward strand.
CTCTATATTGACTATATATAGACTATAATAGAAAAGATAAGGATAAGGGCTTCAGACATTTTGTTAGGTTATAAGAATAATCATTTGCTCAAGTTTTATCACCCAACTCTTTGTAAACACAAAGTATTTTCAGGTATAGCTCCGATGAAAATTTTAGTTGAAAAGAGTCTGCCTTGGTTTGCTAAGTTTTCAATCTTGTTCCAAATGAATGAAAACGATACAAAGCACTTATAATATTCTCTTTCTTGACCATTGATCTGGACATAAAGTATACTAGAAAATATTCGGAGCTGGATGTTGATATACAGTGGTAGACTCCAGTAAATAAGCATATAAATAACACTATTTAAATGGAAAAGATACTCTATGAGCCAATTGGCTTGAGTCATTTAAACACATTACACTGTGCCTGCCTCTTGATAATTATCCCAATTAGATTAGAGAATCATTTATCAGGGTGCCAATTAAGTGAATTCTATGCTTTCTGGGACTTAAAAAGTCTAAATTAAACAGATCAAAAAACTCCTATGTTTATGGGCACTTTAGTTGACTCTTGATCATACAACATGGCAATAATTTAACCAGTGTTTCTTACTCCATGTACTAGGGATATAGCTAGCTAGGGGCATATTTTATTGATTGTTTGTTCTGCTATTTAAATTTCAAAGTAAAAAAAATAACAAAAAATATTGGCTTGAAATCTTAATATTAACTTTGTTTAAAAACTGATTTCAGAGAACATTTTCTTTTTAGCTGATACTTGAATTAAGAGGTTAATTAATTTAATGATTCTTGGGTTGCTAGACATGTAATTATGATTGATTGGAAATGTGTGATTTTTTTTTTTTTTTTTTAGTGACAGATTTTTCTCAGAAGATAGAGGAGACTGAGTTAAAAGTTAACTGACATTCAATAACAATGGAAAGGAACTTTTAAAATCCTTATAATAAAAGTGTTGTTGAAATCCTTTTAGCTAAAGACATCTTTTGAAACTGTTTTTTAGATTATGAAAGTGAAAGAACTTTTCTAAAGTGGTTTTCTAACATCTAATAAAGAAGCGAGATGTTACTTAAGTAACTATTGTAATCACTCTCTAAAGAGAAAGGTAAGAAATTCTACCTAGTTATGCTATGGTGGCTCTATATAGTCAACCATTCAATGTAGGGCAGGGTACAGCAAAGATGTGGTAGAGTATACAGCTTTTCACAACTCATTCCTGATTTATTTTTGTAGAACTGGCCTTATAACATTATAACTATATAATAATAAAAACATGAGAAATAAAAACTATTCTGAGACAGAACAGTTTTGCTGAAAAATCTCCAAGCCACTCTTTTGTGGCCAGTATCTTTTGGCACAAATGTTTCACTGTTACATGAAATGTTCACGTTGGTCAAAGAAATCCCACAAATTGTTTTAAGAATGTGCTTTGATGTTAAGTAGTCAATTAAGTGATTATTTCATACTCCAACTAACTCTTTTTAATATCATGCAGATCAACACTGTAAGTGTCAATGTAGTGGTTTTTCTGAGAATATTATATTGCCAAAATATATTCTGGTGGTGTAGAGGAGTTCTTATACATTTTTGCAATGTAATAAAGAAGTATTCACATACTGGGGAGAAATAAGAATTAAAATCTTCCCTGAATATGGAGTCACATATATGATGAGCAGATATAAGAGATGTCTTTAAAGGTCACTAATTGAAAATACATGTTTTATAAATCAAGTTGTAAGAACTTAATAAGCATCGTAATAACTGATGAAATATCTGAAGAAATAACTTGCACAACAGCCAAAATAATCAAATAATAATTTTAAATCTTGAAGTCAAGGTGTCAATAAATCAATTCTAAGTTATATACAGGCAACTCAGTTTATCTGCAGAAGTCAGAGAGAACCTATTATGCTTAATCACAATCCTTGTAAACATTTCTTTCTATATTTATATACTCTTAAGTATATAAATAATAAGATAAGAAAGATCTTAAAATCAATATACTTACTAGCCATAAGGACAAAGACTTGTTAGTTTTTAATCAATTTAATGCAATTTAACATATACTTGAGGATCTACTATGTGCAAAATATTGTCCTGAGAACTTAAGTGGGTGTAAAATGAACATGAAGTACTTCCTACTCCTAGCAGTTTAAAATATCAGAACTGGGATGGGAAAAGTCCATATGGGGATATATTATAGAAGAAGGTGAGTACCAAAGAATAAAATGGTGTAAGAGTGTTTCCCAGAAGTAACAATCATCTTAAGTGGTTAGGAGAGATCAAGAATAATACCCAAAAGGAAGTAGGTCTCTGTTTATTCATCCATTTATTCATAGCCAAGAGTAGAGAAAGTTTGGACCATAATGAGAAAAGAGCATATGGTTCAGACTTGTTGAAGTGTAATGTGAGTGGTAGAGAGAAGTGGGAAATAAGGCACCAAAGATAGATTGGAGTTGTTAAGTTGGAGGGCCTGGAGTACCAGGTTGAGAAGCACTAGCCAGAAAAAGTGACATTGCCTCTTCCATCACGGAATAGATTATGGTAAAAAGTTCTATGAGAGATTCATGTTGAGAGATGATATAGAGAATATGATGTGGTCTTTTTTTTTAAATTTATTTTTTATTGGAGTATAGTTGCTTTACAATGTTGTTAGTTTCTGCTGTACAGCAAAGTGAATCAATTATATATATACATATATCCACTCTTTTTTAGATTTCCTTCCCATTTAGGTCACCACAGAGCATTGAGTAGAGTTCACTGTGATGTAGTCTTTAAGGAATTAATTTAATCACCAGTCATTCACTGAAGACCTATCGTGTGCCAGGACTATTATAATTGTGAAAGGTACACCATGCCTAGTGGCTACAGATATAAAAAGTAAAGTCTTAGCTCTCGAGTAGTTCAAAAACAAATGAGATAGACACACAACTGAGGAGGCAGTTAAAGTGCAATGTAAACACTGTTAGAATATGATTGGAAACCAAGCGGTGTTTTTATTATCTACTCTTGTGTAGGAGTAGACCCCCAACTAGTGCTGTTTTTGGATGAATTATCCTCCTCAATTTATATGTTGAAGTATTAACCCCCAGAACCTCAGAATTTGACTATGTTTGGAATAAAGTCTTTAAAGTAGCAATTAAGGTAAAATAAGGTCATACTGGTGGCCCCTAATCCAATAATACAAGAGTCTTTATAAGAAGAGAAGTTTAGGATACAGACACATGGAAAGAAGACCATGTGAAGACAAAGAGAAGCCAGGGAGAGAGGCTTTAGAAGAAATCAACCCTGTCAATAGCTTGATCTCAGACTTCTAGTCTCCAGAATAGTGACGAAATAAATGTATGTTGTATATGCAACCTAGTCTGTGGTATTCAGTTATGGTAGCCCCAGAAAATAAGTACAAGTGGTTTAATACAGTAACACTCATTTAATTTGCTCTTGAATCTAGGCATTGACTAAATCAAATAACAAGTTCTCACTTGTGGCTTCTCATATAATTGTACCATATAAGGTCTCTCTCTCTCTCTCTCTCCCTCGTTTTGTGGTCTCTCCATATGGTACTCCACTCCCAGAGTAGCCAAAATTCTTACATGGCAGCTGAAGATTCCAATAGTAATTGTGCTAAGGGAAACCAAAGTTACAAGGTCTTTTATAACCTAATCAAAAAAGTCACACAGACTCACTTCTCCTGAGATGCATTTGTAGAGATAATCACAAAGTTTCTCACAGGTTTAAGGGAAGGGATATATACTTCACCTGATGATGAAGATAGTGTCAAAGTATGTGCAAATGTGTTTTAAAAACACTACTGTCTGCTCTCTGGGTAAAATTTACTCACATTCTTCCCACATGCTTAATACACTCACCCTTTCCCAGGATCCCACTAAAGTCTCATCTATTATGGCATCAGGCTCAAGCTTGAGGTCCAGAATCTCATTATCTAAATGAGGTCTGGATGTAGATGATGTCTGTGATACAGTTCATTGGATATATAGCTCCTTGAAACTCATTCTGCTCAATCTGAAGCCCTATGAAGTAAAGAGATAATTATCTGCACCTCCCACTATAAATCCAAAATACCATAGCAGGGCGGCAAGTATAGGATAATTGCTACCATTCAAAAAGGGGGAAAGCAAGGGACACACAGCAATTACTTGTCTACAGCAATTCTGTAACCCAGCTGGGCAGATGCTGACAGTTCCTTCTGTCTGGTACTGACTCTCCATGGCTCTTGGGTCTGCCTTCTGAGCTCTTGGTTCTGCAGTCTGAATTATTCTTCCTCTTCCATAATGTGTAGCCTGTGTTTTCAGCTGAGTTGTTTTCTCAGTCTTCTTGCTCGAATGAGTTTAGGAGTGCAAAAATCCCTTTTTATTTTGTAATGTTTCTGCTCTTACAGTCCAAGCTGACAGTGTTATTCCACGTGTAACTCTTAAAAATATTGGGTTTTCACTATTATTCAAAACTTATATACATACAACACCAGAGGGATGACTAATCTGAAGCCTGGAGGATCTGTCTCCAAGAAGACTCACTGTCAGCTGGAAAGCTCAGCCATGACTGAGAGTTGGGAGCTTCAGTGTCTCTCACCATGGGCCACTCTACATGGCCTGAGCTTCCTTGGCTCAGTATGAAAGGTGACCATGCTGAAAGAGAGGGAGTGCCAGATGGATGCTCTATCACCCTTTGTCACCTAGCCTTAGAAGTCATATAGCTTTGCTTCTGCCCTACACTATTAGTTGAAACAACCACCCAGGTTCAGGGGAAAAGACAGATTCAACTTCCTGGTGGAGGACAGGCCAGGTTCTAGAAGAACTTTGGGGTCCAAAAATATTGTGGTGGGCATTTTTGGAAAACATATTCTGTTAAGTGAACTTTAAGGAGGAGCCTCTGTCCCCAAATGAATGCACAAATCAAGACATGTTTGAGAGAAGGAGGTATTTTAGCCTTTTTATATTTAGCTATATAGTTGAGTATTAATAATAAATTATTAATCAATGTTAAACATTTTAAGGAGCTTTTTAGGCTTCATCTCATTTAATGTTAACAATAATCTAAAGATATAGACATTATTATCATTATTTTTGATGGATGAAGTAACTGAGCCTTAGAAACACTATTTAATTTGTTATTTAATTACTGAAGCTCACACTACTATGGTAATTCCTAGAGTATGTTCAAATGTTGATAGAACAAATCTTATACAGATGGGATATGAATGTGTTCTAGGAAAGATGGATAACTCCAGGAATAAAGTTCTTGCACTGACAAAAAAGAGATGTGATTCAGTGTATAACTGGAGAGTCTAGCCATATTGAGAGCAAGTTTGTTAATTGCAACAGGTGGAAAGATGAAATTTATTGGTATAGATGGAGATAATACAGTAAATATGTAGTGATAAGAACAATTGTTCATATTATGATTTCTTCAATTTTCTCAGTGAAATAAGAGGCAATACCATTAACTGAGGCATGGCTTTTGAAGTTTGACCATTTAGCCTTATGAAATAGTCAAGTTTGAGAGTGGAGAATGGGACAGTAAGAGGATGGTTTGGCAGGGTTTGAGATCCACTTGAGGTTTGTGGTCAGAAATTTATCTGAGAGCAGTCAGTGGAGTTGAGGATTTTTCTCCAGCCACAGACCACTGGATTTAGATGCAAAATAGAAGGAGAGTTTAGATTTAAATAGAGTTGGAATTTTCCAGATAATTATGAAAGAAAGAGAAGAAGGGAAAGACATTGGGGATATGTATAAATGAATAATTTTAACTATTAGGCTCACAATCTAACTAAAAGTAAAGCAGGAAATGAGACATGAGACATGTTAGATAAAAAAGGGGGGTGGAGGTCCCAGTGTAGTGAAAGAATTTTTGGAATAAAGTAAGATAAACTTCATAGTCAATATACCTAACCAAAGAGATAATCGAGTGTCTGTAATGTCAGTCCCTGAACCTTATTCTTACCGTTTCTTTGTCTTTACTGCCAAATGAAAAGTATGCAGTTTTGAGGGGGAGCTCTTTCTCTCCCTCTGCATGCTAGAAGTATGGGGGAATTAATACCCTCATGAACAGACCTCAACCAAAGACTAATGGTGGGTAGTATTTAAATACTCCAATTTCCTCTCCCCATTGGTGAGACAAATCTGAAACATGTTCTACACCATTTCCCAGATTTCCCCAGTTGGATTACTTTTCAGTTACTTGGGTGGCAACTTGCTTTATAATACATGTTAAATTGACTCTATCCCTTCCCTGTTCTTACTTCCTCACTCTCCTACTGGTGTTTCCTGAGATTGTCTCACAAATAAACTAATTATACTCAAACACTCATCTCAAGGCCTGCTTCTGGGGCTACCCAACTAAGTTCTCTAGAAAACCTTAACTAAACACCTCCTTTGATATCCTATCATAGCACTTACCAAGATATACTTTGTGTCATCTTGCTTGTCCTTCTCCCCATTAGCCTGTGTTCCCCAAATGAAAAAAAGAAGTTTTCATCTTTGTAATATCTTGTCACTGTTTTTTTACATAATAGGGTCAAGTTATGTATTTAGTAAATTTCATTGGATGTTCAATAAAAAATTGATGATTTTGCTGACCAAGGATTTGAAATATCTTTTAAACTCATAGAGACAAAATTTATTTGGGGTTTGGTATAAGATGAATGCTAATAGTACCACATTTTTGGCATTTTAATTCTTTGAAAACTGATGATTGACAGTAGTTAAGAGTGTCAAATATAAAATTTTGGCTAGCTAACCACAATCTACCACTATTTCTAAATTTGAGGGAGTTGAACAAGGTGATATTGTCCCTTAAGATACATGTTTAACAAAGTTAGGCAGTTTTGAGCTTGACCATTTATCATTTCTTCCTAAGCTCTTTACCTTATGAATTATTTTAGTTTCAGCAACAAAGAAATAACTAGTATTGGAAAATTTTTATTTTTTAAATCATAAATACCTTATATTTATATGATATGTTTATATATCATATATTTTGTTCTTATATATTTATATATTTATTTTATATTTATATCATATGTATATCATAAATACAAGGTACTGAATAAATATTTTTGTGACAAGAAATTATCATTTAAAAATGATTTATTGCTGGGACTAGATTAAACTGATTTTTAAATAGGAAAACGAAAGCACAGTAATAAAACTCTTATATTTTTTTAAATTGTGATTTATCACCTAAGTAACTGCTATTTATATACTTGCTCGCCACTACTAATTACTTTATAAAGTTCAATTACTACAATGGCTAAATATCACAATCATTGTGTAACTCTACTACAAGTCATAGTAGCTGTGGTACGGATACATTTGTGAGGAAGCTCATTTACATTTGCAAATCCCAACAACTGCTCAAGTATCTGCTTTCTAGCAATTAGGCAGCTGCTACTTAAAATCAATAGAGGCAAACTCTGGTTGTGTGTGTTTTGGAAACTAAGTGCTGTCTGTTGTGGCATTCTGGTACTTTGCAGTGTATTAATGAAGCCACTTTGCTTCATGCTGTTGTATCCCGGCTACTTGGCATCCTTTCCTCCTCAGCTGGATATTGCATTACTTCATCTATTTTCTTTGCATCCTTTGTGTTATTCACAGGCTTTGGCTTTGAATAGCTTTGAATTTCTCTTTTCAAGCGTTAGTTCACAGTCTTTAAAATGTATAGCTATGGAGACTGACCTGAAATACGTTGGACAATTTATTACCAAAACTATGTGTGAAATATTTAGGAGTTCTATTTGAATTTCCTAAACAGTTGAGGAATAAGTTTTATGTAGGGCACAAGGTATATATGGTGAAAACTGGCAGGCTAGTGGACATGAATGGACTAAAAAGATAACTGCTGTTATACCGGGCTTCTGCACAAGTAGAACAATCAGTTTTGAATGATGAGTTGTAACTTACTGTGTGCCAATAACTAAAATATGTATGAAACACTCATATCAAATTTCCTGTATGTATTGCCTTTGAGATTTTATAGTTTATAGTTAATGCCAATTTTTATCTTAATGTGGTTTTTATATAAGAAAATTGGCTGAAAAACATAAATGCTGAAGTCAAACTAAATGCTGCTGAGATATTGCTCTAAATTTTTTTAAAGGCACCACACTCCCTCATATCATGCACCTTTGCACATGTCAGTTTTTGTCTCAAAGTCAAGACCTTCCCTCCCCTGAATTTCCTGCCTCTCACCCACCCCAGGAAATTCTGCATTTCTTTCAATCTCTACACAAACTTCACCTGAATCTCTCAGGCAAAATGAGACAGTCCATCCATCCTCCTTGATCCCATTGTATTTTGCCCATGGATAACAGAATTACACATGCCATGGAATTACTTGTTTGAAGGGCTTTAGTAGGATGACAAATGTTCAACCTCACAACTTCTTAACTTTAAGTATATGACTGAAGAGACAATATTGTACTTTCTCATGAATTCTCACTCTTCTACATAATTAGACTAACAAAAATTTCGAAATGCATTGTTTGCAGATCTGTCTCACAAAGTCTCCTAATTCATTCTGCTTTAATTCAGAATGTAATGCTATGTTTCTCTATAACCTTTGGGCTGTATTACTTAGGACAATCTTGTAACTCTTTTTCTCTATCACCGGAAGTCTCCTTACTTTTCTCTTGGATCTTCACCCCTTTCCCTAAGGCTGCCATACAAGCTATCTTACAAATAGAGCTGTAATGAGAGGCAGACAGCAATTTCTTTTCTGCTATAATCCCTGGAAGTAGTTACCACTGAAGTAGTTTTGGTTGATGCTATTACAAAACCAGTCTTAATGCTCATCCCAATAAAATGAGATACTATCTGCTGATAGAAAAACTTTAAAAAATATACAGAATGTATAGACCAGACTCATCTTAGATATTTGATTATATCAATGTCTGTAGTTTCCCTCCCTAAATCAAAGTCAATAAAACATTAAGAATTTAAAAGAAGATGCTACATCTTTGCTTCTCATTGTGCAAGAAATTATATTACATTGGCCATTGTAAAAGTAAAATTTACTGAGTCATAAAGTTGTTTTGGGTTTTGGGAGTTTAATTGTTTAGAGGTATAATCTACTCAAAATATGCTAATTATTCACATCATTTTTTTAAGGGTAGCGATGCATGCTTATCTTGGAACAATAACTATAGTCATTGGAAAATGATTCACTCTTTAAAATTCTTCTACTAGTTCTCAAAAAAATAAACCTATGAAACATATAGAATTGAGAGACTAAAAATTATTGTTTACTGTGCTTTAGAGGTCAATAAATTTGATTGGGTTGGTCTAAGAGATTTCCTGGGTTCAAAGAGTTAAAGCCTTCCACTAATAATATCATTAAGCCCAAACACTTAAATTGGATAGTGTTTGGATAGTTATTTGTGATAGAAATAATTAAATTCAACTAGAAAATCATAGAAATGAAAAAGTATCATTTAGGCACTTGTTAACCAAATTGTCTCTAATGCTTACATTTATCAATAGTTGCAATTTGGAAAGTATCTGATTTAAAATATGTCCATTTTTGTAATCAGCTGCTCCATGAAAGGGCTGGGACTGATTTGCTGAAGCCTTTGAGTGTTGTCCATCAGAAATGCAAATGTGAAATTATTTAAAGTTATGATAAGCCTTAGAAACAAAACAATGACTCTTATCAGCAGATAATTTGAAGTGTTCAGGAACTGGGAATTTGGTTTTGGAGGGTCCACATAAAAGGAAAGCAGAATTATTACTCCAACTGGAGGTGTGTTTATCCAGCTTAATTGAAGTACAAAAAGTTAATAAAAGAAATCTCAATTAAACAGTCTGGAGACCAGAAGGGAGAATGTTTATGTCCTGTGAAGACTGTAGGGCCCAGCAGGAAAAAGAATGACTTCTTTTCTTTCTTGGCAAAAACCCAGCCGATGGAAATCCATGGACTGTTTTTCTACTGTAGCCCTCCCCACTTCCTTTCCACCTCTACAAAAGAGTTCTCCATCCCTTGCTTCATGGGCCTTACCATGGTTGCAACCCCCAAACTGCAGTTTTCTTCTGACTCCAAATAATCCCATCTTTGCTGGAGAAATATATGGCAGTCTATTTGTTTTAGGTCAACAGGAGTCATAATCAGTCTTCTTAGAGAATTTAAAAAATCTGAGTTTCCTTAAAAGTCTAAATATTTCTATAGCATGTAGCATTAACTCTGTGTGTGTGTGTGTGTGTGTGTGTGTGTGTGTGTGTGTGTGTGTGTGTGTGTGTGTGTGTAAGTTAGATTGTATTGGAATGTAAGTGGGTGTTTGGCTTCATTATGTCAACTTCGATCCTGGCACCAGCCATACTAACCAAGTTGCCACTCTCTCCAACCTCAGCAGCATCCGGTTTCTTTTAAGCTTATGAACCTGGCTGACAAGGTAATTCTAGTTTGGGGGAGTTTTACATAATTGAAACACCAAGTTAGAAATAAAAGTTATACATTTAGTTGGATTTAGATGGCAAAAGGTTGATAGTAAAAGGGAAATATCTGAGGTAGTAAAGACCACAGTGATTTTTTCAAGGCCAATTTAACTTCCCCTAATTTATATTTTAATTTTTAAAATTTATATTTATTTTTAATTAAAAAAATTAATTTTATTATAGTATAGTTGATTTACAATGATGTGTTAGTTTCAGGTGCACAGCAAAGTGATTCAGTTACATGTTACATATATACATTCTTTTTTAGATTTTTTTTCTCACATAGTTTATCAAAGAATATTGAGTAGGGTTCTCTGTGCTATACAGTAGATCCTTGTTAATTATCTATCTTATATATAATAATGTGTGTATATTCATCCCAAGCTCCTGATTTACAGATATCAAAACAAACTTATGGTGACAAAGGGGGAAATGTGGGGAGGGAGCAATAGATCAAGTTCACCTAATTTAAACCTTGAGATGACTATTAAGGATTGTGACAGTAGATTCATTCATTCAACATTTGCTAAATATTAGGCATCGTGCTAGTTGTTGACAATAGAAAGATGGATAAACTGTGATTACAACTGTAGAGGCTGAAAGCCAGGGATTGGTAGAAGAAGGGATGGAGGGGAGAAAATACTCAAATATTTTGTTGCACTTTTGTATTTACATATGTATGACAAGATAAGAGAAAGACACTTTTAAAAAGATGTGGTCTTGCAAGATTCACATGTACACTGGGAAATTATGTAGTTCAGAGATGGGAGTTTCTCTGTAGAAGGAAGAACACTCATGAAGTCATGGAAGCTTTACCTAATCTGGAATATCTAGGATTAACTACAGACGATTGCTATGGTTGAAGCCGAAGAGGTTACAGGAATAGGTAATATTAGACAGCTAAATATGTGCATCTGTCACAAAGAAGTTTAACGATAATGCTGTACCTCCAAGTATGAGTATTTAGACTTTCCCTGATACATGAGGCTCTTTCAGAAATTAAGATACCTCCTCTCTGTATCCTCATTTTCTAAATGTGTTGGACCATTGAAAATGACTGGTGAATAAACATGTCATGTAGTCTGTTTAAAAAATAAGTTACATATTGGGGCAGGAGACCATCTTCCTGAGCGAACTGCAGGGGGCATGTTGTTGATAGAAGGGCAGACATGGCAAAGGTCAGCCAGTGTGAAGGTAAACCCCCAAATCAGACATTGACTTGGCTTTCACCATTGTCAAGGCTCCCAACCAATGACCCCACACGGCCCCTAGACTGGCACCAGAAGTGTCCCTGATTTCTCTCAATGCTGACCACCTCCCACTGCTCTCAGCCACTGCTCATTCCCTCTGCTCCAGGTTACCAATGTTCTAGAAGATCACAACTCCTCATTATTCCACACTGTCTTCAGTCTTGGTGGTATTCTTCCCCTATCTCTCCAGGAATGTAGGCTAGATTTCACTATAAACTCTGATTCTTTAAGTTTTCCCAATATAATCTTCAATCCTTAATTATTGATTATTTTCTTCCACTCTGTTTCAGTCTTCCTACAATAACAATGAAATGCTTTTGCATAACTAAGGGTAAATTGCTTAGCAGGATAAAAAAAAAGAAAATCATAATAACTAATATGCAAGATACTATATGCAAATCCTAGTTCATGGAACATCTTTTATCCTGAAGCTACTGATGAGCCATTGAAGTATTTATAAGAAAAAAAACCCACAAAAACACAGAATAACAGTGATTTGCTTCTTAGACAGTTTCCCCTGCCTAAAGTGTAGAGTGGATGGAGGTAGAGCCAGATTAGAGAAGAGGAACTGTGGGGAAACTATTGCTCAGACCAAAGAGAGAAAAAATAAGGTTGAAACTGAAAGCAGTTTAAAAAAGGATGGGGAGGAGGTTTATACTACAGAGATGTTAAGGAGATTTGGAAGCTATATTCTTTGGGAAACAAAAAGGAATACATAATAATAACAGACAAAAATTAAGATGGTCTTCTTCAGGCATAAGGAACTGAGTGGTAGTGTCATTCTTAGAAATGGAATACAGAAAACGTGTTTGTCAGAGCACAAATTATTGAATTCAGTTGTGGACAAATTGAGCTTATCTAGGTTAAGATATCTTGATAGATAGATAGATAGATAGATAGATCTAGACCCAGATCAATATCTATATATATCTATAGTTCAGCAGAGGACCTGGACTAGAAATTCATATTTGGATATCACCTACATTCGTATGACAGTTGGTGCTCTGGGTGAGAATGAGAAGAGGAAAGAAAAGCTTATAGATTTGCATAGAGCCAGTGATAGAACTTTTCCTCTCTTCTCTCTTACCTCATCTATAGCATTATGAATGTCATTAATTAAATCAACTTTTCCTACATTCCTAAGTCTACCCTACTGGGATTTAGGAAGGAAAGCTTTTCTTGATACAGTGCTATCTGTGAGGGATTTTTACATCAATAACTAACCAGAACACTAGCCCCATGGCTCTGAAGAAAAAACGTGATCAAATGAAATGTGGGGTTTTACCTAAATTGAAACTTTCATAGGTCTATCGATGTGGTGAAATGACTGTTGATATTAGGGGTTTTATCAAAGCAGAGATTTCTTCCTGCTTTGCCTATAATTTCATGGCCATTTGCAGTAACAAAATGCTTAGGATTAACATTGATGAAATATGTGTAGTATATATTTGAAGAAGATGATCAAGTATAGAATTAAACATAATTGAGAAATTGGATAGGTATACCATGTTTTAAATGAAAGGAATGCATATTTAAAGATATATATATATATATATATATTTCTTTTTTTTTTTTTTTTTTTTCTTTTGTGGTACGTGGGCCTCTCACTGTTGTGGCCTCTCCCGTTGCAGAGCACAGGCTCTGGACGCACAGGTTCAGTGGCCATGGCTCACGGGCCCAGCCACTCCACGGCATGTGGGATCTTCCCAGAACGGGGCACGAACCCGTGTCTCCTGCATTGGCAGGCGGATTCTCAACCACTGCGCCACCAGGGAAGCCCTAAAGATACATTTTTATTCCAAATTATTGCATTTATTTAAAATAATTTTATTCAAATTGGAAAATAAAATAATTTTTAAATTTTTGAAATTATAACTTTAAATTTTATGGCAGTAGAGCTATTTTTAAAAATAAAATTGAAGGAAAAGCAAGACCTATCAAACATTATATATGTTACAAAATTATAAAATTTAAATGAGCTTAACATAATTAGATACACAAAAGTAACACAGAATATATATATGAGGATTAGATTTTGTCTTCCATATGAAATACTACGTGTCATAGAGACATCATAAACCAGTGAGCAAGGGAAGAATTACTTAATACAACTGTTCTGTTAATCAATTTGCTATGTAGAAAATAATGATATGAAATGCAAAAATTCAAACATGAATTTACAGAGAAATAAAAATAATAATTTATTAAACGTGCTAACAACATTTTTATAAACTTAAATATGATATTAGAAGAGATTTGAGGAACATAAAATTAGAACGTTATTCAAAACAGAATACAAAGTTAAATAATACAATTAAAAAGTTTACACAAAGAGAGTATTAATGCTATTAACATGAAGATTTCACAAATCAAGTTACGAAGTCTTGTAATCTCACTAGATAAGCACGAATGGATATGACCTAATGTTTAACAAAAGAGGACATACAAATGGTTAATAAGCATATAGGAAATAGTCTCCATTATCAATGTTCAAAAGGCAAATAAATTCAAATAAAAATTTTAATTGTAGGCAAATTAAACATGTAAAACTGTAGTACAAAATGATAAATTTGTGCCCAAGTACAATGTAATAAAAATTATGTCAGAAACAATTTGAGACAATTATGAAAATTCAAAATACATATACAATTTGATCTGATAATTCCACTTCTGGAAATCTCTTATAAAATTTATCATAAATTTTGAAATAAAGCAAAACAAAAAAATAAAATTGATAGAAATATGGATGATAAAATTGTTCTTAATAATGAGAAGTAAAACAACCCATAATGGTTAATTTTATGTGTCAACTTGACTAGTCTGTGGGGTACCCAGATATATGGTTAGACATTATTTTTGGGTTAAACAATATTTCTACTGTGAAAGTATTTCCAGATGAAATTAGCATTTGAATCAGCAGACTGAATAAAGCAGATTGCCCTCCCCAATGTGAGTAGCATCATCCAATCTACTGAGGGCCTGAATGGAATAAAACTGCAGAAAAAGAGAGAATTCTTTCTCTCTCTGCCTGACTACTGAACTGGGACATCAGTCTTCGCCTACCCTTGGACTAGAACTTAACACCATAGGCTTCTCCTGGGTCTCCAGCTTGATAACTACAGATCATGCACCTTCTCAGCCTTCATAAGCATTTAAGCCAATTCCTTAAAATAGATCCATCCACCTATCTATCTTGTCCCTTACACAGCCTTGCATTCTGTATGCTACCGATTCATCCATATCATTTCTTCCATTCATCTTGTACCCTAAAAACCCATTCTTGGTGTCTTATCAGTACATATTTGTAAGCTATTATAGCTCTTTTGGGGAAACAATCCTTTTCCTCCTAGAGGAGGTACAGTAGTTTACTGAACTTTATACTAGCTGTTAGTTAGAAGTGATGGGAGAAGGTGGAAGGAAATCTTAAAGAAGGTGATTATCATCTTGGGAAGCATTCATCTCAGTAGAGGCCTCTGCAAGTTCTCCAGGAAAAAGAAGGCTATTATCCTCTAGAAAGGGACATGAGCCAGATCTGCAACCTTGGAGGGTTCTGGGAATCTGATTATTCAAGATTTTTTCAAGGGTATTCATGCAGGTAACTGGGGACCATTCCTTTTATACCTAGACCCTTTCTTTAACATGGGAGACATATCAGGACTGGGAATAAAGCCTTCTCTGTAATTCAGCTACTCTGACAATTAGGTCCTTGATCTGTTTTTTCCTGATTTGCCCTCCAGTTGCAGGAAATAAGGGTGTCTTTAAATACTCTCAAAAATATCCTTAAGCTTCACTCTGTGCTAAAAGTATCTGTTGGCTGATTTGAGTCTGTCATTTTTATTTAACACATTAATATAATTTAAAAATGACTAAATAATTTCACAGTCTTCATAATTACCATTGCTGTTACATATCTCAAATATCAGAGATATTGTATAAATCAGTAATCCTCTCCCACAGATATTTCATCTTATTTCGCCACCTGTGAGAGGCTTACTAATAGTTATGCTACGGAATGCGAAGGATTATCACCATCCCCCCAATACTAGCAATGCAGTCATTTTTGCTATCTGACTGGCCAGTGACCCAACCCTGGAGTACCCTCTGAGGATCTGTTTCCTAGAATAATTTCTAACTCCTTTAGTGGGGTTCCCCCTAGAATCAAATCCTGAGAGGATCCTGTGCACTTTTTATTTTGGGGGGGAAGTATAAAAAATTTACAAAGCAAAGGAATATGAAGATGATACAGAGAAGGAAAAGCAGCATGTCAAGTTATTATTAAGCATAATCTCTGGGGAAGCTCTGGGAAAAGATAAAACACATACCTCAGAATTATTCTGGCCAAAGGTTAAGGAGATAGATTATTTATATTCTTGAACCCATTGGTTAAGGGCTGCTCCTTAATTCACAGACATTTCTGGTCACTTATGCACTGGCAAATAGGACACTGGAAATATTGGTCAGCCTTCCAACAAAGATGGCAGTGTTGATGACGGGAAGTTACGTTGGCAGTCACAGAACGGAGGGGCGATCCAAAGCTTCTGAGCAGAGAATCGACAATGATAAAAATTGTCTGATGTATTTTGTTGCTGCTGAATTAAACATACTCTTAAATTTCTGGGTAAAATAAGTATTTTTTTGTAAATAAAGAAGCTAGACAATTCTGCCAAATTGCTTCAAATATAGGTAATAGACCAATCAGTATACACCTAGTTATAGCAAATGGAAAGACAATAAACTGTCAAAACACCCACATAACAGTTGTTCCAAGAATTCATCTATTCAAAAATTAAAGTATTTAATATGAAACTATTTTAAAGAAATTATTTCAGATTAGTGATTTCTTTTCATGGATTAATGCTTAACCAGTAATAACGAAACCAGTAAAAATACTTAAATGTAATGCTGGGAAAACTTTTGATTGGAAATTCAATAATTAGTTCACATCACTGAGAATAATACCGCTAGTGGTATTTAAACCAGTACAAAACATCTGTATTCATTTTTTAAAATTATTAACAAAGTATTTATCAAGCATGTACTATGTGTCAGGCACACCTCCAGGCATCGAGGATACAGCAGTGAATGAAACAGACAAAAATCCTTGTCTTTCTGAAGTTTACACAACCTTCATTTGTAGATGTAGCTTCATGGTAATTACACTTAAGGGTTCAAGTATCTGATTATTTCATTATATCTTCTAGTGCTGTTATGTCTGAGCATTTATATAGAGACATAATAATTTTATTATACTTTGCCTTTATCCTGAATTTAAGGCCTTGTATTTTTTTAAAAATTATGTTTGTAGGTATTATCTTTGAGTTTAATTTTGGGATTGTAAACATTCCACAGTATTTATTATAAAAAGAGGCATTAAATGATTGAGTTGATAACAACTTCATTAAAGTACACACATTCTAAATGTCAGGAAAACGATAAAGCCCTTGAGATCTATCATATGAATGCTGACCTGAGAGTTTTTGAAGATTCTAGAGTAAGTGTCCTTGTATCTTTAAAAAAATGTAATGTCCACTACAAATAAATATGCTTTACTTTATCACTAAAAAAACAAAAAAAAACAAAAAAAAAAGAGTAAAATATCTATGAAGTTTCTCAACTAGAAAATATTTCTTTTCTCAGTTACACTTCTGAAATATCAACTCTCCATAGCTCTCTGGTAGGGAAAGTATCCAACCTTGCATTGCAAGTTCTCCTGCTCTCCTTCTTCAGTTGCATAGTCTGACAATTCCCAAGTCTCTCTCTATGGGTCAGTTTTTTTACATACGTCAAGATCTGCACAACCATTTCACAACTGGAGGTCTCCACTTGCATATTACATGGTCATTTCTAATCCTTAACTAAACTCATTCTGATTTCATTCTCAAATTTACACTCTCTCTTCTCTCTGTGAATGGCATGAGGATATCTGCCCTGAAGAGTTATCCTAGATATCTCCTTCTCACTCACACTCACCCATCTATCTACTAATCTCTGAAATTCTCCTCAGTATATTCCTAGTGACACTAAACAGTTTTAGAGGAGAGGCATCATTTCTAGCCTAGGTGACTAAAAAAGCTTCATAAAGTTTATCTTTCTCTTAGTATCATCTGGTCTTGTCTACTTCTAGTCCATTTTCCAGATTCATCATTCTTGAAAGAAAATCTGGTTATGTCATGTCCACATTAAAATCTCTTCAAGGGTATTACATAGTCCGCTGGATAAAATTCTAAATCTGAAATAAGATTAGATTGGATTCTTCAGTCTCTGTTTTCTCCAATTCTAATTCTCTACTCATAAACTCCTACTCATTATTCAGGCTTCTTTCTAGGTTTTACTTCTATTATGGAATCATTTCTGGTCACTCAACCTGTCCTAGGATGTGTAACTTCCTACGTGCTCTCAAAGACTCCTATCCTACTGCTTTCACAGTGCTCATCACAAAACATAGTAACTAATATTTTGTTTGCCTCTCTAGCTTCCTGTTTTGTACCTCTGTATCCTAATCCTAAACACAGTAGTGGGTATAGTAGTTGCCCAAATATGTTACTGAATTCATAAATAAAAATTATTACTAAATAGTAATATATATTCAATGGTAATATTTTATATTTTTGAAAGAGTAATTTTTTGTAGTTAAAAAACTTCATTTCATTGAGAAGTTTTAGGTTCACAGAAAAATTGAGCAGAAAGTAAAGAGAGTTCCCATATAACCTCCTACTTGTATCCTCCTATTATTAATATCTTGAATTATATGGTACATTTGTTACAGTTAATGATCCAATACTGATAAAATTATTATTAAGCAAAGTCCACAGGTTACATTATGATTTATTCAGATTTATATTTTTTCCTTGTTTCTGGTACTTTAGAATAAATCAGAAAAATTGCATTTTGTACTTTATAAATATAAAATGAAATTTCTGAGGATTTGGGCCAAAATATGGGCAAACACTGGTGAAGTTTATCTAATATACTTAATTCCTTAAACAAATATTTATTAAGTACTACAAATATATGAAGTGCTGTGCTAGGTTCTGAGGATTCAAAGCTGAATCAGATATGATAGCTTCCATTATTGAGCTCCCTTTCATTTGTGGAAGAGTGGAGGAAAGAGTAACCTAATTACCTGATGGCAGGTTAGTAGGTGCTGTGGTGGGATATTCACAGAGTGAAACTTCAATAAAGAGAAAATTTCAAAACATTAGACTCTCTGTGGAGAAGATGACTGGGGGAAGTTTACCAGAGGATATGATAGCTTGAACTGAATGTTGAAATTTGAATAAGATTTAGCAGATGAATAAGGAAAATAAAATCATTCCAACTGGAATAACAGCATGTGTGAAAACATGAAGTCTAAAACAAAAGAACATGTTTTGATGTCTAAAGAAAAGGGGAACAGATGTTACAAAGCAACAGAGAGAGGAATAAGTCAGTTAATGAAAGATGTTCATTTCTAAGCTAAGATGTGTGACTTTTATCTTCAAAAATAGGAATTTAGAGTACAATGTTTGGAAATGAGATTATAATTTTAGTTTTATTTAAAAGATTACTCTGTATTGGTAATATAAAAATAAATTTTAAAATATGAATTCATAGAAATGTACATATATGATAAAACTTTTAACATAATCACTTGCAGGATAAATATAAGATAAATAATTTTCAAGTCACTACAGAACGAAAGACTAAAGAAAGTTTGAGTAATTTAGTTAAAGCAGTGACCTTGGGGTAGAAGAATAGTGTGAAATATTTTTCTTTTTAAACATCTTTATTGCCTAGGAGGGCTGGAAAGCTTGAAAGAGAACTTTCCATTCCCCGTGAGTGAGAGACCATCACCTTTTGAAGAAAAACTGAATTTTTCTCATGTTCACATAATGGATGAACACTGGCGTGGAGAAGCACTCCGAGAGAAACTGTGTCACCGTGAAGATCGACTCAAGGCCCAGCTTCGACACTGTATGTCCAAGCAGGCAGAAGTGTTAAGCAAAGGGAAGCGGCAGACGGAGGGCACTTTACACAGCTTGAGGAGACAAGTGGATGCCTTAAGGGAATTGGTCACCAGCACATCTGTAGATTCCACGTCATCACCCAGTCTGTCTCAGCTAGAGTCTTCCCTTGCAGAGGACTCCCATCTTGGACCAAGCCAGAGCTCCTTCCAAGTTCTACAAGGTCCGTCACAATCACTAGACAGTTACCGACACTGATGCCATTCCCAGCCTCCTGCTCACAGGGTACATGTTACAAAGAGTTCTTTTAACCTGCACTTTCAATTGGAAGATCTTGAATTCCAGTTTATCATACAGTCTTAAGAAAAGTAACCTTCTGACTTTTCTCTTGGATAATTTCGTATGGTGGTTCATCTTAAAACATTTTTCCTAAGAGGTACTCAGTATATATTTTACCTGTTAGCCATGATGCTATCATTTAATTCTGTGAATCTAGTTAAAACCTGTTTTTACTGTTGCAAGGGTTCATCGTGACTTTCTCATCTTGTTGGAGGAAAAGAGCGGCTCAGCCAGATGGAGGAAAACTCTCTTGCATAAATATGAGGCAATAACTTTTCCACCTTTCCCACTACCTCACCAACTTCATAATTAGAATGCCACTTGCTTTTTATCACGAACCAGTGAATTCAAATGCTGAAACTCCACTTGTACAATTACTGTCAGGGTTTTTATAAGTCACTTGTACATATGGGAACAACTGTATACAACTTAAACCGGGGTCCTAGATGGCTGAGGGTTTTTTTAACTTTGAAATGATTATAAAACCAATACTGATTTGAATCTATAAACTGGTAAAATCTATACTTAGAAAGGTTTAAAAAAATGTACTTAAGCCCCTCTTCATTGATAGTGCCATTATTTTTGGATTTTGTTTAAAATCTGTATTCATAAAAAAGATAAAGTAAATTGGGGTCTGACATCTGACTTTACACTTCACATATCTACAGTTAAGCCATAAAATTTTTACCTAAATGTCAGTCTTTCAAGTGATTTTCCATCTCTGCCTGCAGGTTGAAATATGTTGTACCTATCAATGAATATATTTTATCACTTGAAAACATGTTATAAAACTATTATATATATACCTCAGGTGCTTTTCCTTAACCAAAAATATTCTGTGGTAGAAAATTAGGAGAACTTTGGACTTTGGAGAATCTGACCCAGTGGTAAATTCAAATTGTGTTCAGACTTTGTTTTAAAATATCCCCAAGGACTCTTCTAGGCCCCTATACAGCTTTTGAACCATAACAGGTATTATATACCATGTTACTATACACAGTATAGCACAGTGAGTAATCTCTCACCACCTACTGAGGTTTATATTCCTAAAAAGTTGTTTGGCTAGAGCTGGACCAGTAAGATATGGAGATATGGAATAGGGACTTCCCTGGTGGTCCAGTGGTTAAGACTCCACGCTTCCACTGCAGGGGGTTCACACAGGTTTGATCCCTGGTGGGGGAACTAAGATCCCTCATGCCACGTGGCACAGCCAAAAGAAAAAAAAAAAAAAAAAAGATATGGGATAAATACAATTAAAGACAATGAAAATGGCATAAAATTTATTAACGCACATTAAGTTCTAGAAAACATCTACTTCCAAAATAAAACTGATTTGGTAGTTAAAAAAAGAAAAAATCTTTATTGGAGTATAATTGCTTTACAATGGTGTGTTAGTTTCTGCTTAACAACAAAGTGAATCAGTTATACATAAACATATGTTCCCCTATCTCTTCCCTCTTGCATCTCCCTCCCTCCCACCCTCCCTATCACACCACTCTAGGTAGTCACAATCTACCTAGCTGATCTCCCTGTGCCATGCGGCTGCTTCCCACTAGCTATCTACCCTACATTTGGTAGTGTATATACGTCCATGCCACTCTCTCACTTCATCACAGCTTACCTTTTCCCCTCCCCATATCCTCAAGTCCATGCTCTAGTACTTCTGTGTTTTATTCCCATCCTGCCCCTAGTCTCTTCATGACATTTTTTTTTCTTAGATTCCATATATATGTGTTAGCATAGGGTATTTGTTTTTCTCCTTCTGATTTACTTCACTCTGTATGACAGACTCCAGGTCCATCCACCTCACTACAAATAACTCAGTTTCATTTCTTTTTATGGCTGAGTAATATTCCATTGTATGTATGTGCCACTTCTTCTTTATCCATTCATCTGTTGATGGACACTTAGGTTACTTCCATGTGCTGGCTATTGTAAATAGAGCTGCAATGAACATTGTGGTACATGACTCTTTTTGAATTATGGTTTTCTCAGGGTATATGCCCAGTAATGGGATCGCTGGGTCGTATGGTAGTTCTATTTGCAGTTTTTTAAGGAAACTCCATACAGTTCTCCATAGTGGCTGTATCAGTTTACATTTTCACCAACAGTGCAAGAGTGTTCCCTTTTCTCCACACCCTCTCCAGCATTTATTGTTGTAGATTTTTTGATGTTGGCCACTCTGACCAGTGTGAGATGATATCTCATTTTAGTTTTGATTTGCATTGCTCTAATGATTTATGATGTTGAGCATTCTTTCATGTGTTTGTTGTCAATCTATATATCTTCTTTGGAGAAATGTCTATTTAGTTCTTCTGCCCATTTTTGTATTGGGTTTTTTGTTTTTTTCGTTATTGAGCTGCATGAGTTGTTTATAAATTTTGGAGGTTAATTCTTTGTCAGTTGCTTCATTTGCACTTACTTTCTCCTATTCTGAAGGTTGCCTTTGGTCTTTTTTATGCTATCCTTTGCTGTGCAAAAGCTTTTAAGTATCATTAGGTCCCATTTGTTTATTTTTGTTTTTATTTCCATTTCTCTAGGAGGTGAGTCAAAAAGGATCTTGCTGTGATTTATATCATAGAGTGCTCTGCCTATGTTTTCCTCTAAGAGTTTGATAGTGTCTGGCCTTACATTTAGGTCTTTAACCCATTTTGAGTTTATTTTTGTGTATGGTGTTAGGGAGTGTTCTAATTTCATACTTTTACAGGTAGCTGTCCAGTTTTCCCAGCACCACTTATTGAAAAGACTGCGTTTTCTCCACTGTATATTCTTGCCTCCTTAATCAAAGATAAGGTGACCATATGTGTGTGGGTTTATCTCTGGGCTTTCTATCTTGTTCCATTGATCTATATTTCTGTTTTTGTGCTAGTACCATACTGTCTTGATTACTGTAGCCTTGTAGTATAATCTGAAGTCAGGGAGCCTGATTCCTCCAGCTCCATTTTTCGTTCTCAAGATTGCTTTGGCTATTCGGGGTCTTTTGTGTTTCCATACAAATTGTGAAATTCTTTGTTCTAGTTCTGTAAAAAATGTCAGTGGTAGTTTGATAGGGATTGCAATGAATCTGTAGATTGCTTTGGGTAGTAGAGTCACTTTCACAATGTTTATTCTTCTAATCCAAGAACATGGTATATCTCTCCATCTATTTGTATCATCTTTAATTTCTTTCATCAGTTTCTTATAATTTTCTGCATACAGGTCTTTTGTATACTTAGGTAGGCTTATTCCTAGATATTTTATTCTTTTTGTTGCAGTGGTAAATGGAGTGTTTTTGTAATCTCACTCTCAGATTTTTCATCATTAGTGTATAAGAATGCCAGAGATTTCTGTGCATTAATTTTCTATCTTGCTACTTTACCAAATTCATTGATTAGCTCTAGTAGTTTTCTGGTAGCATCCTTAGTATTCTCTATGTATAGTATCATGTCATCTTCAAACAGTGACAGCTTTACTTCTTCTTTTCTGATTTGGATTCCTTTTATTTATTTTTCATCTCTGATTGCTGTGGCTAGAACTTCCAAAACTATGTTGAATAAGAGTGGTGAGGGTGGGAAACCTTTTTCTGTTCCTGATCTTAGTGGAAATGGTTTCAGTATGAGGATGATGCTGGCTGTTGGTTTGTCGTTTACAGCCTTTATTATGTTGAGGAATGTTCCCTCTATGCCTACTTTCTTCAGGGTTTTTATCATAAATAGGTGTTGAATTTTGTCAAAAGCTTTCTCTGCATCTATTGAGATGATCATATGCTTTTTCTCCTTCAATTTGTTAATATTGTCTATCACATTGATTGATTTGCATATATTGAAGAATCCTTGCATTCCTGGAATAAACCCCACTTGATCATGGTGTATGATCCTTTTAATGTGCTGTTGGATTCTGTTTGCTAGTATTTTGTTGAGGATTTTTGCATCTATGTTCATCAGTGATATTGGCCTGTAGTTTTCTTTCTTTGTGACGTCTTTGTCTAGTTTTGGTATCTGGGTGATGGTGGCCTCATAGAATGAGTTTGGGAGTGTTCCTCCCTCTGCTATCTTTTGGAAGATTTTGAGAAGGATGGGTCTCAGCTCTTCTCTAAATGTTTGATAGAATTCACCTGTGAAGCCATCTGGTCCTGGGCTTTTTTCTGTTGGAAGATTTTAAATCACTGTTTCAATTTCAGTGCTTGTGATTGGTCTGTTCATATTTTCTATTTCTTCCTGGTTCAGTCTCTGCAGCTTGTGCATTTCTAAGAATTTGTCCATTTCTTCCAGGTTGTCCATTTTATTGGCATAGAGTTGCTTGTAGTAATCTCTAATAATCTTTTGTATTTCTGCAGTGTCAGTTGTTACTTCTCCTTTTTCATTTCTAATTCTATTGATTTGAGTCTTCTCCCTTTTATTCTTGATGAGTCTCGCTAATGGTTTATCAATTTCGTTTATCTTCTCAAAGAACAAATTTTTAGTTTTATTGATCTTTGCTATCATTTCCATTATTTCTTTTTCACTTATTTCTGATCTGATCTTTATGATTTCTTTCCTTCTGCTAACTGTGGGGTATTTTTTCTTCTTCTTTCTCTAATTGCTTTTGGGGCAAGGTTAGGTTATTTATTTGAGGTGTTTCCTATTTCTTAAGGTAGGATTGTATTGCTATAAACTTCCCTCTTAGAACTGTTTTTGCTGCATTCCATAGGTTTTGGGTTGTCCTGTCTCCATTGTCATTTGTTTCTAGGTATTTTTTGATTTCCTCTTTGATTTCTTCAGTGATAATATGGTTATTAAGTAGTGTATTGTTTAGCATCCATGTGTTTGTATTTTTTACAGATCTTTTCCTGTAATTGATATCTAGTCTCATAACATTGTGGTCAGAAAAGATACTTGATATTATTTCAATTTTGTTAAATGTAACATGGCTTGATTTGTGACCCAAGATATGATCTATCCTGGAGAATGTTCCATGAACACCTCAGAGATATGTGTATTCTATTGTTTTTGGATGGAATGTCCTTTAAATATCAGTTAAGTCCATCTTGTTTAAAGTATCACTTAAAGCTTGTGTTTCCTTATTTATTTTCATTTTGGATGATCTGTCATTGGTAAAAGTGGTGTGTTAAAGTCCTCTACTATGATTGTGTTTCCGTTGATTTCCCCTTTTATGACTGCTAGTATTTTCCTTATGTATTGAGGTGCTCCTATGTTGAGTGCCTAAATATTTACAATTGTTATATCTTCTTCATGGATCAATTCCTTGATCTTTATGTAGTGTCCTTCTTTGTTTCTTGTAATAGTCTTTATTTTAAAGTCTATTTTGACTGATATGAGAATTGGTACTCCAGCTTTCTTTTGATTTCCATTTGCATGGAATATCTTTTTCCATCCCCTCACTTTCAGTCTGTATGTGTCCCTAGGTCTGAAGTGGGTCTCTTGTAGACAGCATATATATGGGTCTTGTTTTTGTATCCATTCAGCCAGTCTGTGTCTTTTGGTGGGAACATTTAATCCATTTACATTTAAGGTAATTATCAATATGTATGTTCCTATTCCCATTTTCTTAATTGTTTTGGTTTTGTTATTGTAGCTCTTTTCCTTCTCTTGTGTTTCCTGCCAGAGAAATTCCTTTAGCATTTGTTGTAAAGCTGGTTTGGTGTTGCTGAACTCTCTTAGCTTTTGCCTGTCTGTAAAGGTTTTAATTTCTCCATCAACTCTGAATGAGATTCTTGCTGGGTAGAGTAATCTTGGTTGTAGGTGTTTCTCTTCATCACTTTAAATATGTCCTGCCACTCCTTTCTGTCTTGCAAAGTTTCCGCTGAAAGATCACCTGTTAACCTTATGGGGATTCCCTTGTGTGTTATTTGTTGTTTTTCCCTTGTTGCTTTTAATATGTTTTCTTTGTATTTTATTTTTGATTGTTTGATTAATATGTGTCTTGGCGTGTTTCTCCTTGGATTTATACTGTATGGACTCTCTGTGCTTCCTGGACTTAACTCTTTCCTTTCCCCAATTAGGGACCTTTTCTACTATGATCTCTTCAAATATTTTCTCAGTCCCTTTCTTTTTCTCTTCTTCTTCTGGGACCCTTATAATTCGAATGTTAGTGCATTTAATGTTGTCCCAGAAGTCTCTGAGACTGTCCTCAGTTCTTTTCATTCTTTTTTCTTTATTCTGCTCTGCAGTAATTATTTTCACTATTTTATCTTCCAGGTCACTTATCCATTCTTCTGCCTCAGTTATTCTGCTATTGATCCCTTCTAGATAATTTTTAATTTCATTTATTGTGTTGTTCATCATTGTCTGTTTGCTCTTTAGTTCTTCTACGTCCTTGTTAAACACGTCTTTTATTTTGTCTTTTCTATTTTCAAGACTTTGGATCATCTTTACTATCATTATTCTGAATTCTTTTTCAGGTAGACTCCCTATTTCCTCTTCACTTGTTAGGTCTGGTGGGTTTTTACCTTGCTCCTTCATCTGCTGTATGTTTTTTTGTCTTCTCATTTTGCTTAACTTACTGTGTTTGGGGTCTCCTTTTCTCAGGCTACAGGTTCATAGTTCCCGTTGTTTTTGGTGTCTCTCCCCAGTGGCTAAGGTTGGTTCAGTGGGTTGTGTAGGCTTCCTGGTGGAGAGGACTAATGCCTGTTTTCTTGTGGATGAGGCTGAATCTTGTCTTTCTGGTGAGCAGGTCCACATCTTTTGGTGTGTTTTTTTTTGGGGGGGGGGTCTGTGGCCTTATTATGATTTTAGGCAGCCTCTCTGCTAATGGATGGGGCTGTGTTCCTGTCTTGCTAGTTGTTTTGGCGTACAGTGTCCACCACTGTAGCTTGCTGGTCGTTGAGTGAAGCTGAGTCTTTGCATTGAGATGGAGATCCCTGGGAGATTTTCACCATTTGATATTACGTGGAGCTGGGAGGTCTCCTGTGGACCAGTGTCCTGAAGTTGGCTCTCCCACCTCAGAGTCACAGAACTGACTCCTGGCTGAAGCACCAAGGGCCTTTCATCCACAAGGCTCAGAATAAAAAGGAGAAAAAATAGAAAGAAAGAAAGAGGATAAAATAAAATTTAAAAGTAGAGTAAAAAACAACAACAACAACAAAAAACTGATGGACAGACCCCTAGGACAAATGGTGAAAACAAAGCTATACAGACAAAATCACACACAGAAGCATACACATACACACTCACAAAAAGAGAAAAAGGGGAAAAAATATCTGCTCCCAATGTACACCTCATCAATTTGGGATGATTTGTTGTCTATTCAGGTATTCCACAGATGCAGGGTACATCAAGTTTACTGTGGAGATTTCATCCACTGCTCCTGAGGCTCCTGGGAGATATGTCCCTTTCACTTTGTTTGCACAGCTCCCGCCATTCAGCTTTGGATTTGGCCCCGCCTCTGCATGTAGGTTGCCTGAGGGCGTCTGTTCTTCTGCTCAGACAGGACAGGATTAAAGGAGCAGTTGATTCAGGGGCTCCTGCTCACTCAGGCCAAGGGGGAGGGAGGGGCATAGAGTGCGGGTTGAGCCTGCTGCAGCAGAGCCCAGCATGACATTGCACCAGCCTGAGGTGCCCCATGAATTCTCCTGGGGAAGTTGTCCCTGGATCAAGGGACCCTGGCAGTGGCGTGCTGCAGAGTCTCCCAGGAGGGGAGGTGTGGAGAGTGACCTGTGCTTCCACACAGGCTTATTGGTGGCTGCAGCAGCAGCTTCAGCTTTTCATGCCTTCTCTGGTGTCCATGCTAATAGCCATGGCTCACACTCATCTCTGGAACTCCTTTAAGTGTTGCCCTTAAACCCCTCTCCTTGTGCACCAGGAAACAAAGAGGGAAGAAAAAGTCTCTTGCCTCTTCAGCAGTTCCAGACCTTTTCCCAGACTCCCTCCCTGCTAGCCGTGGTGCACTAGCCTGCTTCAGGCTGTGTTCACTCCACCAACCCCAGTCCTCCCCCTGGGATCTGACCTCCAAAGCCCGAGCCTCAGCTCCCAGCCCCCACCCGTCCCAGCGGGCAAGCAGACAAGCCTCTTGGCCTGGTGAGTGCTGGTCAGCACTGCTCCTCTGTGCAGGAATCTCTCTGCTTTGTTCTCTACACCCCTGTTGCTGCACTCTCTTCTGTGGCTCTGAAGATTCCCCCCTCCAGCACCCACAGTCTCAGCCTGTGAATGGGCTTCCTAGTGTGTGGGAACCTTTCCTCCTTCACAGCTCCCTCCCACTGGTGGAGGTCCCATCCCTATTCTTTGTCTCTGTTTTTTCTTTTGCCCTACCCAGGTACATGGGTAGTTTCTTGCCTTTTGGGAGGTCTGAGGTCTTCTGCCAGCATTTAGTAGGTGTTCTATGGGAGCAGTTCCACCTGTAGATGTATTTCTGATGTATTTGTGGAGAGGCAGGTGATCTCCACATCTTTCTCTTCTGCCATCTTGAAGCTCAAGCTCTACAAAAGCAATTCTGAAGGAACCACATAGGAACCAAAAATAGTAACTTGCTAATTCTTGAATCATAGAGGATATCAACTTCTCAAGTCAGAATATACCAAAAAGTAGAGAACATAGACAAATATGTACTTGGGAAATGTACAGCTGCAAAAAAGGTAAAATAATAAATGAATCAAATATTCTGCTAACAGAGATTTGTTAGGCAAAATTCTACATGACCCCTTGGTATACACATGCCTTTTCCCAGTTATTCAGTCAAATACCAATTTAAACACTACTATGAAGGATTTTGCAAATGTAATTGAGGTCCCAAACCAGTTGACCTTAGGGTAGGAAAATATCCTGATATGCCTGGCCTAATCACATAATCTCTTTAAATATGATCTACAGGGAGATTTGAGAGGATAGAGATCCAAAGAATGAGAAGGATTTAACATGCTTCCATCCGAGGATGGAAGACCACATGGCAAGGAATGTGGATGGTCTCCAGAATCTGAAGCGGATGACAGCAAAAAGGACACAGGGACTTCAGTTCTATGACAGCAACAACTGAATTCTGAAGATAATGAGAATAAACTTGTGAGTAGAATTTTTTTTCAGAGCCTCCAGAAGATTTGCCTGACCAATCTAGTGATTTTGACCTTACTATACCTCGAGCAGAGATCCCAGCAATGTCATGTAGAACTTCTGACCTTCAGTGAGGTAATAAATGGTATTATCTTAAGTTGCAATGTTTGTTGTCATTTTTTTTGCAGTAATAAACATTAATACAAAAATTGTAGAAGTACAATGAAATAACCCCTAAGAATCAGTAGAAAAAAAGTTATAAAAATGACAAAATTATTTAATAAATAAGGATAGTTAGAAATGAGAACATAAATAAAGCTAGTTATTTGAACACTATAATTAAATAAACAAACCTCTGAAACATAATCATGAAAAAGTGTGTGAGAATAGTAATTCACAATATTAGGCATGTGAAAAAAGGTAAAAATTCAGACACAGAAAAATTATTTTTGAGATTAATTATGTACATGAAATCATGATCATGAAATTTAAGCACTCAATGAAATAGTAAAATTTTTGTTATAAAATTAATTTGTTACATTGACCAAAGAAATTCCTCAAATCATTTCCTGACCCAGATTGTTTCATAGATGAATTTGTACAAACTTTTAAAAAGACACAATTTATTTGCTTTTAAATTTTTTCCAAGGGACAGAGAAATAAGAGAAATTTCCCAATTCATTTTATGAAGTTAATATGATGCTGCTACCAACTCTTAACAAACATTAAATAAATAGAATAAAACAAAAATGACACAACATACAAAGAAATTCACTTTATGGATATAGATAAATAATACATACAGTAGTAGTGAATAAATATAACAATATTATATTTATAAAGTACCATTATAAAGAGGAGTTCTCTGTGAGAACTCAAGGCATTTTCATTACTAGAAAATAAATTAACATAACCAATCATGTTACATGGGAGAAGGGGAGAACCTTGATGATTTTTATGACAGAAGCTAAAAGACTTAACCAATTGAATTCAATTTCTGATAGAAAAGAAATATTTCCTTATTAAATAGTATCATGATATATTTTTTCTTCAACAAGTACAGGGGAAACTTTCAAGCCAAGCCTGATTGGAGTTGCAATGTGAATTTTTAGAATATTTTCCCATTTTAAAAAACAGTAAGAATGATAAATGAAGTAGTGGAGTAAATAGAGTTAAAAGGTCTATTCTTGGGCTTCCCTGGTGGCACAGTGGTTGAGAGTCTGCCTGCTGATGCAGGGAAGACGGGTTTGTGCCCCAGTCTAGGAAGATCCCACATGCTGTGGAGCAGCTAGGCCCTTGAGCCATGGCCTCTGAGCCTGCACGTCTGGAGCCTGTGGTCTGCAACAGGAGAGGCCACAACAGTGACAGGCCCACGTACTGCAAAAAGAAAAAAAAAAAAAAAAAAAAAAGGTCTATGGTTTATGAAGTAGTAGGAAAGTGTTAAAATAACTTGTTTTAACCTGTAGTAAGTATAGGATGAGTTCTATAATCTCTAGAGTAGTCACTAGAAATAGTTACAAAATATATGACTAAAGAGTTAATTTAAGAAAAAAAATATTTTGTTAAATCAAAAGTCAGAAAGAAAACAGTAAAAAAGAAACATTGTAGGATGACAGACATAAATACAGCTATATCAGTTAATATATTAAATGTAAATAGGTTAAATTCATCAAGTAAAAGACTAAGATGGTCAAGGCAAAAAACAACTGTATTACTCAGCCATGAAACGAAATGAAATTGAGTTATCTGTAGTGAGGTGGATGGACCTAGAGTCTGTCATACAGAGTGAAGTAAGTCAGAAAGAGAAAAACAAATACCATATGCTAATGCATATATGCAGAACCTAAAAAAGAAAAAGAAAAAGAAAAAGAATTGGTACCGATGAACCTAGTTACTGGGCAGGAATAAAGAGGTAGACATAGAGAATGAACTTAATGACATGGGGTGGAGGTTGAAGCTGCAGCAAAGTGAGAGTAGCATCGACATATATACACTACCAAATGTAAAATATTTGGCTGGTGGGAAGCAGCAGCATAGTACAGGGAGATTGGCTTGTTGCTTTGCAATGACCTAGAGGGGTGGGCTAGGGAGGATGGGAGGGAGGCTCAAGATGGAAGAGATATGGGAACATGTGTATGCATGTGGCTGATTCGCTTTGTTGTACAACAGGAACTAACACAGTATTGTGAAGCAATTATACTCCAATAAAGATCTATTTTTAAAAACCTATATATTTCTTATGAGACATACTTTATGTATAAGAACACAAAATAGTTGAAAGAGAAATGTTGGAAAATGATAGCATGAAACATTGACAAAGAGAAAGTTGATGTTGCTATACTAATATAAGGCAAAATAGACCTCAGGGTAAGAGCACTACTAGAGATAAGAGGGTCATATTAAAATATTTTAAAAGTCAATTCAATAGGAAGATATTACAATCTCAAATATCATAAATTCATATTACAGAACAAAAAGGAGAAAAGAGGAAATCCACAATCTTTTAAAACACTTCCTTCTATAACTGACAGATGAAATGTGCGTGCAAAAATATTAGAAGATATAAACAATTGCATTTTTAAACACAATCTAATTGATATGTAGATAATATTTCACTGAGAACAACAGAATATATATTTTAAAGTACACATGTATAAAATTTACACATATGCTAGGCTGAAAAGAAAGCCTCAACATAATCCAAAAACTTGAAATTATCCAGTTATGTTTTTTGATAAGAGTGGAATTTATCTAGAAATCAATAATGAAAATAGAATCAGAAAAACCCAACTTCCTGATATGAAATAATACATTTCTAAATAATTCAAGGTACAAATAGGAAATAAAAGCAGAAAATATTTTGAAGCAACTAACAATAAATATCTGAAACAACAAAACACGTGTGGTGTAGTACTTTTCATTTTCATCCAAGGTGGTATAACAAGACCAAATCTACACTCTTCTTCAACAACAAAGGAAAGAGGAGAAAATATGAAACAACATTCCATAAATTGGAATACAGTGAATAAATGCGAGCCATATGACAAGGATAACAAACAAGGTGACCTGTAAACTTACAGGCACTAACTACTAGAAGCATGTTCTAGCCTGCAATGCCAGAGAGAGAACCAAGATTTAAGGGCTTGCAGAACTGAGGGTCCAAAGAAGGGAGTTGGGGAGGCCACAGCAGTAAGAATTTGTAGAGGAGTTATATTTTCATACTACATTTCAACTATTTGTTATGGTCTGTGATGAAATAAGAACAGAAATGTCAATTAAATTTTAGAAATGTATTCATGCAGTTTACATTAGATAAATAAGGAAGTAAGAAGCAAGTTCATTTGTTACATCAAAAACTTTAAATATGGCTTCCCTGGTGGCACAGTGGTTGAGAGTCTGCCTGCTGATGCAGGGAACATGGGTTCATGCCCCGGTCCAGGAAGATCCCACATGGTGCAGAGCCCATGAGCCATGACCACTGAGCCTGCGCGTCCGGAGCCTGTGCTCCGCAATGGGAGAGGCCACAAGAGGGAGAGTCCCAAGTACCGCAAAAAAAAAAAAAAAAGAAAGAAACTTTAAATATTGATTTGCATGGTGGTGGTTAAAAATGTGCAAAAACTATATTTGAGATAAGATTTTTTTTACACATAACTTTTTGTTTAGTTACAATTGAAGAAAAGATTATGAATACAATAGTTCTTGTCTATATTAATCACCCATATACATATTTTAAGTAAACAATTTACAGAAATTTTGTAGTTATTTTTCTATGTAATATTTCTTGTGGTTATATTATTGAAATGCAACTTTATGTTCATTAAATCTAAAAATAAATAATTTGGGTTTGCATTTTGGATGTCTTTACCTTTTCATTTTATTTTTGTAGTTATTTCTTTTTTTTTTTTAACAAAAATATTGGTACCTGAGGTACTGGGGAGAAAAGAAAACAACCTAAAACCTGGTTCTTTACTGCAGATATTTTGAAATGTATTCTCCTGGATAGGGAATATACTTCTCTTGTTAAAACTTTTCTTACTATTGCTTTATATCTAAAAATATATACTGTATATATACTGTTCACTTCTGTATATATACTGTACTCAATACATATTTCTGGTTGAGGCATTATGGTACACTTCCTAAATTAATTAAAGAATTTCAAATACCAAAGATGATCTCAGTGTAACATCATTTAAAACAAAATTGATTAATAAAAATTTTACCTAAAGTATGCTTTAAAAAAAAATTCTCTCCCACTTGACTGATAAAATTGACTGCTTTTGAATTGTGAACAGAGCCACTATTATGAAGATAATTTTTTGGATTTAATTTTTCAGGTGTTTAACTCAATTATTCTCCTCCCTTGTTAGTGGACATAAATGACATATGCTAAGAATAAACACATAAAACTCTAAGAATACTGATAGCATTTGAGTACCTGGTTCATAGGCCCCAGACTAGACAGTGGGGCTGCATTTTGTCTTGCCTTTCCTTAGCTAGGCTAGTTCACCCAATAATATTCTTTATCATACCTGATCTGAGATGCATCTCTGATACATACAAAGAGTCTTGGGAAAAACAATAGACACGTTTTCCTTTTAGTTGTTCAGACACATAGAGCAGATTTTCGCCTGTTCACATTTTCGTGTATTCAAAGTGTTTGGTGCTTCTAACTTCACTGCATAATGTTAGGGTCAGAGAGGTCCAAGTGTTGAAAGGAAATTTATAACATAAGTCTGGAGTTCATTAGTAAAATCAAGTTATATTTGATCTATACCTTCACAAAGAATTACCAAAAAAAAAAAAAGAAAAGAAAAGAGGGAAATCACCAGGATGAAATGAGGATTTATCTGCCTTCTCCAAGTGTTCTTAGTTATATTTTATGTCTGAATTTCACAGAATATTTTCAGAATTATTCTACCCATGTGGATGTTTATAAATGTTTATAGATTGAAGGGATGCATGATTAATATCTGTTCTGAAAACTTTCATGGTAGTAAATTTATCTGTTCTTCAGGTAAACTATAGGTTCCTCATTGGTCTCACTGACAGTCTGACAAAAATGCATTTGTTTTGACTTTAGATTGTATGCGTTCATTGGTTGCTGTCTAAGTATAGATAATTCTTCATTCATTCTCTCAGTTACTAAAATTGTGTTTGTGCTGTGTTGAAATAATCATGCCTTTTCCCCAGGAGAGCTCACAGTATAGTGATGTTAATCTGCAAACAAACCATTGCAAAATACTGTGATGATTTCCCTAAAAAGAGGTAGTGTAATGTGATGGTTTTAAAGTCCAATTCTGGAGCCAGACTACCTAGGGTTGATTCCTGACTCTGCAACTTGCTTATGTGACATTGGGCTAGGAAGAAGAAGAGGAGGAGGAAGAGGAGGAGGAGGAGGAGGAGGAGGAGGAGGAGGAGAAAAAGAAGTTACTGCAACAGAGTAGTTGTGAGTTTATATAAAACAATGTAGGTAATAAGGAAGATGTGGCACATATATACAATGGAATATTACTCAGCCATAAAAGGAAATGAAACTGAGTTATTTGTAATGAGGTGGATAGACCTGGAGTCTGTCATACAGAGTGAAGTAAGTCAGAAGGATAAAAACAAATACCGTATGCTAACACATATATATGGAATCTAAAAAAAAAAAAAAAAATGTCATGAAGAGATTAGTGGTAGGATGGGAATAAAACACAGACCTACTAGAGCGTGGACTTGAGGATATGGGGAGGGGGAAGGGTAAGCTGTGACGAAGTGAGAGAGTCGCATGGACATATACACACTACCAAATGTAAATTAGATAGCTAGTGGGAAGCTGAAGCATAGCACAGGGAGTTCACCTCTGTGCTTTGTGACCACCTAGAGGGGTGGGATAGGGAAGGTGGGAGGGAGGGTGACACAAGAGGGAAGAGATATGGGAACATATGTATATGTATAACTGATTCACTTTGTTTTAAAGGAGAAACTAACACACTATTGTAAAACAGTTATACTCAAATAAAGATGTTAAAAAAATTAAAAAAAAAAAATAAAACAATGTAGGTAAAAGTCTTAGATACTGCCTGGCACACAGTGACTATTCAATAAATGTTAACTTTTATGCCACGTTGGGATAAAGAGAGGAATCATTACCTCTGTTTAACTGATGTATGTTGAGGGTGGGAGTTTGTTGGAAAAGGTTTCATAAAATTAGAGATTCTCATTTCGTTTTTTCATTCAGGAACTATAAACTGAGAACATATGTGCCACATGTTCTTTTACACACTGGGGATAGCAGCAGATAGATTAATAAAGTCGTTACACTCTGAGCATATATTTCAGTCCAGGAGATAGACCATAAAAAGTGAAAAACAAAACAAAACAAAATATATAATTTCAATAAGTAGTAAGTGCTATGAAGAAAATAAAGCAGGCTAAAGAAATAGACAGTGATGATGTTGTCTACTATTTTAGGCAGAATCACAAGCAGGACCTCTCGGAGGAGATGACATTGAGCAGAAACTTAAATGATTTGATTAAGGATTGTCTAGTTCTAGTGAGAGATTACTACAAAAAGAGACCTGGAATTTGCCAGGTTTGAGGAATAACAAGAAGGTGAATTTGGAGGGATAGTGAAGAGCCAGATTATAATATGCTGAGTGCTAGTAAAATAAAGACTGGATTTTTCATTCAAAATGTTAGGAGAAGTTCTGGAGAGGAGGGAAGTTAAACAGTTGGGTGATATCATTAAAAGATCTCTCTTGTTACTGTGTGGAAAAAGATGGCAAAAGAGCAAGAACAGAAGCAAAGAAACCTCTGAAGTGATATTGCAATAGTCCAGGACAGAGGAGATGATGATTTGCACTCAAGTTTACAAATAGGGAGAATTTGCTCAGAACATGGATCCTCAAGGTGAGAAATTTAAAAAAAATCTTCCAGAATAGAAACAAGTACAAATGCATGGACCCTAGAATAGCATAGTTATTTTAGAAAAATTGTACATTAAAATCTTGCACAGTTTAAATAATTCTCTTCTACATGTTTTACAATAGAGTGCCTAAAATAAAATGATGTTTGTTGGTGCTTTTAATGTATGGAGACATGGTTAGAATTTTTCTTACAGCTCTCTAAGTTCAAACTTAATATCATATCTGTAGTCTCTTAATAGAAACATGAACCAGTTGTGAGATCTGTGAGGATTTTCTAATAATGCTCAACTACAAGGAACAAAATTGGAGGAAATCTTCACTTGCTTTGTGAAAGACAGTTTATTCCTGGAAAAGTTCTCTTCTTCACCTTGCATGATATATTCATAAAAATAAGTCATCCTTCTAAAAATGTTCAGTAATTTCTTTCTAAGAATGGGAATATAGGTAATAGAGGTAGCCAGGAATAAGGCTTTTGTTATTTTAAGAAATATGCCTGATTATAACACACACAAAAAAATTCTTTAATGTAGGCAAAATTAGCAATAAACGGGTATGCATTTTATGCTATTTTTCATGCAAATAAATTGAACTCCTCCTCCAATATAAAATGTAGAAATATTTTCCCAGTGTGAAGGAAATATTAACTGTGTTTTAAAATATGTAACAATATGTGAACTTCTGATTGTTAGCAAGACTTAATATGGTAAGATCTCTTTCTACATTCATAAACATATGACCTGCTCTCATTCAATAATTCATATTTTTATGTTAAATGTTTCCAAGTAAGAAAAACTCACTTCCTTTCACTGAATATATATATATATATATTTTCATTTGAAATACTTCATTAATAAAACATTCCTTCTTAAGAGAACTATTTTTGTGATGCTCTTTTTTGAAAATAACATTTAGAAACTATGTTTTTTCAAACATAATATTATACACCAATTGACCTCAATACTAAAAAAAGACTTTACATATAAGTGTTCTGCATGAAAAGAGGCAGTAAATATAGTCATAAAAGGTTATACTCTAATTTTCCAATAAAAAGCTACTTTAGTATAGTATACTTCAGTATCAGGTAATTATAACTGAAATAAGAATTTTAGCAACCAGAAACTCCTTTATAATCAGCACATAGATTATGAAATAATCAATTAAATATTATACTATTTAGTCTCACCTGTCAGTGTAATTCACTAAGAGTCTTCTGATAATAAATTAATATTGACTTTCACATTTAATGAGTTCATTACAATTGTCATTAATGTAATACTGAAATTCATAATGAAATATAAATTAATTTAAGTAAGAGATCTATATTGTACAATTAACCACTTTTTGCTCCAGTAAGTACACTCATACAGACAGTGTCTGTTGTCATTTCTTTTGCTACAATAAATCGTTCACATCTCTACTTAAATAAAAAAGTACATATCATTTCAAAGTTCAATCTGTTTCTGCTACAAACTTCTTGTGTCCCAGCCCTATACACTTATTTTTTTTCAAATATCCATGTCTTCTTTCTCCACAAATACCTTTTACTCTCTTATTTATAGAGCATTTAGGTCTATATAATCATGTGGCTTTCACTACTAATTATGCCTTTTATCATGCCTTTCACCATACATAAGATACCGATATATTTAAGAGAATTTATTTGCTTTATGCTTATGTCTGTGCTATATTTTAGGTCTTAGACTGTAAACCCCTAGAGGGAAGGGAACATGAAACATGGAAGGTTTTTAAAAGCTTAGAAAATAATTTTTTAAGATGATAAATTATTTAATATGTGTAATCTCAAGAATACTATTGAATATATTTTCATTAGAAGGATAAAATTATGGCATCATTTATTATACATCTCAAATTTACTATTTTCTTCTTGATTTATCATGTCTGTTCAGCCCTAGATAAAAGATTAACTTCTTCTTCTCTTTTAATAGACTATTATCCCATTTGTAACAGACAACTTTATAGCCTATATCAGTTGATATAGTTTAAATTATGTTGCATCAACAAATAACTCCCAAGTCTTGGTTCTTGTTCATGTTTAATGCAGTTGGGTCTGAGGTCTTTGGCTCAAATAACAAGATTAATTAATGTTCTAAGGTTATTTGATTATTCCATCTTAACACCAGTCTTAGAGATTTGCTATGGCAGAAGAAGAAAATTGGAGAATTGAGCACAATTAATTAAATGCTTTATTTTAAGAAAGAATTCCATTCACATTTTATTTGCCAGTACTAATCACATGGCCATACCTAACTTCAAGAAGGCAGGAAAGCACAATTCTCTGTGTACTGAGCAATAAATTGGTCAACAATAGTAACATCAATTTGTCATTTAGTATATTATGATGGCATTATTTGCCCAATAGTTGAGATACAATAATTATTTTTATTGTTTACAAATTTATTTTACAAAGGCCCAACTGTGAAGGCCCTGAAAAATGTCAGGGCTTGGTATGTGAGACGTTCCTTCCCGTGCTCATCCAAGTGGTGCTCTGCTTCAGCTGTGTATCTGACAGGGTCTTGGTGCTCTGGCTGGTGTCAGACCTGAGCCTCTGAGGTGGGAGAGCCAAGGTCAGGACATTGGACAACCAGAGACCTCCCAGGCCCACATAATATCAAATGATGAAAGCTCTCCCAGAGATCTCCATTTCAACTCTAAGACCCAGTTCCACCCAACAACCAGCAAGCTACAGTGCTGGACACTGAATGCCAAACAACTAGCAATACAGGTATACAAACCCACCAACTAGTAGTGAGACTGCCTAAAATTATAATAAGTTCACAGACACCCCAAAATACACCACCAGATGTCATCCTGCCCAAGATGAGACAAGATCCATCCTCATCCACCAGAACACAGGCATCAATCCCCTCTACCAGGAAGCCTACAAAATCCACTGAACCAACATTACCAACTCAGAACAGACACCAAAAACGACAGGAACTACAAACCTGCAGCCTGGGAAATGGACCCCCCAAACACAATAAGTTAAGTAAAATGAGAAGACAGGGAAATACACAGCAGATGAAGGACAAAAGTAAAAGCCACCAGACCAAACAAATGAAGAGGAAATAGGCAGTCTACCTGAAAAAGAATTCAGAGTCATGATAGTAAAGATGATCCAAAATTGTGAAAATATAATGGAGAAAATACAAGAAACATTTAACAAAGACCTGGAAGAACTAAAGAGCAAACAAACAATGATGAACAACACAATAAATAAAATTAAAAATTCTCTAGAAGAAATCAATAGCAGAATAAATGAGGTAGAAGAATGGATAAGTGACCTGGAAGATAAAATAGTAGAAATAACAACTGCAGAACAGAAAAAAGAAAAAAAAGAATGAAAATAATTTAGGACAGTCTCAGAGACCTCTGGGACAACATTAAACGTGCCATCATTTGAATTATAGGGGTCCCAGAAGAAGAAGAGAAAAAAAAAGGGGGCTAAAAAAATATCTGAAGAGGTTATAGTTGAAAACTTCCCTAATATGGGTAAGGAAAGACTCAATCAAGTCCAGGAAGCGCAGAGTCCCATAGAGGATAAATCCAAGGATAAACATGCCAAGACACATATTAATCAAACTATCAAAAATTAATTACAAAGAAAAAATATTAAAAGCAGCAAAGGAAAAGCAACAATTAACATACAAAGGAATCCCCATAAGGTAAACAGCTGATCTTTCAGAAGAAATTCTGCAAGCCAGAAGGGAGTGGCAAGATATATTTAAAGTGATGAAAGGGAAAAAAAAAACAAAAACAAAAAAAAAACTACAACCAAGATTACTCCACCCA
Organism: Kogia breviceps; assembly: GCF_026419965.1. Taxonomy (NCBI): domain Eukaryota; kingdom Metazoa; phylum Chordata; class Mammalia; order Artiodactyla; family Physeteridae; genus Kogia; species Kogia breviceps. Next base: position 129,316,332 of record NC_081310.1, read on the forward strand.
GCAAGGATCTCATTCAGATTTGATGGAGACATTAAAACCTTTACAGACAAGCAAAAGCTAAAAGAATTCAACACCAGCAAATCAGCTCTACAACAAATGCTAAAGGAACATCTCTAGGCAGGAAACAAAAAGAAGAAAGACATACAATAACAAACCCAAGACAATTTAAAAAATGGTAATAGGAACATACATATCGATAATAACCTTGAATATAAATGGATTAAATGCCCCAACCAAAAGACACAGACAGGCTGAATGTATACAAGAACAAGACCCAAATATATGCTGTCTACAAGAGACCCTCTTCAAACCTAGGAAAACATACAGACTGAAAGTGAGGGGATGGAAAAAGATATTCCATGCAACTGGAAATGAAAAGAAAGCCAGAATAGCAATACTCATATCAGATAAAATGGACCTTAAAATAAAGAATGTTACAAAAGACAAGAAAGGACTCTATATAATGATCAAGGGCTCAATCCAAGAAGATATAATAATTATAAATATATATGCACCCAATGTAGGAGAACCTCAATACATAAGGCAAATGCTAAGAGCCATAAAAAGGGAGATCGAAAGTAACAAAATCATAGCAGGGAACTTTAACACCCCACTTTCACCAATGGACAGATCATCTAAAATGAAAACAAATAAGGAAGAACAAGCTTTAAATGATACATTAAACAAGATGGACTTAATTTATATTTATAGGACATTCCACCCAAAACCAGCAGACTACACTTTCTTCTCAAGTGCTCATGGAACATTCTCCATGAAAGATCATATCTTGGGTCACAAATCAAGCCATGGTAAATTTAACAAAATTGAAGTCATATCAAGTATCCTTTCTGACCAGAACACTATGAGGCTAGATATCAATTACAATAAAAAAATCTGTAAAAAATACAAACACATGGAGGCTAAACAATATACTACTAAATAACCAAGAGATCACTGAAGAAATCAAAGAGGAAATAAAAAAATACCTAGAAACAAATGACAATGAAAATACAATGACCCAAAATCTATGGGATGCAGCAAAAGCAGTACAAAGAGGGAAGTTTATAGCAATACAATCCTACCTTAAGAAACAGGAAACATCTCAAATAAACCACCTAACCTTACACCTAAAGCAATTACAGAAAGAATATCAAAACCCCCCAAAGTTAGCAGAAGGAAACAAATCATAAAGATCAGATCAGAAATAAATGAAAAGCAATGAAGGAAACAATAGCAAAGATCAACAAAACTAAAAGATGGTTCTTTGAGAAGATAAACAAAATTGATAAACTATTGGCCAGACTCATCAAGAAAAAAAGGAAGAAGACTCAAATCAATTGAATTAGAAATGAAAAAGGAGAAGTAACGAATGACACTGCAGAAATACAAAGATTCATGAGAGATTACTACAAGCAAGTATATGCTAATAAAATATACAACCTTCAAGAAATGGACAAAGTCTTAGAAAAGCACAACTTTCCGAGACAGAACCAGGAAGAAATAGAAAATATAAACAGACCAATCACAAGCTCTGATATTGAAACTGTGATTAAAATTCTTCCAACAAACAGTAGCCCAGGACCAGATGGCTTCAGAGGTGAATTCTATCAAATATTTAGAGAAGAGCTAACACCTATCCTTCTCAAACTCTTCAAAATATAGCAGAGGAAAGAACACTCCCAAACTCATTCTATGAGGCCACCATCACCCTGATATCAAAACCAGAAAAAAGTGCCACACAAAAGAAAACTACAAGCCAATATCACTGATGAACATAGATGCAAAAATCCTGAACAAAATACTAGCAAACAGAATCCAACAGCACATTAAAAGGATGATATTCCATGATCAAGCGGGGTTTATCCCAGGAATGCAAGGATTCTGCAGTATATGCAAATCAATCAATGTGATAAACCATATCAACAAATTGAAGGAGAGAAACCATATGATCATCTCAATAGATGCAGAGAAAGCTTTTGACAAAATTCAGCACCCACATATGACAAAAACCCTCTAGAAAATAGGCATAGAGGGAACTTACCTCAACATAATAAAGGCCATAATTATAACAAATGCACAGCCATCATCATTCTCAATGGTGATAAACTGAAACCATTTCCACTAAGATCAGGAACAAGACAAGTTTGCCCACTCTTATCACTATTATTCAACATAGTTTTGGAAGTTTTAGCCACAGCAATCAGAGAAGAAACAGAAATAAAAGGAATCCTAATCAGAAAAGAAAAGTAAAACTGTCATTATTTGCATGTGACATGATACTGTACATAGAGAATCCTAAAGATGCTACCAGAAAACTACTAAAGCTAATCAATGAATTTTGTAAAGTAACAAGATACAAAATTAATGCACAGAAATCTCTTTCATTCCTATACACTAATGATGAAAAATCTGAAAGAGAAATTAAGGAAACACTCCCATTTACCATTGCAACAAAAAGAATAAAATACCTAAGAATAAACCTACCTAAGGAGTCAAAACACCTGTATGCAGAAAACTATCAGACACTGATGAAAGAATTTAAAGATGATACAAATAGATGGAGAGATATACTGTGTTCTTGGATTGGAAGAATCAACATTGTGAAAAAGACTATATTACCAAAAGCAATCTACAGATCCAATGCAATCCCTATCGAATTACCAATGGCATTTTTTACAGAACTAGAACAAAAAATCTTAAAATTTGTATGGAGACATAAAAAACCCCAAATAGCCAAAGCAATCTTGAGGGGAAAAAAACGGAGCTGGAGGCATCACACTCCCTGACTTCAGAGTATACTATAAAGCTACAGTAATCAGGACAATATGGTACTGCAGAAAAACAGAAATATAGGTCAATGGAACAAGATAGAAAGCCCAGAGATAAACCCATGCACCTATGGTTAACAAATCTTTGAGAAAGGAGGCAAGGATATACAATGGAGAAAAGAGAGTCTCTTCAATACATGGTGCTGGGAAAACTGGACAGCTACATGCAAAAGATTGAAATTAGAACACCCACTAACACCATACACAAAAATAAACTCAAAATGGATTAAAGACCTAAATGTAAGACTGAACACTATAAAACTCTTAGAGGAAAACATAGGAAGAACACTATTTGACATAAATGTCAGCAAGATCTTTTTTGACCCACCTCCTAAAGTAATGGAAATAAAAAGAAAAATAAACAAATGGGACCTAATGAAACTTAAAAGTTTTTGGACAGCAAAGGAAACTATAAACAAGATGAAAAGACAACACTTGGGAGAAAATATTTCCCAATGAATCAATGGACAAAGGATTAATCTCCAAAATATACAAGCAGCTCATGCAGCTCAATATCAAGAAAACAAACAAGCCAATCCAAAAATGGGCAGAAGACCTAAATAGACATTTCTTCAAAGAAGATATACAGATTGACAACAAACACATGAAAGTTTGCTCAACATCACTAATCATTATAGAAATGCAAGTCAAAGCTACAATGAGGTATCACCTCACACGGGTCAGAATGGCCATCATAAAAAAATCTACAAACAATAAACACTGGAGAGAGTTTGGAGAAAAGGGAACCCTCTTGCACTGTTGGTGGGAATGTAAATTGATATAGCCACTATGGAGAACAGTATGGAGGTTCCTCAAAAAACTAAAAAAAGAACTACCATACAACCCAGCAATCCCACCACTAGGCATATACCCTGAGAAAACCATAATTGAAAAAGATTCATGTACCACAATGTTCATTGCAGTTCTATTTACAGTAGCCAGGACATGGAAGCAATCTAAGTATCCATCAACAGATGAATGGATAAAGAAGATGTGGCACATATATACAGTGGAATATTACTCAGCTATATAAAGAAATGAAATTGAGTTATTAGTAGTGAGGTGGATGGACCTAGAGACTATCATACAGAGTGAAATAAGTCAGAAAAAGAAAAACAAATACCATATGCTAACACATATATATGGAATCTAAAAAAAAAAAAAAAAAAAAGCTTCTAAAGAACCCAGGGTCAGGACCGGAATAAAGACGCAGACATAGAGAATGGACTTGAGGGCATGGGGAGGGGGAAAGGTAAACTGGGACGAAGTGAGGGAGTGGCATGGACATATATACACTACCAAAGGTAAACTAGATAGCTAGTGGGAAGCAGCTGCATAGCACAGATAGATCAGCTTGTTGCTTTGTGTCCATTTAGAGGAGTGGGATAGAGAGGGTGGGAGGGAGACGCATGAGGGAGGAGATATACGGATGTATGTATATGTATAGCTGATTCACTTTGTTATAGAGCAGAAGCTAGCACACCATTGTAAAGCAATTATACTCCAATAAAGATGTTAAACAATTTATTTTACAACAATATGTATGTTCTATTTATAAAGATAGAAATCCCTTTCTGTATTCCTCCATATTCTATATTCTTTGTCCTTTTGAAGATTAATATGTTTAGTATTTAAGTTCCATCAATTACAGAGAAAAATATTTAAAATTAGTTACTTTTTGTAACCAGTAATATTACTATTCATTCATACATTACAGTTGAGAACATTTACATTTTGAAAGACTAATGAATTTGCTCAAGGTCTTACAGCTTAGACTTTGAACCCAAGCCTGTTAAATGTTTAATTGTTAAATAATATAGGTTCTCTGGTTTAAATTTTAGCCCATCTTCTAAAGGTAAAGATTTATTTATTTAGGTAAAGATTTATCTCTTCTCTAAGGCTTCCTGAACTTTTAGTCCTCAATGATCAGTCTTTTCCCTTGGCTTTTCAAATGTTTGTCTATGTACACATTTTAATTTTATCAATGCTAGCATTTTTGCACTAACATTTATTAAATTGAATTCAACCCAGTTGTGGGGGGAATATGTTGATTAAATTAATTATAAATTAAGTTCATATCTCTGGTTTCAACCTTAACTCTCACTGCGAATTTATTGTAGAATGGCTGTCATCCTTTTTTTTCAGTAAATATACAATTCTCTTCATGATTTGCTGCAGCAAAATCATTATCCAATGACTTTTATATATAATCCCCTGTGTGTATGGGCACAAACATTAGGATATGGATATTAATATCAGTATAACTCTGTACCCTAACAGCATCTGAGTCCCAATTGAAATATCAGCATGTGCACTGGGATAATGGAATCATAACACTGAGTAGAGCCGCGAGTTCCTCTTTTCCAGTGACTCCCACCTTAACTCCACTTTGGCCCACAGTCACCCAGGCACTTATCATGAGGATTGTCCACTTCTGAATTCGTAAATTTAGATATCTCACTCTCTGAGCACAACCTCCTACCCATCTAGATTTCTTGCAGTTCTCTCCTCATGCTTGCCCATGTAACTTACTATGATTTCCAGATATTGACCCCCATCCTTTCCTCCCACCTATCACTATTTTCCTGTTTTCACTTCCTTCCCACCTGACTTGTATTCCATGGTCCACTATTTCAACCTTCATTAATTATACTTATATTTCATGTTAACTCAACAGGTTCACAGCTGAATAAGATGCATTCTTCTTCCTATGTTCCAGTAAATGGCATTACCATTCATTCTGTTTTCCTGGCCAGAAACCTATGGGACATCCCTGAATGTTCCCTCTCCCTCACTTCACACAGCTAGTCATTTACCCAGTTGATTTTATCTCCTACATATCTTTCAAATCCATTTTTACCTTCCTGCTATTATTACCCTAGCTGAGTTCTATATCATAACCTACGCAGATTGCTGCAACAGCTTTCTGACTGGTTTCCCTATTTTCAGTCTTGTCTTCCTCCAGGCAATTCTCCAGACTGAAGTAAGATTGACCTTTCAAAAATACAAATCTGATCATGTTCAATTCCTATGCAAAACCCTAATGACTTCCCACTGTCCTTCAATAAATTTAAAATTCTTCAGCATGGTTTGCCAACTCTTCCAAGATTTTGCTGAGTTTACTTCATAAGCTAGTGTCCTTCTAATCCACACAACCTATTTAATTTCCAGGCTTGAGTCCTATTGAATTTTCAGTCTCTCTAAATTGCTGTGATTAAAAAATATGTTTTTTTAAGGTCATACCATGTATAATTGTTTCCTAAAATGACAATATTTCCTTTCTCCTTTTATTTTTCCTCCACTCTGTCCTTTCCAATTCCACACCCCTAATTAGTTCTCCTCCTTCAAATCTTAGCACAGGTTTGTTTCCTCTTCTTTAGATCCTTAAGTCTGATTTAGATGCCCCTCTCATATATTTTAACGAACACTAAATCTCCCCAAGGACTTTGCATGGAATTATATTTGCTGGTTTTTCTAATCACCCCTTCCACCATTCACCCTGGGAATGGTCCCAGCCTACTCTCCATGCATCTATTCCAATAAATTTTCCATTAAACTATCTTCATCTATTTTTGTATTTCAAGATGAAATTCCTGTGCTACCTCCAAACCCATTTTCCAAAATAATGTTTAAAAGGTGCTTTAAATATTTTAGATCCCATAGGAAATATATTATATAAAATTTAAATGTATATATAAAGCTCATCTTTGAAGAATACTTCCCCTGTAAAAAATACTTGAATGACAGAATCACAAAAAAAGGTACAGTTCTCTCTTTCTCCAATTAAAGATATCCAATTATGTTGTAAAATTGCAAGTGATGATAAGGTACAAAATATTCATTTTGATAAGAAGGGGTTAATGGGATATTTTTATACCAAGTTATAAAGTCACTTAGAAGGATGACATTTTAAGGTTTTGTTTTACTGTCAGTGACATCCATTTCTATTTTGCTTAGCTTACAAATTGAAACAAAAAGGAATTTTTTTTTTTTTTCCTAATTGCTCACATTGCAAAGTTTGGAATATGAAAAGTCAAGCTGTGTTCTCTCTGGTTCAATATCACCTCAAGTAATAAAGTTTCTGTAATTAGCACTTTACTGACAGCTTGGGTGATGATGCATAAGGCAGAATGGAAGCCAGCTCACTCTTCCATAGTGTAATATTGCAGCATAGCTAAAGGAAGTGTAAATTTTGAAAGAAAAGCCAGCAGATATGTCTTGAAGACCCCAGGGAGCTAATATGCTGAATAAGAAGGTGACATTTTTTACATAGTTAACTTTTCTGAGTACATCTAAAGCACAACTCCAGCTCATGGCTATCAGAGTTTTACTCTTAGGAAATGGAGCTTGAATCTTTTGGGTTCTTATAGCTATGCAAATCTTCACACTATACGTTTGATGATTTGTAATTTGTATATGCTTTATAGTTGTTTCCAAATTAACCTGGATCAATTTAACTAACATGAAAATATTTCTGAAAGTCTGCACCACCTCTATGAAACTGGGCAATTGCCAAGCAAATTTGTATCCTTTTCCATACCTTTATGGAGATAAAGAGAATAACTCTATGTTTACAAAATCAATGCAGCAGAATATATGCTTAAATATAAACTAAGAAGGTCTGTGAAAAATATTTGGAAATTGACTATTTTTACTCATGCTTTCCCAACCCAATTTTAATCTACATACATTATCATAAGAACTCTGTGTAGAATTCACTTCAAAACAGATGACACAGTCCCTCAAACTTCCCCCAATGTATTCTTACTCTTGGTTAATTATCTTTTATCTGTCTGTCCATGACACTTTATAATAACACTGACCTGACTGATATCCTGGGGGTCTTAAAATTTCATTTGATTTTCAAACTCTCTTCTCTTCATTAGATGATATCTGCCAAACTGGCTTTCATGCTCCAAAGAAGACCTTTGTGAAATTCAGAACCATGATGGACTTGAAATATCTCATGGAGACATTGCTGGCCAATCAAAGGCTTTACTGGCTCTTTTTGAGACTCATTTATGTTAAAGTGCAAATCCTCATTGTTGCATAGTATTCCAGGCAGCATATATAACATTCATACACTATTTATTTCAACTTCCCATAAAATGTAGAATAATACACCTACTAGAAAAAATAAATTCTTCAAAATTAAGTAGATTCTTGCAGAGAAGCATGGAAATTTTATGCTCAGAAACTTAGTGAAGTGTGGAACATACCAGAGTCACAAGAAAGCCACTTTAAGTTGGTTTGGCAAGCTTTAGCATTTTGCTGTTCTGAAGTCTTTCCAATACAAGTGTTTCTTCCTTTTAGCCAAAGAAATAAGTCAGGCTTAGAAAGCTGTGAAAAGTATTTGAAAATTGGCTATTTTTACTCATTCTTTGCTGACCTATTTTTAATTTATATACATTATTATCAGAAATCTGTTTTATAATTCACTGCAAAATATTTGTTCCGAGAACTCAGCTCACTTCTGTCTCTTGGTCTAGTTATTTTCAATGTCTATTTAAACAAGTCTGCTAAATCACTTAACAATGTTATGTCCTGTCCAACACATATATCATAGTATTAAAACACATACATTTGAAGCTTAAGTTTCTGTAAAATAAATGTGTTCTGCTTTATCAATTTTTGAGAGCTCAAATTGCAAATAAAACCTTTTGACTTAGAAGGCGCTTAGCTTTTTTTTTTTTTCTTGATCTTTAGTAAATTTTTCATTTACATATCTCAGAAGGAATTACAAATAGAAGGCTAATTTTGATAAAATTTTCCAAGACTTAGGTTTGGAGATCTTTTAAAATTATTTATTTATACAGGTTTAATGTGCTTTAATATAAGACAATTTTTTGAAAACTTTGAAGTAATTCAAGGAAGTTATTTAAAGCTATATCCAACATTCTGAAGAGTACTGAAGCCAGATTTGGAGAAAGAGAGTTTTCCTATCTGTTATCGCCTAAGTTACAAAAACATTCTTATAATAATTTTATTTTCTAAGTTAATTAAAAAATTGCTTTATAGTGGTGTTGCATATTATCTGAGTTTCTTAAATTTTAGATTTTTTGCAGTCCTCAATTACCTTATGGAGGATGGATTATGCACAGATCTTTCTAATGGTTATATATAAAGCTCTTGAAGCCTCTATTATTTTATAATAGGCAATATCTAGATGAATAATGAATTGGACTCATCTTTCTTATGTGACTCTAAAGGTCAAAGCATACCACCTGAATATTTTTATCCTCTATGAATATTTCCATTTAAGAGTTTATTTAAGAGAATTTTAAAAACTTCTCATTATGTCTTAACAGCATGATATCATACTCTACTTTTTTGACTTCTGCATTTGACATGGAGTAAAATTGCATCATATGGCCAAAGCACATTCACTTATTCTTCAATTTAGAAACTTTCCAGAATCAAACTGAGTCAATCTATGCTTTAAAAGTCTCCCACAAAAATAATCCTACATAAATTACCGTGTGTTTAAAGGTTTCTGATTTTAATCTAATAACTGAAATATCAAAGCTACATTTTAATTTAGGCATTTGGGCATCACTAACAGGTGTTCTAATCAGATTTAGGAACCCTACAGCAAGATTTATCAGTGTCAAATGCTAAAATACTAAATTTAGTGCCAGAATCCCTTTTAAATAGCATTTACATCTTGCTATCTTAACCTACTTTGAATCCCCTGAGCATTTTGTCTATATCTATTAGTAGATTTTGCTGACTTTTTTTAACTTTTCAAAGTCTCCTTAAATTATCCTAAAGCCATATATTTACCATGAGAAAGCAGGGGTCTTTTTAGAGTGTGTTATGCTTAAGTTGCTCATAAAATTAATTTTCTCAGGTTAGAAGAAGGTTTTTAAACTCTAATTTGAAAACTTTAATCTGGCATTCTGAAAACCCTGTATTAACATTCAGATATAATAAAAATGGAAACATAGCAGCATAATAACCTTAATTTGTTCTAATATAACACAAGACTAGGGCATGTTTGCATAATCAACCAGAGAGTTTTTAGAATCAAGCACAGTGCAGAAATGCCTGTGTTTGCAGGGACCCATTGTTCCAGTATTGCTGTAAGGATGCTACCATGCTCCTCCCCTCAGTTTCATTTCCTGCCATCACCAGCTCTTCATATTGTGGCCTGTGCTCTGGACAGACAGAGGTATTTGACATTCAATGGACAAACTCAAATGGATGTTTTTATTTATTTATGTTAAATAAACAGCTTAAAAAATAAATACATTTAAAATTAAGATTGTTCCAGAAACTGGAATGTATCTTTTTCCATACCCATAATATTTGTGGCTTTTGTACTTTTATGTAATTAGAATACAATAACATACATTGAAAATAAAATTATACTGTACACAATTTAATATTTGATGATTCAGAAGGCACTTTAAGCTATTACAATTTCTTGAAGTCAACATTAGGTACTTTATAGTTTTTTGTTGTACTGGCAAACACGGATATATTGATTAATAGACATTTCCTGCAGACACAATGTTTTATGAACTGATTTTACTACATCTTTTCTTAACATAAAGATTATCAGAATACAGAAAGACTTCTGTTTATACACATATATACTAGATATTTCTAGCTAAATGGATTTCAGACATCTTACTTAAATGTTTCTAAAAACAAACTGAGTACTTTGTCCTTAAAATCTCCTATTCTTTCATTTTGACCCCAGTTTATATTTTCAAATACCTAGTCTCCAAACCTCAAAATATCAGGGTAATACTTATCTGTTTTTCTTTTCTGATTCTCTGAATCAGAAGGGTTAGGTGCCTGCTACCTCCTAAAAGACATTTTAATCTATATTTTTAATTTTATTGCCCACTATCTCTCATCAAAGTTTACTTTGACTAGTAATAATAAGAGCTGAAAGGATTGCGTGTTTATTATTTTCCAGACTTTAGGTTAAACCCTGAATATTCATTATTTATTTAAATATTTAAAGCAACCTTTATTTTTATTCTCATTTAAGAGAAGTCTATTAAGGGTTAGATAAGTTTGATGATTTTCCTGTTTTCATAGAACTAGATATTGACAGAACCAGAATTGGAAGCTGCTCAAAGTCTCTGTACCTGATACACCTGTGACAATGGCCTTTTCTCTAAATCTAGAAACTGTCACCCACTTACAGTGCTGTCTTACTGCAAAGGCTCTTCCTCACACTTCCTTTTGTCAAAATTCTATTCATTTCTCAACCCTCAGTAGAAATCTCAGTCTCAACATTTTATCCTCCCAGACTGTCACAGGTATGTCAGGTACATGAGGTGGAGGGTGGGAGTTGAGGTGAGAAAGGAAGGTTTGTGTTAAAGTGTTTGGAGGCCATGCTAAAGGTCAGGATTTTATCCCAAATAGGGGAACAGTTTGGTTGTCGTGGCAGCAGAATATAGCCTTTAAGAGCAGCTTCCACTTCTGACTCTCAATATCTAGCTCTCTGAAATCAGGCAAGTTACCAAACCTGTCTAACCCTTGGCTAACCCATTTCTAGAATGCAAGTGACAAACCAAAACACTATATTTGCAACATATGTGATAATGGTTTAATACCCACATTGAGTAATAAGCTTCTGCAAGTTAGTTAATTTGAAGACCAAACAAATAAAATAATGAGTAAAAAATATTAAATATAAATGGATGCAAATATACAATAAACATGTAAAGTACTTATTTAAATAACTTGTGATAATATTGCTATTTAAATGAGATAAATTTATAAAGATCAGTAGTAATTTGATTTTCATAATGCTTGTAGAAGTACATGTCAGGTACCCTGTCATGTGTCATTATTTTAAAAATTTCAACCCCTCCACAATTTCAGCTGCACATGTCTCTCTCTGACCTACCAAAGTCTTTCTAATTTACTTTCTCTAGTTCCAAGCACCTAATGCATTGTTAATGACAGTTAAATTGGAATATTACTGAAGGATATATAGAGTCTATTAAATCTTTTTGGAAATGAATATAACTTTTGATATGGTAATTCCTTTCTTCTGTGTATTCTATACACACACACACACATATACACACACACAACCACATTTTACACTTTTGAATTAGGATCCTGGTTACTGCTCCCACATCATGTAATTTCCTATTACTATTTCCCTTTCTTCCTTACTGTGCATCTTTCATACTGTCCATCTTGCTGTCACTTAAACACACAAAATGCTTTTATTTCTCTGGGTCTTTATATTTTCAATTACTTTGCCTGGAATGCCTTCCCCCAGTTATTTGTAAAACTCACTCCATTTTATTCATGTAATTTATTCAATTATCACTTTCTCAAAGAAGTCTTTACTGAATATCCTATATAAAATTACACCACTGTTACTCTTAATCCTCCTCCTTAAGTTTATTAACAACTGATATTATTATTATCCAGTTATCTGTTCTCTGTTTCCTTTATTTGAATGTAAGTTTTATAAGGTAAGAACAGTGCCTCGGTCAGAGCTGAATCTTTAGCACCTATAACAATGTATGATGTGTAGTAGGTGCTCAATGAATATTTGTTAATCAAATGAGCAAATCCCTAGGCTCTTTTGCTTCCACCTACTGGGATCAAAAGCGAGCACCAGATACCCATCTTCCCTATTAACCCATGCTTACAGAACTGACACCATCATGTGCCTTGAATCCACCAGAATTAATTTCTTTTGTCTTTTATCCTGACCTAGTTTCCAAGGTATCTCTCACTTCCCAAACTCTAATCCTTATAATGCTCATATACCCCACATTCATTCCCTTTTTCATACTTTTCCATCTTCCGAGAGTCTTCCATTGTATTCTCTGGAATTCACAGTTGATCCTTAGAAAAATTCCTTGCATCTACAACCTCTTTTCTATTGTTTAATTTGTTCTCTTTATCTAATGAAAACTTGGCTCTCTGCCAAAGGCTCTGGTTTCCCTGCAAGCCTGTCTGATGAAGACTGTTTTTACTCCATCTTTAGAATACCTTTCTATTACTGGGCCTGGGTTGGGATAGGTGACTTTTATTGTCCTTCAATGCCATTTTTAAACGATTCTCTCTTTCCTCCTCCCTAAAATGTTCTATTTTTGAATCTCATGTAATCTAGTTGTACCATCTAGTATCCCTTATTGTTACATTCCCAGACCTATCCTGTTGGTTTCTTGACTTTTAGCTCTTGGCTCCCTTTCTCACTGATACAAGTTCTGTTTTTGTTCTTAGCAATTTCAATATTTCAGGTAAATAATCCTAATGACACCCTAAATTCTCTGACCCTTTCATTCCATCTTCCAATGATCTTGTCCTCCACTTGCCTTGCCTTAGGTACCCTGTCATGTTTCATTATCAAAAATTACAACCCACCATAATTTCAGTTCCATTTTCCATAATTTCTGACCGCCATCTTTCTAATTTACTTTCTCTAGTTCCAAACACCAAAAATTATTTGATTCCACTGGAAATCTAATCAATTGCTTCAATCAACTTTTTACTGTCCCTCATCCCTTTGATGTTGCCAGTCCTCTCCTTACCCAATATAAATTCCATGAGTGATCTATAAAATCACCTTCTGATGTGCACCATTAACTGCCTGTCAGGTTTTTATTGTTTCTTCCTGTTTGGCAAGACCACAGTTTGGTTAAATCCAGATCACCATTCACTATGCCTACTATTCTGCAGCTAAACGTAAGTAGAGAAAATACACAACCATCCTTACTCATAACCACAAACCTGATGAGATCTCTTCATGCTAGTCAGGGAGTCATACTATTCTATTCATTTCTCCACTCTTCTATTTCAGTTTCATATCTTCTTCTCCTTCTTTATACTTACAACATCTCCTCCCCTGTCTTTACTCTCAACTGATGACTGTACAACAAATTTCATGAAGGAAATTGAAATAATAAAAAAGAAAACATCATAGATTCCCACTGTTACATCTGCCCACTTACCACGTATGAACCCACACTCTTTGCTATCTGCCCATCCTGTTGCCAGAGGTGAACTATCTCTACTACTAGCTAAAGCCGATTCTACATGCATTCTAGATTCCAGCAGCTCCTATTTACCCAAAAACTTTTCCCAGCAATTCCCCTTTCTCTTCTTCCAGTTTTTCTGCATCTTTACTGGATCATTCTCTTCAGCATACAAACAAGCATCTGAATACTTTTTTCTCTTCTATCTTTACTACTCTTGTCTGGGCTCTATTACCTCTTTCTTGGATAACTGCAATGGCTTACTAATGGGTCTTCCTACATCTACCTGCTCCTTGTCCCCCATACAATCTGTTCCCATCATAGTGGTCAGAAGGAACTTTTTAAAACATAGTGCAAGTCATAATGAATGTCCCCTCTTCTAAAATCCTCACTGAATCCCCATGTCACTCTGAATAAACCCTCAAGTCCTCACTTGTCATACAAGGTCTTACATCATTTATCCCCCCCCCCCCCCACTACCACTCTCTGACCTTCTTGCCCACTTGTCTCCTCATGGACCACTCTGCTCCAGCCACAGATGTCTACTGCTCTTCCTTCAATGTATTGCCCACATTTCCTCACAAGGCTTTTGTACTTGTTATTCCCATACCAGAGGTGATCTTCCACTAAGTTAACTTCACCATTTTAGTCAAGTCTTTGCCCATGTCACTTTTTTAACTAGTTCTGCCTAAACCATTTTATTTAGAATTGTAGCAACACTCTCACTCCCTATACTCTGTGCCCCATATCCTGCTCTACTTTTCCTTTTTCCATAGGACTTCAAACTTTATAATATATCATATAATTTACTTTTAACTACTTACATTTTTAAAATACCTGTGTCTACCATTAAATGTTAAGCTCCAGAAGGGCACGAATCTTTGACTCTTTGGTTCACTGAAAAATCACAACAACAACAACCTGTAAAATATTAGACATGCCATCAATTAATAGTTGTCTACTGAATAAATATATTTGTGCAAAATATATATGGATAAAAACATTCTGTGCATCCTTGTTTTAACAGGAAAAAATTGGACCATATAAATAATGGAATGGTTAAAGGAGGTTTTATTCATTATGTGGAAATTATGCTATTAAAAAATCTGACATGGAAAAATTCCCAGACTATGAATAAACTTTAAAAAAATAAAATAAAACATAGAATAGGATTACATTGACAAATTAAAAGTATATATGTACATTTCTCTCTCTCTATATAAATAGATTTAGAAAGAAACAACACAGTGATTTGCAACAGTGAATACAGTTAAGCAGGGGACGAGATTTGATGGAGTAAAGAGAAAAGGGCAAATGTGGAATTTTTAATTAATTTTTTTTTTTTTTTTTTTTTTAATTAATTTTTTTGAATTTTATTTTATTTATTTTTTTATACAGCAGGTTCTTATTAGCCATCTATTTTATACATATTAGGGTATATATGTCAATCCCAATCTCCCAATTCATCCCACAGCCACTACTACCCACTCCTGGCTTTCCCCCCTTGGTGTCCATATGTTTGTTCTCTACATCTGTGTCTCTGTTTCTGCCTGGCAAGTAACCCGTTCATCTGTATCATTTTCTTTAGATTTTACATATATGTGTTAATATACAATATTTGTTTTTCTCTTTCTGACTTACTTCACTCTGTATGACAGTCTCTATGCCCATCCACGTCTCTACAAATAACCCAGTTTTGTTCCTTTTTATGGCTGAGTAATACTCCATTGTTTATATGTACCACATCTTCTTTATCCACTCACCTGTTGGTGGGCATTTAGGTTGCTTCAATGACCTGGCTATTGTAAATAGTGCTGCAATGAACATTGGGGTGAATGTGTCTTTTGGAATTATGGTTTTCTCTGTGTATATGCCCAGTAGTAGGATTGCAGGGTCATATGGTAATTCTATTTTTAGTTTTTTAAGGAACCTCCATACTGTTCTCCATAGTGGCTCTATCAATTTACATTCCCAACAACAATGCAAGAGGGTTCCCTTTTGTCCACACCCTCTCCAGCATTTATTCTTTGCAGATTTTCTGATGATGACCATTCTGAATGATGTGAGGTGATACCTGATTATAGTTTTGATTTGCATTTCTCTAATGATTAATGATGGTGAGCAGCTTTTCATGTGCCTCATGACCATCTGTATGTCTTCTTTGGAGAAATGTTTATTTAGGTCTTCTGCCCATTTTTGGATTGGGTTTTTCATTTTTTAAAATATTGAGCTTCATGAGCTGTTTATATATTTTGAGATTAATCCTTTGTCCATTGATTTATTTGCAAATATTTTCTCCCATTCTGAGGGTTGTCTTTCCATCTTGTTTAAAGTTCCCTTTGCTGTGCAAAAGCTTTTAAGTTTCATTAGGTCCCATTTGTTTATTTTTCTTTTTATTTCCATTAGTCTAGGAGGTAGGTCAAAAAGATTTTGCTGTGATTTATGTCAGAGTCTTCTTCCTATGTTTTCCTTAAAGAGTTTTATAGTGTCTGGTTTTACTTTTAGGTCTTTAATCCATTTTGAGTTTATTTTTCTGTATGGTGTTAAGGAGTACTCTAATTTCAATCTTTTACATGTAGCTGTCCAGTTTTCCCAGCACCACTTATTGAAGAGGCTGTCTTTTCTCCATTGTATATCCTTGCCTCCTTTCTCAAAGATTTGTTAACCATAGGTGCATGGGTTTATCTCTGTGCTTCCTATCCTGCTTCATTGATCTACATTTATGTTTTTGTGCCAGTACCATATTGGCTTGATTACTGTAGCTTTGTAGTATAGTCTGAAGTCAGGGAACCTGATTCCTCCAGCTCCATTTTTTTCCCTCAAGTCTCCTTTGGCTATTCGGGATCTTTTGTGTCTCCATACAAATTTTAAGATTTTTTTTGTTCTAATTCTGTAAAAAATGCCATTGGTGATTTGTTAGGGATTGCATTGAAGCTGTAGATTGCTTTGGGTAGTGTAGTCATTATCACAATATTGATTCTTCCAATCCAAGAACATGGTATATCTCTGCATCTGTTTGTATCATCTTTAATTTCTTTCATCATTGTCTTATAGACTTCTGCATACAGGTCTTTTGCCTCCTTAGGTAGGTTTATTCCTAATATTTAATTCTTTTTGTTTCAATGGTAAATGGGAGTGTTTCCTTAATTGTTCTTTTAGATTTTTCCTCATTAGTGTATAGGAATGCAAGAGATTCTGTGCATTAAATATGTATACTGCAACTTTACCAAATTCATTGATTAGCTCTAGTAATCTGTGGCATCTTTAGGATTCTCTATGTATAGCATCATGTCATCTGCAAACAGCGACAGTTTTACTTCTTCTTTTCCAGTTTGGATTCCTTTTATTTCTTTTTCTTTTCTTATTGTTGTGGCTAGGACTTCCAAAAGTATGTTGAATAATGGTGGTGAGAGTGGACATCCTTGTCTTGTTCCAGATCTTAGAGGAAAGGCCTTCATTTTTCACCATTGTGAAAGATGTTTGCTGCGGGTTTGTCGTATATGTCCTTTATTATGTTGAGGTAGGTTTCCTCTATGCCCACTTTCTGCAGAGTTTTAATCATAAATGGGTGTTGAATTATGTCAAAAGCTTTTTCTGCATCTATTGAGATGATCATATGTTTTTTTTCTTCTTCAATTTGTTAATACGGTGTATCACATTGATTGATTTGCATGTATTGGAGAATCCTTGCATCCCTGGGATAAATCCCACTTCATCATGGTGTATGATCCTTTCAATGTGTTGCTGGATTCTGTTTGCTAGTATTTTGTTGAGGATTTTTGCATCTATATTCATCAGTGATATTGGTCTGTAGTTTTCTTTTTTTGTGGTATCTCTGTCTGATTTTGGTATCAGGGTGATGGTGGCCCCATAAAATGAGTTTGGGACTGTTCCTTCCTCTGCAATTTTTTGGAAGAGTTTGAGAAGGATGAGTGTTAGCTCTTCTCTAAATGTTTGATGGAATTCACCATTAAACCATCTGGTCTGGACTTTTGTTTGTTGGAAGATTTTTAATCACAGTTTCAATTTCATTACTTGTGATTGGTCTGTTCGTATCTTCTATTTGTTCCTGGTTCAGTCTTGGAAGGTTATACCTTTCTAAGAATTTGTCCATTTCTTCCAGGTTGTCCATTTTATTGGCATATAGTTGCTTGTAGCAGTCTCTTATTGTGCTTTGTATTTCTGCGGTATCCATTGTAACTTCTCCATTTTCATTTCTAATTTTATTGATTTGAGTCCTCTCCCTCTTTTTTAAATTAATTAATTAATTTATTTATTCTTGGCTGCATTGGATCTTTGTTGCTGCACACGGGCTTTCTCTAGTTGCGTGGAGTGGGGGCTACTCTTCGTTGTGGTGCATGGGCTTCTCATTGCAGTGGCTTCTCTTGTTGCAGAGCATGAGCTCTAGGTGCACAGGCTTCAGTAGTTGTGGCTCATGGGCTCTAGAGCCCAGGCTCAGTAGTTGTGGTACTCAGACTTGGTTGCTCCATGGCATGTGGAATCTTCCTGGGCCAGGGATCAAACCTGTGTCCCCTGCATTGGCAGGCAGATTCTTAACCTCTGCGCCACCAGGGAAGTCTGGCAGTGACTTTCTTAAAGTGGCTCCGACCCTCTCCCTTACTGGGATCAGCCATCAGGAAGCAGTCCCCTCCAAGGGCCACACATCTTCTTTCCTGGGACATTCCTTGGCACCAAAGGTGTTTTTTTTTTGTTTGTTTGTTTTTGTTTTTTAATTTTATTTTTAATTTAATTTTATTTTTTTTAACATCTTTATTGGAGTATAACTGTTTTACAATGGTGTGTTAGTTTCTGCTTTACAACAAAATCAAACAGTTATACATATACATATGTCTCCATATCTCTTCCCTCTTGCATCACCCTCCCTCCCACCCTCCCTATCCCACCCCTCTAGGTGGTCACAAAGCACAGAGGTGATCTCCCTGTGTTATGCGGTAACTTCCCACTAGTTATCTAATTTATATTTGGTAGTGTATATATGTCCATGCCACTCTCTCACTTCATCACGGCTTACCCTTCCCCCTCCCCATATCCTCAAGTCCATACTCTAGTAGGTCTGTGTTTTATTCCCGTCCTACCACAAATCTCTTCATGACATTTTTTTTCTTAGATTCCATATATATGTATTAGCATATGGTATTTGTTTTTCTCCTTTTGACTTACTTCACTCTGTATGACAGACTCCAGGTCTAACCACCTCATTACAAATAACTCAGTTTCATTTCTTTTTATGGCTGAGTAATATTCCATTGTATATATGTGCCACATCTTCTTTATCCATTCATCTGTTGATGGACACTTAGGTTGCTTCCATGTCCTGGCCATCGTAAATAGAACTGCAATGAACATTTTGGTACATGACTCTTTTTGAATTATGGTTTTCTCAGAGTATATGCCCAGTAGTGGGATTTCCCTCTTTTTCTTGATGTGCCTGGCTAAATGTTTATCAATTTTCTTTATCTTTGCAAAGGACCACCTTTTAGTTTTACTGATCTTTGCCATTGTTTTCTTTGTTTCTCTTTCATTTATTTCTGCTCTGATCTTTATGATTTCTTTCCTTCTACTAACTTTGGGTTTTCTTTGTCTATCTTTCTCTAGTTCCTTTAGGTTTAAGGTTAGATTGTTTATTAGATTTTTCTTGTTTCTTGAGGTAGGCTTTTATTGCTATAAACTTCCCTCTTAAAAATGCTTTTGCTGTGTCCCATAGGTTTTGTATAATCCTGTTTTCATTGTCATTTTTTTCTAGGTATTTTTTGATTTCCTCTTTGATTTCTTCAGTGATCTCTTGGTTATTTCATAACATATTTTTTATCCTCCACATGTTTTTTTTTTTTTATGTATTTTCCCCTGTAATTGATTTCTAATCTCATATCATTGTGGTCAGAAAAGATGCTAGACATGATTTCAATTTTCTTAAATTTACTGAGGCTTGATTTGTGACACAAGATGTGTTCTATTCTGGAGAATGTTCAGTGTGCACTCAAGAAGTGTAATCTGCTCTTTTCAGATGGGAGGTCCTATAAATATGAGTTAGATATATCTGGTCTATTGTGTCATTTAAAGCTTGTATATCCTTATTAATTTTCTGTCTGGATGATCTATCCATTGGTGTAAGTAAGGTGTTAAATTTCCACACTATTATTGTGTTACTGTCGATTTCCTCTTTTATAGCTGTTAGCATTTGCCTTGTATTGAGGTGCTGCTATGTTTGGTACATATATGTTTATAATTGTTATATCTTCTTCTTGTATTTATCCCTTTATCATTATGTAGTGTCCTTCCTTGTCTCTTGTAACATTCTTTATTTTAAAACTGATTTTATCTGATATGAATATTGCTACTCCAGCTTTCTTTTGATTTCCATTTTCATGGAATATCTTTTTCCATCTCCTCACTTTCAGTCTGTATGTGTCCCTAGGTCTGAAGTGGGTCTCTTGTAGACAGCATATATATGAGCCTTGTTTTTGTATCCATTCAGCAAGCCTGTGTCTTTTGGTTGGATAAATTAATCCTTTCACGTTTAAGGTAATTATCAATATGTATGTCCTATTACCATTTTCTTAATTGTTTTGGGTTTGTTTTTGTATGTTCTTTTTTTCTCTTTTGTTTCCCACTTAGAGAAGTTCCTTTAGCATTTGTTGTAGAGCTGGCTTGGTGGTGCTCAATTCTCTTAGCTTTTGCTAATCTGTAAAGCTTTTGTTTTCTCTGTGGAATCTGAATGAGATCCTTGCTGGGTAGAGTAATCTTGTTTCTAGATTCTTCCCTTTCATCACTTTACATATATCATGCCACTCCCTTCTGGCTTGTAGAGTTTCTGCTGAGAAGTCAGCTGTTAACCTTATGGGAGGTCCCTTGTGTGTTATTTGTCATTTTTCCCTTGTTGATTTTAATAATTGTTCTTTGCCTTTCATTTTTGTCAGTTTGATTTCTATGTGTCTCAGCGTGTTTCTCCTTGAGTTTATCCTACCTGGGACTCTCTGCCCTTCCTGAACTTGGGTGGCTATTTCCTTCCCATGTTAGGGAAGATTGCGACTGTAATCTCTTCAAATATTTTCTTGGGTCCTTTCTCTCTCTCTTCTCCTTCTGGGACCCCTATAATGTGAATGTTGGTGCTTTTAATGTTGTCCCAGAAGTCTCTTAGACTGTCTTCATTTCTTTTCATTCTTTGAAATTTATTCTGTTTTGCAGCAGTGAATTCCACCATTCTGTCTTCCAGGTTACTTATAAGTTCTTCTGTCTCAGTTATGCTGCCTTGATTCCTTCTAGAGTATTTTTCATTTCACTTATTTTATTGTTCATCTGTTTGTTTGTTCTTTAATTCTTCTAGGTCTTTGTTAAACATTTCTTGCCTCCTTTCAATCTTTGCCTCCTTTCCTTTTCTGATATCCTGGATCATCTTCACTACCATTATTCTGAATTCTTTTTCTGGAAGATTGTCTATCTCCACTTCATTTTAATTGTTTTTCTGTGGTTTTATCTTGTTCCATCATCTGGTATATAGCCCTCTGCCTTTTCATCTTGTCTATCTTTCTGTGAATGTAACTTTCATTCCACAGGCTGCAAGATTGTAGTTCTTGCTTCTGCTGTCTGCCCTCTGGTGAAAGAGACTATCTAAGAGGCTTGTGAAAGCTTCCTGATTGGAGGGACTGGATGGGCGGTACAGCTGTGTGTTTCTCTGGTAAGCAGAGCTCAGTAAAACCTTAATCCACTTGTCTGTTCATGGGTGGGGTTGAGTTCCCTCACTGTGGGTTGTTTAGCCTGAGGCAACCCCGAACTGCAGGCTACAGTCTAGGTAGTGAGACTAATGGCAGACTCTAGGATGGCTCACACCAAGAAGTACCTCCCAGAACTTCTGCTACCAGTGTCCTTGTCCTTGTGGTGAGCCACAGCCACCTCTCTCCTCTGCAAGGGACCCTTCAACACTAGCAGGTAGGTTTGGTTCAGTCTCCTATGGGGTCACTGCTCCTTCCCCCTGGGTCCTGATGTGCACACTACTTTGTGTGTGCCCTCCAAAAGTGCAGTCTCTGTTTCCCCCATTCCTGTTGAAGTCCTGCAATCAAATCCTGCTAGCCTTCAAAGTCTGATTCTCTGGGAATTCCTCCTCCTGTTGCCAGTAAATTCTTAAACTGATACTATTCATCTATAGGGTTTATAAATTTTGAAAATGAGAAAATTATGGCAAAGGCAAAATAATATAAGAAAAGCAAGATAAAATCAAGAGTGAAATTAATACCCCGAATATGTATATGAAATTCACATGTTATACTGTGGGTCATAAATTTTACTCTGATCTTTTCTGCTAACAATGACCAGTTAAATCATGGTGACAACATGATTAAAACATAAACTAGTTACTCAGGAGATACACACCATTCCTGAGCTCAGTACCTGAAGAAAATATTCTAGTCTGAGTCTCTCCTTAGTGATGCGTGAGCAGCAACTTTATCACTATTTTATAGTAACTTTAATACTTTTTATAAAGCTTTTCCTTTTTAAATGTTTCATGGAGACTGCAATAGCTCAGCTTGGCAATACCAAACTTGTAAGTCATGAGGTCTTGTAAGGGGAGGCTGGCAATCAGCCACCAAACAATGTGATCAAGAAACTTGGCAGCTATCATATTAATTCCAAGGGCCATTTTTAGGTGGGAGGAAGGGGGAAACTGGGAAATGTTGTTTAAAGGGTACAAAGTTTCAGTTATGCAAGCTGGAAAAATGTTGGAAATTTAATGAACAACATGGATACTACAGTTAATGATAGGTATTATATTCTTAAAGAGGGTAGATCTTAAGTGTTTCCACGACAAACATATACACACACAAAAGAGCCATATTTATAGTGCCTTAATCTATGGTTTGTTATTTTGTTTTCTGAAAAAGTAGATTCCTTGGTCAAATATGTGAGAAAAAAATCTATATCAAGCTAAGTTAAGTGTTTCTTTACATATAGGGACTTCTTAGAGTCTTTAGTATGCAAATTTGCATTACAAATCTTTAAGAGTGAGATCGGAGCAAAGTTAATCTTGGGACTCTGTTGGGGAAAGAGCATGTCCTCAGGCTTTTGTTCTACGCAAGCACACTTTGGGTGAGTGATATGAATGGCCCGTCCTGTTAAGGGAGTCTCTACAAATAGGGTTTTTATTCTTTGTTTGCTGTCCTTCAATAGGACTATTGAATGATAAGACTTTTCCTGATCCTATAGCTTGATTTGTAGCTCTATTTTTATATTTATGTTTTTGCTGAATCTGACTTTTCTTTGACAATTTCTCTGCCACTTTGATTATTTATCAAGAACTATTTTTGTTAATCAGTACCTAATATTGCCAGTGCCTAGCACAGTGTTTATCGAATATTTGTTGGAAAAAAAAAACCTTAAAAATATGTTCACAGGAAGAACACAATTTCATGAAACATTATTTATACTTCTAAGGTATTTTCCATATTCCACAGCTTTCTATGTGTAGAAAGTCAAATGACATTTTTTTGTTGTTGTTGTTTTGCTGGAATTATACCTACCCAATGTGTCAATGATCATGCTGGTCAGAAACTCTGATTAGCCACTATAAATTTCTTTAATAAAGGTTAAAAATAAATTAATAAATACAGTTTGTTTAATAGAGCAAATCTTCTAAAATATGATATCTGACAGAGAAAATTAAAATATTTCTTTGTGGAAAAAAAGTTGAAAAACTAGTTTAACTCTTACTTTACAGAAGAGGAAACTAAGATTAATAGGGTAAAGCAGATTTTTCCACTCTTGCACAAAACTTTTAGGATAGAGTAGGTATTGAAATTTACATCTTGTGACTTCCATGCAGCAGGGCCTTTTTTTCCTCTCTTTTCTAGACCTTTCCCTTTGCAGATTTCATCATAACGTTTCTCATTCTCCTTGTCTTATCCTTTTTATTTCATTTACATAATGTGTGATATTCTTTTGCATATATAAAGGACTCTGCCGTTTCAGAGCTGTGAGGCCCTGTGAGCTGGCAGTTGGGAAAGCTGCATTTCCACTCATTTACTGATGGGAAGCACGGCCTCTGACAGAGCTGATTCACAGTGATGGGGCAGACTGGCTGAAAACTGGAAAGAGAATTTTGCAACAGCTCTGGGGCTAAATCAAGGCCACAGGCCGTATGTCTGGTTCCTCTGTCATAAACAGACAACCAAGTGTACACATTCCCAGGTTTAATGCCACTGGGATTTTATTTGCAAACATATAAACTAATGACATTCAATTATGTTCAGAGGTAATGTTGTCAAAGCCACCAAGGAAACAATTTATTTGTCTTACACAGTATGTGATTCAGAGTGCATTAGCAAGTTTTCATTGCTTAGTTGTTTAATATGCTCCTGAGGAGGTGCTTCTGCAGCCTGTTGTATAGGCATGATTCATACACTTATATAATGTTCATAGATATAATGACATGGAGGGTTATTCCAGAATCCTTTTTATGTATATTAAAATCAGCTCATTTCTTTGTAGACATTGGCCAATTAAAGGAAGAAAGGCAAGGTTTCTCAAACCAGTGGAGTGACACTATCTGCTAACACCAATTGGTGGAAAATTGATGAAAGGCTTAAAATTTTGGCTCCATGAAACTCTATTCTTGCTAAATGGTATCACATTTTCCCATATAGAGAAAGAACTATCTGATTTACATAAAATGTGGTATAGAACAAGCAATAATATGTAATATAGAACATTTATAAATATTAAAGTTATTTAATAATAATTTTACAAGAGACCACATAATGCTCCTATAATGTTCTTGGAAGAAATGCTATAGAAACTAAATGGGCTAATTTCTAGGTTTCCTTATTGACACTATTACTAGTGGTAAAAAGAAACACCCAGAAAATTGAATGAGGGAGGTGAACCATAACTTCACACAACACAGTACAGCAACAAAAATAACAACAACAACAATGTTCCTTTACATTGGCAATTTTATTTACTGTGTGCATAAACATGATTTATATTCTTTAATTTATGTATATTAAATGCAATACAGACTGGGTGTGTGGAGGCAGCTACAGAGGGAACATATCATTATTATCATTTTTTATCATTCTCATTTCATAGATCTCAGAACTGAGATTCAGAGAAGTTAAATAATTTATCCCAATAGCATTAGAATCAAAAGTAGATAGGGGGTGAGTTTTCTGACTTCTAGCACAAAGTGTTTTCTCACAAATGTTACTATGTCCTCTGTCAAGAGAAAAAACATCTATTTTGTGAGCAGACACTTAAATAGCAAGGAATATTCAGCTATGAAGATGTTTGTGGGAAGTATTTTCTAGTAGAAGAGACCAGTAATGCAGCCTGGGGCCATTGGGGAGTGACTTGTAGGCTACGGTTAAAAATAAATTTTTTTCAAAGTGTGATAAGAAGCCATTAAGAAGTTCTGATTTACTTTTTAAAAGAAAGATCATTCTGCTTTCCTCACAAGTGTAGAGGGTATCCTGAATGGAGGCAGGGAGTCAGCCAGGGGCTGTCAGAATTACCGAGAGAAGGACTTGCTTTGTGATGACAGTGATGAGGGTGCTGCTAAATGATCAATTTGGGATATATTTTGAAGGCAGAACTGATTGGACTTTTAGGTGGTTTGGGTGAACTTGGAGATTATTGTGAGGAAGAGTGAAGTGAGAGATCCAGGCTATCTTCTAAATTTTGGGCTTGAGGATTTGAACAGATGAGATGAAGAAGACTATGAACATGTTAAATGCAGGACACGAAGGACACGTGGACACGAAGGACACGAAGCTGCCCATGGTTACTGTAGGGGTGTATACGCTGACAAAGTTAGGAACAAAGACTTGGCTTTATTCAGGGCTGTGTGTTTAATGCCACTGTCCTAGACTGACCATGATGAGACATGGCCAGAACTGAAAATCGGGAGACCTGAAACTTAGCTGCAGCTTCTGGAGCAAAGCCCTAATCTCTCTGGAACTTGTTTTCATTGTTTATAAATGAGAGGTTAAGCCAGAATGATAATGTTAAACTTATACATTCTGGACTCTTTTTAAGAATCTTATGTTTTCTAGTCACTCTCCAGAAAAACAACAGCACATCATATTCAAAATTTCCACACAAAGACCTAAGGATTCCTTGGCCACTAAACATTATCAAACGTTCCTCTAGTTTGAGATGTATGATTCTATACAATATCAAAATAAGCTCCAAATTATACAAAACAATATATGACCATTGAAGTGTGGCAGAGAGCTCTGCAGTAAAATTTTCCCAGATATGTGGACTGGTGAAGGCTCTCTTCCTTGTAGATGCAACATTAGGAACATTCAACCCCCTTGTTCACGGCTTAATGGGAGAAGATTCAAGAACCAAACCGGAGATAACACCCACCCATCCTTTCTGAGGATATATTGATTAGCCAGATCTAATTATCTAGCACCTGTCCCTCAACAGCAAGTGGAATAGAAAATTGAGGAGATGCGCTTCCCTGGTGGCGCAGTGGTTGAGAATCTGCCTGCCGATGCAGGGGACGCGGGTTCGAGCCCCGGTCCGGGAAGATCCCACATGCCGCGGAGCGACTAGGCCCGTGAACCATGGCCGCTGAGCCTGTGCGTCCGGAGCCTGTGCTCCACAACGGGAGAGGCCACAACAGTGAGGCCCGCGTACTACAAGAAAATTGAGGAGAGCATGTTTGGCAGATATTATATTCCCTTTCTTATATGCTTTCTCCTTACACAGATGTTTTTGTAACTCATGTAGAAAATTTTGGTTAAATATGTGTAGATTTATCTAAATAACAGAATACTATGAAGCTGTCAAAACTTTTTAAAGGTCTTAACAAGAGATAAAATTGTGTGAGAAATCAATGTACAGAATAGTGTGGATAGTATGTTGTTTCTCATGTAAGAAAGAGTGAAAATAAGACTTTATGTCTGTATCTGTTTGCATTTGCATAGAAAGTCTCTGAAGGATAAACTCAGGAAACTTGTAGAAATAATTACCTGGTCATGGTGATGGAGATCATGGATGGGAAAGATAGGAAAAAGAGTGAGAATAAGACTTACTCTATATTTTTTGTATTATTTTGATTTTTGCACTATATGAATATCATGCCAACTCAAACTATTAAAAATTGATAAATGGGGAATAAAAAAAATGTTTTCAACCCATGTCTGATCCCCTTTATTTTCAGTGATGAAGGGTATCAAGACACCAGTGGCTATTTCCAGAGCTCCCATTGTTAAAGAATGACAGGATCTGATGGAATAGGATGTCCGTGCATCACCAACCAGTTCAAGCATGGCTTCAGTACAGTGTTACAAGCATCATGTCATGTGTTATTGCTTACTTAATAAACCTCACTTCATCACATGGATTAACCAAAATAAAGTAGCTAAATATTGCCTGAGATTTCCTGTATATAGGTAAGGTTCCATTTGTCAGGATGGGAAGTAAAACAAAATAATAGATTGGTGGATTTTCTACTCATCTTATTGCATTGCTGATATATAAACCCACAGGAGTTTGGGGGTCATAGTTTGATATGACTTTAAAGTTACAAAATTACTGACCTGCATGAACAAATTTTCCAAGGGAAAATAATTTCTCTTGATAATTTAATTTTGTATACTATTCCAAATTTGTATGCATGAAACTCATTATTGTGGTAATATTTTCATTATTCATGCTTTTAGGTTTCAAAGTAAGAACAATATGAAATCATAGTAAAGAGTATAAGATATTGAACTAAACAGATGCGGATTCCATTTCTACCACTATGAGTTGTGATTCTATGGGCTTTCTGCTTAATCTTCCAGAAATTTCACTTCTCCACCTGGAAAGTGAGAATAAATTAACTAATTTATTTGGTTGCTGTGAGAATTGAGGTTAAGTATTTAAAATACTTAGCACAGCACCTGACATGAAATAACATGTTCTGTAAGTGGTTGTTATTATTACTATTACACATTGGCCAGCTAATCATAATATAGACAAATTTATTTAGAGTAAATCTACAAAATAATTCAGAAATGTGTCAGATATTATTTGTTTTATCAAAGTTATGGTGAGACTTTTAAGGAAGATAATTTCTCTTTACTCCATATTATAATCTGTGAAGTTAGAAGGAGTTTCAAGATAAGGAAGGACAAGCTGAAGCAGCACAAGGCACATATGGAAACAGCATGGGCCGAAGAGTCGAGGAAAACCCTGACATCTGGAAAACATGGATTTTTGTTCAGATTAATTGAGGTATTATTTAGAAATACACATCACATTGTAAGCACATGCTAAATAAGAGTTCCCCTTAGCATTTCACAGTAAAATAAGAGGATAAATAACTTCTGTTTAATGGTTTGATCACTAAGTCAAACCATGATTCTAAACAATAACAACAAAAAAAATCTGTCATTTGGGAAATGGTCCATATTTGGAGGAAGTTAATAGGCAGTAAAAATATGAATAATATGCCATTATAGTTTAATTTTACCATATTATTAAACTTTAATATTTTGTTTCCTAAAATCTTTCCTCAAGGTTTTGAGTTCTATATTATTTTAAACATGTTTTGTCTTTATTTTATTATTTTGTGTGTGTGTGGTATGCAGGCCTCTCACTGTTGTGGCCTCTCCCATTACAGAGCACAGGCTCCAGATGCACAGGCTCAGAGGCCATAGCTCAGGGACCCAGCCACTCTGCGGCATGTGGGATCTTCCCGGACTGGGGCACGAACCCGTGTCCCCTGCATCGGCAGGCGGATTCTCAACCACTGCGCCATCAGGGAAGCCCTTGTCTTTATTTTTAAGCCCAGTATCTCTCAAGGGAAACTTAATTTGTATGTTTTTGATTCTTTTATACTTAACTCACTCAAAAGTTATTTTGTAAGAATTCTTTGATGTCCAGAAAGCCTTATCGTTTTCTTATAATATATTCATGGTCTTTTCCTTTGGAAAATGGAAATTATGTCTTGCTTAAAGTAAATAAATGAAAATACCCAATTATAGAGGGAAATGTTATTAAATCTCTCCCTCTCTGTCTCTCTCTCTTTTTCTTCCTCTTTATAAGATTTCTCTGTTAGCACCTTCGTTTCCAGCAATGATCATTTCTGGAAAGCAGATTGGAAAAGCAATTGGAGAATTTAACTTTCTTCAAGTCAGTTCAACTTAATAAACTTTTTTTTTACGTCTGATGTATGGAGAAATATGCAAATTTCTATAGATGATAGCAATAAAAATGATACAGAAAAACAAATTCAGTGCATATCCTCAAGGAGTTTATATTCTAGTAGTAGAGACAGATATACATTAAAGAAATTATAATATATGGCTGAAAGAGGTAAAAGCAAAGTTGTGTGTAAGTAGTAAAAGAAGGATTGTGAATTGAATCTGAGGAAATGAGAAAGGATTTTCACATAATAAGTGCAGTTCAAGCCAGCCTTATTAGAATTTCAGGGATTATTAGAATTTCAATGAATAAAGAAGTTGGGGGAGGTATCACTCTCTCAACAAAACCACTTGGGCATAACATACAAGGTGAAGCCAGAATGTGCAGATCTTTGAATGCCAAGATTAGAGTTCGGATTTTATTCTCTAGGTAACAGGGTAATCATTTGAATGTCCTTGAGGAGAATGAGTAATACAAACACCTTGGACTTTAGAAAGATAAAGCTAATGGAAATGTGAAGGAGGAAGAAGACATGAGAGAGTCAGAAGTTTCAGAGACCAAGTCTGTGACTACTTCTGTAGTCCAGGCAAGGGTCAATGAGTAAATGAACTACGGTAGCAAAAAAGAAATGGTGAGGAACCAAGAAGGAGAAATTGATTATGCTTCCTGGATTTTCAGTTAAGGTGTACATTAGTTAGAATATGGATCAAGCTGGCTATAACAAAGGGACCTAAAAGCAGAGCAATTCAAACAAGAGAGAATTTGTTTTCTTCTATGAACAGAGATAGCACCATGGTCCAGCTCTGCTCTACCATGTAACTTTACTCTAGAAGTTCATGCCCAACGTTGTTGAAATAGTGAACATTGGCTCTCAACCACTCCCCATTCCCGTCTTTGGAAAGAGAATAAGGAAGTTGAAAGCAAGCAGCTTCCGTTTAGAGAAGTGATCCTGAAATTGTATGCATGGCATCCGTACATATTTATCATGTAACTCCAAAAGAATTTCTATTCAGAGGCTAAAACCTGGCAGCTCAGAGTCCAGAAGATTGTTTCTTTACATCTTGTACTTATATCAGTAGTAGTGTTTGGAATTATTTTTGGTGTTATAAAGAAGTAGGCTATTCATCCCATGGATGGCAAGGTGAATGGAGGCAAAGAGGATAGGAGGAAAAGATAGATAAAGGTCCAGGTAAGGCAATATTTTCCCTTGTTTTATGGACTGGCCTTGTCATGAAGGCTCTGAAGCTGAACAATTCTCCTGCCAGAGGTTTCAAGTGCTGAGAGACAGGGATCCACATGGATCCTAATATACATCAGACTCAGTCATCACACTTACTTACCAACACTGATTTTTAAAATTGTGTAAATATTGATTTAATGCTTGTCACCTGCATGATATCGTAAGCTCTGTGAAGACAGGGACTTAATCTTTTTTGTTCAACACTGAATTCTTCCAGTGTCTAGCAAAATACCTGATATATTTGGAAAGCCATATATACATGCATAGTTTAAAGTTATGTCTTGAGAAATTTCAAACCTAAAGAAAAGCTGAAAAAGTAGTAGAAAATGTACATGTTCATTCACTAATGGTTAATATTTGCCATTTGTTTATTTTTATTTTTCTCTCTTCCTCCTGGATCCACTGAAAGTAAGTTGCAGACGTTATGACACTACTTTTAAATAATTAAGAAACGAAAGAAAGAAAGAAGGAAGGAAAGAAGGAAGGCAGACATACCTGCTGGTTATCCTTTCAATTCTTTACATTTACCAAGTCTTTGGGCTTTATCTTTACTCCCAAGATAACTTAGCCAAAATCATATGAAAAAATTTTGTTTGCTTCATAGAAATTTTTATAAGACAAACTGAAATCATTTACATGAATGCTATTTCTAAATATTCTACAAAAAATAGATTCAATTTCAAGACCATTTAAGGAGTTATTGTAAACCAAATTAATCTTAAAATTAAATTTTAGAAATGTTTAAATGGATACATCTTACCCAAAGAATAGTTGTTAGTTAAACAAGAAGAGAAAAATGGGAAGACCCACAACTTGGATGGAGTAAAAGTGTAATGATATAGCTGTTCTTCACTTTTAGCTTTAAGGACAATCTTTACTGGGTACTTTTACTTCACTTTGAGAAGAGTGATTTAAAAATCGATGTACTGATAAATAGAGGTAAGAAAAAAATCATCTTCAGAAAGTTCAGTAGATCCAGAGGATTTCTCTCTGCTAGAGGAATAAGTTATCAGCATTCATAAATGATCCTAGAAGAAGAGAAAAAAAAAACATCAATAAACTCAAGACAATACTATAATTTATTAGACTTTAAGAAGTTGGAAGTGGGATTTTTAAAAAAGGAGCAAGAGATTTGTAAAGGACAAAATTCATATTAAGAAATGAATCTATAGTTGGTTTCTCCCAAAATATAAAGAACACTGTCATTAATAAAGGACCTACTGGATTTCCCTGGTGGAGCAGTGGTTAAGAATCTGTCTGCCAATGCAGGGGACACGGGTTTGAGTCCTGGTCCGGGAAAATCCCACATGCTGTGGAGCAACTAATTCTGTGTGCCACAACAACTGAGCCTGTGCTCTAGGGCCCGCGAGCCACAACAACTGAGCTTGTGTGCTGCAACTACTGAAGCCTGTGCCCCTAGAGCCCATGCTCCACAACAAGAGAGGCCACCACAATGAGAAGTCTGCACACTGCAACGAAGAGTAGCTCACTCTCGCTGCAACTAGAGAAAGCCCACACGCAGCAACGAAGACCCAACACAGCCAAAAATAAATAAAATAAATATATATATTTTTTAAAAAGGACCTACTAATATCCCAGGGACCCAGATCTAGTAAATATCAGTGTAGGGATTAAAGCTTAATTTTGTCTGACTACAAAACAAATACTTTATTCTCTACCCTAATATACAACCTCTCATTTACCAAAGCAAATACTTAAAGAAAAGAAGGGGAAATCCTGTGTTGGGAAGGCTCATATATTCTTCCCTCAATTTAAATGAAAACATGATATTGTATATGAGTATTCAATATCAGAATGTTGGCCAATAGATTTGTCTAAGGAATGCTACAACGTATATTTGCCTTGTTTCCATTCAGGACTCAAAAGTTTCAAATACATGCATACATATATGAATTGCATATACATATTTTAGCTTTTCAGTTATTCTATTTTACCCTCATGGTAACCTTGCAAAGGAAGTAGTGGAACTCCTAGCTTTCCCATTTGAAGGCAAGGTAACTGAAGAACAGCAAGAGTAAATGATTTGTCCAGTGTCATACAAGATGTTAATACTGCTGAGAAGATCATCCACATCTCTTGGCCACCCTTTGTATTATGCAGTTTATTACCTAAGCATTCCAAATTTTCAAGATTTATTATTAATGGAGAGATTAAACTCAGTTGAAATTACAAATGATTAATCAGATTTATTGTTATTAGGGAGTTAATCTAATTTTCAAAGTTATAGATCATATTAACTTTTTCTAAATAAGATGCCTTAAACTGGATTACTCCTGTCAGATCTGCCCTTTATAGCAGTGGGCAGACCACAACTTCTCCTTTATTCTAAAGTGTGAAAAAGATATCAGGAGAGAGTGGTGGTGTCCCTACAGTCACTCAGGTTGGTTACAAAGATCTTAACTGTTATCAAGGCTGATCTTTCTCAGTACTTTCGGAGTCTCTTAAAAATCTAATGAAATACATGATCTCTGCTCTTAGAAAATAAAATGAAACCAACAAAGCAAAACAGAAAAAGACCAGGAAACAAAAAAGTTGGGACAGGAATCGATGGGACAGTTCATCCACTGTAGGTTAAGATACTCTGGTCTGGGAATATGGGATTGAATCAATGTACTAGCTTTGGAACATAGTAAGAACTGAAAGACTAATAGATGACAGAGTGTTACAGATGAATTTTCAATGAGTCACTAAGGAAAAGAAGACCAATGGCAAGGATGTAGAAGAACTTGGGTCAGAAATAGGATATTCCTTCAGTAGCATGACTTAGATAATGATCTGTATTGCTCCCTTGGCACCCTATTTCTTGTGGAGATTATATGTGGGCTATTTTGTTCACCTGAATATCTAAAATAAATATTCAGGGGAAAAACAATAAAAATAAATCACACAACATATCCGTAAATGAAGAAATCTTAAAAGTATTTTAGATTTCCTTACAAAGAAAAAGAAAAATGCCTACAGAGATCTCTAAACTGTAAAGGAAAAAAGATATGTTTATCAAGGTTAATGGAGTTATAACTATAAATAAATAGAAGTAATACATGTGTATGCATTTTTGTGGGAAAAAGCATGTGTTCACACACAACTGTGTGTATATGTGTATGTGTAATATATCATTTATCTATCTTTCTAGCTCTTAATATAATTTCTTTGTCAATCTCATTACCGAGAGATTCACGTACAGCCTCTCAAGGGAAGTAGCGGAAAATATAGCACTTTTTGTAGAATGATAAAATAGACCAAAATATGTGAGCAAATTAGTGTGTACTTTTTTCAAGTAAACTCCAATGCAGTAAAATATGGAGACTTAAAAAACAACAACAAGTTGCTAGAAAGGCCATGGTATTCTGGAAACATGTGTACCTCATAGAATATATTTCTATTTAATTAATTACTATATATATGCCTAAAACTTTAATTAAATTGTAGCTATAAAATAAAAGGTTTTAGAATTTTACCATAGTATCTCAGTAACACTAAGAAAGTTCTAACCCATCATGAGATGAAGAACAGGCTGCCTAGCAACCATTTTAACTAGCTCCCCCGAGGTTTTCAAGAGAAAAATGGGTGTTTGCGGGGGAAGTATTTGTTTCTGTTTTTATATGAGAGTTTTGGGATAATTCCTAACTAGTTTCCAGTCATTTTTTCTTCTTGTTTTCATCACCTGAAATAATTTTTAAAAAGAAGGAAAGAGGGAGGGAAGGAAGAAAGGGAGGGAGGGAGGGAGGGAGGAAAGAAGATACATAAGGATTAACGTGGGCTGTTTTAAGCATTCACTCAGGAATTCAAATACATTAATGCAAATAAAAGTCAGGTGCTCTGTTTATTATATATGGACATAAATACCTTTTTGTGGGATGCTCACAAATCAAATTCAAAGTAATGACAGTGGCTTGACAAACTACAAGTTCATTGAAATGTGTGACAAGAAAGAATATATGTGGGTGGCACTTCTTGACCCAGGATTCAAGGGCAACTTTGAAACTCTAAGTCTACTTTATGAAGCCATAGATCACCAGGAAGATGTTCCCATAAAGAAATGTGTCAGGTTAGGTCATTCTCCTCCTTCGGACTTCCTGGTTAAGGAAAAGCACCCTCATAAAGCATTCACGCATATTTTCATAGGCTGTCTTATCATGTAAGTCCCGACCGTGGGAGGGGAGAGAAAATGTTTGATGATAATTCCAGAAACAGTAGCTTTAAGTGTTTCCTTTGAGAGAGAGAGAGAGACCTCGTTTTTACCAAATATCTATCATGTAGCCTTTCTGAGTTTGGGATGGAAGAACAAAGGATGGATTTCAGGTTAAATTTCAGAGTTAATGATGCATTAATGAGGATGTAGGAAACAAAATGATGAGTTAAGAAGGTTAGAAACTCAAGCAAAGCAGAAGAGGTGGTGGCTCTGGAGTATGATGGGTAAGTTATATAAACAAGATGCTTAGGAACATAAATTACCTATATATTCTTACTTTATGCTATTGTTTTTATAGCTTTTGACTTCATTTTAAGACTCTATTGCCAGTTGGGTTTAGTAAGCATACTTATGGACACCCATAATACAACGGTGTTTCAACAATAAAAGTGGTTCTCTATAGTCATTGTGAGTAATACAGAAACAATGTTCCTTCTAGAATTTATTCTGATCTCAGGATTTAATTGCAGTTCTATTATTGACCCAATATGAAAAGTTGAATTTATTTGCTGTTTAATACTTTCCTGAGCATGGAAGAGAAAGTGTTTGTGTTGCTTTAATTTACCTGAGAAATTGCCATAATTTGCCACTTTACAATGAAAGGCTGGATTTCCTTAGTTAGACTTTGACCTCATGATGAGTTTAAATACCAAGACTATATTTTAACTATGCTGAGGCATAGGACATTGAAGGAGAACAGAATATGCCACCCCAAAATATGCCATTTTGGCATATTGATTATTTTAATTAAAGTTACTCAATAAATAGCTGGTGCAAGAAGAATACTCTGAACCTCCTTCATCCCCCTGAAAGCAGGAAACAAATCTCCCATGTGAAGTTACCCTCCTTATCACCATAGAATGGGAATTCAGGGTGGAGAAGGATATACAGACAAATCTTGTTACTTCTTAACTAATTTGCTATAAAAAGTCCAAACCCCTTTGTTTTGTCAATTCACAAGTGTATTGTTTCCTTGTCTGAAAGGATAAAAGCTACCTGTTCTGGTCACTTTTAGGGAGCCTCATATACTTTTTGGATTCCATACCTACGAAATTAAATTTTTTTTTTCCTGTTAGTCTCTTTTATGTCAGTTTAATTATTAGAACAGTAAAAGAACTTAGAGAGGGAGAAGGGAAAGGTTTTCCATCCCTACAACATAACATGAAACTTTATTTGTTTAGATTATAATTAAGACTTATTTTGACACATTCTTTATGTGTTTCAGCATCTCAACATTTATTAGAACATTACCAAAACAAAATCTTTTGTGAAGTAGGAAGACTTTTTCCATTTTCATAAGTTTTATATTCTAGTTCTTCATGTTTCCTAAAGGTAAATAATACATGAGAAAACCTGCAGTACCTTGACTAGCATTTTTCTTTCAATATTATTTTTGAAAATATTTGAACTATGAATAGTTGTGTACAATAATTTTACTGTTGGAAATAAAGCCTGATGTTTATCCATTTCCCTTTAATGTCCTAGCATACTAATGCTATGTAGAGTGGTTGACTACTGAATTCCTCCTAAAAGTTATGAAACTCACAATTTCATAAAAAACAAGGATACAGATACTTGTGATTTTCATGTTTAGTAGAAGGTTATTTTATTTTGTTTTTTTTTTTTTTTTTTTTGCAGTGGCTTTGGTTTCTTATTGATGTAGTTTTCACAAATAAAGATATGTTAGATTTTATTTTCTTATAAATGTCATGACAACCCTAAATTAAGTTCACTAATGTGTAAGTGAAATGGCTCCATGGGTAATACCAGAGAGCATTTTATTTAAATTGTTGTAAACCTTCCAAACTACAGTTCAAATTGCTCCCCGCCAAGGTGGGTGTCTAATTTGAGTCTACTACTTTATTCATCCATGTTTCTTACAAAGATTGAGAAAAATCCTCAATCTGTACATAGGGCAAAGAATATCATTTTCATTGTCTACAAGGCCCAGAGGAAGCGAAGGCAAAAAGTTAATTATGTCTTAGGCCTCAGTAGGGCTTGCGAGCTGTCTCCATCACATACTTAAATTTTTGTTTTAACTCTAAATACACTGCAAAGAAGATATTTCTATTATCCTTGTTTTATAGATGAAGAAATGGACAGTCACTGGATATAAGTAGCTTGCATAGGATCACACAGCAGCCAGAAGCCACAACAGTAAACTCAACCCAAGTCTATTTCTAATTTGATAGTATATTGCCTTTTTGTTATCTAATTTATCCTCATCTTTTATGTCCACTTAATCATCAACTCCTACAAATTCTAGGTTTTAAATACTGTTATTTCTTGCACACAGAGAAAACACATAAAACTGTGTTTATCCTGTCCCTTGCTCCAGCCACTGCCTCCTTCTCTGTTACCTTTTATAGAAAGACACTTCCAAAGAGTTGTTCTTTCCACTTCCTCACCTCCCATTCCATCTTTACTTTGGGGAGATCAGATTTTTAATGATGGGTTTATTGTAGTGTAATTGACAAATAGTAAACTGCACATGAAGTGTACATTTTGATAAGTTTTGACGTTTATGTATATACCTATCAGACTATCACTGCCGTTATGAAAATAAACATATCCATCACCCACAAAAGTTATTTCCTGGCTCTTTGTTATCCTTTTCTCACTCCTTATTATACATAGTACTTACTCCTTATTTTAAATAGTACATTTTCTCACTCCTTATTATACATAGTATTTTTCTACCTCTTTGCATTTTGGGTAACTTTTGGGGAGGATGCCAGATATTTGTGACTTTTACCTTGTTAAGTGCTAGATATTTTTGTATTTACATAAATGGCTTTGAGCTTCCTTCTGTAATTCAGTTAAGTTACACAGGTCTTGCTTTTAAGCTTAGTTATGTGAAAACAGAACAGCATTTAATTTAAGGCTAATTTTATTCCGCTAGTTAGGCCAAAACTTTCTGAGCAATCTATTTGATGCCCCATAAATAAGGTTTTCCATTCTGACTGGTGAGAACGGAATTGTTGCTATTCCTCTATGAATGGAAGAATTTTCCCTCTTATCCTTTTAGGTAGTTCTTTCCCAAACTCAAGTAGTTTCCTCACATGCACTGAGCAGTTTGCAATGGAATGCTCATGGGGAACTCACTAAAGACCTCTGGAGTTTCCTCTTTGTGCAGCCCTCTCTGCTTCAGTACAGTGCCGTATAAATGCCAGGTACCTTGGTCTCCCTGGGATCCCAGCTCCTTCTCCTCAAATCAGGGAGAGTTTTGTGCTCTGCCTGAGTTTTCCCTCTGTGGTATAATAAGAAATATATATTTGGTCTTTGTCCTCGGTGTCTGGCACAGAGCTCCTAAAGTCCTTGGGATTTCCTGGGTAATAGGAGAATCTTCAATTATTCATAACAAGCCCCTTTCAACCATACCTGAATTTATGTTAATAAAGTGACTCTGGCTGGACCCCCTTCAGGATAGGGGCTGGTGAGCAGAGCAGCCAACCATGTATTAGAGGATTGGAACTGTCAACACTTTCTCCCACCAGGGAAGAAGGGCTGGAGATTGAATTCAGTCACTAGTGGTCAATGACTTAATCAATTATGGCTATGTAATTGAATCTCCATAAAAACTCCTAAGTGATGAGGTTCACGATCTTCCAGGTCAGTGAAAACATCAAGGAGTTGTGAGGGTGGAACACCTGTACAGGGCATGGAAGCTCCACACCCTTCCCTCCATATCTTGTCCTATGCAATTCTGCCTTTTGGCTGTTCCTGCATTGTATTCTTTATAATATGTCAATAATCATAAGAGAAGCACTTTCCTGAGTTCTGTGAATTGTCCTAGTAAATTATTGAACCTGAGGTGGTTGTAGGATCTCCCAAATTTGTAGTCAGTGGGGCAGAAATGTGGGTAGGCTCATCACCCATTCACAGCTTAGGTATAAAGTGGGGGCATTTTTGTGGGACTGAGCCCTTAAACTTATGGAGTCTGATGACAACTCTGGGTAGTTGATGTCAGAATTGAATTGCACAATATCCAGTTGGTATGGGAGAATCAAATAATTGGTTGCTGATATTGAAAAATTTCCCAGGTCCTCCTTGCACTGTGACCTAAAATCTCTCTCCAGAAAGTGAGTTGGAGCAATAATAAATTTCATCTTTTTTATTTTCTTCTCTCTCTCAGGGATCACTGTTCTTCATTTTTTGATGGCCAGTGTCATGAAAACTTCTTTTTAAAATATTTTTTGCCTGTTTTTTTAGTTGTTCCATGTTGGAGAGCTAGCTTAGTCCCTATTCTTCCATCTTGGTAAGACACCTAAGTCCTTCTTTCTCTGTTTAACCTGCACTCAAAGAGATTTCACCCACAGTCCTCATTGATTCTCCTACTGTCTAGCTCACTTGTGATCCTCAAATCACAATCTCAATCTTCAACTCACTTGCTCCCTCTTCATAACTTCACACATTTTTCCCCTCCTTCTTGAAACAGTGCCTTAGCTTCCAGAACACCATACTTTCTTTCTTAATTATTGCTTATTACTGACTAGATTTGTCTCCTAGGGCTGCCATAAGAAAGTACCACAAATTGGATGCCTTACAACAGAAATTTATTTTCTCACAGTTCTGGAAGCTAGAAGTCCAAAAGTCACGATATTGGCAGAGCTTTGCCCCCTCTGAAATCCAGAAGGGAGAGTTCTTCCTCACTTCTAGTGATTTGTGGACAGTCCTTGGTTTTCCTTGGCCAAGTGTCCCTTCTGCAGCACTTCAATTTCTGCCTTGATCCTCACACTGCATTCTCCACGTGTGCATCTCTGTCTTCACATGGCCATTCTTTTCTCTGTGTGTCTCTGTCTCCTCATTCCATAAGGGCACCAGTCATATTTAATGCCCACCCTAAGGACCTCATCTGAACTTGATTACATCTGCAAAGCCCCTACTTCCAAGTAAGATCATATTCACAGGTAGTGGGGTCTAGGCCATCAATATATCTTTTTGGGGAGTCAGAATTCAACCCGTAACACTGACCATTCTGTTAGATCTTTCTCCCAGCTCCTAAAAGTTGGAGAGTTCTCGCTTGCTCAGTCTTCATCTCCCTTCTTTTGCTAATTATCCCATCTAGTCCCAAGTCTTTAAACACCACATTGACATTAGGGACTTCAAACATTATATCTCTGATGCCAATTTGAATTTGAGACTCATATATCCATTTGAATAATCAATCTTCTAACTAAAGCCATCCAAAACAAATACTTTGTTCTCATTTTTCTCCCCATGACTATCAAACCTTTTCTTCTCCTGGTCTTTTTTATTTTACTAAATGACGCTACTATTTCCCTGTTGCTCACATTAACAAATTGGAATCATCCTTAACTTTTTGTTTGTACCAAATATATCTGATATTCAATTGCTTAGCACTCCCTTCCTCTCTAGCATCAGACTAGTCACCGTTGGTTTTGTTGTTTTTTATTTGACCTCAACAACTACAATAGTTCCTAACTGATCTTCTCATTTCCACTCTTATCCATGGTAATCCTTCTTCCGCAAAGTAACATAGTGATCATTTTAATGTTCAAGACCTTCATTGGATTCCCATCACACTTAGAACAAAGTCTGTATTTTTAACTCTCAGCAGATCTGGTGTGATCTGGCATGTTTATCTTCTTCAGTCTCACTTACTTTGAATCTTCCCTTTGCTCACTCCACTAGCTTCCTATTTTAAAAAATATATAAATTTATTTATTTATTTATTTTTGGCTGCATTGAGTCTTCATTGCTGTGCTTGGGCTTTCTCTAGCTGCAGCAAGCAGGGGCTATTCTTCATTGCGGTGCGCGGGCTTCTCCTTGGGTGGCTTCTCTTGTGGAGCACAGGCTCTAGGAGCTCAGGCTTCAGTAGTTGTGGCATGTTGGCTCAGTAGTGGTGGTACACGGGCTCCAGAGCGCAGGCTCAGTAGTTGAGGCACGCGGGCTGAGTTGCTCCACAGCATGTGGGATCTTCCCGGACCAGGGCTGGAACCCATGTCCCCTGCATTGGCAGGCGGTTTCTTAACAACTGCATCACCAGGGAAGCCCTCTAGCTTCTCCTTGAATAAGTCAAGCATATTCCTACCTCCTTTAAACTTGTCCCTCCCTGCCTGACACAGTTTTCTCAACTTTCCCACAAATTTTTCTCACAATTATTCAATAGCACACTGTCTCACCTCATCCAAATCTCTATTACAAAACTACCTCTGTGGTGAGGAATTTCTTGATCACTGCGACTAAAATGACACTCCCAGGATTTCTCCAACTATTTTTCCTGCTTTATTGTTCTTCAAAATTCTAATCCTTATTGACCTTTGGTTTGAGATATATTTACTTATTTTATTTTCCCCATTCTCCACTAGATTGCAATATGTAAATAAATGAATAAAACCACAAAACCAAAACCAAAACAAAAGCTTGCTTAATATATAGGAGATGTTCAAAATACCTTTGAAAACTGAATTACTTTTATTTATTGGTATATGCCTTGTACCTAATCAGAGTGCCTGGTCTAAAATAGATTTTGATAAATATTTGCTCAATGAGTGTAGAATTTCTTAATATGAATTGAAGGAACAGAAACTATTAATAAGGAAATGTAAGATAGATTTAAAAGACCTCTATTGCTTATAAATGAATTCTAACCAAGTAGGTACTAGCAGCTCCTTGGGGAAGTAAAAGCTCTTGTTTAAAATATTTCTGCCCTTTCTGGGTGCTTTTATGTTTTTCTGATCATAAGGGCAGGTAAAAAGATGATAAAATAGTACCAGTGATAAGAATGATAAGGATAAGGAAAAAGAGGTCATTACTCTTCAGCAATTGTTCATTATTATCAAATACTGGATTTGGTTAATGATACAAGACTTAGACCTCTAAATTTGGACTCTAAAGAAACCATTAGTTTTGAAATAACTGAAGGAATTTGTTACTCTTGAGTCCTTAATGTAGTATCTGTTTCTCAGCTTCTAAAATTTGAGGGCTTCCCTGGTGGCACAGTGGTTGAGAATCCGCCTGCTGATGCAGGGGACACAGGTTCGTGCCCTGGTCCGGGAAGATCCCACATGCCGCGGAGCGGCTGGACATGGGAGCCACAGCCGCTGAGCCTGCGCGTCCGGAGCCTGTGCTCCGCAACGGGAGAGGCCACAACAGTGAGAGGCCCGCGTACCGCAAAAAAATTAATAATAAAATAAATAAATAAATAAAATAAAATTTGAAGTGTCTTCTCTTTCATCAGTAAACAACTTTTGAGTACTTGAAGTTGATTATGATCACATATTTTACATGCTAATGAAGTGAACAAATATTGTTATCATTTTAATATTTGTAAAATTGAATATGCGTACACTCTGCTGACCAAACTACTGGCAGGGCAATGTGACAAATTAGTGTTTCATCTTTAAAAAGTTACACTTTGCATTCCAAACACAACCTTACTTCCTTCTCAAAGTTCTACAAATTAAGTGAAACACTCATGCAAAAATAAATAAAATAAAACAAAATTAGGTACTCTAATCAAGCACATTCCTGTATGACATTTTTTCACATTCTCGTATTTATTGAGGCCTAGAAAAAAAGTGACTGCTTAAAGAATTTGTGTGATAACCTGTTTTCATTCCTATGCTCCAAGAAATTATGAATAATCATTTAAAATATTATTTTACCTTAATTTTAATATTTCAAATCAATGTCATCAATTTTTCACATATGAATATTTTGTCATGACATATATATATTTCAAGGCTTGAAAACTTAAATAACAGATCAAGGTCTTTTTAATTCAATCTCTTCAACTGTAACTTTCATGGATTCAGATGAGATACTGTTTTAGACTTTATATTAGGTAATAAGCTAGATAATAAAGAATAGCAACATCTTTTCCATTTTGGGGAAATGGAGAAAGTCACAAAAGGACAATTTCCCAAGTAATTGAAATAAATATTGTTTTATTGCTAAACTGTTTTTATTTGTATCATTGGAAAGAAAACATTTCCTAATTGTGTTATCCATAGGCTGCCTTCCTGGAGCAAAGTTTAAGGTACTTTGAATTTCTAAAATGCATGTCAGTCATAGCACAATGGTGTGATATAACTATGCCTTTAAAGCTCGTTACAGGAAATCCATGATATTGAGTGGTATGATTCCCTAAAAACTATGATTTTCTTGTTTATACATGCTTTACATGTTCTTTTTGAAAGTTACTTTCTGCCTATTAATATACCTTCTTCTAACATTGCCTTCCCACCTCTTCCCAGGCATTGGATACATATAAGAATTAAAAGTAAATATGACTGACACTGAAATATATTTAATACTGATTTTTATATTATTGCTAATAATAATGAACATCAATTGAGCTCGTCTTATGTACCAAATACTATTTCAAGTGCATTATGTAGAAACTCATTCATCCTCAAAAAATGGTAGAAAGAGTGATAACCTACTAATCAGATGAGTTACCTCATATGAAAGAACCTTCTGGCTAGAGAGCTAGTGTAGTAAGGCACAGAAAAAAGTACAGAGGGCTGGAACAATAAGTGTCTGGGAAGAAATGGTTTAAAGTAGCAACTAAAAAGTAGGCAAGGGCCAGATCTTTTAAATACCCTGGTCAAATCGCACATTCCAGACACGTACCCATTGAACATTGCATTGTTTTTAAAAAAACATTGCTCTTACTTTGTATTATGTTCAGTTATTTCTATAATTCTTTAATATTTTGGAATTTCCTCCAGGATTGAACAACACCTTTATTTCTTTCTTTAAAAAACACTCTTTATGGTGGTTTCAGTTTCAGTCTTTTATGTGATAAATGCATAATAAGTGTGGTTGAATTTATGTCTGCATTACTAAGGTTCAATTTTATGAAAGTATAATCTTTAGTATAAAAGGGCTTCCTTGTTTCTTTCCCTGTTGCATTTGAATGTGATTATCTTACCTCTTTCCTGCATACATATTTAATTCTTCCTCCACTTCATGTACCAGCCTCCCAACTTCCCACATGCATATTCAATTATATTTTTTACCAGAAATACCTGCAATTTCTTTCGATTTAATAATAAAATCTACTTATGAAAATTGCTCAGTCCAAGAATGCACTAACATTGGATGCTTCCTCAAAGTGACTTGTTGGTTTTCTTCTTTAGATATCAACATATATTTTTACTTTAAACAAGACAGCACACCGCAGTTCCCTTTGGTTGCATATTTGCAAAATTAAACATAAAGCACATGTAGCTTTGTAAAAATCACCTCTCTCTTAAAATAAGATAATGTGAGGAGACAAAATAACAATTAGAAGCACACTGTCT
The DNA here is from genome assembly GCF_026419965.1 of Kogia breviceps. NCBI lineage: Eukaryota > Metazoa > Chordata > Mammalia > Artiodactyla > Physeteridae > Kogia > Kogia breviceps. Next base: position 129,360,005 of record NC_081310.1, read on the forward strand.
CAGCAAGATGATGAATTCTTTGTACAGTAGAAATGTGTAATCATCAAAGAGTGTTATCTCTGTCTGAATGCTGCATTATATAGACATGTGTAAATGCCAACACAACTGCCTGAACATTGAGGAAAACACAAAGGCTCCATCATTCATTCTTATACTGGGCTTAGTTTTTACCCTGAGATGCTGTAGGCACTTATGTAGCACCACATATTTTAAGACATTCAACACCTTGCATGAGTGTTCATGTGCCAGAGTAGATTATTCAAAATAATAACCTGCAGTGGTGCCAGTATATTTCAGAGGGTTGCCTCATCCACTGCTTGTTTTTAAAAGAGAGGCAGGTCCCTGAGAATAGATATTGCCGATCACATTTCAATGCTGAACCAAATCCTCTAAGGAAACCAGAAGGTTGAGAGAAAGGTAAGCATTTTCCTACTAGAACTGCATTAAGCACTCTAACCTAGAAAATGGAAAAACAGCAATAAATAATCCAGAGACTAAGAAAAGAGCATACTGATAATCCAATAAACTGGCAGTAAGAAAAATATTTCTTCAAACTTGACTTTTGATTGAAAGAAGAAAACAGTGAGATAGAGAAAAATAAGAGAAAGAAAATTTTCCTCCAAAAAGTACAACAAAAAAATCTCTACAAGAAATTTCATCCTTCAGATTGTTTTAGTTTTGTTTTAACTAAAAGCCATTGTTTAATATTCATAGTGTGTGTGTGTGTGTGTGTGTGTGTGTGTGTGAGAGAGAGAGAGAGAGAGAGAGAGAGAGAGAGAGAAAGAGAGAGAGAGAGAGATCCAGTTTGAAGAACATAGTAGATGATATTTTTGTGAGGATATGGGAATCTGATAATAATGGTTTAATTGAACCTAAGTATCTTAGAAGTTTGGCCCTTCACATCTAAAAATATGTATCAGTTTTACTAGAGTATAACTTTTATATGCCTGTAAATCAGTTTTATTCCTCCTTTCCTTTTGGAAATTATACAAAAATAGTAGTGAAAAATATGTAAAATTTATTTTTAAAGAACCTAAGAAGCATATAATCTACTAACTTCAAAATATATGTAGAGTTCCCAAAAGCAGCTACAGAACTAAATGTATGTGGAATATGTGAAATGAAGAAGCATAGGAAATGGCAAAGGGCTCAGTGGTAGCAGGTTTCAGAAGGTGCTGGTAAAACTCTGGTTCAAGAAGTTAAAGGGCTCACCCTAAAGTTCTAGCCATGTACTTGGTTAGAGATAAAGAGTTAGGAAACTAACATGAGCAAAAGCCTTCCTGGAATTGGTTTGAGTGAAAGAAAGAGAGGAATCAAGAATCATATTTGTAGGTGGGAGCCATATGTGTAGGTAGCTCTGTCTCTGGACAGCAGAGAAAAAGATAACCTCTGGGTTACAAACCCTGGAAGGCTACCTGCCTCTTTTCCTTTCACAACGATGAAGTCCAAAAAACCAGTCCAGGAAAATTCAAATCATTCAATAAGAATTAATAAAAGACAAATGATACTTGCAAAAATTACATAAAGATACTGTAAGAAAAATGATAGAAAATAGCAACAATATACTAATAATGGAGAATCATCAGAAATAGTATAAGACTACAGAAGAACAGTTTTTAGTATGAAAGATATCAGGTTATGTTTCCATAACCCCTTTTTGAGAAATTGTTAGAGTTCAAATTTCAACCAACCTAGAAAATTTATATCTGGATGTATTCCAACTTTGAAGGGTTTGTTTCTGTTTTTTGCATCTCTTCAGGGCCAGTCTCATTTATAGGTCTAAATGTGTGATTCTCAAATATTACATGTGGGGCTCTAACTTCCAGACATTTTAAGCTACACAAGCCTGGGACCACCATCTCCACAAGTAGAACCCTTTATTTTGATTTTGTTGGGGACCAAAAGGCAGACAAAGAGCACTAGATGTGATGTACTGTGTGACTTAGAAATTGCCACAGAAATTTACCCTCCCCAGGAGTGGTAGGGACATTTGGAAGGGGCAGGCCCTCTTATTCCCATTAACCACTGGAATTAAAGCTGGACTAGACAGGAAGTGATGGGCCCTGCAGCCTCAGGGGTTTGGGAATGATGAAGAAGAAAAAAAAAATGATGGAAAGGATTTGGGAGAAAGTTTATTTTATGCATATGGATATTTAATTTTTCAGCATCTTTTTGGGGCTATCTCTGCACCCTTGTTGAAAATCAATAGACTCTACATGTTTCAGTGTATTTCTGACCTCTCTATTCTCTTTTACTTACCTGTAGGTATATCCTTTTAAGGACCACACTGTCTTAGGCACTGGAGCTTTTTTTTTTTTTTTTTTTTTTTGAGAATTTAGTGCAGCTCCCACTCTGCCCGTGATCTACAGTATTTATTTATTTATTTTTGCGGTACGCAGGCTCTCACTGTTGTGGCCTCTCCCGCCGCAGAGCACAGGCTCCGGACGCGCAGGCCCAGCGGCCATGGCCCACGGGCCCAGCCGCTCCGCGGCACGCGGGATCCTCCCAGACCGGGGCACGAACCCGCGTCCCCTGCACCGGCAGGCGGACTCTCAACCACTGTGCCACCAGGGAAGCCCTGGCACTGGAGCTTTATAGTAGATTCCTAAATTAGGTAGTATGAATCCTTCAACTTTGTTCTCATTCAAAATCATTTCAGCTGTTCTAGTTCTTTTGCTGTTCTGCATAAATTTAAAAATCAGCTTGTCAATTTCTAAAGACTATCTGCTGGGATTTTTAATGAAATTCTGTTGAATTTCTATTGTAGATTAGTTTTGGGAAAGTTGACATGTGAATATGTGTGTAATTTTAATTTTTTGAGGTTTCTTAAGGGTTGTTTTTTCATCCATAATATGGTCTACCTTGGAGAATGTACAATTCATACATGAAAGTAATGTATACTCTGTGGTAACTTCTATAATGGCCAGCTAGTTAGGTCAACTGGTGGATAATTCTTCTCTGCTCTTTTAATTTTTTGCTAATTTTTGTCTTTCTATTCTATCAATTCCTGAGAGCAAATGGTTGAAGCCTCATACTGTAAGTGTGGATCTGTTTATGTCTACTTTCAGTCTCATCAGTTAGTTTTTGCTTCATGTTGTATATCTGGGTGTACCTACCCTAATCAAGAGACCTTTATAAGTAGAGAGTCTTCTCCTTCTGATAGCAGAAGAGAAATTTAGAGAGTCGAGACATAGGAAGGATTCTGTGTGCTGTTGCTGCCTTTGAAGATAGAGGGAACCATCTCAGATGGTTTAAAGTGTCTTCTAGGAGCTGAGAATGACCTCTGGCCAAGAGAAAATAAGCAAATAAGGACCTCAGTCCTACAGTGCCAAGCACTGAATTCTGCTAACAGCCTGAATGAGTTTGGAAGGTGATTCTTTCTGAGAGCCTGCAGAAAAGGGTCCAGCCTGCTCAGCTGATCCCTTGACTTCATCCTGTGAAGACCTTAAGCAAAGAAGCCATCTGAGTCTGCCTGAACTTCTGACCTACAGAACTATGAGATATTAAATGAATTTTGCTTTAAGCTGCTAAAGTTGTCAAAATTTATTGCATAGCAATAGAAAACTAATAGATATAACAGAATTTAATGAGTTAGACAACAGAAAAGCAGTAGAATAAATAAGTTAATAAACAAACAAACAAACTGGTTCTTGAAAAGTTTACAACATAGTTATGCATAAACTAAGCAAGGAAAAAGAAGAGAAAGAACAAATACAAATTATTTTGCTTGGGGAAAATAATAACAGTTATGGAAGAAATAAAAATAAACAGAATGTGTATGTTACTTTGCAGAAAAGAAAAGGGATAGCATATGTATAAAGAAACTCGGGAAGAATACAGAAGAAACTATTAACTAACAACTAATAGTCCAAGATGGAGTAGGGGTGGGAGCTGAAAAGTCAATGACAGTTGTGAGAGGAAGTATACATTTTTACATATCTGTGTATTTTGTTCTTGAACTATGAGAGTTTATCTCCTTTTCAAAAATTAATTTTTTTAAATTAATGCACAAATAATCCTAAAACATTACTAGATTACTTTTCTGACCTACACTACTGTTGCGATGATGTAATTACCTATATTTCAATTGGTCTTATTTCAGAACAAATATAATTCTTTGTTCATTATTTTCATTACATTAAAGTAAATATAAGACAAACAGATAATTGTCAAAGTTTATATACCTTCAAACACCTAGAGAATGTTTCTTTGACAATATGTTTTTTTTTTTTTATTTTTTTATTAAACAAGGTGTCCTTTGGAAGAGCTAAGATAGAAACCTCTAGAAGTCTCTTTTCACTCCTTTGTGGAAAGTGTGGGAAATGAATAATGGACATAGGTAAATAAAAATGAGAGTTTTTGAATTACCTACGATGACATTCAGCAATACCAAGAGGACATCATGAGGAACATGCAGAAAAATCAAAAGTCTTTTTAATGGGTATGGGAAACAGGACAAGAAAAAAGAATGACTATTATTTAGACATGATGATAATGGTATTCCTTCTAGATTTTTTTCCTTGGTAAGAAAGAATAGCTTCTTGTTAGGTGGGGAGAAAATTATTCTAATAAGATTAATATGGCAGGTTGATAAATATTGGAAAGTGATGTGATTGCCATTGCTTTTGTAACTTCTTCTCCTAAAATATATCATTGGGAGAAGATAGAGGAGGATGTAAATGTCCTTATAATGAATATATGCAGAGAACATATGGTAAAATTGTAGCTCCCAAATGGCATCAATTTCTAGATAGCACTGTAATTTGGACTATTACTGATAATCTAATTTTGGATCTGTTTCAAGTCCATCATTGTATTTATCTCCAAAAGAACTAAGGGAATGCATTTTCAAAAAACAGAAAAGAAAAAAAGAAAATTAAACTTCAATCTGTTAGTTACTGAATGCACTTAAGAAAAATTAAAAAATGATATGAGTTACATGGTGTGTAATGATACACGGCATGAGGAAGAAATGATGGATGAGCTAACATACTGATACATGTTACTTTTTGAATTTCTTTCTCTTAAAATGAGAAATCTCTTTGGAAAAATAATTAGATCAAGGGAAATCATAAGTAGTTTGTGAGTTCTTGCAAAGTACACACACATACCATACACACACACACACACACACACACAAAAACACACACACTAAGTTTTTTTTATTATAACCAAAGATGGACACAGGTAATAAAAACCTAAGTCATATATACTTACAATAAGGCTCTAAAATAAAGAACAAACCTTATTATAAGGACATGAAATTTCAAATGAAAGTATAATTGGCTTGCTGCATTTTAAGACTGCATTACTGAGCTACAACATTATTGTTGTAACTTTATTACATACATTTAAAATTGAGCTTATTGTGAAGCAGTTTGGATTCTCTTTCTGTCTGCTTCATCATTCAGCCTGCCTATTCACCTCAATTCCTCCTTGATGGACAGCTCTCTCTCCCAGGCAATGTGGGTCAGAATTTACTCTCAATTTCCCACAGACAGTGTCGCATGGCCTCTACATGATTTTCAGTCATAATTGTTGCAATTTATCATATGTGGAGCATCACATTTTTGAAACTTTTTAACTGTGTAGACATCAATTCTCAGCTAAAAACATAATGAAGACGATATCTCCCTGTCATGATTTTTCAGAAACATGAACATGCTCAAGACCACAATTGTTCAAAACTTTCTAGCTTTTTTTTGAAATGACCAGGATCAGACAGGAAAAACAAGTTTTACCACACTATTTTTAATATCTATATATATTTTACTGCAAAAATTTTTCATGATCATAGGACAGCTTAATCATTTTTATTTTAGTTCCATCCTGATAAAAGATGACCAAAGCAAAACAGGAATGTTCTGCTTGAGGATGAAATTGTTTTCTATTCTAAGTGTAAGAATTATCCTTGAACAAAAATCAAACTTGAAGCAAATACAATACTTAGGAATTAATAATTCATGATTCTGCCATTCAAGTTTAGGGTGATCTAGGTTTTGTATTCAGACTGCCTGGACTCAAATTTTGATCCATGATTTACTCAGTTGTGTGAACTTCAGAAATTTCTAAACTGTAAAATGAAGCTTTAAAAAAACACTTCAGGGACTTCACTGGTGGTGCAGTGGTTGAAAGTCCACCTGCCAATGCAGGGGACATGGGTTCCATCCCTGTTCTAGGAAGATCCCACATGCCGAGGAACAATTAAGCCCGGGCACCACAACTACTGACCCTGCGCTCTAGAGTCCATGCTCCGCAATGAAAAGTAGCCTCCACTCGCTGCAACTAGAGAAAGCCGGCACGCAGCAATGCAGACCCAATGCAGCCAATAATAAATAAATTTATTTTTAAAATAAATAAATAAACACTTCATAGGATTGTTCTGAAGGTTAAAGGATGTAATACTTGAAAAGCATTTTGCACAGCACCTGGCAAATTGATTAGCACTCACTTAATTCTAGTATTATTTTATAAACATAAGAGTAATTTAGAGAAGACCTGAACCACTGTGTCACCTTCAAGAATAATTTACCTTCCATTTTTATGTGAAATGGGAAAAGCAGAGAGTGTAGGTAAAGAGAAAAATATTTAATTCAAAGGAAATAACATGCACAAGAGCCCAGAGAGAGACCTGTCATAGTTCTGTATAATCTCAATACATATTTATCCCTTGAAAACTTTCTCAAATTAAGCCTACACAACTAAAAACAAACAAACAAAAAAAACATAGTCTCTCTCTCTTGCTACTCTATGTAACTTCTACTCTTTGCAGTCACACTTCTTTAAATAATGGAAGCTGGATGCCATATTGATTTCCTCAGGAACTCCTCAGTGTTCAACCAATGACAATGTTTATAATGGTCTCTCTATATGCCAGTAAATTCCTTGGAGGTATTTCAGTCCTTATTCTCCTTGAGCCTACTTGTCACCAATCCATCCTTAATTTACTTGAGGACTACCTCTTGGAACAACATCTGATATCATCGACTATTCTCTCTTACTTGATTTCCATGGACTTTCCTGGTTTTTCTCCTACCCCTCTCTCCTTCCCAATCTCCCTTCCTATCTCCTTAAATGGAGATGTTCTTTATAACAAAGTTATATCTCTTTCTGACTGATATGCAAGGGAAATTGCATTCACTTCCATGTCTCCAAGATCTGCATTTTCTAACTGAACCTATCTCTTGAGCTTCTGACCAGTCTACTTGAAAGCCTTCTGAAATAGCTATTTAAATGTCTCAAAGTCAGTGATTTCAAACTGAATTCTTCTACCATCCCTTGTTTTTTAAAGCTGCTCCTCTTCTAAATGTCTCCAGCTCATTAAATGATCACCGCTATGTGGTTTCTCAGGCAAAAGGCTGGGGAAGCCTCCATGACTCTTTCCTGTCCCTTACAACCAGCATCCAATCATTACTAACCCTATCTCCTGTATCTCCTATTGCCTATGTCCACTCAGTTCCATTTCTAGAACTGTCGCTGTGGTCTAACCACAAACATTCTCCTTGGATTACTGCAAAACCACTTGACTACTCTCCTCAGCGCCATCCAGGTTTTCCCCATTCATTTTCTACCCTTATTCAAATGTTAATCCTTTAAAAATGAAAATCTCATGAATGTTTTCCCAATGACAAGATTTTTACATCTCTCTGTAGTTCCTAGGATGAAGACGAAAATCATTTTGCAATTTGATCTTTGCTTACAGGTTCAGGGTCATTCTTTGACACTCTACCTCTGGCAAAATACTCTTATGACAATCTTAACATTTGTTTTTCTCTTTCTCAATTGCCCTTTTTCTTATTTCAAGGTTTTTTGTTTTGTTCTTTTTGTTTTGTTTTTTTTTGTAGGTTGTTTTCTCTGTCTAAAACACTCAAACTCATTCAGACTCTAACCATTGGGCACTATTGTTGTCCTAATTAGGTTTAATGTCACTTCTTAATAGTAAGACAGGGATTTTCCTCTCAGTAAGGTATGTCACATTCCTCTACCCCAACCATCTACTGGATGTTCCCATTACACTTTGGAACAGAGACTGCTATTTTTTCTACCAATATTCATCATTAGTGGATATAAATATATTAGTAGAACTCTCATATTTTAGCTACAGACGTGGCAATCCAGCTAAAGACTGCATTCCCAACCTCCTATTCAACTCAAAGAGTTTAATCATGTAATGAAGGTCATGTAATGAGGTTCTGTCTATGGGTTGTGAGCAGAATTGATGTATTCCACTTCCCAGCTGTGACTCTAAAATGGAAAATGGGCACATACTTCTGTCCCTTTCCATTCTTCCTTTTGATGAGAAGATAATGAGAACTAAAGCAGCCACCAAGGACCCTGCAATGGAAGCCACATATTGCTCCACCAGCCCTGGACTACTTACCTTGAGATATTTATGTGTGTTTTGTGTCACTGTATTTTCAAGTCTCTCATAACAGATCAGCCTACACTTATACATACTATATTGCCTTATTATAACCTATATTACTCTGTATTTAACTTTCTTTTTTTTAATGTCTGTTTAATCTGTCATGCTCCATGTTTTAATCACTATTTTATTCTTAGAGCCTAACACAGAATCTGAATAAAAAGAAATGAGTGAAAAAATGAATGAGTAAATGAATGAAAGAATGAATGCAAGTCTATAAGATAAAGTTGGAGAGAAGTCCCCTGGTTCTTTATCCACTTTTCTTTGCATTCCATAGCATATTATTCCCTACAAATAAGTGCCCTGGTTATAGCTTGAACTCATAGAGTCACTAATCCCACCACCAATACTGATATTTAAGTACCTGTGCTGAGTGAAACTCCCAAATATTCCTTATAGAGATTGGATGATCTGAACAGTGGAGCCCCTTAAATCAAGGTTCAGAATGTACCATTTCTTGCTGACTTGCTACATTTCCTTTTTGTTTTGAGTGAGGTTATAAAGCACATTGAAATGATACCTTCAGTATTGAATGATCTGGCATTCAAGAGAATTAAAAAAAGACTTTCCTTTATGGTTAAAAGTGAATTACAAAAACAAGGGATACTGGCAGGCTATTACTCTATAAGCTATAGGAATGAGCATCTGCTCTCTTGACATTATGTAATAGAATTTAAAATCTGAATTATATGAAGAGAATTTAAAATCTAGAATTAATAAACGTAATGACTTTGAAAATATCCTGTTATGGATTGAATTATATTCCCTCAAAATTCAACTGTTAAAGTGTTAACCTTCACTGCCTCAGAATGTAACCTGATTTGGAAAGAGGGTCTTTGCAGATGATCAAGTGAAGAAAAGGTCATTAGGATTGGCTCTAATCTAATATGACCCATATCCTTATAAAAAGGGGAAATTTGAATACAGACATTCATGAGGGTGGAACACCCTGTGAAGATGAAGGGTGATGCATCTACAAGGATGGCTAAAGATTGCCAGCAAACCAGGAGAAGACAAGAGAGAGGCATGGAGCAGATGCTTCCTCAAAGCCTTGGGACCTTGATCTCAGACTTCTACACTCCAGATCTGACAGATGATGAATTTCTGTTGTGTAAGCCACTCACTTTGTGATACTTTGTCACAATAGCCCTGATAAGCTAATACATACTCTGATGATTTTATGATCATTCAAAATGCCCTCTTTATTCATTTAATTTTTTAATGTCTGAAACATTCACAGTCAGTTCAGCAGAGCCTTCGAATGCTGTGCTCAGCATTACTATCAAGGAGAGAACATCAGGAAGAGCTAAATTTGTAAACTGTTTGTTGGTGAAGGCAGGGTCTTACTCTGCAAGATTCAAGGAATCCAGGAATTATTTTTCAAGATTACTGTGTATCATTGTGCATGTTGAGCACTGACCAACCCTAGAGATCACCACTTATATTACAGACACTGTAGAGACTTTTTACTAGATACTATTGTACACTTAATAAAATAATTTTCTGACAGATGGTGCCAGCATCTCATATCCTAATAAAATCATTACATTATAATTTTCTGACACACGGAAGTAAAATGCCTTGAGATAGGCGTACCTTTTTCTAATTTACACAAAGTTTATGAGCAAGCAGTTGTTCTGGTATATCCAATCAAAACTATTACTTTCAAGTTCTGTTAATGACATCTAAAGTTGTTATTTCATTTCTTTAAAGAAGAGATTATAAATCATTAGCTTAAGAGTCATATTTGGCTTGCAGATATTCATTTTACTTTGCATACTCCATGTTTTAAACATTTGAGCTCAAGTATAAAAACAAAGTAATTTACAGGAAAACCTAGGTGTTTGCCTTCTTTTGGAAAACAATTGGAAAAGTCTTCTACCTGGATATGCATTTCAGCCTAGAAAGAATAAGCTGGTGGTAAGTGGCAGTCAAATTGTGTACTCACACCAGACTAACCACAGTCCTAGAGGGTAGAGTATCAGGTGACATGTCATCAAGTTGTACCCTTGTTTACCTTATGGTAAAACAACAAAAGTATTTCTCTGGGCACATGTCTTAAGTGAAAAAATAAAATAGACTGATATTTCAAGAAAAGTGAGAGAGCAGCACATATGTCCCATCATTTCACTTTAGTTTGTGGCTCACCCAATCCTAAATACTTTAGTTGGAGACCCCAGGTTTAGGCACCACATTCTGTTAAAGTTCAAAAGCTCCTGGGAGGGACCAGTTAGCCTTGTCAGTCATTAGCACCTTCCTGGGAGTGTGCTTATCAGATGCACTGCAGTCCCTCAGGCAGGTGGCAAGAGCAGGTTTTATAAAGGAGAGAAGGGAAGAGTAAGTATCTAAAACAAGGTGAGTGTCTGGAGAGAGACATCCTGGTTGGACTCCAGATCACGAGGCCTGTTCTTGCTGACATTCTTGCAATAACTTTATCTAAAATTGGAATTCTCTTTCTTAGTATATCAAAAATAAATAATTTAATATATTTACTGGTCTCCTTAAACCTCCCAGCCTTCTACCCTCACTTAGCACTCTTAAGTAAACATTAGAATTGATCCAGCAATATAACAATTTTGACATCTGTAATTTCACTTTTGTCCATAATATTATGGCCTCTATAAATTAATTCTATTTCAGTAGGAACTGATATATTTAGTACATACCATATGTGTGTTGGAACAGACATGTTTAAGGAAAGTATAAAGATATTTATTATTAAAAATGTAAGCATCTGAGTTATCAGTATATTAACCCAAATATAAAACAGGAGGAAAACTAGACCCAAAATCAAATGGTCTGATATAGAACAAACTAACTGTGTAGGTTTGGCCAAGTTGTTTAACTTCTTCAAGTCTCAGTTTATCCCTTTGTTAAATCCCAGTCTTAATGTGAACATCAATAAAAGAACAGTGGATGGGGAAATGTTTTATAAATGATGAATAGGGTTGTGTAAGTACAAAGCATCATTAACAAATAAAATTTACAGCATGTAGAAATTTTCCATGTAGATAGTATTCACAGTGCGTACGCATGCGTGTGTGTGTGTGTGTGTGTGTGTGTGTGTGCGTGTGTGTGTGTGAGAGAGAGAGAGAGAGAGAGAGAGAGAGAGAGAGAGAGAGAGAGAGAGAGAGAGAGAGAGAGAGAGATAGTTTAACATTCTGAGGTAGATTTTAATCTCTTGTGTTTATGGTTATGAAAATTTAAGCTGAGAGCAAAGACATTTGTACAAAGGTATATGGTTAATAAAGGAAGTCTCAGGTTTCATATCTAACGCTAAACAAATTACGAACCCACAGAAACAAAACAAAACCAAAGTTCCAATGATTCTCATTTTCACAGTAATACTTATAAGGGTTAAATAATCAAGGGTATCAGAAAATAGCTGCCCCCCCCAAATTCACTACTTTGGCATGTGGATTATTTTGAGATGAAAGCAACTGAGAATTAACAGACGCAGAAGGGAGACTTCTTGGAGCTTCTCTTACCTGACTAAAAGCAGAAACCTCTGAGAAATGAGGACTGCCTTAAATCTCTCCAGGGGAGTTTTTGGCCATGAAAAAGAGGAAAGTCAGTACCTATGATGAGTCTTCACAGACAAATCTTACAAAAATAACATTTATCTTCCATTATTTGCCCCATATACTTATCTTCCCACAACTTACCACCCCTAGAAGTCCCAACCCCCTTTACTTTGTCTAGCCATTTCTCCACAATTTATCACTGACTGTTAAAATGGTATATAAGTTTTTGAGTCTAAATGCTTCTTTGTCACTTCACTTCTTTTCTGTGTTGCCTCTGTGTATGTAAAATTTTAAACATCTGTTATATGTGTATGTCTTTTTCTCTTGTTATTCTGTCTTTTGCTAGTTTGGTTCACAGTCCTCAGTTAAGGAACATAAGAAAGTAGAGGAAAGTTTTTCCTCTCATACAATGATATTACATATTTAAGAAAATTATGTTTTCAGAAATATCATCATTGTTTCTTTTTTCTATGAACAACATTTTCATTGTCTTGATTCTGACTCTATATTTAACATTTATACATACTTTTGAGAACACTGGGTCAAAAATAAATTACAAACATATAGAAATATATTTAACCTCAATATAAGTCAAGGAAATGTAAATTAAGCCACAATGAAATATTTTTCAGCTACAAGAGTGACAAAAATAGAAGAACATTAAAGTCCCACAAGGATGTAGGAAAACAAGATTAAACACATTTTTATTGAGTGTTAAATAGAAATCATTTTAAATATCCATCAATGTTAATTACAATTAACAAAAAAGTCTCCTAAGTTTTGACTCAGCTATTCCACTTTGGAGACTCAGTCCTACAGAAATAACAACACAATTAAACTCATGTCTATACATATATAAGGAATTATGTATGAGGATGTAAATTGTAGTGCTGTTTGTTAAGATGAAATCAACAAAACTAAAACACCCTGAGCATACACCAACTGGGAAAATAGTTGAAATATTATAATCTATTGATCTATGTAACGTTTCACAGGTATGTAAAATGTATTGTCTTGGAAAATGTCTGCAACATTAACTGAAAAGGCAAAATAAAAATAATGTTTGTCATAATCCCATTTTTATAACAAACTAAAAAACAAGAAAACCCTTCCACCCTTGTCTCAGCTTATATATGAATATATAAACATAGATAAACAAGAATAAGAAATTAATCATCAAGTATTTGTAAACTAAAGCAAGGCATTGAAGAGAAGATAGAGATTTTATCCATAAAACTTTATTTTTTTAACATAATAAAACACAAAAATGTTATTTTTTAATAAAGCTTAATAACATTTTGGAAAAAAGAAAATACCAGCTCAAAGAGTCCGCTTTGGTGAATTGAGATTTTTGTGGTAAACTACAGCCAAGTAAATAAGCCTTTTAGATCCCTTTTCAGAAATTATATAAAGACAGAAATTAGAGGTGTTTCCACAAATGTGCTCTTGGGTAAGGGAAGCAACACAGCTATAGTATTAACACAATCTAAAATAGTGTCCTTCTCATTACCTCTGATAGTTTTATGTGTCAGTTTTGCTAGGTCATAGCACCCAGTTATTTAATTAAACACTAATCTAGATGTTATAAAAGTATTTCATAATATGGTTAACATCTACAATGAATTCACTTTAAGTATGCACAATAATGTGGGTGGGCCCCATCAAATCAGCTGAAGACCTTAAGAGGAAACCCTGAAGTTTTCTGTAAAAGCAATTCTGTTTCAAGATTGCAGCATTAACTCCTGCCTGAGTTTCCAGCCTGCTAGCTTGCCTTACAAATTTTGGATTTGCCAGTCTCCACAATCATGTGAACCAATTCCTTAATATACACACAATATATTATATACTGTGTACTATACACTTATATACTATAGCTTCTGTTTCTCTGGAGAACACTGACTGATACATTAAAATGTAACCTGCCTTTTATAAAATCATTAGGCTAAGCAGATTATTAAGCACTTGTTTAAATTATGTTTTAGTGATGTCTAAATCAGTATACGTGGACTAAAATTAGTATTGCCTTCTGTTGCTTTAATGGAAAGACTTGTGTTGGTTACAGACACTGGAAGCTGATGCTCTTTATAGCCATGATGTCTTCAATACTCCCTCAAACCATCGCCTGCATATTCAAAAAGATGACATACATTTGTTAGTAGAAACTTTCTGGGTCTCCACACAATGTCAAATTATGTTTTCATAAGGATGATACTTTCTTATGGACATTTTAAAAGGGTTCATAAGTAAACAATGACCTAAAACTGAAGATAAACAAACAAAAACACCTCAATGGGTCCATTTTAAAAGAATTAAAAAGACATCCAGGAACAAGTCACAGAGTAAATGGTTAAATGCAGGACCAATCCTCTGATATTTCTATGTAATTACATTAATTTTAGCTTTTAACAAATTAGTAAATAATGTAATTGTGAGTCAGCTTTTTATCAAGTACAGAAACTCCTCTAAGCAAAGATTGGACTAGACAGATAAGATTTTAAATTCTTGCAATTTCAGTGAAGATTGCAATTTTTTTCATTTACTCAAAAAGGCTTTAAGCACATAGACCATTATAAATAGTGAATCAGAAAAATTGTTTGACATAGGGTTATCTCCTTTTCATTTATCTCCCTAGACCCATTTCCTCATGCTAGTGTCCTCTGGCCTTATTTCCATTGGTAATAATCTGTAATTTCTGCTATTTTCTCTTTTCAATACCACTAAGAGTCAGATTTTCCTTAGGACATATTACCTATTTATAGCCATTTAGAACATTTTACACCAGTCGTCACTTTGGAGCTGTATCTGGTGGTATAACTAGCATTTTCAGGGTTTCTGTAGACTTTTATTACATGGTGTGACATTAGGTTGATGGACTGTCTCAGTCTTATTCTCTGTCAATTGTACACTGATCTGTGACAGCATAATGGATCTGTGACAGTGTTTGGAAGGGTGAGAACGACTACAATAACATTTTGGGGAGGATGGATATCAGAGTTCCTTTTAATACTCTTCTTAATTTTCCTTCATATTAAAATTTTAAAAAGCTGCCAACATAGGATATGCCAATTTTCTTCAACAGAAAAAAAATTGATACCTGTTTTAGACAATTGGTATTAAGTATGATGGCAAAATAGCTGTCGATCATGCTGAACAGGGCTATTAGGCATTCCCTATAGCAAGGAGAATTCCAAGGACCCACTCAGAAGGGAATTATGTTGTGCTCCTGTCTGGGTCAAAGGTTATTACATCTTGGAAGATATTCTCTGTTGAGAGAGGAGGAGAAGAAGGGTTTACTGCTCTCACAGCAAGGAATTACTCAGGAATTGCTTGAGGAGGTAGTTGAACCTTCCCCTCAGCAGGCACGTGGAGGTTGTACCAGGGAGCATGCTTCTGTGACTAGCTAGAGAGACTTTCAACACTCGACGATTTCAAGTTTATTTACTGTTTCATAGGTTCTACCAGTGTCCTCTCTCGGGGAGAAGGAAAAAGAGAGCAAAAGCATTTGCAGCTCTTTTCTCCTTTCTGAAATGCCGTAAATTATACACTTATGCCTGTGCTTTTGGTTTTTGGTGAGAGAGATGCCAGGAAGCTTCAGGAAAGTGGCAGAGAGAGGACCAGTAAGTTAGGGAATTAATAGTAAAGTGAAAAGCACTGAAGGGGAAGAGACGTGACCCACCTTTGGCTCTGTTGCAGCAGGAACAGAAGTCAAGGTTAACACAGTGCAGTCAGGCTGGGTGGCAGGCTGCAATATATGACATGATAATGGATGCAAGACATGGAGCTAGGGAGAGGTGATAAACTCAACAATGAAGAACCAGTCAGGGGTGCATGCACTTTACTATTTGTCCAAATGGAGAAGTTCAATCAAAGGTTTGGAAGCTGTGTGAATCAGTCTTATTTATTTAAACTTTACTAGAAGCCATGTGATGCTTTTATTTTTGGAAAGAATGAGTATTCTGAAAATTTTATGCATGGGAAATGTGTAATTTACATCTATCTTTCATGGCTGTGGGTCAATGACAAACATGAACATGAGCACACACACACACACATGCTTGCCAAAGTTTCTCTCAGTCTTAAAAGAAATGAAAACAGTACATCTTTTTGTTTAAAAAGATAAGAAAGACCTGAATGTGCCAATGGTTTGGACTAGAGAACATTAAAGTCAGGACGAAAATTCATTGTCAACACAGGCAGGGGAAGGCATCAGTCTCACCCCCAACTTTCTAAAATGGAGAGTCCAACTGCAGCCCTCTGTAGAAGACTATTGCAGTCATGATCATGGCATTCGACTGTTCACTGGGACTTATTTCCACCAAGTCAAATGTGCTACTTGACCCTCATCCACATAGGTGTGATTCTCTATGACTCCAAACCCAGTAGAAATGACCAGCGTGACTCTGATTCATGTAGAACATTTGGGCTAAAGATAATAGAACACCCAACACAAAATAGTGTAAGCAATTAAGAATTGGCTCATGTGATCAAAAAGTTCAGAGGAAATGCTGGCTTCTTAGAGGTTAGTCTAACAGCATGACCAGATCCTTCTTTGTTCTACTGCCCAGGATTTCTCTTTAAGATGGTGGCCAGTGGTTAGATGGGCCTCAGGCTTTCTGTTTAACATCTGATAAAGTTTCAGATAGAGTTGGCCATGGGAAGGGATAGAAACTTTAAAAAGTGTTTATGTCCAAAAGAGAAAAGAGAAATGGATAGTGAGTGGCAATAAATAACAAATGTCAACTGCTGATCCTGTGTCCTTGTGTTTCCTCCCTACCATTTTATCTTTTGAGTTTCATCCTCCTCCATAATTGGCCATTCATTTAGTCAATCAG
This sequence comes from Kogia breviceps, assembly GCF_026419965.1. Taxonomy (NCBI): domain Eukaryota; kingdom Metazoa; phylum Chordata; class Mammalia; order Artiodactyla; family Physeteridae; genus Kogia; species Kogia breviceps. The sequence goes on from NC_081310.1 coordinate 129,376,786, forward strand.
TCTGCAAACAATTATTGTATTATTGCAAGTAATTATTAATTATTGCAATTAATGCTTTATGACTTGTCTTATATACTAGGTCTACAATAATGCATTCCCACTCTTCATGAACTCTCACTGTAATGAGAAGAAAAAATATAAACTTTAATTCAAATAGTCAATATTATGTATAAGTTCTAATTATGGGGATAAGTGCAAGACATGCTGTAGCAACATGTCTGTGCAGAAGGATGTCATGGAAGGTTTTACAGGAGCTCTTTAAGCTGGGCACCAAGTATGGGCAGAAGAAATAGCATGTCCAAAGGAAAGAATGGGAATGATAAAAGCGCTTGTGTTTTTGAGGAATAGTAGGAGAGATGATAAATATAGGAGTCATAGAATTTGAACCCGGAAAAATAGACAGAGGTCTGTAATTTTCAGCCATGTGAATTGGCAACCCTGGGTCTCTGGGCACACCAGTCATCATAGTTTTGTGTAGTCAGAGGGGACTCTTTGATGGTGATCCAGAATGAGGCCAACCTGATCTTGGATTTGTTCAACAAATTTTTGTCAAATGTTTGCTATGTGCAAAGCACTGGACTACTACAAATGCATGCCATCTGACCTCAAACAGAGGATTCCCACTGATTGGAAGTGCCCTTAATCATCTCCCAAAAACATGTCTTCTCTAAATCCTCACCACTTTTCTTTGCTCTTTTCTCTTAAGATGATCTTGACTTTTTAAATGATTGAATATAGTCACACTACATGTCATAAACTTGAAGACTCTTAGTCTTCAAGATATGTCTACCTTTATATTCTTTTTTAAAACCTAAAGTCCATTTTCTGCTGGGACTTTTCTTCTTCTGTTCCCTGGTTCCATTTTGAAAAGGCTCCCACAAAGAATGCTTAGCCCTTCTGAAGGACAACTCTCAGTCAATCTATTCAGTGGTTATTTCAGTGTTAAATATGCTCAGGATTCACCTGAAGGAGTTCGATATGGCCAGGCCCTCTGACTGCTCTTGCTTCCCTGGTGATTTGCCCATCATTTATCACTTCCCTCTCTTATTATCTCTCTCTCCACTGACTCCTGCCCATTGACATTCAAAAATGCTCAGATAATCCATCGTCCCCCAAAAAACAATAAAAAGTATGCATTGATTCTAGTCTCCCTTCAACATCTTTCTTCACATGAAAGAAGTTTATTCTTGCCTTTTTTCTATCTTAATTATCCACTATTTCCTTAGATTATCGAAATGAACTTTTTATACAAGATTGGCCACTTGATTCATGGAGCCCAGCACAAGAGGAAATTGTGCCCTTTGTTACAAAGCAGGAGAAAGATTTCTTCTTTTCTAATTTGAGGTATCTCTCTTAATCTGTCATAGAGCTTTTTATTTGCCACTTAATGTCTCACTCCCTTGGCCACACGGATACTCAAGGGGGGAGTGCAGACTCTCACAGGCACCTGGAGCTCCACTCTGAGACTCAATACACAAGGTATGTCCCCAACATCAGGGGACCCCACGGGGACAGAAGGCAAAGGGGCAGTACTATATCCAGCCAAAACTCCTGGTAAAAGGTGTCACCAACTCTCCTGGTTACTGCAATACCTTTCTACTCATCTCAGCACTGTGTCCCCAGAGTATTCCCAACAAAACAATCAGAGCCATATTTTCAAACATGTGTCAAGTCATGTCATTTCTTCGCACAGAAACTTCCAATGATTGACTTCCCTCTCACTTGGGGTAAAGGCCAAATTTCTTAGAAAGACCTCCAAGACCCTGTGTGATTTAGCCCTGTGCTATCGTTCTGTACTCATCTCCTGCCATTCTCCTTGCCTCTCACACCCCACTGGCCTCTGCCATTCCTCAGCCATTCAAACATGTTCTTGCTGCATGGATTTTGCACTTTCTGTTTATGCAAAAAAGGAACTTTATATGTGAAAAGTTCAAAGTTAAATCAACCATCATGCAAGGTTCAATCTAGGTGTCAAGCCACAAACTGAGGAATCTAGCTCTCAGTGCTTCAGTAATCAGCAATCCTTAACAACAGCCCTATTCTCACCTCCCACAAGAAACCCTCAGCTTAACAATTTAAGAACACCAACAGATAAAGTATCTCTTTCCAATGGCTGCAGCAAAAATTTTTGAAAGTTCACAGTGAAACACTTGGGGATACATACACATCTTAAAAAAAAAAAAAAAAAAAGTGACTAAAATATTTGGCACTTTGATTGTCCAGGCCTGAGTTATGTGGCTATGTGCTCACACCCGGAGGCTATGGGAAACAAAACAGAGTAAGAAATTAGTGCTTCCTGAAAGGAAAAGATCTTATTTCCCAACCTAAAATACATGCCAAATGTGGCTATTTAATGGAATATTGTTATCAAGATCACTTTTTGAATAATATTATATTTAATGACTAAATGGCTCATAACATAGTGCTACATTTAAAAGTAGTATATTATAAATGAGTTATGAGTGAGTGAGTAAGTGAGAGAGAATGAAAGTTCTGGAATAGTATAAATGAGATGTTAAGGGAATAGTCCTTGAGTGATGGAATTATGCAAGATTTTCACTTATTATTTCTTTATGTTACTGATATTGTCTACTATGATCATGTATTTCATAAATATGTAACTATTCTTAGATAGATAAATAGAAGAAGATAAGTATAAAATTCAGTGGGGCTACTGTTTATGAGCTTAGTTTCTGTAGTCTTGACTTTCTGAGTGCTGACCCTGGATCCACTGATTACTATGTGTATAAACTTGTGCAAGTCACTTTACTTCTCACACCTCAGTTTCTTTATCTGTAAGGTAGGAATGATAGTGCCTACTTGCTATGGTTGTGACAAGGAATCAGTCACATATACAGTCTTTAAAGTGCAGCACTCACCCCACCGTAAGGACTAAGAACTGTTATCATCACAATGGGTTTGATCTGGGTACAAGTGGACCAAAAAGCAGAGATATGCTTCAACATTCTATGTGAGATTATCCTTTCTTATAGGAAGATCATTTTGTAACTTTTTAATGTGACTTTTGGGTTGATTTCTATAACCAATGGCTATCTGATGTTGAAAGAGCCAGGGTAATAAGAAACCCTCAGCCACGGGAGAAAAAAAAAAAACAAAAAACCCATGGCTGAATCTGACTTTCCTGCCAGGAATTATTCCAGGTTCCTTGTTCAAACACTAGGACTACATCCTATCAGCCATTAGTCAAAGAGATAAAGTAGATGATTTAAGCTAGGGCTGGGGCCTCCTTCAGGTAACTCTACAGAACTCTTCATTTCAGAGACACTCCTTTTTTTCTTTGCTTCACAGTGAAATCTTTGTGGCCCTTGTGTAAACTGCCTCAACCACTAAGTAGGTGCCTAATTTTTTAATGAAAATAATTTTTAACTTGTGCCTATCAGAAAAGAAAACAAGAGAGAAAAATGTCACTGACTGCTGCCTATCAAATAATTGGAGTTCTCATGAATAGGCCCCAGATGACACAGCAGCCTTAAATAAAAGATAAAATGGAAACAAGACTCTTTGAATAATGCTGCCTGAAAGCAATTTCCTTCTTGAACTGGGACACTGCTGATCTGAAAGCCACAAATTTTAGAGAATCATGCAAGGCCTGAGACTTTGATTGTATAGTTAATAAAGTATAAAAAAAATCTTCATCTCATACAGCTGATGACATGCAAAACAAATTCAAGATGTTCAGTGACAGAGTTGCAAGAATTCTAAATAAAAAATGAAATAGGGGCTTCCCTGGTGGTGCAGTGGTTGAGAATCTGCCTGCTAATGCAAGGGACACAGGCTCGAGCCCTAGTCTGGGAGTATCCCACATGCTGTGGAGCAACTAGGCCTGTGAGCCACAATTACTGAGCCTGTGCTCATCAACAAGAGAGGCTGCGATAGTGAGAGGCCCGCGCACCACGATGAACAGTGGCCCCCGCTTACCACAACTAGAGAAAGCCCTCACACAGAAACAAAGACCCAACACAGCAAAAATAAATAAATTAATTAATAAACTCCTACCCCAAACATCTTATTTAAAAAAGAATAAAAAATGAAATAGGAGATAAGGCTGTTCTTCTAACCTTTCACAAACTTACACCTACAGAGTCAGATAATTTTTTTTTTTCAAATCACAGCACTGAAGTTTTACGATAGAAACATTTCAAATATTAATTCTCAAGATGTTTGCGTCATCCTTATATTGCCAGAAATTTATTTGACAACAAAAAATTAAATGCCTAAGGACTTTTTATGAATATATATATATATATATATATATATGTTCTCTAACTGGCAGTGTGTTTTAGGAAGACCTCTCCTTCCCTTGCTCTCCATCTTTTTTCTTGAGTCATTGTCTCTGTGTGAAGGAAGCCAGTATATTTGACATTTAGCTCAAGCTATTTAGCTCAAAGCTCCTAATAGTTTGGTTTTTTTCCCCCAAATCATGAAGTTTGAACTTGAGAGGAAATAAATATATTTCACATTTTTAAATGTAGTTGTTCTAAGCACATTCTTCTGCCAATATTGATAATAGTAAAAGGTTAATAAAAAATATATAAAAATGAGCCAGCCACTAAGACTCCAGGCAGAAGGAGGATTGTTTGGCCAGATGATATAATTCCAAAAAGATAACAGGGGTTAAGACTCTGAAACAGGAGGGGAGGGGGCAGGGCACAACCTTTGAAAGAATGACATAGCCCAGGGACATGACATAAACTGATTAGAACCAAATGGGTCCAATCACTAGATTGGGTCTTCCACTAGACCTTGAGCTTCAGTATATGCTCACTGTAACACACAAGCTAAATGACATACCCACAGGCACCATGACAGTTCCAAGGCCAACCAGAAGGATCAAAATGTGGGCAGTGGCCCAATTCCTGGAAATCCCCACCCCTTCCCAAAGTAGCTTGAATACTCTTTCCACTCATTAGCCTATGAAATTATCCACCCCTATCAAAACTGACAACCCCATACCCAGGAGATTTTCTCACTTTCTGAGATGACCCACACTCTCTGTGGAGTGTGTTTCTCTCTAAATAAATCCACTTCTTACCTATTACTTTTTCTCTCACTGAATTCTTTCTGCTATGAGACATCAAGAACCTGAGCTTCATTAAGTCCTGAAACTAGGTGTGTGATCTCAGTTAGAAGACATTGGGTTTTGGCCAGGTTCGAGTCCCAGCCATGTGGCTTCAAGTCCCAATCAGGGTTTTGGCTGTGTTCAAGTCCCAGCTGCCTGGGTTAAAGTCCCAATCTGAGGTGCACAGTTTCAACTCCATTTAGTCAAGTACAGCAACAGGATACGGAAGTCCTGAAAATTAGGTTTGATGGATATAAGCAGGGCAGGAACATATCATCATTTTTAAGAAATGCAAGAGGAAATTTCAGAGATGAGGTACAGAGGTGACCACTGCGATGAATCTTGCCTTGATGGGAAGATCTATGGTCCTTCCTGCCAGACTGTCTGTAATTGCAATAATCATTTTACAAAGAAATCTTGAAAATAGTCTCTTAATGTATATATATTTGCTTCTTTTTGCTAAATTCTGGGAATATCCTAAGAATTGGTAAGCATCACTGAATTTTTTTTTCCTATTTAATGAAATTTGTTTTTAGTGCTAAGTTCCTATCAATGTGAATATTATTTCATGCTTTTATCAATCATGGAGTTTTTATGTTCTGCTTATTAAATCTTCCTAATGAAGAGAACTTTGCTACAGTCTTGACCTTTTTTCTCCCTGGATTATTTTCAACCAGCATAGGTCAATTGACTTGAATCTGTTTCTCCTTCAGTGCTTGATCAAATTTGTAATGGGGGCAGGGGGTGTGTATGGGGAAGGGGAGATTAGAGGCTTGTGCTGTGAAAAATAGTAGATGAGTTTAAAGGTGGAGTCTTCCATAACCTTTTTAATCTTATCAAGTTATTGTTCCTTTTTTTTTTCCATTTAGGAATTATTTATGGGTGGAAATGGAGATTTTATTCTAGGAATGTAATCAGTCCATTCAAGGACATGAATGCAATGTTTTTGGCCTTTGGGTAGTGATCATCTTTGACTGATATTATCACCTGATCAGCCCTTTGGAAGTAAATAAAGAAATCTAAAATCTGTTTGCTTTATTTTTCTTATGAAGAGAAATATGGCAAAAGTCCTACCAGCTGATATGAATTAATTGTTGCCATGGGGGAAGTTGGTGGCTGGTATATTTTTGTTTTGTTATAGAAATATGTAGATTTAATCATAATTAGGTCTTCAGGCACATATCTGGTGATTATATATATATATAAATATATACTATATATGTTATGTATTTATTTACATATAAATATACATGTATTTTATATTTTAATATATAATAATTAAATCAATCTTTTCATTTAATAATTCTAGTTGATGCCAAAAACTTGGTCTCTACACCAGTGCCAAAAATCTTGGAGACAGAGTCTTGGGTGAAGTAGAAAAGAATAGCTTTATTGCTCTGCCAGACACAAGTGGACACAGTGGGGGACACAGTGGGCTAGTGCCTTTCAAAACAGTATTCCAACCTGGGAGGATTTGGTGAGGAGTTTTATGGCAATAGTTCAGGGGCAGGGTTGCTGATAAGATTATGGTGTGTGCAGGGCCTGCATTCCTTTAATCTGGCCTCAGGTAATCTCTTGATGATAATCTCTTCTCTGATTCCTTTAATGTGGTCTCAGGAGGTCTTATCTGGAATGAAGAATGCTGACATCTCCATTTGTTGGGTTTTAATTCTGTAAAGAGCTCAAAGATATTGTTATGTGTATCCCTTGAAGTGGAACCAGGACCCTGCACCAAGGCTTCACTATTGTTTCTTGACTGCTCCTTCCTTGTCTCTGCATCCTCTACCTTCCTTGATTAACAACTGTTTGAAAGACTTCCATGCCCAGGAACCCCACAGGATCCTGCTTGGTTTCATAGTTTAGTTTTCTAAATTTTTATGAAGAATTGATTTTGTATGATATGTGGGAATCTATCTTTTCTGTCAATTTCATGTTTGAGAACCCTTTGAATTAGTATATAATTTGTAAGTATGAGATAATTTTCTCTATAATTATAAGAATGACTCAATATGAAAGACTCAGTAGTGGATTGTCAAGCAGAGTACCATGCACTAGTTATCAATCCCAGGGGAGGATTCTAAACACTTCTGCCCATAGCATCTTGGTATTAGAGTCACCAAGGAATAGACAACTCAGTCAAGCACTAGATGAAATTACACATTACTCACATAGAAAAGAGACAGAGCAAGGTCAACTTCATTATTAGGCATTGGTCTCCCATGGCCAACAGGTTTTTTCCCGGAGCCCATGCAGGGCAAATAGCCTATGTGCACCTCTCTTGTGCAACAGTGGAAGGACACTGTCTCCCCCACACAGAGTACAGATATAACAGAGCTGGAGTTGACCAGATGCCATATAATGCACATGCTTAACAGAACAAAATAATGCACAACGAGCATGAAACAGGAAGAGATATTCACACACAAGGTGATAATCCCAGAAAAGGAAATGTGGGCTCTTTATCCCTGGTAATGAAGGGTTCCAGGCCCAAGGTCCATTCTTATGCAGCTGGGCAGAGGCCAGAAGACTGAACATGAGACTGCCTTTCCCAGTAAGAATGAACACGGATCTTTGTCCATTAGGTATATAGTTACAAAGATTCATGATTGGGAAGTTTTAGTTTAATTGTGAGGAAATTGAGCCATTCATAAGAGATGTGTTTATACAACCTCTTAATGGTTAGGGCCATGCCTTAATTGTGTTATATACTCTGAGTAATAAGATCACTTTTTAATCAAAATATCAGGACACTTTTCTTATCCTGGGCTACATTTATTCTTTTCTATCCATGAACACCAAGATGGCTTTGGAAGTTTCAGGCTTGAAAGAAAGATTAGTTAAATGTTACACAGATTGGAGGCCCAAATCCATGCCACTTATAATCATAGGGTCAGGAATAAGATGGATGTTGATATATTGGGAAAAATTAAGCAGCAGATTATTTAGGACTTTCTGAGGAATATTTTATCCAAAGTTTCCAATCAAACTCAGGTTTAGGCCACCAAGCAGTCATGAGGAAAACATTCTGTAGGAAACTCTGTAGGTAGATGATAGCCAGTGGGGAGGTACAAAAATGAAACTAGGATTTCATAAGAGATTGGAATTTAGGAGTAGAACATTTATTCCTTGTATATATTTTTAGGCTACATAATTAAGATTTATTCTCAAGATAACTAATCAAAAGCTGAATCACTAAGAAATTAGGACATTTGAGACCTGAGTAGAACCAGACATAAAGTTGAGCATGTGTAGTCATTGATTTAGAGTATCTTAAATCATCCATTCTTTGGGCCAGGATTGATTCTAGAGCTTGAGATAAAGAAATGCAGAGAACATATCTAAATGCAAGGGCAAATAAACTGGGTATGCCAAAACTGTCAAGCAAAACCTGTGTGTATATTTTAATCCTTATGAAAATCACCATCATTACCAAATCTTAATTGGCTTAGTTGAGTTATACGGCTAGGCCCCACATTTTTTTAATCCTAAAAGTTCAACAGATGCTGAGTTTGAGAAAAGAGGAAATCAGAGTTAGGAATTCTCCCATGACATCCTTAATCCTAAATGATCTGTCCTTGATTTAGAAATATAGTTATCCATTGCCTAACTCACTGACTGAGGAATTCTACAAGCAAATAATGGTCTCCACTTGGAGTTCAAATCAGCAGAATTCCCTTTCTTCTCTGAAGCTGGAGCCAAAGTTCTAACAAAGATCTTACTACAGGTCATAGCTTGAGCTCCCTAGGAAGGAAACTGAGCTGGACTCTGAGATGAATCAATTCCTCCAGAAAGCAGGATAAGCCAGCAGGATCTGGCAGAAGGAGTAGTTGAGTTGATGGCCTGATGAAAATCTCTACCAATAACTAACCCTATGGAAAAATTCTGGAGCTAAAACAGCCTGTTAATGTTATTCTGCATAGGGTGAACTGAAATGATCTGGCATTTATATAAACCCCTCATCAGTCATTTGATGTAGGATGCATTTGTAAGGTTATAACCGTGGATGAGGAAGTTCTCTGCAGCTAAAGGCATTGCTGAAGGTGCTGCCAACTGAAGCTTGCCTTCAACAGCAGCCCTAGAAGCTGGGGTAGCAAGTCTTCCTTGAAGGAGGATTTGAGCAACAAGTACAGCCTTAAAGGAGGATCTGGACAGGGCATTACCATGACCACCACAACTCCCTTTTCTCTTGTAATAAGGCTGTGTTGTGCAGGAAAAAAAAATGTGCATATAAGGGTTGCATACAAGAATTCACTAAGTAAAATTTATCATCATTTCCATGGATACCTTAGATTTAGTGTCAATTCCTATGTACATTTTCTTCTTTATAAAAGAAGGTTTTCCAGGCATTTTTCCCCACAAAGAGTAGTAGCAAAGTGCCTTGATCATAGAATATATCAATTTGTGTTTCTGGACTTTTTTTTCAAATCTGGGAGCAGTCAGTTGAGAAAACTTCCAATCAAGAGAACCTCAGGGCAGTTTTTAGTGTCGATGCACAGTACTTTAGTAAATTTCAGGGTTCAAAATCCACTTAAGGTTTTAACAGTTTCAAGGAAAGCAGTTTCATGACCCAGAATCTAAGATAAAGTTGCTTCTAATATTCTGTAATTATAACCTGTCTGGTATAAGTTCTATTCTTAAAAATCCATTCATTTTATTTTTTAAAAAATTACAAAATATTATATCTTCTTTATTTATTTTAATACAATGCTTTGAAACTTAAGATCAAAGCTGGTTTAGTAATATTTCCCAAATAGAACACCATCAAGTACAAATATTACAAAGGATCTTTGAGTGTTCTTGTTAAGTGGTCTATATCATATTGTACACCCTAAATATGTGCATTCTTTATATATAAGAAAAGACATTCACTTTAAATAGACTTTAGTGAACATTTTTGTGCTAAAGTGGTAGTTGCCCTTGAGTATCCCAGTTGGAAAACAGCTCTGCAGACACACTCTTCAGATGAAAAAACACTATCTCCCTGACCAGTGGCACCAAATATTTGTCTAAGTGTAGAGATGCAGGTAAAGAATATCTCTTTTCAGGCTCTCCCACCCCTACCCCGGGCTGAGCTCCATCACAGAGTTCTCCTGTACCCTTCCGGACCAGAGGTGAATTTGTGCTGCCTAATCCTAGGATCAACATCTGGGAGAACAGACCGAGTTGATCTCATCCAGGACAACCGACTCTCCTCTTTATTAAGTCCTTATTTAGCTGAACTATAAATATTATTAAACATTTGCTTATGAACTTCCAGAGCACAATGCTGTTCAACAGATGAGGCTGGTGTGTTTTAATTTTATGTACTCTGAACGTGCTTGGTTTGGTTTCCTTTCTGCACTCCACATTTTCTTAAGTTCCAGTTATTGGAAAGAATTTTTTTCTACAATCCAAGGCACACATTGTCTTCATTTTTTTTTTTTTTTTTTCTGTTGGTGGAGGGGTTGGTTTGGGGGCATGTGTGAGAACAGAAGGATTTTGGGGGTGGAATGACACATTTTCATTTGCAGCTGCTCTGACTCCCTTGCTTTAATCCAGCCCAGATCTCAGCAGAAACCTAACACCATTCCGTTGACCCTAGAATTGCACCAGTGACTCAAATCACCAAATAAGGTAAGTCATTTGTTATCTGAGCCATAAATATTTACATCCAGTAGTGACAAATGTATAAAGAGTGTGGAGTGACTGTGTAATTTCAGCTGCCCTCCCCAGGCCAGTCAATAGTTTCTGTTATCTCTTGAAAGCCCTAATGACTAATGTGTGTTAGTTGGATAAGAATGTACTCTCCAGCTTGTTACCCTCCTCTAACTGTTCATTATGACCACATTAGTCACCTAGGAAGTTTTTATTTTCCTTTTAAATTTAGGGCCTGTTACACAAAATTGTTGGGGCTGGCAAGCATCTATCACCTTCCTGGCCTCCTTCATTCCTTTATACGTTCTCTTCCCATTGTTACCAAAAACCCAAGAGATCATCACCATTTCTTTTTCTTCTTCACTTTACCAACATAATAGTGACAGAACAATTCCATTCTTTTCACTTTTTCCTGCCTATAGAGGACTTTGGAGGTTAAGTCTTAAGAATGCATCTAAGCAATGCTTAGGCATAGGCTGATGCTTTCCGAATCTAACAGGTGACCACACCACAAAGCAGTTATGATATAAAAGCATTTTCAAGCAAGCACATTGAAAAATCTTTCAAGTATTAACTGGACTGAAATGGAGCATGCTGAGGGCAAAGTGAATCCGGTTTTATTCTTGTATCAAGAGCTGTACCAGTAAGAAAAAATGGAAAATCAGTAAAATCATGCTGTTGTTCTTTCATCCACTAGGTCATTATGTAGAGCTTGTATTTTAATATAATCACTAGGTAAAGAACTCCAAAGATCAGATAGATGGATAAAAGTACATTTAATGAATTTAAAAGATGAGAGCTAACAATATCTAAAAGTTTAGATAATTCAATTTTCAAAGACTTGACTATTTTGTTAAAAGGATGTGTTAATTGGTATTGACTAACTGCATATATACCTACATTATAGGTATAACATTTAAGAAAATGGTTGAAGATTTCGCTAAAATGCTGTAGTGGTTTGATAGCTAAATTCATTGGTTTAGTGATAGTTGAATTTTTTCCTTTAGGAAGAATTTGGATATAACAAAAACTTTAACAGATCCTCAGAAATATCTGAGCTGATAACTTGTAGAGATTTGAGTCATACCTGAAAAGAAGATTCAACTCACAGATCCTTCTAAAAGTTTCCTAACACTCCAGGATAAATTAAGTGCTACTCTTTTCCTGCTCCCATACTATCCTGTGTATATTTCTATTGCACCACCCCACAGGAATTTCAGTTCCTTGAATGCAGGACCTTGCTGATTCATTTCAAAATCTCAAAAATTCAGCAATATTTTGTAGATAATTTGAGCATAGAAAATATTAGTTGAATGAATGAATGAGAAGGGAAGCTGAGAAAGACAAAATGGAAAGGATCTTAAGAGAGGGGGTGTTAGGTCTTCTAAAATCTTGATTAGAATAGTCAGGTATCACGAACTGTGTGTGTGTGTGTGTGTGTGTGTGTGTGTGTGTGTGTGTGTGTGTGTGTAGGTAGATAGGTAGTAGCGACTGATGAGGATAACACTGTTTTTCATGAGGGAATGACTTATAAAAGATTAAGCTAACATGAACTGCAGAGACTGAGCTCACTTAGGGAGAGTTATATTTGTAGGCTTAAAAATTATTTGGAATTCATTTACCCGAATTAACAGCCATGTGCACAAGAGAGTTTTCAGTAACACATTGGCTGCTGTCTAGGCTCAGGGGCATCACTTTCCTCTAGTATACAACTGCTTTTTCACCTCCTCCTCTGCCTTCCACCTTCTAAATGTTCAGTGCCCTCTTAATGGTTCCTAACTGAAGTTCTTCCCTTTCCACCAGGGCTTTATATCCTCCAGGCTCCCAAATTCTCTCTCCTTCCCTACCCAGCAAAGATCCTACTTCCTGAATTACTTATTTTCAGCTTGATATTCATATGATTAGTCAAATAACTGTCACTATGACTTACAGATTTGATCTCCTCAGGATATTTGCTTTTAAAAAGAGGAGTTTGCTAATCCAAATTAATTTCTAATTGTTCAAATATTTATATGAGAAAAGTTGAAGATATTTTACTTTGAAGGCCTTTTGGTGGCTCTTTCTACTCATCCCTCTCCTGGCTGTGCACCCACTTCCGCACTTACTCATCAAACAGTACAGTATACAAATCAACCCTGTTTAGTTTCATATAGTCACACTATGTATTTTTCTATGTTCTTTGGCAAGTGTCTTTTCACCCCAAAATTCCCAGTGAAAGGAGAATTACAACTAAACAAATGCAACAAGGTTTAAAAGAGCCATCATTCATAATATGAGTCACAATATGTAAGAGTGTCCAGTATACAAGATGAAGCTCCTTTAAGGCAGACCATCTAGACCAAGATATATGACCTTTGGACACTCATTTAGGCTTTTATCCACCATTTTCTTATGGTAAAGTGCTAATAAATGCTGTTACTGTGGGGCTAGAAACTAATGTATGTGAAAGTGCAGAGTAAAATAAGCATCTTAAAAGTTAAAAAAATTGTTAACATCAACTACTGGATAATTTAAGTAAAACACATACAATATGATTACTTTTGAGCCAACATATTCTCCTTTGAAGAATGAATCCTCTAAAAGAAAGTATAATGAGTATTTTATTATTTAAAAAAATAAAATGTTGATCCTTAAAATACAGTTCAGATTCAATGCAACCACTGCTAAAATACCAATGGTATTTTTCACAGAACTAGAACAAATAACCTTAAAATTTGTTTGAAAACACAAAAAACCTTGAATACATAAATCAGTCTTAAGAAAGAAGAATAGACATGGAAGTATCATGCTCCCTGACTTCAGACTATACTACAAAGCTACAGTATTAAAAACAGTGTGATACGGGCACAGAAACAGACACATAGATCAATGGACTAGAATAGGGAGCTCAGAAATAAACCCAAACACTTATGGTCAATTAATCTATGACAAAGGAGGCAAGAATATACAACAGAGAAAAGACAGTCTTTTCAATAGGTGGTGTTGGGAAAACTAGAGAGTTATATGTGAAATAATTAAATTAGAACGTTTTCTCACACCATCTACAAAAATAAACTCAAAATGGATAAATGATCTAAATTTAAGACTGAAAACCATAAAATTCCTAGAAGAAAACTGGCAGAAGGCCCTTTGAAATACATCATAGTTTTGGGATCTCTTTCAAGGCAAAATAAATAAAAGCAAAAATAAACAAATGGGATCTATTAAACTTAAAAACTTTTGTGAAACAAAGGAAGCCATTGACAAAACAAAAAGACAACCTACTGAATGGGAGAAAATATTTTCAAATAATATGACCAGGAAGTGGTTAATATCCAAAATATATAAATAGCTCATACAACTCAATATCAAAAAACAAACAAAAAATCCAATTAAAAAATGGGCAAGCAACTAGAACAGATACTTTTCCAAAGAAGATATACAGATGGCCAACAGTCACATTAAAAATGCTCAACATCACTAATCATCAGAGAAATGCAACTTAAAACCACAATGAGATATCACCTCATATGTATCATAATAGCTATCATCAAAAAGTCTATAAATAACAAAAGTTGGTGAGAATGTGGAGAAAAGGGCACCCTAGTACACTATTGGTGGGATTGTAAATTTGTGCAGCCATTATGAAAAACAGTATGGATGTTCCTCAAAAAACTAAGAATAAAACTACCATATGATCCAGCAATTCTACTGCTGGATATATAGCTAAAGAAAATGAAAACACTAATTCATAAAGATACATGTGCCCCAATGTCCATAGCAACATTATTTATAATAGGAAATATATGGAAGCAACCTAAGTGTCCATCACAGACAAATGGATAAAGAAAACATACACACACACACACACATATATATACACAATGGATACTACTCAGAGATAAAAAAGAATGAAATTTTACCATTTGCAACAACAAGGATGGACCTGGAGGGTATTATGCTAAGTGAAATAAGTCAGACAGAGAAAGATAAACACTGTATGTTATCATTAATATGTGGAATCTAAAAAACAAACTAGTCAATACAACAATAAAGAAAGAGACTCGGGCTTCCCTGGTGGTGCAGTGGTTGAGAGTCTGCCTGCCTATGCGGGGGACACGGGTTTGTGCCCCGGTCCGGGAGGGTCCCACGTGCCGCGGAGCAGCTGAGCCCATGAGCCGTGGCTGCTGGTCCTGTGCGTCTAGAGGCTGTGCTCTGCAGTGGGAGAGGCCGCAGTGGTGAGGGGCTCGCGTACCGCAAAAAAAAAAAAAAAAGAAAAAAAGAAAAAGACTCACAGATATAAAGAACAAACTAATGGTTACCTAATATGAGGAGAGGGAAGAGGAGAGGGGCAAGATAGGGGTATGGGATTAACAGGTACAAACCTATGTATAAAATAAATAAGCTGCAAAAATATATTGCACCACAAAAGAAATATAGCCAATATTTTATAGTAACTATAAAGGAAGTATAATTTATAAAATTTTGTATCACTATGTTGTAAACCTGAAACTAATATAATATTGTAAATCAAGTACACCTCAAAATTTTTTTCAATAAAATTTTATTGAAATTTCAAGATAAAGAAGTAAATCATTTTTTTCCATCTTTATTCTGCTTCTTAGGCTTTTTATTTTAAAGTTTGGGAATGAATACTATGAGATTGTAAGTGTTATATGCAAAAAGACCCAATAAGTTAGTTGGAACACAGAGCTTGTGAGTAGTAATAGAAGCCCTCAGAATCAGCCTTAATGATAGTTTTTCTAAACAATAGACCTTGGGAATGTCACTGAATCTCACTGAGCCTGGGTTTCTTATTGTTTTTTTTTTTTTTTTTTTTTTTTTAAAGATAATTCAACAATTTATTCTCAAATACAATTAAATACATTCTATGTTGGCATTGGTGAGGTAAATATAAATTCAATGCTGCCGTTGCCCCTGAGAGTTAACCTGCCCTGTCTACCTCACAAGAATTTTGTGAGGATCAAATTAGAAGTATAAGAATATGACCTGGCAAGTACAAAATTATCTATAAATAGATAAAATTAAATCTTTTTCAATCAGAGAGCTACCTTCAAGGAGAGTAAAAAGGGATGTCTAAACTTTAGCAAGCATATAACCAAAGCCATAGGTTTTGTTTTTTGTTTTGTTTTGTTTTCTTTAACATCTTTATTGGAGTATAATTGCTTTACAATGGTGTGTTAGTTTCTGCTTTACAACAAAGTGAATCAGTTATACATACACATATGTTCCCATATCTCTTCCCTCTTGCATCTCCCTCAGCCATAAGTTTTTAAATCTCCTAATGGAGCTTACCAAGAAGATCTATGGAGGTTTCATCTACATTTTTTTAAATTTTAATTTATTTTATATAGCGAGTTCTTATTAATTATTTATTTCATACATATTAGTGTATATATGTCAATCCCAATCTCCCAATTCTTCCCACAACCAACACCTCACCGCTTTCCACCCTTGGTGTCTGTATGTTTGGTCTCTACATCTGTGTCTCTATTTCTGTCTTGCAAACTGGTTCATCTATACCATTTTTCTAGATTCCACATATATGTATTAATATATGATATTTGTTTTTCTCTTTCTGACTTACTTCACTCTATATGACAGTCTATACATCCATCCACATCTCCACAAATGACCCATTTTTGTTCCTTTTTATGGCTGAGCAATATTCCATTGTATATATGTACCACATCTCCTTTATCCATTCATCTGTTAATGGGCACTTAGGTTGTGTCCATGTCCTGGATATTGTAAATAGTGCTGCAGTGAACACTGGGGGGCATGTGTCTTTTTGAAGTATGGTTTTCTCTGGGTATATGCCAGTAGTGGGATTGCTGGGTCATATGGTAATTCTATTTTTAGGTTTTTTAAGAAACCACCATAATGTTCTCCATAGTGGCTGTATCAATTTTCATTCCCACCAACAGTGTAAGAGGGTTCCCTTTTCTCCACACCATCTCCAGCATTTGTTGTTTGTAGATTTTCTGATGATGCCCATTCTGACTGGTCTGAGGTGATACTTCATTGTATTTTGATTTGCATTTTTCTAATAATTAGTGATGTTGAGCAGCTTTTCATGTGCCTTGCATCCATCTGTATGTCTTCTTAGGAGAAATCTCTATTTAGGTCTTCTTCCTATTTTTGATGGGTGGTTTGTTTTTTTAATATTGAGCTGCATGAGCTGTTTATATATTTTGGAGATTAATCCTTTGTCCATTCCTTTGCAAATAATTTTTTCCATTCTGAGGATTGTCTTTTTGTCATGTTTATAGTTTCCTTTGCTGTGCAAAAACTTTTAAGTTTCATTGGGTCCCATTTGTTTATTTTTCTTTTTATTTCTATTACTCTAGGAGATGGGTCAAAAAACATCTTTCTGTGATTTATGTCAGAGTCTTCTTCCTATGTTTTCCTCTAAGAGTTTTATAGTGTCCAGTCTTATATTTAGGTCTTTAATCCATTTTGAGTTTATTTTTGTGTATGGTGTTAGGGAGTGTTTTAATTTCATTCTTTTACATGTAGCTGTCCAGTTTTCCCAGCACCACGTACTGAAGAGACTGCCTTTCTCCATTGTATATCCTTACCTCCATTGTCAAAGATTAGGTGACCATAGGTGCATGGGTTTATCTCTGGGCTTTCTATCCCATTCTGTTGATCTATATATATGTTTTTGTGCCAGTATCATATTGCCTTGATTACTGTATCTTTGTAGTATAGTCTGAAGTCAGGGAGTCTGATTCCTCCAACTCCATTTTTTCCCCCCTCAAGATTGCTTTGGCTATTCGGGGTCTTGTTAGTCTCCATACAAATTCTGAGATTTTTTTTGTTCTAGTTCTGTAAAAAAAAAAAAATGCCATTGGTAATTTGATAGAGCAGAATTGAATCTGCAGATTGCTTTGTGTAATAAAGTCATTTTCACAATATTGATTCTTCCAATCCAAGAACATGGTATATATCTCCATATGTTTGAGTCATCTTTCAGTCTTTTCATCAGTGTCTTATAGCTTTCTGAGTACAGGTCTTTTACCTCCTTAGGAAGGTTTATTCCTAGATATTTTATTCTTTTTGTTGCAAAGGTGAATAGGATTGTTTCCTTAATTTCTCTTTCTCATATTTCATTGTTAGTGCATAGGAATGCAAGAGATTTCTGTGCATTAATTTTCTATTCTGCAACCTTACCAAATTCATTGATTAGCTCTAGTAGTTTTCTGGTGGCATCTTTAGGGTTCTGTATATATAGTATCATATCATCTGCAAACAGTGACAGTTTTACTTCTTCTTTTCCAATTTGTGTTCCTTTTATTTATTTTTCTTCACTGATTACCATGGCTAAGACTTCCAAAACTATGTTGAATAAGAGTGGTGAGAGTGGACATCCTTGTTTTGTTCCTGATCTTAGAGGAAAAGCCTTCAGTTTTTCACCATTGAGAATGATGTTTACTGTGGGTTTGTTGTATATGACCTTTATTATGTTGAGGTAGGTTCCCTCTATGCCCACTTTCTTTAGAGTTTTTATCATAAATGGGTGTTGATTGTTGTCAAAAGCTTTTTCTGCATCTATTGAGATGATCATATGTTTCTTATTCTTCAGTTTGTAATATGGTGTATCACATTGATTGATTTGCCTATATTGAAGAATCCTTGCATCCCTGGGATAAATCCCACTTGATCACAGTATATGATCCTTTCAATGTGTTGTTGGATTCTGTTTGCCAGTATTTTGTTGAGGATTTTTGCATCTATAGTCATCAGTGATATTGGTCTGTAATTTTCTTTTTTTGTAGTATCTCCATCTGGTTTTGGTATCAGGGTGATGGTGGCCTCATAGAATGTGTTTGGGAGTGTTCCTCCCTCTGCAATATTTTTGAAGAGTTTCAGAAGGATGGGCATTAGCTCGTCTCTAAAAGTTTGGTAGAATTCACCTGTGAAGCCATCTGGTCCTGGACTTCTCTGTTTGTTGGAAGATTTTTAATCACAGTTTCAATTTCATTACTTGTTATTGGTCTGTTCATATTTTCTATTTCCTCTTGGTTCAGTCTTGGAAGGTTATACATTTCTAAGAATTTGTCAATTTTTTCCAGGTTGTCCATTTTATTGGCATAGAGTTGTTTGTAGTAGTCACTTAGGATACTTTGTATTTCTGTAGTGTGCATTGTAACTTCTCCTTTTTCATTTCTAATTTTATTGATTTGAGTCCTCTTCGTCTTTTTCTTGATGAGACTCATCAAAAGTTTATCAATTTTTTTTTTTATCTTCTCAAAGAACAGCTTTTAGTTTTATTGATCTTTGCTATTGTTTTCTTTGTTTCTATTTCATTTATTTCTGCTCTGATCATTATGATTTCTCTCCTCCTGTTAGCTCTGGGTTTTGGTTGTTCTTCTTTCTCTAGTTCCTTTAGGTGTAAGGTTAGATTGTTTATTTGAGATTTTTCTTGTTTCTTGCAGTGGGATTGTAATGGTATAAACTTCCCTCTTAGAACTGCTTTTGCTGCATTGCATATGTTTTGGATCATTGTGTTTTTGTTGTCATTTGTCTCTACATATTTTTCTATTTCTTCTTTGATTTTGACTGTGATCTCTTGGTTATTTAGTAACGTATTGTTTAGCTTCCATGTGTTTATATTTTTTATGTTTTTTTCCCTGTAATTGATTTCTAATCTCATAGTGTTGTGGTCAGAAAAGTAGCTTCATATGATTTCAATTATCTTAAATTTTCCGAGGTTTGTTTTGTGACCCAAGATGTGATCTATCCTGGAGAATGTTCCATGTGCACTTGAGAAAAAAGTGTAATCTGCTGGTTTTGGATGGAATGTCCTATAAATATCAATTAATTCTATCTGGTTTATAGTGTCATTTAATGCTTGTGTTTCCTTATTAATTTTCTGTCTGGATGATCTGTCCATTGGTGTAAGTGAGGTGTTAAAGTTCCCCACTATTATTGTGTTAACGTCAATTTACTCTTTTATAGCTGTTAGTATTTGCCTTATACATTGAGGTGCTCCTATGTTGGGTGCATATATATTTATAATTGTTATATCTTTTTGGATTGATCCCTTGATCATTATGTAGTGTCCTTCCTTGTCTTTTGTAACATTATTTATTTTAAAGTCCAATTTTTTCTGATATGAGAATTGCTACTCCAGCTTTCTTTTGATTTCCATTTGCATGTAATATCTTTTTCCATCCCCTAACTTTCAGTCTGTATGTGTTCTTAGGTCTGAAGTGGGTCTCCTTTAGACGTCAGATATATGGGTCTTGTTTTTATATCTATTCAACAAGCCTGTTTCTTTTGGTTAGAGCATTTAACCCATTCATATTTAAGGTGATTATCGATACGTATGTTCCTATTACAATTTTCGTAATTTTTTTGTGTTTGTTTTTTAGGTCCTTTTCTTCTCTTGGGTTTCCCACTTAGGGAAGTTCCTTTAGCATTTGCTGTAGAGATGGTTTGGTGGTGCTGAATTCTCTTAGCTTTTGCTTATCTATAAAGCTTGTGATTTCTTCATCGAATCTCAATGAGATCCTTGCTGGATAGAGTAATATTATTTTTAAGTTCTTCCCCTTCATCACTTTAAATATATCTTGCCACTCCCTTCTGGCTTCTAGAGTTTCTGCTGAGAAATCAGCTGTTAATCTTATGGGAGTTCCCTTGTGTGTTATTTGTCATTTTTCCCTTGTTGCTTTAAATAATTTTGCTTTGTCTTTAATTTTTCTCAACTTGATTACTATGTGTCTCAGCGTGTTTCTCCTTGGGTTTATCCTGCCTAAGACTCTCTGTGCTTCCTAGATTTAGATGGCTATATCCTTTCCCATGTTAAGGAAGTTTTCAAGTATAATGTCTTCAAATATTTCTTGGGTCCATTCTCTCTCTCTTCTCTGGGATGCCTACAATGCAAATGCTGGTGCGTTTAATGTTGTCCCAGAGGCTCTTAGGCTGTCTTCATTTCTTTTCATTCTTTTATCTTTATTCTGTTCTGTGGCAGTGAATTCCACCATTCTGTTTCCCAGATCACTTATCCGTTCTGTTTCAGTTATTCTGCTATTGATTCCTTCTAGTTTATTTTTCATTTCAGTTATTTTATTGTTCATCTCTGTTTGTTTGTTCTTTAATTCTTCTAGATCTTTGTTAAACATTTATTGCATCTTCTCAATCTTTGGCTCCACTCTTTTCTGAGGTCCTGGAACATCTTCACTATCATTATTCTGAATTCTTTTTCTGGAAGCTTGCTTATTTCCACTTCATTTAATTGTTTTTCTAGGGTTTTATCTTGTTCCTTCATCTAGTACATAGTCATCTGCCTTTCATTTTGTCTAACTTTCTATGTATGTGGTTTTCGTTCCATGGGCTGCATGATTGTAGTTCTTCTTGTTTCTGCTATCTGCCCTCTGCAGGATGAGGTTATCTAAGAGGCTTGTGCAAGCTTCCTGATGGGAGGGACTTGTGGAGGCTACAGCTGGGTATTTCTCTGGTGGGCAGAGCTCAGTAAAACCTTAATCCACTTGTCTGCTAATAAGTGGGACTGAGTTCCCTCCCTGTTGGTTGTTTGGCCTGAGGTGTCCAATACTGGTGGCTACAGGCTCTTTGGTGGTGCTAATGGTGGACTCTGGGAGGGCTCATGCCAAGGAGTACTTCCCAGTACTTCTGCTGCCAGTGTCCTTGTCCCCGCAGTGAGCCACAGCCACACCCTGCCTCTGCAGGGGACCCTCCAACACTAGCAAATAGGTCTGATTCAGTCTCCTATGGGGTCACTGCTCCTTCCCCTGGGTCCTGATGCACACACTTCTTTGTGTGTGCCTTCCAAGAGTGGAGTCTCTGTTTTCCATAGCCCTGTCAAGTTCCTGCAATCAAATCCTGCTAACCTTCAAAGTCTGATTCTCTGGGAATTCCTTCTCCTATAGCCAGACCCCCAGGTTGGGAAGCCTGACATTGGGCTCAGCACCTTCACTCCAGTTTGTGGTCTTCTGTGGTATAATTGTTCTCCAGTTTGTGAGTCAACCACCCAGCAGTTATGGTGTTTGATTTTATTGTGATTGCACCCCTCCAACTGTCTCATTGCAACTTCACCTTTGTCTTTGGATGTGGGGTATTTTTTTTGGTGAGTTCCAGTGTCTTCCTGTAGATGATTGTTCAGCAGTTAGTTTCAATTCCAGTGTTCTCACAAGAGGAAGTGAGCACACTTCCTTCTATTCCGCCATCTTGAACCAATCTCTTCATCTTACTTTTTAATCAACAAAAGACTTAAATGACAAAAAATGGGCAGATGCACATCTGAACTTCTACTTTCTTTTCCTTTATCTGATCCTATGAGAGGTAATTGTCAGTAACAGTAGCTGGACAGTATATTTTAATAATAATGCTACCCTGTTTATTTAATTTGAATTTGCTCTACAGTCATCTTAACTTCAGTGGTCACCTGCAGCTTAAATAAATTTAATTTTACTGAACTTCTCCCAAACTTTTAAGTCATGAGCTAGGCAGGCACAATAACAGATTTCTCTCTATATAACTTGATGTAAGTGATTATTCATTAGTAAAGCAGGTTATAATTTATGATAATATAATTTTAGAGCCTCCAATTTAAAATAAAGGACTTGCAGTTGAATATTAATACTCAGAGAAAGATTACATTTGGGCAAGTGCATGAGCCAGACCCAGCTCAATACCTATTGGTCTCAGTCACATGTTTAATGATGAAACATGGTTCTATGTGGGATTGGTTGGCAAGAGTTACATGTTGCCCCATTTGGAAGGAAGCTGATATATAATTTTTTCAGCTAATGTTTCTATTTTCACTATTGCCTTTGAAAAGCCTCAACAGTTCTAGTTTCATATGTGCAGAGGAGTGTTTCTACTTTGAGTTGTTTCATTATAGTGACTCATGATTATTTCAGATAAGATTTCTACCTGCTTTAGTACAATGGAAACATGTTCTGTATGATGTGAAAAAAATGTTTAAAAAAGAACTGCAAATCAGAGTGTCATGAAGAAAACATTGCAGATCCTGAAACACCTAATTGGGTTTCAGCTAGAAGGGCTCTCAGAAATATTAGTGACACAAGAAATGTCTTTGGGAATATCTTCATTTTATATATACATTTCCTTTTCTTTTTTGAAGTGCTTCATTATTCACATATTATGAACTGTTCATAGGACTTGGCTTAGATTCTCTCCTTCAGGCACTTTGGTCTCCAGTGACCTGTAAAAATGGTCTTAGCACATTCACAAGGCTTTTCATTGCAGTCCAGCCTGTTTGTAAAAACGATCCATCAATATCATGTTCAGATGACAGTCTATGTACAACCTGCCTTTGCTTAACCAGCCTGTCTAATGCTGAGAGCATAGCATTCTATCCAGGAATGACATCTTGAATAAGTTTGGGTTGGGGAATATTGCATTCTTCTTCACGACAATTTTTTTTTTCTTCTTTTCAGACATTTCCTTGCTTTTACAAGGCTATAAAAATAGGAACACATTTTTCTTTCCTTTGAAATGATGTTGGCCCCAGTTGTTCTCTTCTCTGGGGTGCAAGATAATTAAATTTGCATGCAAAGAAGGAAATGTTTACAAAGCCATGATTTTGATGTCAGATGCTGTATTCAAAACCAACATCTATGACAGCCTATCCAGCCTCTGCTTGTTGACGTCAGCTGAATTTTCAGGACTGACATTTATGGGGGCTATCATTTATAGGACTTTATGGCTGTCTTCCAAAATAATATGCAAAGAAGTTTTCGAAAATGTAGTCTCACAATTGTTACCCACACTGACTGATTCCTATACATGCAGGAGAAGACATGACTAATTAGACTGAATTAAAAATAGCCCAGAAAGCTGTCAGTGACAGATATACATTACATGCACTAGTTCTAGTCCAGATGCTGGAGATACAGCATACTCTTCTCCCTTTAGCAGCCCTTAATTGAGCTTCAAGTTGGGTTTGTGTATTTTTGAAAAGTTTTAATGGTTCCCCCCCCAAAAAAAAAGAACTCACTTTTTATTCTTTTTAACATTACTACTCCATTAGTAATCTTCTCCTCTCCCAGGGTGGGCTGGCTGACACACAGCATGTGCCTCTATGCAATGCTGTTGAAAGGGGTCCCCACCACTTCCTTTCTGCCTTCAGCACTCTTCCACTGCATGCCCTAAGTCAGCTTGTGTTCTTAATAGCAATAGTGCAAACAGACTAAAAAAGGTATGAGTTCATATGCTGGGGAATTGAAAGGTGGAGGAGGAAATCCATAAAGGAAATAAAGTACTGTTAGCCACACATCTTCCTCATCCACAGTAATCCCAACTTTTTTAATTCTAGAAGGTAGAAAGATGAAAACAGCTTACTTACTTATTTGTTGTACTTAGAAAGAAGTGATACCACATTTAAATCCCTTCTTTGTGGATTACCTGAATGCATAACTCACTGTAATTACTAATGTTTGTGAACATATATGCCAAGCTTTGCATTATATACATTAACGATGGCATTGTATTGTTAATTCTTTCAACCACCCTATGAAGAATGTATTATTATTATCGTCATTTTACAATAATTGAAACTGAGGTTTAAAGAGATTAAATATATTTTCCTAAAATAAGAGACATAAAACATTGAAGAAAGAAGACTCTAAGCCAGTTATGTTTGCCCCCAAAATCCCATGATCTTAAGTGTTTTATTACTCTGCATTTTCAGAATCACAAAGCAAGAAGGAACTATTTTAACATTGTTAAAATAGTTACAAATGATGAGATAGATCTTATGAGGTGATTCTAGTTCCTTATTATTTAGTGGCAGAACTAGAGCTCCAATGAGTAAGTCTCCAAGCTCTCAGTCCAAATTTTGGGCAATAAGCTGTTTAGTGATAACAACAGATCTTTGAAGAAATTAAAAGTTATTTAATTTTTTTACAATTATTTTTATTAATTATTTTACTAGTGTTAAACTACACTATTTAGATTCAGTTTATATTTTACATCTGCCTACCATTTTATACTTAACAACTTAGAGGTATCCATCATTTCCCACATATTAAAGATACAAAATTCTGAAATTCAAGACTGTAAAAATCTCAGTCCCACTTCATCTTGAAGCTTGTGTCCTGCTACACCTCTATACAAACACTCTTCTCTGGTCATATCGCTTTACTCATGAATATTCCATGTTTGTTTTTCATTGTATTATTCAACTCTATTCAAAGTGCCCTCCTATTTCCTTTTCCCAATTTTATGAAATATTATAATCAACATGCTTCAATGGAGGAAACTGAGGTTCATAGAAGGAGAGTACGTTGCCTGACTTCTTTCAATTGTAATTTCGTTTAAAGAAGGCAGCGTGGTGTTGTGGTGAGATAAAGAATTTGAGCATAAGAGAGACCTAACATTCGGTTCCCATTCTGAAAAGCCTTAGTGATGCAAATTTAATATCCTCCACCTCTCTAATCCACAGTTTTCTCATTTGAAATTTGGGGTAATAATATCCAACTCATTGAATTGTAAGGCTCAAAAGTGACAGTGTTAGAAAAGCACTCAATACACATAGGCTTTCAAAAATTTGTAGTTCCCTTCTCTATACTCTAGGCAAATACTCAAGAATTGTTTGTTGTTAGCCACAACATTTTTTTTTTATTGGAGTATAATTGCTTTACAGTATTGTGTTGGTTTCTGTTGTACAATGAAGTGAATTAGTTATATGTATACCTATAACCCCTCCCTCTTGGACCTCCCTCCCACCTCCCCCACCCCACCCATCTAGTTCGTCTCAGAGCACCAAGCTTAGCTTCCTGTGCTTTATAGCATGTTCCCATTAGCTATCTATTTTACCATTTTGACTCAATGATTCACTAAGATAGAAAGCAGCCTGAGTAAATTGTTCTTTTCCCCAATGCTTACAAATGCTGAGTTTCCAGTTGGAGATATGTGTCCAAATGGAATGAACCAAGTTAGAAGAAAGATCTCCTCTTTTCACAATTGCTCCCAGACTTATGGAGAAGACAGATACACATTTCCTTATGTCTTCATGAAGGAATATGAATCTAGAATGCAGGATGTTCAGGAGAGAAGAGGGAGGAAGATAAGGGATCTGCTTGATGAAAGGATAAATCTCTACCTGGCTTATGATCATAGGAAATCTGTGTTCTATTATTGGGGTTCAGGCCCAAATGCTTTTTTAAAGCATCAGGCACAGCTCCCTCAAACATACTATTTCATCAGATGATAATAAGAATTTGATTTGGATTATATGAAATTGTCTATACTCAAATTCAATTTTTAACAACCATATAGGCTAAAAATTTAAAACTTCAGTGGATGATATTTGACAGAAATGTAGGAGAAAAAAATATCTAAGCATCATTCTGGTTACATGATGATAACATTTTAACCACAGCTTTTGGTCCCCATTCTTGGTAACTACTGACAAAAAACAAAGTTATAACTGACATTTTTTTTTTCTTTCTACATGAAATCACTTTAAATCTCTACTTAAAATCATTGTATAATTTTTTTTTAAGTAACTTACTTCGTGTAGGACACATAGGAATAGTCAGAAATAATTTTCTAAAGAATTCTCTCACCAGTAATATGTAGAAGTTGCTGGGTCCCTATGATACAGTTAGGACTTTTTTAAAAAATGAAATTAGTAAGGTGGAAAATAACTCCCTATTTAGCCTCAGTTAGCCAGGTCATCAGCTATATAGTTTTCCTAGAGACAAGGTTTCTTTTTTTTTTTTTTTTTTTCTCAGCTTTATGGTATACATTGAATTTTGAATTAAGTGAGATCTAACCTGACTCTTCTCAAATAAAAGGTGGCTTGTGCATCCTTTAGTATAGGCTAAGTTTTGCTATGATAACAAACAACTCCAAAAAACTCAATGTTATGACAACAATTAGATTTTCCATTCAGGTACATCAATCAATATGGTCAGCAGGAGTGGTCTCCTCACCATAGCAAGAACTTAGTTCACAGATTCTCCGTCTCAACATATTCCTCCACAATCTCCGTGGTAATAAGAAGGAAGCATGGCACATCATACATTGGCTCTTGAAGCTTCCACCTGGGGGAGACATACATCACTTCAACTCCTATTCCATTAGCCGAAACAAGTCCAGAGCCATGCCTAATTTCAAAGAAGGTGGAGAAGTATAAACCTACATGTGTCTGAAGAAGGAGGTCTGGATTATGTATAAATGTCCTAATGCTTCCCAAAGCGGGTATTCCAGTTTCACTTGACTGATGGTTCAGTGTCATTTTTGAAGTCGCTCTAATAAGGAGAGGTCAAGACACCTACTTCAGAAGAAACTAAACTGGAATACTTTTTGCCAGCCCACAAGTGGTTGGCCTTCAAGTTTTGGCAAGATTCCATGCTTATTTTGCCATGCCTAGCATGGGAATTGTTTTCACCTCTTTGCTCAAACGCACTATGAGTGAAAGTTACTAAATTTTATGTGTTAGGAAAAAGATTTTAAATCAAATTTTTTAAAAGTTACTTGGGTAAATGTCAGTCACTTAGGACTCATAAATTCCCTCTTCTTCTATCCACTGTGCTTCATTTTGACTGGCTTGCAAGTAATGGGATAAACATAAAGACTAGAGGTGTTTCCAAATTTGTGGACTGCAATTTTATTATCTTTTTGGCATACATGCTCTTCTGTCTCCTGGAAGAGATAAAGGTACAATCCAGTAATAATTATTTAAGCTTTGTAACAGTTACAAGGAGAATTCTCTAAATTCAGAAATACCAAATAATTGGCATTTTATGTAAAAAATACCCTAATGTTAAATCACAGGAAACTTGGCTCATGATATTATTCAATGTAGATTAAAGAGAAGTATATTAGTCAAATGGGATGATCCAACACACATAGACAAAGATAACTGATTATAAATAAAAAGATTTGAGGGTGTAATTGTACCAAAAGAAATATCAGTGTAAAGGGTAGCATTTAATATTTGTACCTCTTTACTACTTTTACTTAATTTATTCTTTTTAAAAAGGGAAATAAATATTTATAATCTATATCTCAGGAAAATTGTGCTTATTTTTGTTCAGATTTCATACAATAGATTACGTTGTCTTCTGGTTCTAAGGCACTCTCTTGTCAGAAACCAGAAAATAAGGATTTTTAATGGCTAAATATGAACACCTAAGGTAATGAACTGAGAGTTAATGACAAAATAGCCAACATCCACATGTGAAGCTTCTATTTCTGTTGTTCCCAACACATTAATATTGAGTGTCTTGTAATAGTTTTGCCCTTACTCTCTAACATGTGTGATTATATGACAATGACATATTCTTATGTTTAAGGTAGCTGACCCATTTTGGGATACAATCCAATATAGCTTTATGATATTCTAAATTATATTCTACTTTTTTGTACAGCTTTTAGCAAGGCATTGATATTGAAGGACTTGGAACACTCCAATACTCTCAGAGTCATCATCCTTACACCACGAAGGGAAAGAAATTTGCCAAAGGGAAATACATATACCAAAGACAATGCTTGCAAATTAATATTACTCCAAGACTATGGCTCCAAATCTCAACATAGAGTTCATGTGAGGTAAACATCCATATGTGTGGACATGTGTTTTCCCAGATAAGGATCATTCTAGAAGAGGATTCAAAGCAGACACCACTGTTATATGTTCTCCTTTTCTCACTAAAACTACACATTAATAATGAAAGGAAGAATAAATGAAAGATGTGTATCTCTGATGTGGGTGGGTCTTTGGAAGTTGTGAGTGTTTGATAGATCAGAAAGGGCAACCTTATGGCTTGCTTCACCTCACTGTTCTGACTTCCCAGGAGAAGACATGAACTACAGTATATGCTTATTGTTTTGTCTCTGGTTAACTTTTCAGATGGAATAGGATTAACCAGTTATGAGGATGGTACAGGTGAATTGTGTATATATGCTATGTTTTTTTCTGCATTTCTTAAAACTGTTACACAATAAACCTTTATTTATTTACAAAGACTAGAAGCAAAGGTTATTAATTTGAGTGTATGGCCAACAGTGCCTTTTCCATTGCATACATCTAAAAATTTTGTCTTGATTTATATAAATTAAAAGGTAATGTTTACAGAATAGCTTGTTTGCTAACTCTGGCTTTCCAGACTCAAAAGTGTACCAAATCTTTACAGAAATTAACCACCACACTCTGGTTGCTGATTGCCAATCATAAGTTGATCTTTCAAGTATTGCTAAATCCATATGTGTTGAAGTTGCATGGCAATACCCTTTGAAATATTGTGTCCATGCTGCTGGCAGCAGTGTTAATTTGTGCATACTAAGTGAGTATCTTCTTTTTTTCAATATCTATATTGATTGATCCCAGTGGAGTTATCTTTTGACAGGTCCAGTGTTTGGGTATGTTTCAGGACCAAGTGGTATAATAGAAACACTTAAGGGTGGTCAGATATCCAAATCACATCTTCTAATTTAGAAGACCCATTATAGAGGACCTTGATAAATTTAAAATAACTACTTATTATTGAGTACTATTTATGTGTAAGGAACTGAAATTCATTCTTTAAATATATAGTATTTCTAATGCTCAAAACAGTCCTATCAATTACATAAATTTATCAATATTTTTTTTTTTTTTTTTTTTTTTTTTTTTTTGTGGTACGCGGGCCTCTCACTGTTGTGGCCTCCCCCGTTGCGGGGCACAGGCTCCGGACGCGCAGGCTCAGCGGCCATGGCTCACGGGCCCAGCCGCTCCGCGGCATGTGGGATCCTCCCGGACCGGGGCACGAACCCATATCCCCTGCATCGGCAGGCGGACTCTCAACCACTGCGCCACCAGGGAAGCCCAATTTATCAATATTTTAGAGTGAGGATCTTGAAGCTGGGAAATTAGTTAATTTGATGCTGCAAGAAGGCACTGAGATTAGAATCCAAACCAGAAAAGTTATACAATAACCTCAAGCCCCACTTTGTCATTATAAAAGGGAGATAACTATGTATCCCAATGGATATCATGATGAATATATATTAAATACTGTATCTGAACAAGCTCAATGGTTAAAATCTTCAAGAGAACTTATCATCATACTGCCAGCCAACACCACACACAAACTGGTGACACTGAGCAAACCATAACCTCAATTTCGCCAGTTTTCTCACCAGTAAAATGGGCATAATAATTGTACTTTTTCCATAAGTTTTTTTTTTTTTTTTTTTTTTTTGTCAAATTAGATATGTCAACTGCTTAGAATAAGACCTAGAGCATAGGAAGAGCTTAATTAAATATTTGTTAATAGGTATTTATAAATTAAAGAATGTCTACTATCACTTAATCTAATAGTAAGCAAGCTAATAAAGGATGAAAACAAACTCGCTTAGGATTCCAGAGTTCAAATTCTTATTAAAAAGTTCAGATATTGCCCCTTATGTTTATTTCTTCATTTTGGTTTGAGAATGGAAGTCTGATTTTTATGTATAGAATTTTCCAAAACATGCTAGATTTCTTGTTGTAATTTCCTATACATCAATCGGTATATCATTGGATAATGTTCTGAAGAGTACAGTAAACCATCTTAAGAGACAGCGCAAGCTCTAATTGCTCACAGGGGATCTCATTTTGTCATGCTCTTTAAAAATAATCTCTCTGCTTAATTCTTTGCTGCCATTCATTCTATCAGTTCAAGTTGCAAGTGACACTAGGTGATTAAAATTTTTTAAATTCTGACATTTTAATATTCTAATTTCAAAAATTGAAGATATATTTGATAAAATTTTTGTGTTAGCCTTACTTATTTGAGCCAGCTGGTCCAACATGGGTTTTTTATGAAGACGTTAAAATACTAGGCTTAATAAATTCCTTAACTACTTTTTTGCATATCATTAAATTACACTTGGAAGTGCATGCTGATTAGCCACTTCACAGAGAAAGTGAAGTGAAAGTTATTCAAATATCTTCAATGCCTTGGAGGAAGTATGTTATTTAGAGAAATAACAAAAACTGAATTACTTACAATTTTACTCATTGAATTTTATACCTCTCCTCACCCTCTCCCCACAATACTACTGTAAGTACAAAGAATCTGGGTATTTGGTAGGATTTTGTTTCTTATTCTTGTGTATTTTTAGAAATGCTAATAGCCTTTAAATGTAATTTGAAGGGTTCTGAGAATATGCACTTAAATTAATTTGAAAATATAGCATATAGTATATGTCTATTCTTTGACATGTTTAGACATGAGAGGTATCATATACACACGAACATGTAGTATCAATTTTCAAAAAATTAGAACAAAAATTTTAAGCTTCAGACTTTACATTGTACAATATATCTTGAATGTTTCAGGAAACATTTAAAGACTAAAATGTGGTCAATATTATGAATATAATTTATCCCTGTAACAGTTCTTTACTACAGATTTTCAGAGGTGCCAAATGAATAACATACTCCAGTTAATCAACTATAATGTCCTTCCTCTTAGGAATTCTAATTTAGAGCAGTGATTCTCAAAGTGTGGTCCCCAGACCAGCAATATCAGCATCATCATAGAGCTTTGGGCTTTTCCCCAGACTTACTAAATCAGAAATTCTGATGATGGAGCCCAGTATTCTGTTTACAAAGTCCTCTGAGTGATTCACATGCAGCTAAATTTGAGAACCACTGAATGAGAGATTCACTATGGAGTAAAAGAAGCATGTACTTATGCCCTTGATCCTTTGGGTTACTGACTGTAGGAAGCAATGTCAGGCTTTGGGCAGTCTATTTAAAGTAAGGTGTGGGTCTTAAGCAGCAATAAATTTGGAACAAGAAATCCTATTTCTACTGGGGCAATAGACTGTTTCAAGGCTTGAAGAGCCTCATGAGAAATGTTGCACCAGATTAAAATTTTATGATCATATAACCACCAAACAATCCCTTCACCTTGGCTTGCCTTCAGATTTAGGGCACCCCAGGAGGGTGGGAGTAATTCCAGGGCCTTAATGGTTATAGATTCCCCAAGTTACCGAGAAGGCTCATTTGGGTTTTTGCTATTTCTTTTGCATGAAGCAAGGAGTAAGGGGATATCTAAGGTTTTTTTTTTTTTTTTTTAAAGATTAGAACTGAGGACAAATAAAGGGTCTATAAAATAAATCAAATTTCAGGTGTAGGAAAAACAAAAGCACATTAATTGCATATAGTATTGCCAGATAAAATATAAGATGTCATTGTAAATTGTAATTTCAGATAAACTACAAATGATTTTTTTACAACAGGTATGACCCATGCAATATTTGGGAGCATACTTTTTAAAAAAAATTTTATTGGAGTATAGTTGCTTTACAATGTTGAGTTAGTTTCTGCTGTACAGCAAAATGAATCAGCTATACATATATATAGATCCCCTCTTTTCAGGATTTCCTTCCCATTTAGGTCACCACAAAGCATTGAGTAGAGTTCCCTGTGTTATACAGTAGGTTCTCATTAGCTATTTATTTTATACATAATAGTGTATATGTGTCAATCCCAATCTCCCAATTCATCCCATCCCTCCTTTCCCACACCTGTATCCATCATCCATTCTCTACATACTTATATTAAAAACAATATTTATTATTTATTTGAAATTTATATTTAACACAGTATTCTGTATTTTTATTTGCTAAATTTGGCAATATTAACTGAAAATCTACTATTCCTAGATCATTCATCCAACAATCTTTTGGTAATGTTATACTTATTACATTTAGTCAAACTCAATATTTACTGCTTTGTTGATAGGCTAATTTACAGGGGTTTTTTTAACTTGTCAAATATATCAATAATATTCAGGTTTTTAAATCTTCAGTTGAAGGAGAGAGGCAAAGAATATATCTAAACATTAATTGTATATTTTTGTGTGAATTATATTCACCTGGAAAACTATGTTGTATCCTACTTGATTTAAATGATATGGAAACTAAACATGATTCAATTTATCTTTCTAGTTTGTTAGAAAGATGTATTTCTGAAAGTAACAAATTCAATTATTTTTGAAATCTAAGATTGTTTTAAATATATTCTGGAAGTTTCATATTTCCAGCATAATTGGTGAATAGTTTTTAAGAATAAGGAGAATCCTACATTTGAATGTTGTAAGAACTCCTGCCATTTGTAAAATATTACATCAGACAAAGCCCTTCTATAGATACAATGTCTTTGATTTTCACTATTTTGATTTGTTAGATTTGCTATAAAAGAATATATTGCATAAATCATTTTTACCAATAAAGAAAGTGAGGTGGAGAAGTGCTAAGAGATTTGCCTAAGAATCTATTGTAGGATAAGTATTATTAATATATGTCTGGTAAAAAATAATTTCATATACTTATCTATCCTGAGATTAGCACCTCTACATGCCTACATCATTGATTCCTCTTAGACACGCTGTGTAAAAATAGAAGCAGATTATATCTTACCCCTTTCACAAAAAAATAAATGCAGACTCAAAAAAATAACTTGCCCAAGATTACAAGATCATTGCATGATAAATGATGGAGCAATGACTTAAATACAGTGCTCTATCACCCAGGACATAAGTAGAACCCTGCTGAAGTACAAATAATTAATTCTTTATTTATCAGTTTTGGTAAGTGTAGAATTTGTTTTATTTTCAGAAACTATAAACCAAGATTTTCTTAATTGTCTCTGTTTCCATGTAATGAAACATCACAATTCATTCAAAAGTTAGGAAGAAATATAATATAGTATAAGGCCTTAATTAATAATAAATTCTCTCTGTGACAGCATTGAATCAGATGACAAAAGGCTAAAATTACCCTTCAAATAAAGACCCAGAGATTCAGGTCAGAAGAATTAAAACTGTATCAAAAATTCATTTATATTCTTGCTTCTGCTTAGGCTGTAGAAAACTAGATATGATACTGTTGCCACCCTCACAATAAGGAAAAATGTTGAACAGTCTATAAAATCATAATTTTTTATAAACCTATCAAAGAACTAAAGATGCAGGATAAACAAGTAGCCTGAAATCTAAGAAAA
Organism: Kogia breviceps; assembly: GCF_026419965.1. NCBI lineage: Eukaryota > Metazoa > Chordata > Mammalia > Artiodactyla > Physeteridae > Kogia > Kogia breviceps. The sequence goes on from NC_081310.1 coordinate 129,410,475, forward strand.
AATAGGTTCCTCCAAGGAGACAGGCCATGAATATTGGCTTGCTTGGACTAGGTAAGTAACATGGAAGGAAATGGAGCCAACTTAAAATATTTGATGAATTGCTAACATCAGAGTGTGAGCTAGCATGAAAGTATAGAACTTCTTGGAATGGCAGACACAGGAGAGTTGGCAACAAGTTACAGACCCTTCTCCCTAGACCTAATCATATAATCACAAAAAGCGTTGGGGGATGGATGGGTAACAGAGATAGCTTCCTTAGGTGGTAAAGGCCTTGGAACGGGAAACAGTATCTGTGCAAGAAAATCATGAAGCCATGACTGGATCATTCTCTCCTTTTCCCTCAATGACGCAAAAGCTTTACAACATTGGGGGAAAGGCTACAAACCCTCTTTGGGTCTGCACAGGTGAAAAAGCATTGAGACTGGAAAAAGGGAACAGGAAACAACCCTCTACACTAGTGAAAGGGCAGGAAACAATCCTGAGCCCAGACCATTAAAGATTTCCCCATCAGTGAAAGAGAAGCCATAGAAAACTTTCTTCCCCCCGCAAGACGTGTTAAAGACACAAGATGAAGTTTGGCTGCAATGGGGAAGAGGAATAGTATCACTGAGAAAGCATCATCCTAGAGATGTAAAGATACAACAGTTGACTAGGACAGAGTCTGAACCAGAAGAGTAGAGAAATGTCCCCCTGAAAATCCCCACTAGGCTAGCAAGCATGAAGAAACAAGTAAATTTAGTCTACTGCTAGAAGCGATGCAGAACCTAGAGCTCTTTCTGAGATGCATGCTGTAAGAGAAAGACTAATGTTGATCATGGAACACAAACAGTGAATAAAATGTTTTGACAACACAATCCAATTACAAGGAACACAAAAGGGATTTGTAGCCTATAGTTTGCTGAAGAAAATCATAGAAGCAACAACAAAAACAATAAAATCCAGCTTATCTCCTAACTAGATTGCCTCAATTTATTGTCCACAATAAAGTCATAGCAGAAGAAGTATGCCCATTTTCAGACTACTATTTATCTAAGTCTCTACTGTTTTACATATTATGTCTAGCTTTTAATACAAAATTACACGACACTTGAAAAAGAAAAAAAATACACCATCAAAAGATAATGCATCAACCTGACAAGACTCAGATAGACTCAGATGCTGGAATTATCAAACAGGGAATTTAAATATATATATAAATAACCTTGAAAATGTAATCCAGAGCAAAGGACAGTTATCTCTCTGCTTACAAGATATGTAGAAAAATGGACACCAGTGAAGAATTGTCTTCCAACATACCAATCCCTTGTTTTTATATTTTCTTGGCTTCTAGTGGAAATTTCTCTTGACTATGCCATTCCATTGGCCACTCTGGTTAACCTGCCTGACAGAAGCTAGGACCAACTCCATTCAACTGTTTTATAAAGCATTTAATTAGGTTATTATCTGTAGGTCTCTGAGCAATAGTGTGAGTCCAACTAGTGATATTAAACTTAAGTATGATCCCAGGCTCCTGGAACCAACCAGCTGATCTTAGAAAGCCAGGTGGCTTTATCCTTAAGTTTCTGTATTAATTTTCCCCTTGGCCTGAGGCATTAATTCAGGTACAGCAAGGTGTATAAATTATTGTGCTAACTCCATATTTGTCCATAAGGACAAAATCTAGGGCAATTCTATATCCCTACCAAATCTGGACAATAAATTGAGACTGAACTAAATGCCTTTCTGGATCAAGGTGATGTCTTTGATTATTTCCTTCAGCTAAAGACAGGGATAATTTCCTTCCCACCTTTTCTAATTAGATGATAACATCATAGAGTTAAATATTTAATTTTCATAAATTATGAGTTATACATCCCTCCATAAAGCTCTCCTAAGTAACAAATGATAGTCTCATTTTGGAGAGATCTTTGCAATCATCTGCTGTATGTGAAATCTAAAGATTTTGTTTCCTCAAATGTTTCAAGCTCTCTTATGACTATCCCTGAAGTACAAGTTATTATGTTTTTGGAAGGAAGGCAAATCAATGCCTACCTTCCATACAAGAAGTAGAGTCCCAAGGATGTACATGGTGCGGCTACAATAAAGTGGGGGTTTTTTTTGTTGTTTTTGTTTTTAAGTGTTGTTTATAATTGTTGGATACTTCAAGTGGGAACTTCCTCAGCAGAAAATCAGACGTTAACATTGCCTCCAAGTTAGTCTCCTGACTGGCTGGCTGGTAAACCTTAAGATTCCCAGTTCAACTTAAATTTGAAGGTGGTCTTTATGTGTTGGGGTGTGTACTATCTGAGGGCAATAAGTTCATCCTCCTATGTTTGTCTACATCACCAGCCAGTTGGCATTTATACACCTTGCAGAACGAGTAAGTGATGACAACAGTTATGAAGGTGCGAAATATAGGAGTCTTGATAGCTGATTTGTGTTGGAAATGTAAGAACTGTGCCAATTTCTATAGTTTCCAATACTCAGTAAGGTTAAGGTGGGGGGTGGTTAAATTGTAGCAGAACCCTCTGGCAGGGTTGGCAAACCCAGCAGATCATTACAGTTGTCCCTCGGTATCCACAGGAGGTTGATTCCAGGACACCCTTGGATGCCAAAATCCACAGACTGAAGTTCTTTACAGTCAGCTGTCCACATTCACTGATGTGGAACCCATGGCTGAGAAAGTCTGACTGCACATTTAAGCTGCTTGCCACAGCTTGGGAAAGCCTCATTGGGAAGTTTTCCTTCATGAGTTGACTTTTCAGGAGTGATTCTGAAAAACAAAAATAGTATTGCCCCCTCCCTTATAGCTCCTGGGGGTCTGAAGTTTTCTCTCCACAAGTGCCAAGGTTTTGTTTTCCCTTGTCCACCTCAAAATTCATGTTTCCTATTCCAGAAATCATAACTATCTTTTTTGCAATCACTCTCTATTTTCATCCAGACTTTTTTTTTTTTTTTTTTTTCCAGAAAAACCGAGTGCAAGCAGTACAGGATATTTTTATAAAACTGACAAAGTTCCATTATTTCCTCCACTTTTGGTATGTGTGGGCTGCTATGGGGGACTTGGAGAGAAGTGTCATCAACAATATTATCATTATCCGTGTCATATAGGGTCATGTCAATCCAACAAGAGAATCTAAGTAGCTGAACCCAAATTAAGGTTGAATCACCTAGACTCTCTTTTGGCCAGGTTGCCACTCAGAAAGTTTACCAAATAAGCTTGTGTAATACTGCTATCAGGGAAAAGAAAGAACTCATGCCCAGTAGTGGTTAGGGCAAAATATCAAATTTTCAAATTAGGTCTGTGTAGTTCTCATAATTTTCATCCTGATAATTACCCAGAAAGTGACCTAGGAAGATTATCCTTTTCTGGAGACAGCCACATATAGTGATTAAACTACCTTACTAAGGAAGAGGTAAAGAAAACAGGGTCAAAAATATTTTTAAGTTAGTCTTTGAGGAAGGCCTTTCAATGCTCAGACTTACCAGATAACAGTGGATGATACAGACAATGCAGGTCCATCAGATGTGTGGAGTGGATCATCAGATGGCAATTGATTCAGAAAGCTGCACTCATGACACAGGTTAGGGTCAAGGGCCACAATAGTGTGATTGATTGGACTGGAAGAGCAACACAGAGACCTGAAAAAATGATGAAGGCAGTAAAGCATCATTGATAGTCCACAAAAAGGGTGAAAGGTCCAATTTAGGCAATTTGCCAGGAATGAGTGGAGGCCATGCCCCATGTGATGTGGCCTCCCTCACCATAAGAAAACAGGTCAATTTTGTCAGACATCACAATATCCTAAATGCATTGGCAACTTCCACATCAGAGACATGCAATCCTTTATCTTTTTACCAGTCTATAATGATGAATATGTTTCCATGTCTGGTAGAATGATGGATCCAGGCAACAATGGTGGAAATTCAGGGTTTGCAGACTTGATCAGCAATTTGATTCTACTCAGTCTCATCAGAGAATGAGATCTTTCCAGGCACGTGACTCACCCATACAATTTGATGTGTAGCCGTGATTTATTTCTGTTGTTCACAGTTCTAAAATGGCTTTTATCAGTTTGTAGTTTTCTAGACCATTAGCAACAAGTGAGTGAAAATATAGCAAAGTACATGGAAGGAAATAGTGACCAGAGCTCGGAGAATGGCGTTGAAATCTGTCCACTGAGTGGAGAAACCACATCCATCATCGATTTTGCATAGCTGATGTTGAAGTTTAGTGGCGACAGCAACCCAGTGGACGACATCTGGTTTGGGGACAGCCGAGCCATCAGTGAACCCTGCTCAAGCTTTTAGGAAGCCTTTGTGATTTGAGAGCCCCTTGGAGCCAGTGGCTTACTTCACGTGAAGGAGTGGAGGATAAAGTTTCTCACGGAGGAATAGCTGTCACTTTTTCTTGTAACGTCAAGATGCCTCTAATGCCAACTGTGTTCTTGTTAGTCACTGAGTCTGAGTAACTGATATACACTCAAATGGAAATATAGGCAGAGTTGTCATTGCAGGGCCTCCTTGGGTCAGGAGTTCAGATTTGACAAGAGCCCAGTAGCCAGCTAGCAGCTTGAGTCAGGAGTTCAGTTTTGACAAGAGCCCAGTAGCTTTTCAGAAAAGGTGGTAGCTGTGTCACAGAGGCGATAAGTCCTTAAAAGGGCTCCCCTGAGTGGAGGTTGCCTTCCTTTGACAGAGGCTCTAATTGGCAAAGTCATTAGACACAGAGACTTGCAACTCAAAGTGGTCATTAGAGGAGGGGAGACCCAAATCTACAGAGTGGCCACAGCTTCCTGGACCACTTCCAACACAGCCTGTGGGTTTGGGCTCCTCTTAAACCAGGCTGACTTGTGTCTTAACCAACATAAAGGACCAAGTAGAGTGCCCAGGGGAGACACATACTGTCTCTAATTCCCAAGCAGTCCAATAAGAAGTTGGACCTCATTTTGGTGGGGGGAGGTGAGGGACTGAAGTGACATTATTTCCTTGACAGCTGAGGGATTGACAATATGAATCTGCCTATATAGTGTCAAGAAATTTTACTTGGGGCTCATAAAATGCCTTCTCCTTGTTCCAGTGGGAAACACTCAATCTTCCAAAGCTGCTTACTATACAAACATCCTTGAAACATAGCCCAGAATAAAGAGCAGTCAGCACCTCTGCTTGAAGGAAAAGCAGAAATGTGATAACTCATGGAGAATTGCCTCTCAGTACTGTATACTAAAAAGGATGAAGTTTACTTCATGTAAATCATACCTAATTTTAAAAAACAGTTTTCATTCAAGAAACCAGGAGGATGGGAGTATGAGGTGATTTGAAAATTCTTCTTTTCTGTCCTCAAGAGATTTATTTCCTATGTGCAGTGTTTGTTTTTGTGTTTGTTTCATTTTATTTGTTTTGAATGTATAATTGGATTGGAAACAAAACAAAAAACAAACAGCAAAACCATGCATATTCTTAAGTGAAAGGACCTAACAGTATACTAAACACTGGAATGCCATTAGCACTAAATTTATTTAATTGAGTTCAGTCAGCTCTATGTTTCTTGAGAAATCTACTGAGATGAGTGAATACTTATCCACTGATTATTCTCAAAAAAGATAAAATGTATAGCGATGTATTTGTTAATAGTTCATGAGGTTTTATATAATGAGGAAAAAATAAGTTGAAGAAGTCCATGAGAAGAATGGTAGTTCCTCTAATTTATTACTCTGAAACAATATTTTAGTAATATAAAAATAAGTTATTCTAGATCACTCCATAGACAGAGGGTTTCTGGGTCTTTGGCCCATATCTATGGTTCTCAGCTCTAGCTGCATATGATAATTACCTGGAGAGCTTTACAAATAATGATGCCAGACTTCATGCCTACAGATTCTTATTAATTAGTCCAGGGTCGGACTCATGCCTTGGTATCTTTTAACATTCCCTTAAGTTATCCCAGGGTTATAGCCAGAATTGAGAACTACTGGTCTGTGCAATAGAACATTACTGCAATGTAGTTTTCTTTAGCTCCTTGGTGTGTGAGAAAATTTCTAAAAGAGACCCCTTCGTGTTACTTAACTATACAAAAAATAAAAGTACACAAAGTAATTTAACAATTTTATTGTTTTTGACTTTAACATTGAAAAATGAAAGGTAAGACTCAAAATATGTCATTAATTTATTTCAGCAGTTATTAATTTTTGGGGTAGAGGTGGCACATCAGAACCATATGGGGTCATTTTTTTCAAATTAAAATAGCCATGTTCCCACCCGAAGATTCTAATGTTTGGAAAAAGATATGAAGGGTAGAAGGAGAAATGTCTAATTTTTAAGAGTTCTCTGTATGATTCTGACTCCCCACCATGGCTACCACCTCTCTATCTTTTGTGGAAAATGACTGGTTTATCTCTTTTGCTTCTGACTTGCCAAATAAGTTAGATATATGTTCCAAGGATCAGTGGTCAGATCCACAGTAGAGAACTAGTAACCAGTTCTCTACTCTCTTGTTATGTGATCAGATTAATCATTTGGGAAGCTTCAAAATACAAATCTGAGAAGAGGAATACTATAAGTTGAGAAAGACACCACAATAAAAGTAATTTCAGCACAGAAATAACCAAAAGCTTTTCTATTCTAAAAAAAATAAACTTATTCTAGGAACAATTACAAACTTGTGCTTATCCTTGGACATGTAAAATTCATACAATGAAAAGAAATGATCATTTTAGTAAATTCAACTTACTCTGGAATCCAACTTTCTCAATAAAGTTTCTAACTAACCCAGATAAAGCCACAAAAAATGTTCCATCTCTTTGAAACTTAAAAAGAAAATGAGTTTCAAAACTTCTTTCCATGGATGCACTATCCTTGCACCTGGCTCAGATAGATAAGTAGGAGGTTAGCTCTGTAGAGTCTTTTAACCCTTTGCTACTCAAAGTGTGGTCCATGGACCAGCAGCATACTCTCACCTTGGGACTTGTTAGAAGTGCAGAATCTCAGACTCCACCGCAGGTCACCGGAGTCAGACTCTGCATTTTAACAATATCCACCAGTGAGTCATATACACATTAAAATTTAAGAAACACTGCTCTAGCCCATTGTTTATAAGATGGTCATCTAAACTATCCAGAAACATGCAATAATGCCTAAAAATATCTGTAAAACAAATGGCACACAAATGATCCATTTTAAAATAAATCTTTAAAAAGACAAAAATAAGAGCTTTAAAAAATCTTGTTTTTTCTTTAAACCATTAAACAAGATTCTTACACTATAACATGGTGAGATTTTCATCTTTTTCTTTGCATACAGTCAATGATGACAGAGCTGAAGTGAGCTTGTTGGTTGTGTTAGTAGTAGTGGTATTATGTGTTTTGTTGCTATTCTTTTTATCTCAGTTTTCCATTTCTATTTCAGAAAGTGAACACAACAGGCTGCAATTTGCTAAGAAGCAGAAGTGCAAACTGCTCTTGGGAAAAAAAAAAAAGAACAAAGCACAACCATAGCTTCCGCCTGTTCTTTGTGTTTCCAATCGACACTAGATAATGATATTTGTCCAGGCATTGGACAACATGGGGGAATGGGAGGACAGAGAACACACCAAACTTAAGTTGTGTCATCTTAAATAAATAAATGGCCTTTTATCCTCCAGAATGGTAATTCAATTCAAGCTAATTTCTAAAAGCAGCACAAATTTAAACAATGAGTAATAATAACAAAACAATAACAACAATAGCAAAAATGTTTAAAAGCCTTATTCTTTCCTACTGGCACCTCTGAACATTTCATTATACGAGCTTTCCCACTTTTATTAGCATCTTCGGTTTCCCCTTCAGTTTGTACTGTGACCTCGAGGTGAGAATGCTTTCATATAATTTTTCTCACCAAGTGAAGTAATGAATATGATTGTGAGGGTACTCTAGACTTGGTGTTAGGATCTCTGCAGTAAGTAGTTTGAACTGGAGAGCATTATATCATGTGCATAATATTTTCACAAGCAAGCATCAAGAAGGATTTCTTTTTTCTTTTCATAATGTATAAAACACTGAATTTAAATTTTTCAGGATTTTATAATTTGGGTCTGTATGGATAATTATGTCACTAATAAACATGATGCCTGAGAGTAATACATAGAATATGCATTTAGTAAAACCCTTGGAAAGCTGTGCCCATTTGTGCACCATGTCTGATGTAAAGGGCCAAGACCTAATAAAGACCATGCCTTATAAAGAATGCATTGTGGGTTGGCCTGAGAAACATAGAAACATGTCTGTGCTCTCAAAGTAACACCTTGTGCCAAAATTCATAATATGAGATGCTTGGCTCAATGCCACTGTAGTAGATTGTACCTATGGACTTTGTATTTCTTTGATGGCTTTAGGCCAACCTCCTAATCTCCATTAAAAAATGATTGAAAATTGCAAGCAATGAAAAGAGAAATTAGAATAACACATTTAATCAAATCACTAGTTTACTTTGTTTGCTTGCTTTTTCCCCTATGATCACATCCCCCTTTTTTTTTTTTTTTTTTTTTTCATAGGCTCTCCTTTGTATTATAGGTTTAGAAGAGAAAAAACAGCCTGATTTTCATTATGCTTTAATTTAATGATTCTATTTTCCTGAGTCTGTTCTAGTCTGATTGTGATTTCATGCCTATATCAACGGTAGGAGAAATAGAAGTTTATGAAATGCTACTCTCTTGGGAAATGGTAGGAGACTGGGATGACTGTTATCATTGTGAAAGGAAATTTAAATAGAATTGGAATCTAGAAAGCTATTGGTCTGGAGTTAATGGTATAACTCAAAATTAGACCATTCAAAAAAAGATTGGTTCAAATTATAAGGTTTAGGCTGCAGTAAGAATAAAAACTTAGGAGAGACAATAAAAGAAAGTATTTCCAAGAGTGCCTAACACAACCTGTAACACCTATTGTTTATTGATCAAATGAATGAATGAACAATAAGAATTACAGTGTTCCATCATTTTGCATTGGATTAAAAAGAACCAGTTAGTTGTCCTAGAAAAATATGTGTTAATTTATAACATATTCCAAGTGCTGGCTAATGAAAATAAACTACAATCTGATGGAAATATCTTTGTTTTATTTTATGCTACTTTTTGGTAACTTTTGATGTAGGAGACCACACACTTCTTCCAATAGTGTCCTCTTTTAGAATCTGCGATTCCATGGTCTCCTACTTTTTACTTTACTGACCATTCTCAATTCTTTTGTCAAACACCTACTCTTCTACACTGTTACTAAATGGTGGAGGCCCTCTGAAAATATTCCAAATTTATATCTTCAGCCCATAGCTGTCTTCTGAACTTGAGTCTTATAGAGCCAAAAGCTGAACTGTCTTACTAACTTGGAATCTCATTGGCTAGTCATATTAAAATTCACATAACTGGAAGGACAATAAAAATTCCATCTCTCAGTCATTTCCATCTCACATAATTGGAGTCATCATACACCCAACCCAGTTCTTCCAGCTAAAAAACCTAGGATGTATGCTTAATTTCTCTCTTTTCTATACATGCCTCCCCAATATATAATTCATCAAAATTTGCTATCACTTATAGCTTCATAATATATCTTAAACCAAGTCTGTTTTTTCATCACTACCTTCAGTTCTAAGCTCTCATCTGCTTGCTACTGGGTTACTGCAAAAACACTCTAGGACCATATGTCTACTCTTTTCCATTTCTAATCCGTTCTATCCACAGTAACCAGAGTGGTTATAATTTTCACTAACTTGCTTAAAGCAGTGAAACTCAGCAAAAATAAACTCAGTTCCTGGACCTGTAAGGCCTTGCATACACAGCCTCTTGACTACTTCTCCAGTCCTGTCTCATGTCACTTTTCCCCTTGTTCCCCAGGCCACAACCACACTAGCTTTCTTTCCTGTCACATGTGCCAAAATATTTCTTTCTATAAGGTTTCTCATTTGTTTTTCTCTTTGTGATGTTCCTCTCTCTACTCTTACTCTGGGCATGATTAACTCCTTCCTACACTTCAGGACCCAAATTACCTCCTTGCCTTCCCTGACTCATCTGTCTATAGCACAGCCATGGATTTTTAATTGCCATGGTTCCTCTCTGTCACACTTCCTGCTGATTTCACAATATCTATTACAATCCATAGGTAACTCCTCTCTCCCTCCTTTCTCCCCCGCTTCCTTTTTCTTTTCCCCACTTAAATGTAAGCTTCATCAGGATAAGAAGCTTGTTTGTCTTGTCTTCTGTCTTACATCCTGCACATTACAAATGTTTAATAAATGTTTCATAAATAAATGAGGATATAAAATAGTAATTCTCAGTAGTACTTTATTTAAATTTCATAATCAAATAACAATAAAATTATTTCTCCTCATCTCAAAAGGTAGCAGAACTGACAGCTTTCTTTTTCCTATTGTACCATGTCTAAAAATTGCATTGTATAAACTTCTAAGGAACTTATATTATGTAAACTTCTCCTCTTTGGGGTAAATGGTTGTGCATGATTACTTTAATTGTATAGTTCATATTGTTTAAATACAAAAGTACTTAAGTAAAAATATTTACTGCTGATATGCCCTTAATTGTTGGATTCAGGTTGACCATACCTCAAAGACCACTTGTACAGTAACAAATTATGGTATTGCAATTATTATTATTTGTGATTTGTTGAAATCAAGGAGGGAGGTTAGCTCTGTAGAAAGCTATTCAGAAAAACATAGGACTTGCTACAAAAAGCTATAGATGGTTCAGAGCTTGCATTTCTACCCCTCCCTTATCTCCATTTTTTTCTTCATTTCCTTTCCTTTTCTTCACATCCTTGTAAGAGTATGATATTTTGAGCACTCTCAGTGCTCTCTTCAGCAGATGTTAGCATGCATATGCTAATTCAACACACTTCCTTCCTACTCATTCCTAAATTCTCAAAATCTTCAGTGTTTTCTAAACAAAAACTCAAACTACCCAGATAAACAATACTGATGTATATATATATGATATATATATATAGCATATATATGATATGATATGACCATATATATGTGTATGTATATATATATATATATATATAGCAAAACTTAACTGTCGGGAGCTGCATTTTTTTTCCTGAAAAGTTTTGAATTTCCTGTAAAATTGCAGAAGGTCTGAGCTTCAGTTTTATCAGAGTTTTCATCCTCAGCATGGGTGTCAGGAAAGAATTTATATCTGATAAGAAAACAAAATGATATGTGTTTTTACATAGTTATTTAAAGCTATTTCTTCATGTGGAGAATAGTTTATGTGATAAAGAATACATCCAAGCAATGAATAAAACAATATGTGCCCTGAAAAAACATCCTTAAAACACTTCTCAAATTTACCCATTTTTTTCAAGAGGAATTATTATCATTTCCCTTTCTGGAAACTGAATTTACATATTTATTTATTTATTTGACATTTATTGAGTACCCACCCATTTTGTGCAATAAATGATATACTTGTGAAGTATAAAGACCTAGGATCTCTCCTCAAGGAGCTTACAGTTTAGGTGAATAGTTCATGCACATGCTTGACTGTAATTCAAAGTAAAATAATGAAGGCCATTAAGAGATGTAGAAATAAAATGACTTCAATTGGATATTAAAAAATTAATAAAATCTGCTAGGTATTTAGCACTGAGACTCAGATGGAACAGCCTGAGTAAAGTCAACAATAAAATAGTAAGAGAAACTGTGCTCAGAAATAAATAGAATAGTTTGCCTGGAAGTAGAACACAGAAAAAAGAATAATAACAATACAAGAATACAACTATATACTGAGGCCAACTTAAGGAAGACCATGAATGCCAGTATAACATATTACTTTATTTTATAGAAAATGAAGAACAACTGATTGTTTAGTGAAGAAAATGCTTCACTATGTGTTTTTATAGAATTAAAATGACAGAAGGGGCTATAGAGAAGTAATTTAAAGAGGAAGAGATCAAATAAGTTACAAAGTTTAACAGACACCTGAAATGGTAATTAGGAAGTCAACTGTTAAGTGAATAAAGGAGAATAGATGTGATAAATATTATGGATGTAAAATGGATTTAGAAATGAATCAGACATATACATGAAGGAAATGGAGATTTTGAACTTGGATACATATGTGATGAGCTCCTATAAATGCTATTTGACAAGTGAAAAGAGATACAAGTATAAGGCTAAAGATAATAAAATCATTCAAGGCACGTTATGTATGTTAATATATCCAGTTGACAGATGGTAATGTTGGGCTCAAACTGGGATGGTAATTGAGGCAATAGAAGGCTAGAAAAAGAGTTTTGTGAGTTCCTCTGAGCTCACTTTATTTTCAGGAAGTGTTTTCTAATGATTTAAATTTTACAGAGCTTTTGGATGTTCAAAGGGTTTGCCCCAACTACTCATGTACTTGTGTCACTTCATTTTTTATCTTTTGCACTGCCCTAGCCAATAAGAAACACTCTCTCTATTATAGTTACTATACAAAACTCATGAGGTAAGTATAGTTATTACCATCATTTTATAATTGAGGAAATCAAGTCACAGAATAAGTAACTTGATCATGGTTATGCAGATAGTAAAAGGCAGATCTAGAATTCCTAATCAAGTTCCTCAGCTTACTATTACATCCCACCACAGATCTTAAGCCTCCCCTAACCAAGATTTTCAGGAGTCATTCACAACCTGAAATTAGTCTCATGGCTCTAAACTTGTTATTAGGTGTATGGAGTGTGGCTCACTTGGTTTTCACATGTCTACTGAGCTTTAGTTTTCACCATTAACCCTATATTTATTTTACTGAGTGAGTTTCAACTTACTTTGCTGCTTTGGGGGCCCTTCCCCATTCTCTTGGTTAGAATCTCACTTAAACTGGTGTACATTTTGCTGGCTCCTTCCACAAAAGATTGGATCTTGGTCTACATAATTCCATCCAAATCCTGGGGTTTCCTTCAACCCAATTTAATTGTGCTAGAAGTACAGTTGTATAACTTATTTCACTTTGCCTAGAGATTCTCTACCCTGGTCACCAGAGATAATCCTATTAAAAGAGATAACCAACAAGGACTTACTGTATAGCACAGGACACTCTGATCAATATTCTATAAAAACCTAAATAGGAAAATAATTTGAAAAAGAACAGATACATGTACATTTATAACTGAATCACTTTGTTGTACAACTGAAATTAACACAACATTGTTAATCAACTATGCTCCAATATAAAATAAGAATTAAAATAAAAGACAGCTGACTAAAAAAGAGCCGAGTTGCCACCTCCTCCCTGGAGGCCAGATCTTAACTCTGAATAACTTTATTAGTGCTTATTCATCAGTTCTTCAGGCCTACTGATGAGTACACTTCATCTTGCATTATACTGGGCTTGACATAATAAAGCTGATGCAGTCAGGAGGATGTTTAATGGTCTTACCCAAGAAATGCCATGATGGGCATGTTTCTGCCCAATGAGGGTAATATTTTTCAGCTCAGATACCAAATAATAAGTACATTTTTCTCTCAAAGAAGCGTTCTCATTAGTCTCCCACTGCTACAGCACAGGACAGAATGCAAAGATAGATGAGTGATAGAGCCATGGAATAGTGTGAGAAGATAATATAGCTTAGTAGAAGAGCAGTGGACTTTGAAACTTGTTTTATGACCCTATGAAAGAGTATTTTACTGTCAGTTTACTTCAATGTAAAAGGAAAATAATAACAATTTTGTAGGTTTTTTGGTGAGACTTAACTGAGATAATTCTTATAAAATATGAATTATTGTTCCTAGAGCTTTATGGAGTCTAAATAAATGGCAGGCTTCATCATCATCATCATCATTTTCATTATTAAGCAGAGGTTTAGCTCATGAAAAGAGGTGCTATTTCTTAGTAATAAGAAGTAGCATCTGACAATTTCAAGACCATTTGGAAAGGGAACAACTTTCAATATGAGATGATAATCATTAAATTTAAAGTTCACTTGAGCAATTCTAAATGCAGAGATGCAGAGAAAAAAGAAAAGAAAAAGGAAAAAAGTGACAAGCTGGCATAGAAAATATTTTTTCATTACAGAAAAAAATAACATGTGACACAGTGAAGAATTCCTGTATAACTTGAATAATGAAATACTGAGAGAAATCTAACCTGCAATAGTAAACACACACTTAAAAAAAAAAAAAAAAAAAAAAAAAAAAAACAAGCTGTTTAGTGAGGAGAATTGAAACTTAATACCAGAATCTTAGTATACTATATTTTAGTTGATATTATTGTGCTTTAGACTCATTTATCATTAGCTGTATGCACTTTTCATTTTCTGGTGTGGATTGTTTTCTTTATTATTTGCAATAATTGTCTTCATGAAGTGTATGGGTTGTTGTATAGACAGTGTGGATTGTATTTGTTCATTCTAGTTAAGATTTTCATGCTCTGACTGAACAATCTAGATGGCTATGCCCTTGTAGAGTGGGAATGCTATTGTTAATTGTTAATCAGGTGAATCTTTGGAAGACTTACATGGTGTCCATAACATTGAGTCACCAGTTGCTGTTTTAAAAAAGTGATGAGACCTCTTTTAATTTATGAAAAGTATATCAGTAAATATAGGTTAGGTTAACCTGCAATAATAAGCAAACCCCAAGCTGTATTGGCACATGACTGCAAAAGTAGGTTCATTTCTTGCCCACATTACATGTTTCTTGAGAAGCAGCAATAGCTCCGCTCCATGTCTTCTTCACTCTAAGATCCTAGCTAATATTACCTATCACAATAATAGATAAGGAAAAGGGATTTTAGTTAACCATACATTGGTTTTTACATCTTTTCAGACTCTAACATTTCACTGGTCAAAGTAAGTCATGTGACCTAGCCTGACATTGATGGAAATGGGATGTATAATAGCCCAGAGGGAGGGACAACGCTGATTTTTTAACAATAATACAATCTATCACAGGAAGTCATGTTAGCTTTTGTTCCGCTGAGGTGTATATTTTAAAATTATTTTTCCAAGTTATAGTCAGTCTCCTACTTTCTCATATTCTTATAAATGTGTAACATTTTAAATTTTTTCTTTTAGATATATAGATGACAACCACAACCTAAAGTAAACACTATTTTTCATATTAAATGATGTTATTTGTGTCGCTATTACTTGACTTTTTAGGAAGCCAGGAAGCACAGAAGTTGAAAAACAATGTCTAATTAATACTAGGTTTGCTGTGCATCACAAGTCATGTGTGGGCCATCTATGGGTCAGATTTTTATTATTTTTAAAAACTTGATAATTTTACTATATATCTTTAGAAGGGTAGCTGTCATAACTCACTAGAAGACAAGAAAGTAATTTCAAGAAAGTAAAAAGAGTGTTTCTGAGTCTTATTAAAAATAAAGTCACTAAATAAAAAGCATACACACAAGCAATTTAACAATGGAATTCAATGTTAAAATTAAGCAACAAAAGATGCTTACTTTTACAAACTAAAATATTTTCCAGTATAACCAGACACTTTGAATAAGTCAGGCCTAACTCCCTGACAGGCCTCCTGGGTCTTATGTGGAAACTTCTCATTTTATGAGACATGTTCCTAGAGGTAATACCAGGAGAGAAAGAGGTAAAATAAGGGAAATTATGTCACTAAGGAATAACATTAAATTGGACTTCCCTCTCAATCTTCTAAGTCTGCAGTTCATTTTGTATTTAGAGTGAGTTTCAGTGAGGGGTGGTTTGTACAGGATAGGGAAATTATAATGTAGTAAGGAATTTGTGGGTCCATACGGTAAACTCCTCTATTTCCCTACTTATTGGTGTCAAATAACTGAATCTTGCTCATCCATATAAACGAGTCTAAAATCAATGGGGATTGATTTTAGGTCAAATGAATTACTCAGGACACACATACATACACACACACACACACACACACACACACACACACACACACACACACACACAGCTCTTTTAAGAAAGATAGCATAGAGCAGTGCTCTTCAAACCCTCCTTACAGGCCAAATCTGGTCTTCCATTTGTTTTAGTATGGTACCAAACTAAGAATGATTTTTAAATTTTTAATGGTTAAACAAGTTACAAAAAAAAAACATTTTTCATGGAATTTTGTGAAATTCAAATTTTGGTGTCCACAAATAAAGTTTTATTACCACCACCACACTTCCTTCTCTGAATTGTCTATGGCTGCATTGACAAATACTGTATAGCCCACGAAGTTTAAAATATTTACTTTGTGGCCCTTTAAAGAAAAAAGGTTGCTGATTTCTGTCTCAGATTATTCTGACATTAAAATTGCTAAAAAACATGCTCCAATAATCAGGTATAAACCCTATAGTACAGAAAAATTTTTAGTAAACAAATGTTGTTTTCACTTTGTGTGTGCACATGTATGTGTGTGTGACTGTATGTGTGTGCTTGTGTCTGTATTTTAGGCAGTGCATATAATATGGACCAAGAAATATTTTATGTGTTTGACTCATCCCATGTAAAGGCCCATTAGATAGCATAGAAGAATCTGAAAACTTCACAGCTTTTCTTTTTCTGCTTGCATCGCTATAATTTTTGGCCTGAAAGTGGTCCCATGATTGAGGTTGATTCTGAGACCTTAAGGTTATTTCACTGTAAGTGTGGTTTCCCAACTTCACTTTTAAGATTCTATTTCATTTATAGAATAAAATCACATTGTAGTGTTTCCTTCTAGTTTCTCAACAGACCCCATGATTTTAATATCCTACTACTCTTAGAACTAATTTGGGAAGAGATTCCTCATTTTAAACATTTGGAAACAAGTGTGTTCGTTAAGATTTCACTGTAAAAAATACAATGTTATATAATCATTTGCAGATAGTTTTCCTTCCATTTTATTTACACAAAACATGAAATAGTGTTTACTAGTACTCTTATTTTTTAAAAATCAAGTAATTGACTAATTGTGCCCTCTACCACTAAATGAGAAATGTTACTTAAGATAATGATTAGGTTAGAAATTTTGGAACATGAACAATTTAAATGTTTGTTTTCTTATGTTTAAGGCAGCTTCCTTATACCATTTATCTTGGAAAATTCCCCATTATTTTCTGAAATTCACCAAGTTTAGTTATCATTACCTTCATGCTGACAGTTAATACATAGTGTTTGTATTGTCTTTTTCTTAATAGTTTCCCATTTTTTCTAACACCATCTTTCTTCCATGAAAATCAAGTGTCATAGTTTTGTGAAGAAGTTTCATATGTTCCTTCTTGAATCTGTTATAATAAAATGTCAAGCTCCATGAATCTAATTAAAATTAGCATAGTATAATAGGGAGAAGATAAAGTAAGCTAATCAAATACATAAGTATTTAACAGTTCTGCCTGCATTCCAGCATGCTATTATAGGGTTTCAGGGGAGGATGCCATAACATAATTATAAACATATATCCTTCCTGTGTATGTATATTGGAGATATATACTTCATTCTAGTCTCTTCGCCCTTGGATATCTGTAGCTTCCCAATCCAACAGTGAGAAACCTGTCCTCATCATCTGGTATTTACTTACTAGTTCAATTCCTGTATACAGGTGGAGGGTGGCAACTTTATCAAGCAGAGTCCTGCTTTTAAGCTTTCTGCTATTAATTTTTAATTTAATTCCATGATTTCCACTCTTTTAAATTTCTGGAAGTGTGTTTTATACTCAGATTATGGTTTATTTTGGTGAATGCTTCATTGAGAAGAATGTTGTTATCTGGAATGTTCTATAAATGTCAATTAGAACAAGTTGATTGATTTTGCTGTTCATATAAACTCCATCCTTACTGGTTTCCTGTCGGCTTGATCTATCAACTACTGAAAGAGGAGTGTTAGAATATCCAACTATAATACTGCATTTGTCCATTTCCCTTTTCATTTAGTTCTACCAGTTTTTGCTTCAAGTATTTTGATACTCTGTACATATACATTTAGGATTATATCTTCTTAGAGAATTGGCCCCTTTATCATTAATGCCCCTCTTTATCCCTATAATTTCCCTTGTTCTGAAGTCTGCTTTGTCTGAAATGAATATAGCTACCTCAGTTTTCTTTTGATTAGAATTAGAAATGTATATATTTCCTATACTTTTAACCTCTCTGAATCTATATATTTAAACCAGGTTCCTTGTTAACCATATAACTGGGTCATGCTTTTTATGCATGCTAACAGTCTCTGTCTCTTAATTGGTATATTTACATCATTCATGTTTAAAATGATTATTCATATGGATGAATTAATATTTTCCACATTTGCAACTGTTTTCTATTTGTTGTATTTGTTCTTTCTTTCCCCCTCTATCTCTTTGCTTTTTTTGGCTTTAATTTCACATTTTGTAAAATTCTCTGTTATCTCCTCTCTTGGGATATCAATTATACTTATTTTAAAATTTGAGTGGTTTTCCTAAAGTTTGCAATATAATGTTTAATTTATATTAACCCACAAATAGTATACCAATTTATGTGTAGTGCTGGTAACATATTGATAGAGTATTCCTAATTTTCCCTTCCCATCCTCTATGACATTGTGTCATTTGTTTCACTTAGACATATGCTATAATCACCAAATATGTTGTTACTAATATAAACAGTTATCTTTTAGATAAATTGAAAATAATAAAAATAAAATATTTTGCTTTACCTTTATGTATTCCTTCGCTGAAGCTTTCTTCTTAAGTAGATCAGTATTCGTGAAGAATTTATTTTAACATTTCTTGCATTGTGAATCTGCTACATTGAATTCCCTCAGTTTTGATTTGTTAAAGACATTTTTAATCTTTCTTTCATTGTTAAAGAAAAAAATTTTCTAAATATAGAATTCTAGGCTGTTATTTTTCCTTTCAGCAGTGTAAGTATTTAACTCCACTGTCAGCTTGCTTACATTGTTTCTTATGAGAAGTCCATTGTAATTCTTATCCTTGTTTCTCCTAGAGAGTATTCTTTTTTCCCTTGGCTCCTTCCCTAAATTTTCTCTGTTTTTGGTTTTCTGTTTCTGTTTTGGTTTTCTGAATATGACATACCAAGGTGTAGACTTTTTGCATTGATTCCACTTGTTGTTCTTTGAGCTTCCTGGAACTATGGCTTGGTGTATGCCATTAATTTGGAATTTTTTAGCCATCATTACTTAAAGCACTTTTTCTGTTCTCTTTTTTCTTCTCCTTGTATACTAATTACACATGTTACATCTTTTGAAATTGTCCCAAAGATCTTAAATGTTTTCTTCTGTTTTGTGTTTTGATATGTTTTAAAATTATTATTCTTTTTTCTCTTTATTTTTCATTTTGGGAAGTTTCTATTGATGTAAGATGAAGCAAACTGATTCTTTCCCAGGACATTTCTAATCTGATAAGACTATCAAAAGCAGTCTTCATCTGTGTTACAGTGCTTTCGATAACTAACATTTTTTAAATTCTTTGTTAGATTCTTCTGTCTCTCTGCTTACATTACTTATGTTTTCTTTCATTATGTCAACTTTTTGTTATTAGAGTCCTTAATTGATTAATCATAGTTACTTTAAATACCCTGTTTATTAATTCCAAAATCTATGCAATTCCTAGGCTGCTTCTATGGTTCCTTTGTATTTTCCATTTTTTCCCCTTGTCTTTTGAAATTCCTTGTAATTTTGTTGTTGTTGAAAGCCAGCCATGTATTAAATAATAGGATATGAGAAAATTGGTACTTAGTGTGAGGATTAATATTAGTCTAGTGGGAGCAAACATGAAAGTTTGCTGTAGCTGTAGGTTCCAGAGGCTTCAGATTCCTCTAGTGTTCTTATTTTTATCTTGCTCTTGTTTTTGGTCTTCCTGAGTACTACTTCCAAGAGAGAATCTACATCTTGCAGCTTTATCAGCTATAATCCATTGTATTACACTGGAACACTTTTGCTGTGAGGGACAGGTGTGTGGGGGTCTGATTATATGTAACTCTTTTAGAGGTTCTGTGTTTCTGGGCTGTGACTTTCATAAGTATTTCTTCAATTGGAAGGATTTTTTCCATCTTAGGTGAAATAGAAAGGCTAAAATGGGATATAGTGTGTGGAAAGACCTACCCTCAGTTGGGATAAGGCTCTGATAAAGTCTTCTTTACTTGAGAGTAGACTTTTGATAAGGAATAATCTCTAGCCATATTGTATAATGATTAGTCCTCTTCCCTTGCCAGAGGCAAGAGAATGTCTTTCTTGAATTTTCTCTGTGAGAACCTTGGGGCAGTTCTGGTGGTAAAATTGATAATAGTGTATCCCGCTCGACACTGTAGCCTCCAATAGTTTCTCATTCTCAAGCTAGTCCACACTCAGACTCCAGTAAATTGTAAAAATTATCATTTAAATGTTCATAATATTTTATGGTTCTAGTGACTCTGTTCCAGTGGGCCATGTATGGCTGCTATGCTTTTGATTTAAATCTCTCCAGATTTGGGTGTTTGTTTGCCTTGTAATCTCAGTTCTCTAATGGGCCCAAGAAAAATTGATTTTCAGTTTGTCCACCCTTTCTTGGTATAGTAGTTGTACAGAAAAGAGTGTAACTTCCATGGTTTTTACACATCAATAGTAAAAAAATTAAAAAAAGTATCCTTACTCCATTTGGGTCAGGTGGGGAGGGCATGGATACGTCTTTCTTTTATAGATCTCAAGCTCAAATATCATATATTTAAAATTGTCTTTCTATATAAAATATACACCTTCTAAGATTACTCTGTAGCATATCACTTCATTTAACAATTAAAAACTTTTAATTTGTAAGTTTAGTTTAATTTATAGGAGCAGTCTGATCCTGATCCCCAAGATGATGTTTGAAATGACAAAGAATCAGAAAAGGCATTACCAGATATGGAATTTACATGATTAAGAAATAAACATTTATTGTATAAAGGTACTAACTTGTTTTTAAAAAGACAACTCCTGTATGCTTAAATGTATATGGTCTATCCTTCTCAGAAACATCAACCTGCTTCTAACTGTGGGAATAGACTGCAATCCAATTCAAATAGATGATTTATAACATACGTTTTTGACTTAAATAGCTATAAATAATATAATTAGTTTTCACCAAAAGAAGAGAACCAGGCATTTAACAGCTTTTGTTTGAGGGATAATAGGAGAAAAAAGAGACTAGATCTTAGCAAAAGTTGGTCAACCTCGAGTCTACATGAGGGTAGATGTCAGATGTATAGAAGAGAAAAGGTGAGCAAGGACTTGTATGAATATGGTTGACCATTACCAATATCCTATGGAATCCATGTTGATTTGCTCTCTATAGTTCTATATGGTAAATGAAAAGATTTTTTAATATATGAACTTGTTTGTAGGTAGGATGAAAAATCAAAAATTAGCTGTATACCCCAGAAGATGACTCCTAACTCCATAATTATGGAGATAATCAAAGATTAATATTTCCTTCATGAAAAATGGAGATGGAAAGAACATGTTGGTGTAAATCTTGGGTATAAACCAACAGGAGTTCAACAGTTTTATAAAGCAATTTAAAATAAAATATTTCTCAGATTGGATTTACATTATATAGGCAGTGTAACTATAAAGTTGGCAGTTCTCTTATTACAAATGTAACTTTACCATGTTTCATTGAAACACTTTCCTACTTCTAAACCTGAACCTCATCTTAAAAATAAGTTAACATCTTGGTTTGCAATACTGTATTTTATATCTTGTACTTTAGAAGCACCGTAATATCTTTCATTACTCCTCAAACACTATAGATAGCTAAATTTATGTTTATTATATTTCACTTAACCATTAATATAAGCTGCAGCAGCCAAGGACCTCATTTGGATTATCAACAATTACCTTAAACACCATAGATGGGATAACAGAAATATAAAATTTTCCCTTTGTGACCCTTTTAAAATCAAAGTACCAGTGTTGACAGTCTGAGACTTGCCGCTCCAAAGACAACATAGACAATTAGAGTAAAATTACCCATGTGCTCTGTTTTTCCACCACATCTTTTGGAACAAATTTTGATGACAAATCTAACACAGTAGTTAGGAACATGGATTTCAGGGTCAGCTAGGTCTTGAGCTGAACCCCTGATCCTGCTATCCTCTTTTACCCTCAGTTTCTTTTTCCCTAATATAGAGATAGTAATAGTACTTACCCTACAAAAATATACTGGAAAAGATAATGTTATCGATGTGTTAATATTGAGACTTGAACAGAGTAAGCATTCAAAAAATGTTACATTATTTGAAGAATATTCTTTTTGCCTGGAGCTCTAAAATCTGTGATTTTCTTGTACTCTGAGGTCATAGAAAAACAAAATTGGATTGATTAAATTATTCAGGAAAATGTTACCTTATAAATTGATTAAATTTTATTCTCTGACATTTTATCACCCTATTGGTATATGTATGTGTGTGTATGTATGTGGGTTTACATTTTGGGAGGGAGTAAAGTCTGTTAGTGTGAATTACATTTATGACTATATTATCTTACCAACTGGTGAGGTTTTTATTCTTCAAGGAAAAAAAAATGCATTGGGGCCTCCAAGGTAGCTCAGGGGGTATGAATCTGCCTGCCAATGCAGGGGACACGGGTTCAAGCCCTGGTCTGGGAAGATCCCACAAGCCTCAGAGCAACTAAGCCTGTGCACCACAACTACTGAGCCTGTGCTCTACAGCCCGTGAGCCACAACTACTGAAGCCCACGCACCTAGAGCCCATGCTCTAAAACAAAGAGAAGCCACCACAACGAGAAGTTTGCACACAGCAACTAAGAGTAACCCCCGCTTGCCGCAACTAGAGAAAGCCCGCGTACAACAACAAAGACCCAACACAGCCAAAAATAAAATAAATATATTTATTTTTTTTAAAAAGAAAAAAATACAACTTCCTTAATTTGGCATTCAAGATCCTGTATTCTGAGCTTCATTGCCCATGATAAAAGAGTTAGTGGGAAAAGTTTTTACAGTTCCCATTGTTACAGTTGGTCCCAAGGCAGCAACGTATGTTCATCATCTATCCTCTGCTAAATATTCTGGATCCCCCTCACCCTGCCTTATACTTTTACTGATCTAGCTTGCTTTTCCCATAAGTTTTAAAATAATTAACTTCCTACCAAGTGACTGGTTGGTCTCATTAAGGGACGGGTACCCTATTAGGTACTCACTGTTGGTCTCTGCTACTTATCTGGTTTAGTGGAAGGGAATGCAAGCAACTGAGTTTATGCATAACCTCCATTCCTGTCACTGTGGATACTTTGTTCATGAGCCTTTTGTGCAAGCACCTCCATGGTTAAGGACAGAAGCTGGCTGACATATACTGGTTGAATCCTTTTATCTAGTGGTTGTCCAACATCTCTTCTGCAGTGGGCACTTTCTAGGGGGCATTGATGTAAGACTCAAAGATCTATATACTTAGTGCCCACTCCTATAGGTTGCCATCTCTAAATCTTCTATTGCCTTCTTCTGTACTCTGCCAATGTGATTCTGGCATGTTGAACTTATTTATTGTAGGCCATCTTTGTCTCTAAGCTTTAAGGAGTCATTACAGATCCTTGTGAGAATACTGAATTCTGAATCACAGGAGGTTGCCCTATTTTTAAAAAAATCTCCTTTGTCTTGCCTTATATTCTGCACTGCTCTCAGTGGAACACTGTAGGAATAATCTCATCAATACCCTGTCATTACATAATATAAGTTTTCTTCAGGTTTTTGGTGAATAATCCATACCAGGGACAGACTTTCCTCACTTATGCCAGGACAAGACTTGATCCCAGTTATTGAATCTAGAATTACTGGGGTAGGGCAGTAGGGCAAGTATAGAACTTGAGGAGGGCAAACATCCTCTGTCAGGCATTGACCTCACATGAGACATTTGAACAAGGGAGCAAGGGGAGCAATGTTTTCCTCTGGCAATGATGAGGGGATATATAGGGGTTGAAAATTCTCAAGCACATTTACCCATTCAATGGCTCATCCAGGGTCTTGATGTCTCATTCTTCCCTATAATAGCCCTGACTTTGGAATAGAAGATTTTCTGAGGCTGTGAATTGATATTTGTTTGTAGGTACACCTCTCTTGTGATCAAATGGTGGCCCTAATTGTCAGTATATTCTGCACTTCAGCTGCAGAAGAGAATCCCAAACACTGATATGAAGGCTTTCTGCTTTTACAGTCCTGAGCTGATAGTTGGCTGACCTAAGACTGTCATTCTCTTTCTTCAAGGCTTTTATTTCAGTTATAAAAAGTCAATATGCTCTGAAATTCTTTTGTTTATCCTCATATCTTTAAAGTTCTAGAACATTTGCTCTTAAACTTTACAACACTTTAAAATCGATTGCAGAGCTTTTTGAAACACAGATTTGGGGACACCCCTGATCCCTGAGTTTCTGATTCAGTAAGTCTGGGAATTGGCACAAGAATTGGCGTTTTTACCAAGTTTCCACATGATGTTAATGCTGGTGGTCCAGAGACCACATTTTGGGAACAAGTGTGCTAGAGAGCTATTGAAAGCCAGAACTTCTTCTTCCATTTCACATCTCAATTCACCATAGATGAGAATCTAAGTAATTGTGTTGCCTCATCATGCCTGAATTATGACATTCCAGTTTTAGTTTGGATTCACCCAAAAACAGACTCTGCACAAATCCTTGGGTGCAAGCAGATTATTCGGGAGATGTATAGGTCTGAGTCCAGTTAGGATACAGGACTCACACAGAAATTTAAATATGGAAGTCTTCATATAAAGAAGTATTAACTATAAAATGAGATTGGAGTAACAGAGATTAGCTAAACCTAAGGAGTAAAGAGAACTCTATAGAATGTAGAAATAGCAGCTATAAGGAACAACCACTATCCCAAGTGCTGAGATGGAGTGCCAAAGGAAGGTCCTCTGGTAGAGGGCTTCCACTTCTCCACCACATGTGCATACACACACACACCTCCATCCTCAGGGCTAAGATCCAGACCTGGTTGAAGAGGATGTACCTCTGGCTCAGTGAGTTTAACTGAGGCAGTGAAGATGCCTAAGGGGAGCCACCCACAGGAAGATGCTATGCAAATGTCACTTCACTTCAAAGCTGCTCTAGGTAGTGCCATGAAAAATCATTTATGGGAGGTACTGTGCTGGAGCCATTTTGCTGCCAAACAACCTGAGAGGTGTGCCAGGAGAAGCTGTTCATGGAGTGCTGACTGCCAGGTGCCCTTCATTTGCTGTTGTAGCTACCTAAAAAAGGAGGATGCTGAAATCAGGAGAAATTCCCTTCCTCTCTAGGGTGTTTCTCCAGCATCCTCTACTGAAACAGCTTAATATTGTGTCAACTGGCAGAAGAGAAATTCTATAGGGCTTATCTCCATTATCCCAGAGCAGGAAACAAAGTGTAGATTTATTTTTTATTTTTTATTTTTTTTCCCTTTGGTATATTTTATTTTATTTTTATTTTTTTTTTAACATCTTTATTGGAGTATAATTGTTTTACAATAGTGTGTTAGTTTTCCCTCTACAACAAACTAAATCAGTTATACATACACACATGCTCCCACATCTCCTCCCTCTTGCATCACCCTCTACAAAGTGTAGATTTAAAGCAAATAAATTGATAACTGGCATAGGAAGCAAAATGTAGGAGTGAGGAAGTTAGACAGTAAAAAGTGAAGATTCATAAAATTTTATTCATGAGCAGATTACTCTTTTAGGAAGCTAGAGTCCCTACCCACTGGGGATCATCTGATAGAATTTCTGGAACACAAATCAGAGTAACCCCATAGAAGAAGAAGCTGGGGTTCCCACTCACAAATTCCCCTTCTTCATTAGTTGGGGGTAATTCCTAGGGTTGTTCCTTGGCTTGCACTTCTGGTCGACTCATGCAAGCCAAGGTCAGACCTGATCTGAGGCAGAGAGAATCAGGAAGTGGTAAGTTTATGTGGAAACTTTGTGAGATCACTCCTTGGCTAGGCCATTGGATGTAGGCAGGCACAACATGAACAGCATTCACTGTACTATCATAAAGTCCTAATAAACTAGGATCTAGTTCACTCACAGCTAGAATAAAGTGGAAAGCAAAAGAAATATATCCACAGAATTCATGTTAAATAAAATTGTCTAGACATTTCAAAAGGTTTGTATAAATTCTACCACTTCTGTCCAAGTTCTAAGACATTCTGATGATAGTTAACACTTACTGAATACTTACCATGTTCCAGGCATTGTCCCAACTGATTTTTTAACTTTTTATTTTATATTGGAGTATAGTTGATTAACAACATTGTGTTAGTTTCAGGTGTACAGCATCATTCCAACTGATTTGCTTACTTCATCTCTTGTTCATAGTAAAAAGAAAAAGTTAGCTACTATTATTATTATTAAGTTACAGCTAAGGAAACCTTGGTTTAGAATGTTTGACTTAATTGCCTAAGTCTCCAAATACAGAAATTGCTGAAGTCTTCTTACCTTTGGTTCTTAGATTCTTAATCCCACACTCCTAATCCCTGGACCATGCTGCATTTGTGTTGCTTTGTATATTGTACTTGCTCAGATAATGTTAATCAATAATGATGGCCTAGGGCTTCCCTGGTGGCGCAGTGGTTGAGAATCCGCCTGCCGATGCAGGGGACATGGGTTCGTGCCCCGGTCTGGGAAGATCCCACATGCCGCGGAGCGGCTGGGCCCGTGAGCCATGGCCGCTGAGCCTGCGCGTCCGGAGCCTGTGCTCCGCAATGGGAGAGGCCACAACAGTGAGAGGCCCGCATATCACAAAAAAAAAAAAAAAAAAAAAAAAAAAAAAAAAAAAAAAAAAAAAAAAAAAAAAAAATAATGATGGCCTTCAAAATAAGAACTCTGGGAATTCAGTTATCTAAGACATATCAAGCAACATTCTCAGGTACTATTAAAACCTGCCAGATTTGTCTCCTTTCTTCCCATCTCTTCAAATTCAAACCATTCTGTACACTGTCAACTTCTCAATATTTCTGAAATACTTGCTTCTTTATATCATCTCTCTGATACAAATCAATGTATTCTGACTAAATTCTGTTAATCTATTCTAATTCAAAATATCCCTTTCATCGACCTAATCCTTATAGCACTCTTTTATTTCTAGCTAGTTACATACTTCTTTATATTATTGTTTTTTATATTAATATTTTAATGTTAATGTTTTATTTTATGCTATGTTCCTTTTCATACACAAGATAATAAACTCAATGAAGTCAGGAGTTAGATACTATGAATCACGCATATTTGCTCCAGTGCCTACCATTGTTGAATCTATGTTAATTCAGTAAGGACTGTTTGAATAGGCATTGTTAAAAGTAGGAATAGCAACAACAATCCGTGAGGTTTTTGTTCGTAAAGAGAATTAATGAGAAAAATCCCATTATCCTAATTGAGAGTGTTCCATTTAATCAAGGTTCTACTGTACTATTTTCCTTCTCTTTTCTGAGTAATCAAAGCCCTCCCAAGCAGATTAAGTAACAGAGATACGGCTTTCCTTAATTGTATTCTCCCTCTTAAATTCAACCAGCATTAAGAAGAGATGCTCTTAATTTCCCAGTCAGAATTCGTTTCTTCCTCCTCCAAACAACCCTTGTAGCCTTTAGTTTATAACAGCTCAGTATAATATCACAGAGCATAGGTTACCTTGTATTAGTTATGTATGTACTTATTCATGTTTCTAACTAGACTGTGAGATCCTGGAGTTCAGGGACCCTGTGATTTTAATTTTGAATCTATAAGCATACCAGCAGAGGGAATTGCACATAGGGACACTCAATAACTATATGATGAGTTCAGTTTGATTTACTGATATCTGGAAGTATATCTAACAAATAAGGTTAACTGTATTTATGCTATTTTTTAAGCAAATCTGTGGATATTTTCACATACCCTGCTATTCTTAACTCCTCATCAGTATAAGATGTAAGTGTAAAAGTTGTATTTTACAAATGGGGAAACAGTATTACAGAGGGTGAAAGTGGGAATAATAAAGCTCCAAATACATATTGTGGCTTCCATCATGTGTTTTATATAAGCATTCCATTTTTTACTAATTGCACCAAATGCTCAAAACCATCCTGTAACTGAGTACTCTATTCCTATAAGGTGAATAAAATGAGGCTCGAGGAGGTTAAGGAATTTATCCAAGGTGATACAATGCAGCTAGAACTGAAACTCAAGTGTTTCTGACTTCTAGGACCACACTCATCCCATGGTTACACACTGCTGTGTCTAAGACACAAAGAAATACAAGGCAAGATTCCTGACCTCAGGAAATTTATAGTTGTATTTATGAACTGATTCTGAAAGCCAGTAGAGTTAGGAAAAGGCAGCTTAGGTGATTTTTTTTTTTTCCTGTAAAACACTCCCTCATCCCAAAGGTCATAATGATTTTTGAGTAAAGGTCTCAGGTCGTAGTGTGCATAGTGATTACCCAAAGAGCTAATTAAAAAGGCAGATTCCTAAGCTGCATCCTCCTGGTTTCTACCACCCTGGTTGATAGTGATGCAGGTCGCCATCAGGATCTTGTAGAAAGGTTCTTTCAAAGAGACTTGAAATGACCATCACTGAGCTCTGAATCGAATGCACAGCCAGAAAAATGAGTGGATAAATTGCTTCCCACCTCTCCAGACCCAGATAAGAAACAGAAAGAACAGAGCTCTCAGAAAAAAAAAAAAAAAAAAAAAAAAAGAAAAAGAAAAAAAAAAAGAACAAATAAACAAAAATAATAAAGACTGAAACTACACTCATCTTCTTTGTACAAAGTCAGGCTCTTCTTTACCAAGTAAGCAGAGGTTTGACTTTGCAGCTCTTAGCAGGAAAGTAAGCACCATGAGGGCTTCTGAGAGCACTGCACTGTGGAAGAACTCGTGAGCACAGAGAAAACAGCCTTAATTAAAGGAAAAGAAGAAAAGCAGGGAGAGAAGCAGAGAGGTAAAGAAGGAGGGATACAGGCAGGCCTGAAGGAAAGAGAAGGGAGGGCGAAGAAGAGATATTAAGACTGTAAGAAATTGCGTTAACAGGAAAACAAGAATAGATTTGGAGAAAAGGGGAACAATACCGTGCTCCACTATTACAATCTGGACAGCCAGAGAGGGCAGTTCTACTGCATGCTTTATTAAACTGACTTCTGCATTTCTCCCCAGGCTGGACTGCACAGAGGAAATTCATTAGCTCCATTTAAGTGAACACCCCAGAGCCCAGCTTCAGTTTCCAGCAGATCACAACACCTTGCACATTGGATACACTACTATGACTCTAGAGAATGATTTTTTTTTAAACTTAAGTCAACCTTCATGGAACAGTTTTTATTCTAATGATTTTTTTCATTATAAGTGAAGAACTACTCTATAGACAAAGACTGGGAAAAGTCATTATACTAAATAATTCATAGAGAATTTTGTTTGTAATAAGATCAACGAGGCACTAATGCTCTAGGCCATTGGCCTGGGCTTAGAAATAATTTTATCACTGTAAATTTTTTTCCAATATTCTTTCTAGTTAAAATATAATTTAACTCTGTAAATAAATGTCCATCCATTTACAACTCACTAATGAATACCAGTAACCCATACTTGAAACTTTAGAATCATTTTTAACTGCTCATATGTGATTCCCACATCCAATAAACGTCTAAGTCTTCTCTATACTGGGTCTTCTCTTGCTCCTCTTGGGTCTTCCAACAATATCCTCTCAGAGTATCAATCCCTGGCTGTCTCATAAATGTTGATGATCCTTTGTCCGAGACCTTCTCTTACTGTAAACGTCAGAGGTTAAATTCCCCATTCTCATGACTTTAATTACCATTTTTATGTTGATAACTTCCACAATTATATTTCTAGTTCACAACACTCTCTTTAGATTTATTTGCATATTATCAACTGTCTTTTGGTTATTGTATATGGATGTAACACAAACTAATGTCCAAAGCTGAACTTTTTACACACTCCTCAAGGAACACTTTCATCTCCTGTAATCCTTAACTCAGAGAATAGTATCACATTCATCTAATTGGCCAGACCAGATGCTCTTTCCTCCTTTATCCTTCATTTAAATTACCACCATCAGAGACACTTTATTACAATGGCAAAGTGATGCCTTGCTAAAGCTAGGACTCAAATGCAGCCAGAGAGGAGATAGCAACTGTAATCATTGACTTGTTGAAGTGACCTCCTTCTAATCTCATCAGCATCAAAGATAGGAGCATGTAGGCAAGGGAAGAATTCCTGTACAGAAGACATGAAGAATCTATTCCCTGAGCTTTGTGAGAAAGCTAGAGAATTTTCAGAAAAGTCTGTAGAGATACTTTGGGAAGAGCAATACCTAGAAAGTAAATATAAATTTACACACCATCATTTATAAATCATTCCAATGAAATGGGACATTATTCTGGAGTCAAAAGCTGGATAAATGGATGATGCTATTACAATTAACACATACATTTTATTCTAGGAACAAAGATATGTAAGCTGTGGAAATGGAAAAATTCCATAAATGGATGTAAATATGACATATACCTTTTCAAATTGCAGTTAATTTGATTTTAAGGAGAACTCTATCATTTTGGAGAAGTCTGAATACAAACTAAATAATTATAATAGTTGAATTTTTGTCACAGTGATATATGGAGATGGAATAATAGAAGTGATTACAATAAATTAGGATGTTTGTCAGTGTAGATTTGCTTTCAGAAATGGGTGAAGATACTGCCTAGCTAGTTACCCAGTAATATTTTGAGAGTCAAGAAAGGACTGAATCTAAGCAATGGAGAGCTGCTAGGAAGCCAACGGAATGAGGAGAAATGGTGGCAGGCACTTGGCTTGCATGAAAAAGTCAAATATTTAGAAATCACTTACAGCCCTGGGAAATGAGGCACTCAGGATCCAGTCAGTAAGTTGGCTTCCTAATTAGCTGACTGACATACAGAGCATTTTTTGGCATCATACATCCTTTCCTACATCACCAGAATCCTAGACAAGGGCCCAAAATACCCAGATGACTACAGAAGGGAAAAGAGGTACTTTTACCAGGTATTCAGGGAAGATGCTATCCATTATTGCCCCTGTATCAGGAAGGGTTTTAACACTTAAAAAAGAAACATCAACCATTATTTTTGACACTGTAGTCCCTATTAGGTTGAAAATATTTAAGATTTAGCTACACTGGTTCTACCTGGGAGTAGGAAGCTTGTACAGGGTGAATTGCAAGGATTCTGTGATGACCAGCACACCTTATTTCAGTAGACATGCTTCAAACGGAATAGAATTTCTTTAAGGCAGACAATATTTTCAACCTATGTGAAGATTTATGTTCGTGGTCGTGTGTGTGTGTGTGTGTGTGTGTGTTTTCTTCTAGCTTAAATGCATGCGTCATTTGCCTGAATCCAATCCAAGTAGTCCAAATCACCATTGATGTTAGAGTCAGGGACTTCTAGTATGAATGACTTATTTGCAGCCTGTTTGTTACCTGTCAAAAAGGGAATGTTCATTGATTCTCCACAAGGGATCAGAGGAATTCAACCTCCCTGATAGATTTTGCAACAAAAATTCACCTTGCTATCAAAATGTATGAAATAACAAATAATTTTTATTACATATGTAACTTCTTTCCTTTTCTTTTTTATTATAATTTTTAGTTCCATAAAGGATTTCCACAGTCATTACTTTCAGATTCTTGCCGCCTTCTTTATTTTAAAGACTTCTCTCTACCTAACAGACTTACAAAGTCTGATATGGGAAAGTGTTCTGTCCAGAGGTTTTTTTTTTTTTTTTTCTTTTTTTCCATTACACAGTCATCAGCTATCAAACACTGTGAAATACCCAAGATGCTTTTCACCTTTACATCTTTAGATTTTTCGGACTAGAAAATCATTTCTACAATTTTGGCCCTGGAGACCAGAGAGCTGGCAGTGTTGCAGATGACAGCATTTCTTGGCTGTGACATCCACCTCTGACTGCCTATATTTCTCCCTTTCCTGAGCTTAATGGGAACCTTAAAGCTATAGTCAAAACACAATAAATGCTGGCCTTAGCCCTCCCTCCTGCCCCGTTGATACTTTTCCTGAGTATAATATATTTGTTTCTATTTCTTCTTTTATCCCTTTCCTTTT
This sequence comes from Kogia breviceps, assembly GCF_026419965.1. Lineage (NCBI taxonomy): Eukaryota > Metazoa > Chordata > Mammalia > Artiodactyla > Physeteridae > Kogia > Kogia breviceps. The sequence continues at coordinate 129,442,487 of NC_081310.1, forward strand.
TTTTTTTTTCTGTGATTACCTTGAGAATTATTTCTCCCAGTTCCAGGAGAGCATCTACTGCTGTAAAAGTCCACTGAATTTTATCCCTGTGACAAGGAATCTTATGCTGTCATAAAGATACCTTCAGCATCCCTCTGCGTCCTTAGGCACAGTGGAAAGGAATGCACCAGGGAGCACATAGTTGCAAACAGCCTGCATATTGTCAAATATCAGAGAACCTAGGTCTGGCTAGTGGTCAGCCCAGGCTCTGGCATCCAGCCATGGAATGCTGGGAGACCTGGAGGGGATTTCAAGCTGTTAAAGTCTCCAGCCAATGTATTTTTTGCAGTAAAATTAAAATATTGGTGTCTAGTCGACATCAACGTTACATTTCAGGGTTTATTTTCTTTCACAGAGCTCTTTGAAAGTCCACCAATCACACAGTAATTTAGCAATTGGTAAGCTATGTTATTTCTACAGGTCATCTGGGAAATGTGTGCTTACATCAATTAACACGGAAGCAATGTAAATCATCTGTATAATGTTTCCAAACCACCACCTCACTTTGTCAAAGTGGATTTGATGTAACATCGTAACATTTATTAAAATGCCAATAATGGTCTTCTGAATCCTGTCTTAAGGTCTTCACCATCACTACTTGTGATTGGTCTCAGTCTGGGAACCAGAACGCTCAACAACCTCCTCAAGTCCCCAAATAAAATGTTCCAGATGGTAGAAGATGCTATGCATCTCCAGATTAAGACCCGTGCTCAGAATCAAGTTGCTACCTGATCAGCCTGGACTCAGTGCCCCAGCTCTGTCTGACAACAGGGTCTGTCTGACTCCCCAACCCCAGTCTAATTCTATGTGCCCTGTTTTTACAATTGAGCTTCATTCTTTTTTGAGTTCTGTTAATAGACCTACTAATCATGTCTTCTTTTTAGTCAGTGCTGTGGATGTTTTTTTTACCATCTGAAATCTCATATGCTTATGGAAACTACCATTGTGTAAGTCTTCATGAAAGATGGGTCCCTGATGGGCAGCCAAAGGGGCAAAAAAGATATTTTCTGTTTTAAAAATAGAACAAGCAGCTAACTGGAGTTTACATGTGATTTAAGTTTACCCCATTTGACTCCTGCCAGGACATTTGAAATAAATGTACAAAGAAGCAGGAATGATTCAGAATTTATTTGGGCAACAGTAGTGCAACATCCTTTGTATAGTGATTGTGGCAACAACAACCCAGCTTCCTTGTTCCCATCCATTTTCTGAGCATGGTGCTCCAGGCTTAGTTGATTTCAGTTGATTGCAACCAAGAAACAAGAAACAAATCAAGAAACCAAACCAAACAAAACAAGGACTTTGCTTTTGCAACCCTGACCCTGAAATCTAGCCAACAAGCCCAGATTTCTTGCTGTCAGCCCCATAGATAACTAAACTTGAGTGCCATCCAGGTTCGGAGTCTCCCCGTCTGCCCAAACCAGCAACTATTTCATTATGTACTCCCATCGCCAATTTATTTTACTCACGTTGAATGCAACTTGTGTTTGATTTCATCTATGCACTCTGTGCTTGCTACCCTGGTTTCATCTTTCCCTGGAAGCACCTGCGACTGCATCAACTTCTGAAGTGAATGCATCAACTGCATCAACTCTTCCAGGAATGGTCCTGTTAAAGTGAGTGAGATTCAGTCAGAACCAGCCTTCTCTCAGTCTGATCCCATCCTGGGAAACAAGACACATTATCTTCAGAGAATTGATGGTGTGTAAGTGTTGTGATAAATGTGGGAGGATAGGACTTTAAGAGACCTAAAAGAATCTGAGCTACTTTGAGTCCAGAGTGGAGTTGCTTCAAAATTCTTGAGAAATCATTGATCTTTATTATGAGGGGAGGTATAAAAATTTATAAACATTTACAGAACTCTTCCCATAGAAAAACTTCCTTATGTTGAAATTTTTTAAATCACTGTATCTGTTCCTATTCATTCTTTCCCCCTGTCCATCAGTTACACCTACTTCCTCTTAGATCTACTCATCCAGCCACCAACTCCTCTGTAAGTGTGAGGCAAGAGCCCCTCCAGGAATCTCTCATCCCACTTTCTCTACACCTCCTTTCCCATAAGTAATAGCCCCTGAGCAGTGCAGTCCTTTTCTCACTTGGACATATTTGTTTATTTGTTTGGTTTTGCTAAGAGTAGTCCCTTAGAAACTCCAGTTCATCCTTAGAACAAATGTTTATTGATTGTCTATTATATGCAGGCATATATCCATTACAAATTGAACTTACATAGAAGTTATAAGAAGGGATTTATTTTAATGTACTCTTCTGGTAGATTTGCATTAAAAAAAAAACCTTGTGTTTATTTGAGTGAAATTATGCATGATTTTCATTCTATCCTATTTTTCATGGTCATTGAATTAGGGATTTTGTAATAGATTCATCCCTTCTTATCTGAAAGGTATTGGTTCCAGGACTACCTCCTCTCCCACTTCCAGAATATAGCCAAATCCATAGATGTATTTTAGTTGGACCTTCTTATTCAGGGGTTCCACACCTGCAAATTCAAACAATTCCTGATAGTACACCATAGAGGGTTGATGGAGTCCAAGCATGGATGTGGAACCTCAAGACGTGGAGCTTGTGCAGACTGTACAAGCATGCCTGGGTGATGATGTGCATTTGGTTTTGATTCTGGAGAGCAAAAGGACCTTGGTCCTTGTCTTGTTTGAAGAAGGATTTCCACAAAGAGACCAAGACTGTAAAGTGGGTGCAGAGTTTATCAGAAGCATAGTACTTGTGGAAGAACACACAAAGAAGCCATTTATTTAGGGCAGAAGTGAAAGTTACACACTTGGAGAGGAGTGCGAACATCCTCACAAGTGAGGGGTGTGCAATAGGGGCAGCTTAGGTTGTTAATATGGAGTAAGTCTTTCAGAGTTTAGGTAAGGGTGACTCTCCTTTCCCCTCCCCTATGAGCATCTGAAATCCCTTGTTTGGACTTCCACTAGGCATCATTTTGAATCTTTCCTGTGAGCACCTAAGCAAAACCCATGGTGGGTACGGGCCAAAACTGCAATGCTAATGATATTGCAATGCAGCGAAGGTTACTAGAAGATGACTTGAGACTCCCTCTGTGCATGTGTTGGGCTGGGAAATCTTCTTGACCACAAAAATGAGGAGGCTGCAGCGGGCTGCTTTGTCTTTCACCCAATCATCAGCAACCAGTACATTTTTATTTGCACATGTTCCATGGTTTTCAACGTTAGAGTTCCTTGCTCAGATGTTACAAATTGTCTGTTTTAGATGCCATTCCTCCATGAATCATGGCCTCATTAAGTGCAAAACAAGGAGGTGGCTTTGCCTTCTGCTTAATGCGTATACATGAGGCGGCTGTCCTTGGGCCTCACCGTCTTTCTTGCCTCAGTTTCAAACCACAGCAACAAAGTGAATATTGTAATAAAGCAAGTTACACAAATTTTTTGGCTTCCCAGTGTATGTAAAAGTTATGTTTGGGCTTCCCTGGTGGAGCAGTGGTCGAGAGTCTGCCTGCCAATGCAGGGGACACGGGTTCGTGCCCCGGTCCGGGAGGATCCCGCATGCCGTGGAGTGGGTGGGCCCGTGAGCCATGGCCACTAAGCCTGCATGTCGAGAGCCTGTGCTCCGCAACGGGAGAGGCCACAACAGTTAAAGGCCCATGTACCGTTAAAAAAAAAAAAAAAAAAAAAAAAAAAAGTTATGTTTATACTATACTGTATTCTATTAAGTGTGCATAGGATTATGTCTAAAAATGCATATCTTAATTTAAAAATACTTTATTGCTGAAAAACACTATCACTTCAGCCTTTAACAAGTGATCTTTTTGCAATAGGAACATCAAAGATCACTGATCACAGATTACCATAACAAATACAATTTAAAAAAAGAAAAACTTTGGAATTGAGAGCATTACCAAAATGTAACACAAAGACGTGAAGTGACCAAATGCTGTTGGAAATAGACTTGCTCAATTCAGGGCTGCCAGAAACCTTCAATGTGTCAAAAACACCGTATCTGTAAAGTGCAATAAAGCAAAACACAATAAAACAAAGTATGCCTGTATAGAATTTTGACCACATCTAGAGGTAAGAAAAGTTTCCTGTATTGAGGATTGGTTTAATTCTCCTCTTCTGTACTTTAATCAGAAATTTGTATAGTTTATACCATCAAATATAATATAATAAGTTATATATGAGGATTGAGAAGCAGGACCATATAGCGAGCTCATTGCTGATGAGATCATTTTAAATAATTGAGAGGCTGAGGAATTTCTGGTCCTGGGAAGTATCCAGAAGCTGTTGAAAGAAGAGAGGGATAAACAGGGAGTTGGGCACAGCACTTCAGTGGCTCTGACAAAGAACAATGACAACAAGTTCTTTTGCCAACAAAATAGCCACATAGTTTCACAGCTTATCAATCTGTGTGTGTAAAACACATAAGAGGATCTATCATCTCACTGTTACTTTTCAGCCTTAGTTCCTGTTGTACAGGAACCCTTGGGACCCATCTGTTGGCAGAGTTCAGTTAAGGGAAACTATGGTGGCGTCAACCCACTAACGTAGGGGGAAGTAATTCTGTGGGACCTCGTGAGAACTTAGCAGAAGGAGGAATTGCGATCGCCTAGTGTGTAGGAAAAGCCCAGAAAGAAGCACCTCTTTTTCCATCCCTACCTAAAGTACTTAGAGGCAGCTAAAGCTTCCCTGTGGTTGCCAAGATTGTCTGTTCTGTCTAAATCCTCAGGATTGGCCTATGCAAAAATAAAAAGGAAAACACATGGGTATTTTGCTCTAGGAATACAGAACTGTGCAAAAGTCTAAAGAGAAAGGGAAAAAGAAGGTAGGTTTCAGGAACTTGGTGATTGTTGGGGGAAAGATGAATTGGGAAGAGGCTAAAAGAGAATCTCGAGAGAATGATTACAGACTTGTTTCTCAGTCTGTAATGAATAAAGGTCAAAATGGTGCCACTATCTGTAAAGTAAACATCCCAGGGAATATTATTGAAAAATTATGTACCAGAAACTGCTTAGGAAAGGAAAACAGATTCCAGAGGCTATTCTTAGAACAAAGGGATGTTAAGGTGGTGAGCTAAGAAGTTAAAAAACTTGGTAACTAGTGAGTCAAGGACCACCAAGCATCCACTGACATGGAGTGAACAGTGTGTCTTAGTAATTGTGCCCTTCTGAAAAATCCTTAAAAATGGGACACATTCTAGCAAATAGGCTTTGAATGACCAAGTGTGCTTCCTGAAGATATTGTTAATCTCATTATACAAAAATCTTCCCAAAGAATATCAAGCTTATAGAGCCCCAAGACTATTCCTAATACTGGAGACGGAATGATACAGCTGAGAGAATGGATCTGCTCTCACTAGCACAAGTCTTAAACTATGTACATCTTAGTACAACTTCTTTTTTTAAAATGCCCTCCTTGTTACAGGGAAGTTCTTTTATGTACTTATTTATGGAATTTTTAATTTATATGAAGAACAAATTTCCCAAATGGCAAGACTTTTGTATCAAGATTGTAACCCAAACTTAGTACTGACTGACTTTGGCAATGTTGTGTAACTTCTCTGGAGCTCAATTGTCTTATCTGTAAAATTTGGAAATACAGTATCTGTCTCATAGGATTCAATGAGAAAATCCATATAAAGTTTTAACTGTGTCTGATACATATGAACTCAATAAAATGTTAGTTATTGCTGTACATTTATCAAGATTCTTATCATCCCAATTATTTGACTAGAAAGACTAAATGCAACCATGTAAACATGTGTTTCTTCTCTTATTTCATCACAAGACCTGAAGAGTGCAGAGATCAGGAAGTGAAAATGATGGGCAAATATACTTTGACATATTTGCCTTTTGTAGAAAGTGTGATATAAAGATGACAGTCAGTGATTTATGATCACCATTGCCAAATAATGATACTCAATTAGTTCAAGTCATAGAATCTGAGGCAAAAGGAAAAATAAAATGAAGGAAGGAAGGGGAGGCAGAGAGGGAGGGAGGAAGGAAATAAGATAAAGGAGGAAGGAAGAAAGAAAGGGAGGAAAGAGGGCACGAAGAGGTCCTGTTTTTATATTTCAGGTTACTGGAGGAATTCAGGAAAATGCAACTATTCATATAGTTCCAATTATTCATATGTTGGAACCTGTAGAGAAGATTGGGATTGTCTTATGTAATAGGATCGCTATTTGCTGTCGTCAGAATGTGTCTGCCCAAATCCTAACTGCCAAAGGTAATAGTATTAGTTGGTGGGGCCTTTGGAAGGTATTATAATTAGGTCATAAGGGTGGAACCCTCATGCATGGGGTTCTCTTATAAGAGATTCCACCGAGCAACCTAGGTCCCTCTGCCACCTGAGGGTAAAACAGAAAGTGTAGGACCTGGAAGAGGTCACTCACTGGACCCTGCTGGCACCCTGATGTCACACTTCCAGCCTCCAGAACTGTAAGAAATAAATTTCTGTTGTTTATAAACTATTCCACCTGAGGGATTTTGTTACAGCAGTCTGAATAGGCTAAAGTACCATTTCTTTGAGAAACTGGAGATATACGGAGCTGATAATGCCATTGGTCGTTCCTTCAAAATTTGCTTTGTTGACAATTGGAACAGGCTCTTCTGCTTTCTGAGTTTGCTCCCAGACTCCATGGGCTGGCAGCTGGGGAGGAAGAAATGAGTGGAACTAAGAGCACTTCAAAGTAGTTATTTTAGGAGACAGCTGCAGGGCCACAGAATTTTATGGGGCCCGCACTTCATAAAAGTCAAGAAAAAATAAAAGGAAAGATAAATGTGAAATTCATGTTTTAAGGAGACAAAAACCTGAAGTCAAAAAAAGTCAAACAGACTAAGAGGAAAAATTGCAGCCTGAGATCTAGAGAACTCTGCAAATAGCTGGTTTGTCTTGTTGAGGGAGAGAGAATGAATAGACTATGAGTGAAGCCAGAGAATCATCCATCCAGCCATTATTACTTAAAATGCATTTTATGCTCTTAACATTGGCTTGAGTTAAAGTGAGAATTTGTAGCAATAATTTCTTCAGGGGAAAAAATCAAAACAAAAGCAAAGCAAAACACAGAAATATGTCTGATCCCACCAGCTGCATCAACAACAGAGAGCAACATTTTTTTTCAAGTCTTCAGATGTTAAGAATTTTATTAAAGCTTCTATCCAGAAACCATGCATAATTTCCTGATGTTGCCCAGAAGTGTTTGCCAGACAGATCTCAGAAACCAATGTGAGAAAGAACTTCTGTTTTGAGGGCTGAGCCAACTCCAGTAGGGTTTAGACAGACATACTCTAGAATACAGAGTTCAGTAGACATTAGATGAGCACCTAGTATGTGCTGGGCACTGCACAAGGAGAAAAGAAAGATGATCTCACAATGAATCTACAAATGTGGCAAATGGCCCTAAGATAACCTAAAGTGGCTAATGAAATCTGAGGGTCATTGTATCAATTTCCACAACCCTATGGAATCAAAAGTAGTTGTCAAAATGTGAACTGTTTCTTAGCCACAGCTTCATTTTGGCAGATGTAGGCATTCTCATTATTCCCCCTAGAAACTCAAGGCTGCTCAGCTATGAACTTTAGATAATCTCAGTAAAGAGAACCTATATTGTATCACATATAAATGTTCCTGATTGTAAGATGCAATAGTATTTAATGTTAAACTAAATCAGAGACAGAGAGAGAGAAGAGTGGAAGAGGTATACACTCTGGGATTCTAGTAGCTGATTTCTACAAATGCCATGTTAAATCCTCACTGCAGGGACAAATAAAAATTAAACTCAAAATTCAGGAAAAGATAGTTAAGGAAACTTGCATGTTTCAACACTGACACTGGATGCAGGAAGGGGGAAAATTATCTCCCGTGAAAATTTGAACTACACTCTACCACTTTTGCACATTTGCAGTCTGAATTCACATCAGTAGTATGGTCCAAAAATCCTCAGTAGAGGATTTAATTTGAAATGGTCTCGGCTTAATAGTGCCCTTGGGTGACTGGCAAGAACAAATATAAAAGCTTCCGGGAAGAAGGAGAAATGAGAGTGAGTTCAATGCAGGACAGTAGAAGTGTTAAGATGCCTCAAATGTGAGGAGCCTCCTAATTTCAGACAGATGCAAATGTGAATAAGGTGCATCATAATCTGAGGAAATCAGGCAGCTTGTGTGAGATGCTGCTTGGTCAAGCACAGTGGTTTTCATACATGCTCAGTTCCACAAAGACCATGTGGATGATCTTGACCTTGTTGGATCTGATTTGCGGGAATTTCTTTGTTCCTAGGTGCTGTTCTGAGTTTGGTCATCCTGGAACTTTGACCTAAGACATCCTCATTTGCTTTGATTTCATCCTACTCTTTGTTTCTTATCTTTGGTTTTATCATACTTTCCTGGGTTTCCCCTTTTTTTGTTGTTGTTAATTCATTCATTTAAGAATACTTATTCATGGGCTTCCCTGGTGAGGCAGTGGTTGAGAGTCCACCTGCCGATGCAGGGGACACAGGTTCACGCCCGGGTCCGGGAAGATCCCACATGCCACGGAGCGGCTGGGACCGTGAGCCATGGCCGCTGAGCCTGCGCGTCCGGAGCCTGTGCTCCGCAACGGGAGAGGCCACAACAGTGAGAGGCCGGCGTACCGCAAAAAAAAAAAAAAAAAAAGAATACTTATTCAGATAACTCAGAAATTCATGAGATAAATTCTTGGAGTTGAAACAAGTACCTAGGGATTTTCAGACTTAAGTAAATGTCAAGTTTACCTAAGAATCTTATTAAGAATAAAGGTACTCATTCCTCTTTTGGAGACTCTGATTCAGAAAGGAAAAGATTGGTCATCACTGTTGCCTACTAAAGTTTGAGAACTCTGGGCTAACCCACTGCTGTTTGTGTTCCCATCTCACCTCCAAAATCCCAGAGTTGACTCATTTATTTCTGCAAATCACTACTACTCTTAGTCCTGGGTCTAAAGAAATCATTATAATTAAAATTTGTCCATGACAATTCATTAAGGCAGTTTTGACTCAAGCCAACAGAATCAAGTAATTTTATAATTCGTTGGATCTGATCAACATCATGGGCTCATTCATGTAGTTCTAGTGCACTGTTTGCTTCAACAGCACCTGAATTGTCTGGAAAATTTCCACAATTTCCACTATGGAGGACACAACCCTATAACAGGGCTGTGCTTTCTGGGATTCCTATTATGTGATGAGTTCTCTATAGATGTTTGTTGAAGTGAATGAACTGGTGTCCTCAGAAAATTCTTAAGTCTCTTTTGAATAACCAGGAAAACATTTCTATTAGAAAATGAAGTATTCTGTTAATAGCAGAGAATTCTAATTCTGTGTGGTGAATTGTACTCTTATTCCCTAGGGACACATGACTAATTGTTAGTGGGTACAGAAAAATCAGAAGGTCTGATTTTATCATCATGTCAAACATCAGACACTTTTCTGTTTTGCTTGTTACAAGCAGATTTCCAAAACATGACATGTTAAACACACTCATCATTTCCCAGCTTGATTATTGAGGTAGAAAGGGAAAGAGAATGAACAAAGTTTCAGAGTTCTAGTCCTGGCTCTGTCAGAAAAGATCTTTATAACTTGGGCTTCCATAAATACACTGTAAAATGATGAGCTTGACTTACATGTAGTCTAAACTCTCAGGCTTCCTGGAAAATTCCTATCAATCAACATGTGATAAACATAAAATGCAAGGTAGAGTTTTCATTAATAACAATGTCATTAGAATGAAGGAACCAGCTCTTGTAATTTGGTTACTTTCAAGAACAGAGATTTATAATATAATTGGGAACATGTTGCAGTGCATTCCCTTCACTCACTTAGCCCTTCTGTAGGCATTCAGTTTAGGAGGGGAACAACAGTGCAACTTTTGATTTGACATCACTCCACACCTTTCAATCAGGATTGTCATGTAGCAGGCTATTTTAAAAAGACACACAATCCACGTTCTTGGTGCCATCTTCTCCAGTCTTTATTTTCACTGTGAACTGTTCAACACACCCTACAGGTGGCTGCCTTCCGAAAAATGAACCAGGGAAAGTTGATTGTCAGGCTGTGTCATTCTGCTCTGAGGACAAAGCAGCCTTTCTGAACCCACCATTTTTTTTCTTCTGCATGATATTACACAGACAGGAAAGGTGTGAGTAGGTCCTCAAGGTGCCTAACCTAGTGATGGCAGATCAGTTGTTCCCTAAAAGCACTCTTAATTACCTTATGTTCTATGGCAGGAAGGAGATAGCCTAAGTCAGCATTTTGCCACCACGTTCAAAGTTTCAAATTCTACTTCCCCCAAAACCTAAATCATTTTCATTTCTGCCACTACGGGCCTTAAAAATAAATTTTGAAAATGGTTATGTGCTTTACTATTTGGTTTAACTTCTTAAGTCTTGCTATTATGTCTCTTATTGTTATTATTATTATTTTAAATAACAGTTCCTCTCTCCTAATCAATAAGGAAGCCCCAAATCTGGATGTTATAAAAACTATACCCACAAGGGCACTGTTGACTGGGAGAAGGGAAAAGCATGTTTCACTGCAGTGTTTATTCAAGGATTTTCCCAATATTTTTTCCTAAAAAGGGCCATCCCATCTTGTGCTGGGGAAATTAGAAGCCTGGAACCACAATCCCATAGAGATTGAAATGGCCATCTATAAATCTGCACAGTCTGTCTGATTCTGGCCCATCGAGCAACTGTAATAGGAGTTCTACAGACACAGCAGGAGCTGAATCAAAACTATGGAGGTAGAGAAAGCTGCCGTCAACGCTGTATATGCTTTAAAGACAGTAGACGGTGGGACATGCATCCTGGAACCGTACAGTTTCCCAATGATCTCAGTCCTCGATTGTAAAACCATTTGTGATTATTTACCAATACCTTGCTATTTTATTTGTTAAGTTTGTCACTAAACCCTGTTTTGCATACACTTGTACTTGCCCATGCATGCCTCATGAATATAGAAATTAGCATCTCATTAACTTGATAATTATGCCAATGATAAATAGTTGTTTGGGTGCCATGTAGGGCAAGATTTCTACCCAAGTTACTTATCTACCATACACAATAATAGTGCAATTATTTGTCACACAATCAATTATAGAGAGACAATAAGAAATAAACTTTTCTTTTACACATTTGCTTTCACTGTAATTTCGATCCAAATTCATTCTCTGCTTTTGGAAAAACAATAATGCAGTGTTGTCTAACAATTCTTGATAATGTACATTTTCAGCTTGGCTTTCATATTTCACATGCAGCTCAAATATCTCACATTGTGCATTTTGTTACAAATGACTACTTCCAACATGTCCTTTTTTTTTTCTTTAACTCTCTTGTTTCCATTTCATAACGTTGAGAACATGGCGTACTTTGACATTCAGAATTTCTCAAGTTGTTCTGTTTTGCTCTAGTTTCTATTTCTCCCTCTGAGATTAACCTATACTTTGACCTTCGCTTGCCTATAATAAATAGGTCTTGTGCTGAGAGAAATCATCTAAGAGATGTTAGGAGTACAATGAAAGCTATGAAAATGTTTTCTCAATTATTTAAGCATAGTTCAATCCACATTTATTTCCAAAAATAAGAAAAATGAAAAAGGAAAGCAATGCATTTCCCTTTAATCCACATGGATTTCAAACTGGAGATGTAATTAAAAAAAAACAAAACAAGAAACCTGTCTTTCCAACTAATAAAAAAGGAACTCGGTGCTTTGCTCACAGCAAAGTCGTGGAAGATAATTTGAAACTGCAGTTAGCTTCCTGGAGAGAAAAATAACAACCACCAAACTAATGGGTAATCAATGGCCAATTGCTTCAGAAAGGAGGCACCCCACAGAATTCCCTGGGAATTAATGTGCTACATAGGAGGCATTGGGAAATGTCTTAAGACTATACAAGTGAGCCCACGTTTCTTAACAGAAAAGTAAGGTCTAGGGGTGCTATTTTTGCTAATCAAGACCTGGACATGAAATGCTGTCTTCATTTAAATTTCCCTGTGCTGTTCTCTGAACCACTATATTAAAAACAATCTTCCCCCATGATTTCTGGTGCTGGAGTGGAGTATAGTTTATGTGTAAGTAAATCTGGAAAGATTACCTTTCAAAACTGCCAGATGCTTTGCATTTTCTGGTAGAAATCTGGATTCCAGGTCTGTAATGATATTTCCTGCTGTGCTCAACACTCAATCAGAACGTATGCTTCTTGGAGGGCAATATAAGGATTCCAAGGCTAACTTGGCCATTTGGCTTTTATATTTTTCCAGTCCAGCTGGGGGGTATAAATTTAAATTCTGGGCCCCCCAAGCTAAACTTCAGAAGGGGTCTTTGTTAATTTTAGATCTTCTGCAGTTGAAACCAGCTCCTTCCTAAACTTTCCCATGTAATGCAGTTTATGATTATATTTATACCAATGAATAAAACATACCCTTTTTAAAAGGAATATTAAATTATTGTATTAATGATACAAGTATGCATGGGTTCTCATTGCCCCTGGCTCTCCCATTTTAGATTCCAGTTCCTTCCTTGACCCAGTTTGAATTACATTAATGTCCCCTTCCCTCTCTTCCTTCATCCACCTTGTACATTCCCTAATATGGTGTGGTGGTTATCAGCACATACTCTGGAGTCTATGAGACCAAGGTTGAAATCTTAGCTCTTTCGTTTTAAAGCTGTTGCACCTTGGGAGGATTAAGTTAATTATCCTGATCTGTGTTTTACTCATCTATAAAAAGGGGCTAGTATAGCATCCACTTCTTATGGTTATTCTGAGGAATAAGTGAAATCATGTCTATAGAGTATTTAGCACAGTGCTGCACATAGCATACATGTCAGGTAATGTTAGCTGCTTTCCTTAGCTGGGGGACAGCCTCATGGAGAGGAAACATGGGGGGGGGGCAGGGATTCCTGCTACCTTGATTCAAATCTCAACTCCAGTGTGAGCTTACCCAGCGATCAACATTCAACATCTCTGTGTTTGTTTTCTCATCTCAAAAATGGGAAATAATAGTAGTACCTCCCTCATGAAGCTATTGTGAAGATTAAATGAAATTAATGATTGGTAAAGAGTGAGTTCTATATAATTTTATTAAATTAACCTATAAAACACTTGGTGTAATCCTCTCCCCTCTCCCATCATTTCAAGTTGATTCAAACTTCTCCCCTCACCTCACTGTAATCCACACCATTTCTCACAGTGTTTCTCTTGGAACTGTGGGGAAACACTCAAACCAGCTTTTCCTGTGTGGTGCAGCATAAGATAGTGTCACCTGAGTCAGTGGTGCCTGGTGAGGCAAACTGGTCATTTAAGACAAGTAGACTAGCCTAGGGGTCATATAGTCATGCAGTTCAGGCTGATAGGAGCTTCTCAGCTCTGAGAGTCCTTCTTTTCTGACTCCACTTATTCATCCAGAGAACTTCCTTGTTCTCTAGCCTCTAACCCTCTAAAGTGCTGCATATCAAAGCTATGGATGGGTCCCTTCCTTCTGGGATGCTTTTTATGGTACTTCTAGCCATGACACACTGGGCTTCAGCAGAACTCCAATAAGGCAAGTCTGGAGCATAGGCTGTGCTCTGCCATTTCCCTGATTATAAGTTTCACTCAGTTAAGCCTAGTCTATATTTGTATTATAGTGCTGGTATCTCTGTCATCTTTGTAGGTTGGTTGTATCATGATTTCCTTAAAGTACATGTATTATTTTCCTAGCTAGCTGGAAATTTCCTCAGGAATATCTGACATTATGTATGACCTCAAAGCCTGGCACTATACTTAGTCTATCACACATTCAGTACCCTTTAGTGTTTGGAAGATTTTGATAAAAATAGTTAGGGTTGAATTTAGTTGCAAGTATCAGAAAAAAATCCTAAATCTTTATGATTTAGCCAAGATTTTATATTTCCTTCTTACCTTCAAAATGATGGATTCTAGGGTTGATGTGTCCACAGCAGAGGGATCTAGGTTTATTCTCTCTCTCTGCTCTGACTTCAGATCCTGACTTTAGATCTTGAGGTCTTCACGTGGTCCAAGAAACTGTCAGAGCTCCAGCCATCATGTACCCATTGCAGACAACAGAAAGAAAAAAGGAGTGAACACCTCAGCTGAAGAAAACTTGCTGGTATTTGAGCACCGGGCACATGCTAACATTCCATCGGCTAACTGACCACGTGTAGCTGTAAGGAAGACTAGAAAATGTGGTCTTTGTTCTCAGTGGTGATGAACCCTGTTAAGAGTCACAATCTGATGAATAAAGAAGGATGAGAGAATAGACACTGGGAATGCCCAGCGTGCTCTGCACTAACAGCCAAGGCTCTTTAGTTCCTTGTTCTAGGTCCTTTCCACTTCCCTTGATTTTTATTTTGTGTTTGCACACAGAAATATTAGATTTTTTCATTAAATGTAAGTAAAGTAGCTTACTACTATGAATGGTAAGCGGCAAATTCATGTAATCATGGACAATTTACCTTAGGTTTATTGATTTCCAGTATTAGCAACATAACTCCTAGCTCACTTGCCTGTGTTTACTACACAGAGTTGTTGTAAAAAGTAAAACAAATTAATAATACCTAATATTTGTCAAATGTGTGCTATATACTAGAGACCAGAGGTACCTATTTTAATCTTCATAAAAATTCTGTGAAGCAGATTTTATCACTCACATACAAGTATTTAGAAAAAAATCAAAGATGAAGAAGCTAAAAGTGTGCCCCAGTCATACCATTGGTAGGAAGCATAGCTGGGTTTGGAGTTGAAGGCTTTCTGATGCCTACATACACTTTATAACCCCTATGCAATGCTCTATAAAAATCAACTGTTGGAATACATTATAAATCATATAGGTACAGTTCTGTATCTTACACACTTTAATTGTATGTGTTTCTTGTTCTAGATAATTATTTTACCTATTCTCTTTAAAAAAGAGCATCATATGGAAACTTGACATGGTAAGAGATGCCTTAGGAAAGAAGGCATAATAAATCACCTCAACATTTCTCACAATTTTGTAGCTCTTATCATTTAGAACATTCTTTATTTAAAACTTATGTCTCATAGATCCCATAGTGAATTAGAGGCATTATTTCCCTCTCTCTTGGTTTTTGAGCTGTATGCTAGCCAGGTTAGGAGGATCCAGAACAGAACTATGACCTTTAAGTGTTCTCAGAAGAACAAGAGTTCACCATGAGGTATGATAACTAAATTACCATAGTTGTTCACCGAGTACCACCTCAACTGCAAACTCTTTGCAAAACTTTTCCCTGTATCACTCTTTGTTTGGTGTGGCCATATTAAAAACAAAAACCAAAGTAGTGTTCCAGAAGGGGGAAAAGGGCTCTAGTTGCAAAATAAAGGGATACAGAATATTCCTGTCTATATTAACATCTCTCCCACGGCAATGAAAAATAAAATGTAGAGACAATCTCTAGGCTCAACTCAGTCCCCATTCTTTCAGAACTGCTTGTCACATGTCAACCCCATATCCTAGATCTGAGAACAGTGTTTGTCATTTACAACCCCGCAACCCTGACCTTAGGTGACTGGACTGATGGGGGAGGTGCTTCTCACTAAGACCATTCAGATTACTTCTTCCTCAGGAATTTGTAATCAGGGCTGAGAGGCAGCCAGTCATTTTAGATTCAGAAATGACCATTTTTCTCTCCTTTCTGCGAAGACATGAAGAAAGTTGAACTGTAGAGAGTCAAAAGCGAAGCACATGTGATAAGAGGACCAAAGATATAAGATGGAGAGGCTGAGTACTCTTCACTCCCTAAGGTTTTTCACTCCTGCCTGCCTCATTTCTTTCCTCTTTACTTGTATTGGCTCAATTTGATTTCTGTTATTAAATGCAACCCAAAGAACCTTAACTAATTCAGGAGGGAAACAGAATATTAAGAGAGGCAAAGTGGAAGAAAATCTTCTAAAACCATTTGCTAACTGCACAGTAATGAGGCAGAAAAACCAGGACCCCTAGAGAGACAAAGCAGCCTTTTGGTCATACTCCTCCCACTTGTCCCAGCTCAGAGTGGAGAACAGTTTTCTCACTTGTCAGGCCACTCATGACAGTATCTAATCACAGAAATCTCTTCCAGAAGGGTGTTCCAAGATCTTTGCCCTGCAAAATATTTGAAACTGAACTGTACATGTTTATAAACAGACTCCCACTATCCACAGTGTAATGGAAACAACAGGATTCCCTGTGCGTATTTTTGGGCAGGGAAATCTCCTAGAAGCTATGAAGCTTGAAACCAAAGATGCTTGGAATATAATGCACGAAGATGATCTTCTTTTTCTTGGCAGTCTTCCACGAACCTTCAGTCACTCCATGAACTAAATTTCTTTCCATATGTTTTTCATTCATTTACATTTAAGATAAAAATTATTGGCTCTGAGAGCCATTTGTTGAGTGGCATTTCAGCGAGTCTTTTCATTGTGTTCTCAGTTCAGTGATGATGCATATCATCCACATGATGTTCCAAGAAAGTGGGATCATTACTGATGCCATCTGAAGTCATCGCTTAGTAATAATAGACTTGCATGGTTTATTTTACTTGCCAGCAAAGAAGTTTGGAATAGGACCAATATCTGTTTTGTAGCTCTATTTTGAATTCATACCTTTTGAATTCATTTACTGAAAAACTAACATTTTAACTGGGACAAAGATCCCTTGTTTAATTTTGGGGAATCATGTATATCTTATCTTGGTTGCTCCTTCTAAGAACACATTAAGTCACAATTCAGATCTCTAAAGCTAAGTTTCGGATCTCTTGCTTTAGTTTACATTCTAGAAACAAATGGTTATTTGATTTATTTTTCATTCTGAGAAACAATGAAAAACTTTTATTATGGTCACATTTATGCTACAATGAGCTGTTTGACTTGCAATTACTTCAGTTCTTCTATTGACATTGCCAATATGTATCATATTAACATTAAAAATATAAACATAAAGAAAACTAAACAAAGCAGCCACTAACGTAAAATATTTGAAACATTCACTCTAATACCTGCCTGCCCATATCCTGTCTTTGATGAAATGTAATTTCTATCTTGCCTTCTCTGAAGCTGTGTCTGTCTACCTGATGCCAAAATATCAAGTAATTTTGACAAGACAGTCCAAAATCAATGAAAAACATACATTTACCAAGTTCTATAGTAATATATAGCTTTATGTTTTTTTCTTGATTGGGATTCTATATAGGGGAGTTTGCCTAGATGTAAAGATAAAATAGTTATGGTCTTGGAGAAACTATTTTCATCATTTAAATATATATATATATATATATATATATTTATTTCTGAGACTTCACTGAAACTTTCCCACTTGGGTTTTTAGAATGACAAAAGGCATATTTTGCCTCATTTGCCTGTGAAAATATGTCTTTTTGAGAGGATGGAAAAAACTATATTATTTGAAGTGCAACTTGATAAGAGTTTCATTTTTTATGAACCCCAGGAAAAGAAATTTATTCCATTTTTACAAATAGTAAAGACTTTTTTATATACTTAGAACCGTCTCTATTCACTAGAAATTTGTGTCACGTACTGAATATTTCCTATGTAGATGTAGAATTATTCATAAAAGATTGCAGAATACAAGTTTTCCTATGACAGTTATTAGAGTTAACATTGAGGTTCTAATAAGTGTTGGGTGTTGTGCAAATATTATCTCATTTAATCTTTCATAACTCTAAATACCCAATTATTACCCCAGTTTACAAGTGAGAAAATGATATTGTAAAGAGTTTTTTTTTTTTTTTTGAGTGTAAAGAGTTTAAATATTTGCTTGTAGTCACATAGCTAATAAAAGGAAGAGCTGAGATTCAAACCCAAGTTTCATCAAATCTCAAAAGCTCAAGGTCATCACTGTAGGAAAGTGCATCCATTATAAGTTTTGAAAACCACCATTAAGGAGAAGAGATGCCAGGAGCTAGGTTTGGCCCTGCATTTACTTATAAAGTGGGCTTGAGAAAGACACGTACTTCTTCTGCATTTATATACATATTTTTTTTCCTTTCTGTAACACAAGGATAATAAAACCTTCTGCCTGAGAGGGTCAAAGGAGATAGTTTGTGTGAAAGTACTTTGAATCTGCTAAGTGCTCTTCATAGATAAGATAGAACTATTAAGCTCATCTGAATCTAAAGATCCTAGAACTTGACAGTGTGTGTTTGCTGTTTGAGGTCACACATGAGAACCAATGCTTTCTGGGGAGCAGAGCTGTACATTCTTTCTGAGTGAGGAGTGATGGGTACTGAGTGCTCCAGCTTTTCACGTCATCTGTAGAAATAGAAAATATTCTGTTTTATCTGAGGAAACAAGACACTGGTTCCAAGTACTCGCATTGTCATCAATTTCTCTTGAAGAACATATAATTACACAATGGATGGATCTGAATCCTGAGACTGCAGAGTAAAAGATGGAATAGTGGGATGCTGGAAGATGTAAGGAACACAGTGGATGATGCATATTTGCATCCACTTTCTTCCCAAAAATTATGGCTTCATTTTCTGAAAGAGAAGTGGTAATGATAACTTATAGGAGAAATAGACTCTTCCCTGAAACATCTCGAAGAATATTTCCAGAATAAAAACGTGGTTTCAGAACTGATCACAGATCCTAATTTTTTTGGCAACTTTAGTGTTTAGAAAAGTTCATGGGGGGGAGATAAATTAGGAGTTTGAGATTAACATATACACATTACTATATATAAAATAGGTAAACAACAAGGATCTACTGTATAGTACAGGGAACTATACTCAATATCTTGTAATAACCTATAATGGAAAAGAATATATATATATATATATATATATATATATTGTTTGCTGTACACTTGAAACTAACACAACATTGTAAATTAACTATACTTCAATTAAAAAAAAGAAAATTTCTTCAGATGAGCTACTTTTGGTATTGGCATTATCTCTCTCTCTCTCCTGATGTATATGTATATGTATATGTATATGTATATGTATATGTATATGTATTGTATATGTATACATATGAGAGAAAAGGCAGTGTTAGTATTTGGATAGCTGCCCCTTAATGAACACATTATGTACAAGGCAAGGGCTTTCCTTTGCCTCCTAATGATGTTATGAGTGCTATTACCAGATGAAAAGCAGAGGTTTGGATAGGTTGGTGACCTCCACTCCTTAACTCTGTTAATAACCATAATTGAGAACCTACTATGTGTCTGACATTTTAAATACATTATCTTCAGCCCTCACAATAACACTGAAAGACAACTAACATTGTTCTTATATTGCCATTGCAGACACTAATTTTCAGAAGACTTGAAAGGAACAAAAGTCATACAACTAGTAAGTCACCAGCTAAGAATCCATGCCATGCTAGACCAACCTCAAAGCCCAAATCCATGCATTATGGTACAGATTATGAATGGTCAATAAATTCACTGGCTGTAGGCAGAATTCAGTTCCTCAAGGCATCACCTCACCTTCCTTGTCATATAGTGTTCTCTAGGACACAGCCATTTGCCTCTCTAAGACTGGCAAATAAGCGTCTCTCTTTAGTATGCTAAAACAGTCGTAGCGAACATAACGTAATCAGTGGAATGACAAACCATCACCTTTGGCATATACGGTAACCTTATCAAAGAGTGACATCTCATCATCTTTGTTATATTCTTTTGGATAGAAACAAGACACAATTTTCACTGCACTCAGGGAGACGAGATTATACAAGGGTATGACTCATTGGGGGTCGCTTTATAGTATGTCTGCCAGAGCTAATATACTAAATAATTCTACCCAGATTGGAATTATAATACTATCTAAACCCTATGATTCTGTGTTGTATTGTATTATGTCAATTTACAAGTACTTGAGAGCTCAAAAAACCATAAAATTTTCTATATAAAATTACGTAGCAAACATACTCTATCTTAATGTTTTCATTGTCACTGTTTCCCCACATATCTAGATCTTGATAATCATTTTGTCCATGAAAGTAAGTGCTCACAGCATTACTAATTATTACAGTATTTGATTCTTTCAATGATTCTTTCAACATTTATACTTTAGTTGACTGATACAATTTACCATATAAAATTCAGAAAGATATTTTCTTTCAAGTTATATTTAAAATGTTTGCCTAAGGATCCCAGGGGAAGGTCTGGAGTTGGCAGAGTGAAAACAGCCTGAAGGGGTTAGTGCGCCACAGCTGGCCGGGAGGGAGTTCGGGAGAAGTCTGGAGCTGCCGAAGAGACAGGAGACTTTTTCTTGCCTCTTTGCTTCCTGGGGTGCGAGGAGAGGGGATTAAGTGCCCCGCGTAAAGGAGCTCCAGAAACTGGCGCGGAGCTGCCGAAGAGACAGGAGACTTTTTCTTGCCTCTTTGCTTCCTGGGGTGCGAGGAGAGGGGATTAAGGGCACCGTGTAAAGGAGCTCCAGAATCGGTCACGAGCCGCGGCTATCGGCGCGGACAGCAGAGACAGATGTGGGACACTAGGGTTGCTGCTGCCGCCACCAAGAGGCCTGTGTGCGAGCACAGGTCACTCTCCACACCGCCCCTCCCGGGAGCTCATGTAGACCGCCACTGCCGGGGTCCCGAAATCTAGGGACAGCTTACCCGGGAGAACGCGTGGCGCACCACCGGCCGGTGCAGCATCATGCTGGCCTCTGCCGCCGCAGGCTTGCCTCGCATCTGTGCCCCTCCCTCCCCCCGGCCTGTGCCAGAGCCCCTGAATCAGCTGCTCCTTTAACCCCGTCCTGTCTGAGCGAAGGGCAGACGCCCTCGGACGACCTACATGCAGAGGCGGGGCCAAGTCCAAAGCTGAACCCCAGGAGCTGTGCGAACAAAGAGGAGAGGGGGAGGTCTCTCCCAGCAGCCTCAGAAGCAGCGGATTAAAGCTCCACAGTCAACTTGAAGTGCCCTGCATCTGTGGAAAACCTGAATAGACAGTGAAATAACCCAAGTTGAGGAGGTAGACTTTGGGAGAAAGATATACTATTATTTTCCCCTTTTTTCTTTTTGTGAGTGTGTATGTGTGTGCTGCTGTGTGAGATTTTGTCTGTATAGCTTTGCTTTCACCATTTGTCCTAGGGTTAGACTGACCCATTTTTTTTGTTTGTTTGTTTTTTAATAGAAATTTTTCTTCTTAATAATTATTTTTTATTTTAATATCTATACTTTATCCTACTTTATTTTGTCTTCTCTCTTTCCTTCTTCCTTTTATCGTTCATTTCATCCCTCCTTCCCTCCTTTCTTCCTTCCTTCCTCCCTTCTTTCTTCCCTTCCTTCCTTGCTTTCTTCCTCTCCTCCTTCCTTCCTTCCTTTCTTGTTTTCATCCTTCCTTCATTTCTTCCTTCCTTCCTTTCTTCCTTCCTTCCTTCCTTTCTTCCTCCCTCATTTCCTTTCTTCCTTCCTTCCTTCCTTCCCTCCCTCCCTCCCTCCTTCCTTCCTTTTCTTTCCTTTCTATTTTTTCTCCCTTTTATTTTGAGCCGTGTGTATTAAAGGCTCTCGGCACTCCAGCCAGGCATCATGGCTGTGTCTCTGAGGTGGGAGAACCAACCTCAGGACACTGGTCCAAAAGAGACCTCCCAGCTCCACGCAATATCAAATGGCGAAAATATCCCAGAGATCTCCATCTCAACACCAAGATCCAGCTTCACTCAAGAACTAGCAATGAATGGTGCTGAACACCCTATCCCCAACAAAGAGCGAGACAGGTCTACAGTCCCATCCATTAGTAGAGAGACTGCCTAAAATCATAATAAGGCTACCAACATCCCCAAACACACCACCAGACATGGACCTACCCACCAAAGAGTCAAGATCCAGCCTCATCCACCAGAACAGAGGCACTAGTCCCCCCAACCAGGAAACCTACTCAACCCACTGAATCAACCTCAGCCACTGGGGACAGCCACCAAAAACAACAGGAACTACGAACCTGCAGCCTGAAAAAAGGAGACCCCCAAACACAGTAAGATAAGCAAAATGAGAAAACAGAAAAACACACAGCAGATGAAGGAGCAAGATAAAAACCCACCAGACCTAACAAATGAAGAGGAAATAGGCAGTCTACCTGAAAAAGAATTCAGAATAATGATAGTAAGGATGATTCAAAATCTTGTAAATAAAATAGACAAATTCAAAGAAACAGTTAACAAGGACCTAGAAGAAATAAAGAGGAAGCAAGCAACAATGAGAAAACACAATAAATGAAATGAAAAATATTCTAGATGGGATCAATAACAGAATAACTGAGGCAGAAAGACGGATAAGTGACCTGGAAGATAAAATAGTGGAAATAACTACTGCAGAGCAGAAGAAAGAAAAAAGAATGAAAAGAACTGAGGACAGTCTCAGAGACCTCTGGGACAACATTAAATGCACCAACATTCGAATTATAGGGGTCCCAGAAGAAGAAGAGAAAAAGAAAGGGACTGAGAAAATATTTGAAGAGATTATAGTTGAAAACTTCCCTAATATAGGAAAGGAAATAGTCAATCAAGTCCAGGAAGCACAGAGAGTCCCATACAGGATAAACCCAAGGATAAACATGCCAAGACACATAATAATCAAACTGTCAAAAATTAAATACAAAGAAAACATATTAAAAGAAGCAAGGGAAAACCAACAAATAACACAAAAGGGAATCCCCATAAAGTTAACATCTGATCTTTCAGCAGAAACTTTACAAGCCGGAAGGGAGTGGCAGGACATATTTAAAGTGATGAAGGAAAAAAACCTACAACCAAGATTACTCTACCCAGCAAGGATCTCATTCAGATTTGATGGAGAAATTAAAACCTTTACAGACAAGCAAAAGCTGAGAGAGTTCAGCACCACCAAACCAGCTCTACAACAAATGCTAAAGGAACTTCTCTAGGCAAGAAACACAAGAGAAGGAAAAGACCTACAAGAACAACCCAAAGCAATTAAGTAAATGGTAATAGGAATATACATATCAATAATTACCTTAAATGTAAATGGATTAAATGCTCCCACCAAAAGACACAGACTGGCTGAATGGATACAAAAACAAGACCCATATATATGCTGTCTACAAGAGACCCACTTCAGACCTAGGGACACATACAGACTGAAAGTGAGGGGATGGAAAAAGATATTCCATGCAAATGGAAATCAGAAGAAAGCTGGAGTAGCAATTCTCATATCAGACAAAATAGACTTTAAAATAAAAACTATTACAAGAGACAAAGAGGACACTACACAATGATCAAGGGATCGATCCAGGAAGAAGATATAACAATTGTAAATATTTATGCACCCAACACAGGAGCACTTCAATATATAAGGCAAATACTAACAGCCATAAAAGGGGAAATCAACAGTAACACAATAATAGTAAGGGACTTTAACACCCCACTTTCACCAATGGACAGATCATCCAAAATGAAAATAAAAAAGGAAATACAAGCTTTAAATGAGACATTACATAAGATGGACTTAATTGATATATATAGGACATTCCATCCAAAAACAGAATACACATTTTTCTCAAGTGCTCATGGAACATTCTCCAGGATAGATCATATCTTGGGTCACAAACCTAGCCTTGGCAAATTTAAGAAAATTGAAATCATATCAAGTATCTTTTCTGACCACAACACTATGAGACTAGATAACAATTACAGGAAAAGATCTGTAAAAAATACAAACACATGGAGGCTAAATAATACACTACTTAATAACGAAGTGATCACTGAAGAAATCAAAGAGGAAATCAAAAAATACTTAGAAACAAATGACAATGGAGGCAAGACGACCCCAAACCTGTGGGATGCAGCAAAAACAGTTCTAAGAGGGAAGTTTATAGCAATACAATCATACCTTAAGAAAAAAGAAATATCTCGAAAAAACAACATAACTTTGCACCTAAAGCAACTAGAGAAAGAAGAACAAAAGAACCCCAAATTTAGCAGAAGGAAAGAAATCATAAAGATCAGATCAGAAATAAATGAAAAAGAAATGAAGGAAACAATAGCAAAGATCAATAAAACTAAAAGCTGGTTCTTTGAGAAGATAAATAAAATTGATAAACCATTAGCCAGACTCATCAAGAATAAAAGGAAGAAGACTTAAATCAATAGAATTAGAAATGAAAAAGGAGATGTAACAACTGACACTGCAGCAATACAAAAGATTATTAGAGGTTACTACAAGCAACTGTATGCCAATAAAATGGACAACCTGGAAGAAATGGACAAATTCTTAGAAATGCACAAGCTGCAGAGACTGAACCAGGAAGAAATAGAAAATATGAACAGACCAATCACAAGCACTGAAATTGAAACTGTGATTAAAAATCTTCCAACAAACAAAAGCCCAGGACCAGATGGCTTCACAGGCGAATTCTGTCAAACATTTAGAGAAGAGCTGAGACCCATCCTTCTCAAATTCTTCCAAAAGATAGCAGAGGGAGGAATAGTCCCAAACTCAATCTATGAAGCCACCATCACCCTGATACCAAAACCAGACAAAGACATCACAAAGAAAGAAAACTACAGGCCAATATCACTGATGAACGTAGATGCAAAAATCCTCAATAAAATACTAGCAAACAGAATCCAACAGCACATTAAAAGGATCAGACACCATGATCAAGTGGGGTTTATTCCAGGAATGCAAGGATTCTTTAATATACGCAAATCAATCAATGTGATACACCATATCAACAAACTGAAGGAGAAAAACGATATGATCATCTCAATAGATGCAGAGAAAACTTTTGACAAAATTCAACACCCATTTATGGTAAAAACCCTGCAGAATGTAGGCACAGACGGAACTTTCCTCAACATAATAAAGGCCATATATGACAAGCTCACAGCCAGCATTGTTCTCAATGGTAAAAAACTGAAACCATTTCCACTAAGATCAGGAACAAGACAAGGTTGCTTACTCTCACCACTGCTATTCAACATTGTTTTGGAAGTTCTAGCCACAGCAATCAGAGAAAAAAAAAGCAGTAAAAGGAATCCAATTAGGAAAAGAAGAAAAGCTGTCACTGTTTGCAGATGACATGATACTATACATAGAGAATCCTAAGGATGCTACCAGAAAACTACTAGAGCTAATCAATGAATTTGGTAAAGTAGCAGGATACAAAATTAATGCACAGAAATCTCTTGCATTCTTACACACTAATGATGAAAAATCTGTGAGTGAAATTAAGAAAACACTCCCATTTAACATTGCAACAAAAATAATAAAATATCTAGGAATAAACCTACCTAAGGAGACAACAGACTTGTATGCAGAAAACTATAACACTGATGAAAGACATTAAAGATGATACAAATAGGTGGAGAAATATACCATGTTCTTGGATTGGAAGAATCAACATTGTGAAAATGACTCTACTACCCAAAACAATCTGCAGATTCAATGCAATCCCTATCAAATTACCACTGGCATTTTTTTACAGATCTAGAACAAAAAAATTCACAATTTGTATGGAAACACAAAAGATCCCGAATAGCCAAAGCAATCTTGAGAACAAAAAATGGAGCTGGAGAATCAGGCTCCCTGACTTCAGACTATACTACAAGGCTACAGTAATCAAGACAGTATGGTACTGGCACAAAAACAGAAATATAGATCAATGGAACAGGATAGAAAGCCCAGAGATAAACCCACACACATATGGTCACCTTATCTTTGATAAAGGAGGGAAGGATATATAGTGGAGAAAAGACAGCCTCTTCAATAAGTGGTGCTTTGAAAACTGGACAGCTACATGTAAAATTATGAAACTAGAACTCTCCCTAACACCACACACAAAAATAAACTCAAAATGGGTTAAAGACCTAAATGTAAGGCCAGACACTATCAAACTCTTAGAGGAAAACATAGGCAGAACACTCTATGACATAAATCACAGGAAGATCCTTTCTGACCCATCTCCTAGAGAAATGGAAATAAAAACAAAAATTAAAAAATGGGACCTAATGAAACTTAAAAGCTTTTGCACAGCAAAGGTTACCATAAACAAGACCAAAAGACAACCCTCAGAATAGGAGAAAATATTTGCAAATGAAGCAACTGACAAAGGATTAATATCCAAAATTTATAAGCAACTCAGGCAGCTCAATAACGAAAAAAAAAAAAAAAAAACCAAATCAAAAACTGGGCAGAAGACCTAAATAGACATTTCTCCAAAGAAGATATACAGAGTGTCAACAAACAAATGAAACAATGCTCAATATCATTAATCATTAGAGAAATGCAAATCAAAACTACAATGAGATATCATCTCACACCGATCAGAATGGCCAACATCAAAAAATCTACAACAATAAATGCTGGAGAGGGTGTGGAGAAAAGGGAACACTCTTGCACTGCTGGTGGAAATGTGATTGGTAAAACCACTATGGAGAACAGTATGGATGTTCCTTAAAAAACTACAAATAGAACTACCATACGGCCCTGCAATCCCACTACTGGGCATATATCCTGAGAAAACCATAATTCAAAACGAGTCAGGTACCAAAATGTTCATTGCAGCTCTATTTACGATAGCCATGACATGGAAGCAAGCTAAGTGTCCATCAACAGATGAATGGATAAAGAAGATGTGGCACATATATACAATGGAATATTACTCAGCCATTAAAAGAAATGAAACTGAGTTATTTGTAATGAGGTGGTTAGACCTGCAGTCTGTCATACAGAGTGAAGTAAGTCAGAAGGAGAAAAACAAATACCGTATGCTAACACATATATAAGGACTCTAAGAAAAAAAATGTCATGAAGAGATTAGTGGTAGGACGGGAATAAAACACAGACTTACTAGAGCATGGACTTGAGGATATGGGGAGGGGGAAGGGTAAGCTGTGACGAAGTGAGAGAGTGGCAGGGACATATATACACTACCAAATGTAAATTAGATAGCTAATGGGAAGCTGCCACATAGCACAGGGACATCACCTCTTTGCTTTGTGAACACCTAGAGGGGTGGGATAGGGAGGGTGGGAGAGAGGGTGATGCAAGAGGGAAGAGATATGGGAACATATGTATATGTATAACTGATTCACTTTGTTGTAAAGGAGAAACTAACACACTATTGTAAAACAGTTATACTCCAATAAAGATGTTTTAAAAAAAAGAGATGGATAATAATAGCAGATATTTATCGAGAACTTAATGAGTGTCAGGTAGTATTCAGAATGCTGTAAATGGATAAACTCATTAAATCTTGTAACACAAGGCTTTTATGTTGTGGGTTGCAGAGCCAATAAAAAAGTCAGTGTCCTCATAAAAAATAAATAAATATATAAAATGTTTGCCTATATTTGAAAGTATTTGGTTATTAACAATAAATTCAAATGATTAACCTTGTTCCTATTAACATAGTTACAGTGATTATTTATGAAAGGAAACTATGTAATCACATAGGCATAGATAATACAGAATTCAGGCACGTCAGCTATAATGTTGAAGTAAGCAATAGGCTATTTAGCTTCCAAAATGCTGACTTTGAAGTTGAACCCAATACCAAAGTGGAAGCTATTGCTGTTGTTTCTGCTGATTTTCCCTCATGGTAGTTTTAGAAATGCTATTGTAGCTGTAGTTCTGACCCATTTTTCACTCCTATTTTTATATACTTGTATCTTCTATCAGTTTCTCTTGATTAATTTCATCGAAGTTTTGTCTGTTGGTTTTGCTGAAAAATTCCCTTTGGATTTTATTGTTAACCTTCTCTATTCCTTGGATTATTTTCCTATAAAAATGAAGATGATAATGGTTCTCTTTAAAATTTATTTTCTATTACCATTAATTTCTGTTCTTATTTTATTTTTTTCTACTATGCTTGGGTTCCTTTTTTACCTTAAGTTAGATCTTCAGCTTTTAATTTCCAGCCTTTTTCTTTTTTAATATAGCATTTCAAACTATAAATTTTCCTCTAGCTAGTTTTTTAGCTATATTCTACATATTTTGACACATTGTAATTTCATTGTCTTTCAAACCTAAATGTTTAAAAATTTTAGTAGTATTTATTTTCTGACCTAAGAGTTATTTATGAGTCTGATTTCTTATTTAACAGGTGCCTTGCTTTAATTGATCTTTTTATTGATTTCCATTATAATTGCACTTAGGTCAGAGAAAATGATCTGACACTTTTTTTTCTGAAATTCATTGAGACTTCCTTTATGGACTGGATGGGGTCAATTTTTCAAGTGGCCTGAACATTTTAAGATTAAATATTCTTTAACTGCCTTTATTTGATAAACCACAAATATATTAGTGAATTTACATTAAAAAAATTTATTTCTCACTCAGGTGAAAGTCCAGGAAAAAATGTTGGTGGTCACTTCAAGCAGTGATTCAGGATTCAGTGTGCTTCCACTTTGTAGCTCTAAGCATATTTGAAATGTTGACTCCTAAGGTCATCTTGGAGATTATCTCCATTCTAAGTAGCCATGAGGGGGAAATGTCAGAGAGACTATCTTAGTCATATGGCCACAAATGACTGCAAGAGGAGTTGAGAAATGTACCAAGAAGAAGAGGCAATGGATTTTGTTAGCTAGCTACAATACTACCTCAGTTCTGATATTTTTAACTCTACAAATTAAACATCTTTACTCTATATTGTTGTTCTTTTAAATAGAGTTACAAATCATGTTTTTTAGATTTCTACATGTTTATTAATATCTTTGCTCATTTTCTTAATTTTGGTTTTTTTGTATTAGCCAGAATAGGCAGGTTAAACTGAAGCAGCAAATTAACCCTGAAATCTTAGTGGGTTAACTGTCAAAAATGTATTTCTCACTCACACCAAATGTCAAATGAACGTGAGTGGAGCCATTTCTCCTTAAAATAAGTCAGAGACTCAAGACAATGAAGACCTCATCATATTGTGCTGCTGCTCTGGATTACATGTCCCTCGCTTTTATGGCTCATTAGTCAGAACCTACAGTGCAGCCTCCCGCTGAGGGCAGTTACCACACAGCGGAAAGAGGCTGGTGAACATACAGGGCTGTCTCTACCACACGTCTCTTCTGGTTTCTTTTCCTTCTTTGTTTAGAAATTTCCTCTTATGAGCTTCTGTGGGTTGTAAACACTCTTATTTTTCTCTGAATATATACTTATTTATCTTCATTATTTAAAGATAGTTTTGTTGGAGTTGCAGTTTAGGTTAATGGTTATTTTCTCTTATAAACACTTTGAAAATAGTATTCCATTATCTTCCAGCTTCCATTGGGCTTATGGAAGTTAGAAGACATTTTACTCTTTTCTTTCTGTAAGTTTGTAGTTTATAAATTGTTACAACAATATGTTTGCATGTCATGTTAATTATGCCTGGAACTCAACAGTCCTTTCTGAAATTTCAAGTTTTTCTCTTCAGTTCAGTGAATGATATTCCATTATTTCTTTGTTCATTATTTTTCATCTGTTCCCTTTGTCCCCTAGTAATTATATTATTCATACATTAGGTATCAGACATCTCTCTTCCATATCTCATATTATTTTGCTCATATTTTCCATTTCTTTGTAAATTTGTTCTGCATTGGTGTTATTTCTTCAATTTGATTTTCTAAGATAGCCATTATTCAATATAACTATTTCCTACCATGTTATCTTTCTTTAAAAATATCATATCCCTTCCCTCTTTCTTTTCACTAAGGACAACTCACCATACTTCTTGGAGTACAAAAGGTATCAGAGAGATCTTTTTCATCTTCCTAGTACAAAATTGATTTGTAAGTAACCCTGCTGCACCTGCTTTTTTTTTTTTGCTTTTAGTCCCCATTGCAATAGTCAAATATTCTATTTCTTCTATAAATCTTTATACCTCCCATATTGTTAATCCTTTTCTCTATTTTTTCCACTTATTTTACCATACAAACATGTTACGGTAGCAAGAAATACAACATGGCAATTCTGGAGTCAAAATATGGGATTCAAAACTTAACTCTGCCAATTTCTAGTCTTCTACCCTGAACAATTTAATTAGATTTGCTATAAATCTCTTTTCTTATCTAATAAGTGGGCAAATACTAGTACTTACCTCTTGGTATTGTTAAGAGTAAATAATTTATTAATTTGAAGAAATTGGCATAGTGTCTGACCCATAGAACTCAATAAATAGACTTTAACATCTTTGTCTTAAAAAATGAAGGCAATCTCACTTGATGCTATAGGATGCCCTGACTCCTATCTAGTTGTCTCCTCCCTTTCACATCAAAACTATCTTCACAATGTGTCTATACTCTCTCTCTGACTCATAACATCCATTCTTTGAATTGAAATACCATCAACATGCTGGTAACTCCTGAATTTGTATCTCTACACATTTATCTCCTTTGTATCCTAGACTCATATCTGTTCATTCAATATCTCCATTTCAATGTCTGATTTGCATCTCAGCCTTAAAATGTCAGGACTGAATTCTTTTTTATTGGAGTATAATTGCTTTACAATGGTATATTAATTTCTGCTTTATAACAAAATGAATCAGTTATACATATACATATATACCCATATCTCTTCCCTTGTGCATCTCCCTCCTTCCCACCCTCCCTATCCCACCCCTCTATGTGGTCACAAAGCACTTAGCTGATTTTCCTGTGCTATGTGGCTGCTTCCCACTAGCTATTGGTTTTACATTTGGCAGTGTATATATGTCCATGCCATTCTCTCACTTTGTCCCAGCTTTCTGTTCCCCTTCCCCGTGTCCTCAAGTCCATTCTCTAGTAGGTCTGCATCTTTATCCCCATCTTGCCCCTACGTTCTTCATGGCCATAATTTTTTTTAAATTTAGATTCCATATATATGTGTTTGTATACAGTATTTTCTCTTTCTCACTTACTTCACTCTGTATGACAGACTCTAAATCCATCCACCTCACTACAAATAACTCAATTTCATTTTTTTATGTCAGAGTAATATTCCATTGTATATATGTATCACATCTTCTTTACCCATTCATCTGTCAATGGACACAGGTTTCTTCCATGTCCTGGCTATTGTAAATAGAGCTGCAATGAACATTGTGGTACATGACTCTTTTTGAATAATGGTATTCTCAGGGTATATGCCCAATAGTGGGATTGCTGGGTCATATAGTAGTTCTATTTTTAGTTTTTAAGGAACACCATGCTCTTCTCCATAGTGGCTGTATCAATTTACATTCCAAACAACAGTGCAAGAGGGTTGCCTTTTCTCCCCACCATCTCCAGCATTCATTGTTTGTAGATTTTTTGATGATGGCCATTCTGAGTGGTGTGACGTGATATCTCAATGTAATTTTGATTTGCATTTCTCTACTGATTAGTGATGTTGAGCATTCTTTCATGTGTTTGTTGGCAATCTGTATATCTTCTCTGAAGAAATGTCTATTTAAGTCTTCTGCCCATTTTTGGATTGGGTTGTTTGTTTTTTTAACATTGAGCTGCATGAGCTGCTTGCAAATTTTGGAGATTAATCCTTTGTCAGTTGCTTCATTTGCAACTATTTTCTCCCATTCTGAGAGGTGTCTTTTGGTCTTTTTTATGGTTTCCTTTGCTGTGCAAAAGTTTTTTAGTTTCATTAGGTTCCATTTGTTTATTTTTGTTTTTATTTCCATTTCTCTAGGAGGTGGGTCAAAAAGGATCTTGCTGTGATATATGTCAGAGTGTTCTGCCTATGTTTTCCTCTAAGAGTTTGATAGTGTCTAGCCTTACATTTAGGTCTTTATTCACTTCAAATTTATTTTTGTGTATGGTCTTAGGGATTGTTCTAATTTCATTTTTACATGTACCTGTCCAGTTTTCCCAGGACTACTTATTGAAGAGGCTGTATTTTCTCAATTGTATATTCTTGCC
Source organism: Kogia breviceps (assembly GCF_026419965.1). Lineage (NCBI taxonomy): Eukaryota > Metazoa > Chordata > Mammalia > Artiodactyla > Physeteridae > Kogia > Kogia breviceps. The sequence goes on from NC_081310.1 coordinate 129,474,308, forward strand.
TCCTTTATCAAAGATAGGGTGATCATATGTGCATGGACTTATCTCTGGGCTTTCCATCCTGTTCCATTGAACTAAATTTCTGTTTTTGTGCCAGTACCATACTGTCTTGATTACTGTACCTTTGTAGTATAGTCTGAAGTCAGGGAGCCTGATGCCTCCAGCTCCGTTTTTCTTTATCAAGATTGCTTTGGCTATTCGGGGTCTTTTGTGTTTCCATACAAATTGTCAACTCTTTTTTTCTAGTTCTGTGAAAAATGCCAGTGCTAGTTTGCAGGGATTGCATTGAATCTGTAGATTGCTTTGGTAGTATAGTCATTTTCAAAATGTTGATTCTTCCAATCCAAGAACATGGTATATCTCTCCATTTATTCATATCATCTTTAATTTATTTCATCAATGTCATAATTTCTGCATACAGGTCTTTTGTCTCCTTAGGTAGGTTTATTCCTAGGTATTTTATTCTTTTTGTTGCAATGGTAAATGGGAGTTTTTTCTTAATTTCTCTTTCAGATTTTTCATCATTAGTGTATTGGAATGCAAGAGATTTCTGTGCATTAATTTTGTATCCTGTTACTTCCCCAAATTCATTGATTAGCTCTAGTAGTTTCCTGGTAGCATCTTTAGGATTCTCTACGTATAATATCATGTCATCTTCAAACACTGACATATTTACTTCTTTTCTGATTTGTATTCTTTTTATTTCTTTTTCTTCTCTGATTGCTGTGGCTAAAACTTCCAAAACTATGTTGAATAATAGTGGTGAGAGTGGGCAACCTTGTCTTGTTCCTGATCTTAGTGGAAATGGTTTCAGTTTTTCACCATTGAGGACAATGTTGGCTGTGGGTTTGTCATATATGGCCTTTATTATGTTGAGGAAAGTTCCCTCTATGCCTACTTTCTGGAGAGTTTTTATGATAAATCGGTGTTGAATTTTGTCAAAAGCTTTCTCTGCATCTATTGAGATAATCATATGGTTTTTCTCCTTCAATTTTGTTAATATGGTGTATCACACAGATTGATTTGCCTATGAGGTAGAATCCTTACATTCCTGGGATAACCTCCACTTGATCATGGTGTACGATACTTTTAATGTGATTTTGGATTCTGTTTGGTAGTATTTTGTAGAGGATTTTTGCATCTATGTTCATCAGTGATATTGTCCTGTAGGTTTCTTTCTTTGTGTCATGTTTGTCTTGTTTTGGTATCAGGGTGATGGTGGACTAGTAGAATGAGTTTGGGAGTATCCTCCCTCTGCTATATTTTGGAAGAGTTTGAGAAGATTAGGTGTTAGCTGTTCCCTAATGTTTGATAGAATTCGCCTGCGAAGCCATCTGGTCCTGGCCTTTTGTTTGTTGGAATATTTTAAATCCCAGTTTCAATTTCAATGTTTGTGATTGTTCTGTTCATATTTTCCATTTCTTCCTGGTTCAGTTTTGGCAGGTTGTGCATTTCTAAGAATTTCTCCATTTCTTCCAGGTTGTCCATTTTATTGGCATACAGTTGCTTGGAATAATCTCTCATGATCCTTTGTATTTCTGCAGTGTCAATTTTTACTTCTTTTTCATTTCTAATTCTATTGATTTGAGTCTTCTCCCTTTTATTCTTGATGAGTCTGGCTAATGTTTTATCAATTTTGTTTATCTTCTCAAAGAACCAGCTTTTAGTTTTATTGATCTTTGCTATTGTTTCCTTCCTTTCTTTTTCATTTATTTCTGATGTGATCTTTATGATTTTGTTCCTTCTGCTAACTTTAGAAGTTTTTTGTTGTTGTTGTTCTTCTTTCTCTAATTGCTTTAGTTGTAAGGTTAGGTTGTTTATTTGAGATCCTTCTTGTTTCTTAAGGTAGGATTGTATTGCTATGAACTTGCTTTTCAGAACTGCTTTTGCTGCACCCCATAGGTTTGGGTTGTCGAGTTTTCATTGTCATTTGTTTCTGGTATTTTTTAACTTCTTTTTTGATTTCTTCAGTGATTTCTTAGTTATTAAGTAGTGTATTGTTTAGCCTCCATGTGTTTGTCTTTTTTACACATTTTTTCCTGTAATTGATATCTAGTCTCATAGCGTTGTGGTCAGAAAAGACACTTGATATGATTTCAATTTTCTTAAAATTACCAAGGCTTGATTTGTGACCCATGATATGATCTATCCTGAAGAAAGTTCCATGAGCACTTGAGAAAAAAGTGTATTCTGTTGTTTTTGGATGGAATGTCCTATAAATATCAATTACGTCTATCTTTTTTAATGTATCTTTTAAAGCTTGTGTTTCCTTATTTATTTTCATTTTGGATGATCTCTCTATTGGTGAAAGTGGGGTGTTAAAGTCCCCTAATATGATTGTGTTACTTTCGACTTCCCCTTTTATGGCTGATAGTATTTGCCTTATGTATTGAGGTGCTCCTATATTGGGTGCATAAATATTTACAATTGTTATATCTTCTTGGATTGATCCCTTGATCATTATGTAGTATCCTTCTTTGTCTGTTGTAATAGCCTTTGTTTTAAAGTCTATTTTGTCTGATATGAGCATTGGTACTCCAGCTTTCTTTTGATTTCCATTTGCATGGAATATCTTTTTCCATCCCCTCACTTTCAGTCTGTATGTGTCCCTAGGTCTGAAGTGGGTCTCTTGTAGATAGCATTTATACGGTTCTTGTTTTTGTATCCATTCAGCCAGTCTATGTCTTTTGGTTGGAGCATTTATTCCATTTACATTTAAGGTAATTATTGGTATGTATGCTCCTATTACCGTTTTCTTAATTGTTTGGAGTTTGTTATTGTAGGTCTTTCCCTTCTCTTGTGTTTCCTGCCTATAGAAGTTCCTTTAGCATTTGTTGTAAAGATGGTTTGGTGGTGTTGAATTCTCTTAGCTTTTGCTTGCCTGCAAATGTTTTAATTTCTCCATCAAATCTGAATGAGATCCTTGCTGGGTAATGTTGGTTGTAGGTTTTTCCCTTTCATTACTGTAAATATGTCCTGCCACTCCCTTCTGCATTGCAGAGTTTCTGCTGCATGATCAATTGTTAATCTTATGGGGTTTCCCTTGTATGTTATTTGTTGTTTTTCCCTTGCTGCTTTTAATATTTTTTTTCTTCGTGTTTAATTTTTGATAGTTTTAATAATATGTGTCTTGGCATGTTTCTCCTTGGATTTATCCTGTATGGGACTCTCTGTGCTTCCTGGACTTGAGTAACTATTTCCTTTCCCATATTAGGGAAGTTTTCAACTATAATCTCTTCAAATATTTTCTCAGTACCTTTCTTTTTCTCTTCTTTTTCCTATAATTCAAATGTTGGTGCATTTCATGTTATCCCAGAGGTCTCTGAGACTCCCCTCAATTCTTTCAATTCTTTTTTCTTTATTCAGCTCTGCAGTAGTTATTTCCACTATTTTATCTTCCAGGTCACTCATCCGTTCTTCTTCCTCAGTTACTCTGTTATTAATCCCTTCTAGAGAATCTTTAATTTCATTTATTGTGCTGTTCATCATTGTTTGTTTGCTCTTTAGTTCTTCTAGGTCCTTGTTAAACGTTTCTTGTATTTTCTCCATTCTATTTCCACGATTTTGGTTCATCTTTACTATCATTATTCTGAATAATTTTCAGGTAGACTGCCTATTTCCTCTTCACTTGTTAGGTCTGGTGGGTTTTTTCCTTGCTCCTTCACCTGCTGTGTGTTTCTCTGTCTTCTCATTTTGCTTAACTTACTGTGTTTTGGGTCTCTTTTTTGCAGGCTGCCAGTTTGTAGTTCCCATTGTTTTTGGTGTTTGCCCCAGTGGCTAAGGTTCGTTCAGTGGGTTGTTTAGGTTTCCTGGTGGAGGGGACTAGTGCCTGTGTTCTGGTGGATGAGGCTGGGTCTTGTCTTTCTGGTGGGCAGGTCCACGTCTGGTCTTGTGTTTTGGGTGTCTGTGGCCTTTTTATGATTTTAGGAAGCCTCTCTGTTAATGGGTTGTGTTGTGTTCCTGTCTTGCTAGTTGTTTGGTATAGGATGTCCAGCACTGTAGCTTTCTGGTTGTTGAGTGGAGCTTGGTCTTGGCATTGGAGTGGAGATCTCTGTGAGATTTTCATTGTCTGATATTACATGGAGCTGGGAGATCTCTGGTGGACCAATATGCTGAACTTGGCTCTCCCACCTCAGGAGCACAGCCCTGACATCTGACTGGAGCACCAAGAGCCTGTCATCCACATGGCTAGAATAAAGGGAGAAAAAAAGAAAGAAAGAAAAAAAGAAAAAAAGAAAATAAATTGAAGTAAAGTTATAAAAATAAATAATAATTATTTTAAAAAGTTTAAAAGTAATAAAATTTTAAAAAAGAAAGAAAGAAGAGAGCAACCAAACCAAAAAACAAATCCACCAATGATAACAAGCATAAAAACTATACTAAAAGAAAAGAAAACAAAACAAAAAAAAAACGGAGAGAACCCTAGGACAAATGCTAAAAGCAAAGCTATACAGACAAAATCACACACAGAGGCATACACATACACACTCACAAAAAGAGATAAAGGAAATATATATATATATATCATTGCTCCCAAAATACACCTCCTCAATCTGGGATGATCCATTGTCTATTCAGGTATTCCACATATGCAGGGTACATCAAGTTGATTGTAGAGATTAATCCACTGCTCCTGATGTTGCTGGGAGAAATTTCCTTTCTCTTCTTTGTTTACACAGGTCCTGCAGTTCAGCTTTGGATTTGGCCCCACCTCTATGTATAGGTCGCCTGAGGGCATCTGTTCTTCACTCAGACAGGTCAGGGTTAAAGGAGCAGCTGATTCGGGGTCTATGGCTCACTCAGGCCAGGGGGGAGGGAGGGGTACAGCGTGCAGGGCGAGCCTGCAGCGGCAGAGGCCAGTGTGACCTTGCAACACCCTGAGGTGCACCGTGTGTTCTTCTGGGGAAGTTGTCCCTGGATCACGGGACCCTGGTAGTGGTGGGCTGCACAACCTCCCAGGAAGGGAGTTGTGGATAGTGACCTGTGCTTGCACACAAGTTTATTGGTGGTTGCAGTAGCAGCCTTAGCATCCCATGCCCATCTCTGGGGTCTGTGCTGATAGCCTTGGCTCACGCCTGTCTCTGGAGCTCCTTTAAGCAGCACTCTTAATTCCCTCTCCTCTTGCACCAGGAAACAAAGAGGCAAGAAAAAGTCTCTTGCCTCTTCAGCAGTTCCAGACTTTTTCTTGGACTCTCTCCCAGATGGCTGTGGTACACTGGCCACCTTCAGTCTGTGTTCATACAGCCAACCCCAGTCCTCTCCCTGGGATCCGACTGAAGCCCGAGCCTCCGCTGCCAGCCCCCACCCGCTCCAGTAGGTGAGCAGAGAAGCCTCTCATGCTGGTGAGTGCAGGTCGGCACCGATCCTCTGTGCGGGAACCTCTCTGCTTTGCCCTCTGCACCCCTGTTGCTGCAGTCTCCTTCACTGCTCCAAAGATTCCCCCCTCCACCACCTGCAGTCTCCACCGTGAAAAGGCTTCCTAGTGTGTGGAAACCTTTCCTAGTTCACAGCTTCCTCCCACTGGTGCAAGTCCCACCCCTATTCTTTTGTCTCTGTTTTTTCTTTTTTCTTTTACCCTACCCAGGTACGTAGGGAGTATTTTGCCTTTTGTGCGGTCTGATGTCTTCTGCCAGCGTTCAGTCAGTGTTTTGTAGGAGTTGTTCCACACATAGTTGTATTTCTGATGTATTTGTGGAGAGGAAGGTGATCTCCATGTCTTACTCTTCTGCCATCTTGAAGTTCCTTCCCAGGACTGAATTCTTGATCTTGCCCCTTCCCCATCAAATATTTTCTTTTCCCAGTCTTTCTGATCTCATTAAATGTAACCACCACATAGCCAATTTCTTAAACCAAACTCCTAACAATCACCTTTGATTTCTGTATTTCCCTCAGCAACCACATCAGCATATATAATTGGTTTTACCTCCAAAATATATCTTAAATTTGTCCTCCTATTACTATCTCCATGGTCACAGCTTTGTTCAATCCAACATCATCATACACACATTGCATTATGCCACAGTTTCCTAATTACCCTGCCCATTTCCATTCATATACCAATAGCCCCTTCACCTGTACTCCAGATAACTGCTGGAATCACCTTTTCATAATCAAAATTTTATCATGTTGTCATCCAACATAAGATTCCTACCTTCTTTGTAGCCTAAAAGTTGAACTCATACAAAACTTATAGATCCCTGACTATCTCTCCTCCTTTATCTTGATCACTCTCCTTATATTCACTATGTTCTAACCTCACTGGCCCACTGAGAGTTTATAGGATATTTTAAATCCTTCCTGTGTCAGGTCTTTCAGGCATAGTTTCCCTTGAGCAAAATAATACTCATTTGCCAATTTTCTCTTACTCTTCAGGACTGTGCTAAACCTTCCATAGAAAGGATTTACCTACAACTCTATATAAAGTAGTCCATGCTCCCCTCTCCCCTTTGTTTCCTATTTTAGCACCCTTCTAATTGTCTTCTTGGCACTTCATACAACTTATTCTCATATTGTGGTCTCTTGTTTGCTTCCTGTCTCTCTTACTTAAATATAAGTTCCTAAAGGACAGAGCCATCTGTCTTGTATCCTGTTAAATATGCCATGGCTAATACACAATAGACTCTAAAGGATTTATGTATTGAACACATAAGTAAATAAATGAAGACTGAATTGTCTCTGAACTATATTATTTTGTTAACTTCTCATTTAAATTTTAAAATAAAATAATATGTTTTATTTCCTTCAAGAAATACATTTTTAAGCCTTAATCATATCTCTTCAAAAGATTTCATTATAGTTGTACTCAATTTTCTTTTCTTTTTTCCTCTCTTTTCTCCTTCCTCTTTATTTTATTTTTTGGTTATTCCACTAGTTCTCTTGCACAGAACCACCAAGCTGTTTCATTGACTTGGTTTCCCTCTTGTGATCTAGTTGCATCAACTTAAACTGATTGTGATGTTTCCTTGGCTGGTCATCCTTGGACTGACCCATGGTTGATGCCTCTCAAGCAGTGGTGGACTGGAAGTCAATGAAGATAAATAAGTGAATTTGTTTCTCAATGAGTCAAATGAACTGTAAATCAGAGAACTCTCTTTTAAGACCTGTGGAGAAAGCTCCCTGCTTTTCAGGTACAGGTGAATACAGGCTGTCCTCAGCCCAACACTACAGAAATTGCTTGTGCTGTCTCTACTATCTGGAACAATAATACTAGATTTTTTTTCTAAAACTAAGCACCATGCATTGACCAGAGCAGTCCCCTATCCGTGTTGAGAGGATACTCCTAGGTTTGCGTTCTCTGTCACCCTCATTGGTCTCCCCCTAGACTTGAAAGAAAGGCAGAGTATATTTCCAAATTGCCTAGTTCTTAATCTTCTCTACTATCTTGTTTAATCACATTCTTTAAACAATTATACACCCTTCAGGTACCTTCTAAATTAAGCCTGGATATCCAGATATTCCAGGGCTTCTTCCATGTTCTAACAATCTCAGCAGGAAATTGGGAGAAAAAGGGTCAAGAACAGATTTTTAAGCCCCCATTTCCCATCTGTGTTTTATTTTGAAAGCCTGGATTGAATCAATAAAAGAGTAAAGGTCCCTATATGATGAGAAGCCCAAGCAAAGATCAAGAAAACAGCATAAAATTTGACTCAGGTGTGGAAAAAACTCTAGGTGTGGGCTGGGGGTGAGGGTAGTTGAGAGGAGTTAGCATGAAGAATTAGCTAGAAAATTTGATCACTTTCCAGATGTTTTTGACAGTGAAACAAAAATAGTTCAAAATTATGTAAATTAATTTCAAATTCAAACAAGGTTTAAAATTTTTAAATTTGTTTGCAATGCATCTTATAACGTATTATAATGCATAATGTATATGAGATAATATGCTATAACTATGTTTTGATCAAACATTTTGGTATTGGCTATATTGACTGGCTGGTTGTATGTCTCAGATGGTCACCTTAAGCAGATAATATCAGTAAAAATATGTTGGAGAATTTATAGAGAACTCACGAACTGTGATTTATACTGAACCTCAGAGAACTAGTCTGATGTTTATCTTGATGTTTGTTCAGTGGCAGTAGCTATCAATAGCTGGACCATAACACAATTTATACATTTTAAAAATGTGGTTAAAGGAACTAGCACCATTCGACTTATACTTCTCTGCCATTTTTTGGTATGATTACTCCCTGCTTGATCTACTGCAATTTTAATACTTAGTACAAAACATGGGACATAGAAAGCACTCAATTAGTAGTTGTTGAATGATTGAGCTATGTTATAGAATGGAGAATTTAGTGTTTGGGTTGATCCTTTTTGTATACTAGTTATTCATGATAAAATGTAGCAGTCAGAAACAAAACTATAATAATGTTCAAAAATAGTTTTCTAAAAAGTTTTATTAAGGTACATAAAATATATAGTAAAAGAATTACTAGGAGGAGCAACAGAAATATAGATAATAAGTCAAAAATAAAAATCCCAAGGGTTAGAAAGGCACCAGAAATAATAAAACTCAGGAGAAAGAAAATATATTTTAAAAAGGAAAGTGTGAGCAATGGAAGTGTTAGAATATTTTCCCCTTCTGTACAAAATGTCTTCCTACGCAGTTCTTCTCATTAAATGAAACTAATCAAAGGAATGTGTCCTGGTAACATAACTTGGTATGAGTTGCCACAGTCTGAGAGACCATTGTTCACATTTTTTCTCTTACTGTTAAACCAACCCAGAAATAATTTAAAAGAAGACTAGAAACTAGGAGGCCTGTCTGGACAGGGGCTTTTAATTTTTCTGAAGCTTGATTACTATTAGAACAAGCTCCTTTTAGAATATGCTTCTTAAGAACATAAAAGTTGTCTCTGGGAGCACTGGCAAGTCCATCCTTTTTGTATCCTGATAAGTGGTTTTACTAACTCTTGGACTTTATAACAGAACTCACCAATAAATTTTGATGACGGGGTACAGACTACATGGGTGGCAAAGGATGACACAATCATCTCCAGTTTGTTTCTTTTTAGAGAAGATGATTTTTGTTGGCTGAATTTCTGCTGAGTAGAGTCATTTTTGGCCTAAAATGCAATGCTTTAAAAGTTTTTCAAGCATTTGGAAAGGGCTCAAAAGCTGGTATGTTATCTTAAATGTTATTTTGATGGCATAATGTATTTAGATTGATGTGAAAATGCCTCCTCCTATACCCTTTGTGGGAAGACACTACGGGAATGTGTATTTGGAGTCATCTCGTGATCTTTTGCATGCTTATACTGATAGGGTGCTTTAAGGTGATGAACTCAATTGAATTTTAATTAATCTGTGAAAATAGAAGCCCCTCTTGCCTGGAAATGGACACGATCAAATATGTTTTAGACATGGAGGCTAAGCCAGAGAATTCCAGAACAGAAGAGTTAATAAACTGAGACTTCCAGATATTGGCATATATGTGGTTGGAAGCATTCAACTCTTGCTAAGACAAAGAAACAAATATATTGTTTCTTATGGTGTCACCAGGTAAAAGATGGCTGGATTTAAAAAGAAAATCTAAATGACAATCATAATAACTAAGGTGTGTTGAATATTTACTAACATGCCCAGCCAGCGCTGTGGTCAGCACTTCACAAACAATAGGTCATTTAATTGTCTCCAAAAACTAATGAGGCAGAAACTATATTATCCCTACTTTAAAGTTGAAGAAGTTGAAGCTCAGAGAGTTTTAACGGCTTATCCAAGGTGACATAGATATAGAAATAATGGAGATGGTATTTGATCCCATGACTCTCTGACTCTAACATGTGTACTCTCTATTGTCTCAATAATATGGATGTGATTAATTTGTATAAATCCAAACATCTGCCTATTCTTCTAAACTGAATTGTCTTCTGATGTCTACAGAAACAGCACTTTTGAATCTAGAACAAAAAGCTGCCTTTTCATTTTGGCTTAACTATGGGTTGTAAAATTTTAATTACCTTTTGTTTAGAAAGTGCTATAGAACCTGAACTTGTAATCAGTGCTGGAAGTAGGCACACCAAGGGGCTGTTGATTTCCCTAGTGAATTTGAGTATCATTTATGGAAATGTAATTACAGTGGAATCCTGTTGTAACGATCAATTTGAGCAAGCCCCATTTGATCATTACATCCAAATGATCACCACATACAGACCATAAAACAGTGAGCCTCTCAAACCAGACAGGCTCGACTGTAAAATATCCATCTTACAAAAACAGTATTATTATCACTATGTACTTCAGAACCAGCACAGTTCAGTCAAATTCTTGGCTCTAATTAGCCCTTCTAAAGCCTATACCATTCTTTAGCTAAATTGTAATGGCTAATATGAAAGATTCGAAATTCAACTAAGTCAACAAGTATTTATTATGTACCTGCTGTGTACTCTGAATGGGGCCAGGCACTGAGGAGAACATAAAATACATAGGAAGGCAGTTGCCTTCTTTTTGAAGCTTGCTATCCACTTTAGGAAACAAGTTGCGTAAACTGCTTGAACAACCCTGCTTAAAATGAGAGCCCCCAAACCCCCATATTATAATATTGGTCAGTTTCAGAGGTGAAAACTTTGACTCCAGTAAAAAATAGGTTAGGAGCATATTCTTTTGTCACAAAACTGACTGCAAAAGAAAACAGGATAGGAAATGAAAATAAATAGTTCCTTCCTGCAGAGGCAGCATCTGAAGTCAGAGACAGCAAAAGGGGTTCATCTCACATTCCAATTTCAATGAATTGGTTCTTAAGTCAGGGAGAGTGATGAGATTTTCTCTCTCATATTAATATCAAAAAATTGTTAATGGCTGACTGCATTGCCGGAGAAGGATTTTCAGACCAAATTGAGACTCAGGGGAAAGAATGATATTACTGGTGAGTTAACTCCTGGCAGGGAGTGGAAGCCACAGGTGAAATACTGAGGCAGTGTTCTCTCTTGGGCTTATTTAATTTCAAGATCTCTGAATTGAGACGCCTACTTTCTAACTATCCTCCTAGAATCATAGCACAGAAAATACTTTGTAGACGATGCACACAGTAGGCTGTGATCTTTCCTGCCCATTCTACTTCCCTTTTCCTTTTCACTCTCTTATACCCTCACACTCTGCTTTAAATATTAACAGAACCCAAATTACTACTTTGTCCAAATCAATAATCCCCATCTGACCATTCTTGTTTCATACTCAAACCAGATACTGTAATCAAACACTTTAACATTGCTCTAATACCCTCCATTCTAAATCCCTGACATTCAATATTTTTCTCGAAGTATGTTGTTCAAGCCAGTACACAACTGGAGCCAAGCAGAAAATCTCACCTTTCTGCTCAGGCAGATATGTTCTCCTTTGACTTCAAGGAAGTCACAATTTATGCAAGCAATGGTATCTGTTTATTTAAACTGTTATCTCACCCAGTAACTACATGTTTCTAAACACCAACTATTCCTTAGGGCAGAAGGCAGTTGCCTTGTATTTTGATTGTCTCCAATACCCTCTTTATGTATTTATTTTTTTCTTTCCAGAGAATCCACTCCAGAATGTTCCCTGCTGATTCTCCAATATAGTATATTCCTGTACTTTAACCCGAATTCACATACATCATATTTTATCACATAAGATACATTCTGTGAAGCTTTTTCTGACCTCTCAATCCTTTGTATAATATAACCATTATGCTTTGAAATGTGCTAATATGGCATTAGTACAAAATATTATAGTATCTTTTCGAGTCTATCTTTCTCATATAGCTCTGGGCCATGTCTTTTCATTTCTGGGACTTATCACCTGGCAAAATTCCAGACACATAGTAATTTTCCCAAGATACTTTTCTCAAGCTCTTTGGGAATTTTAAGAAAGGAGCCATAGCCAAACAGAGTCTTGGGTGTCATCATTTGTGTGGTGTTTTTTAACACATACTTTTGAGAAAATAACTATGGTGCAGAAAAAATAAATCATGGATTAAACTAATATCTCCTATTGAGAATGCTTACTTTGAAAAGCCAAGCACTGACATATGACTTGCATATTAGTTCTTTCTATTTCTACAATGATCAGGGATAGTAGTTTCCTACCTCCCCACCTCCACCTCCCTGCCCAGAACTCTCTGAAAAGGATAAAGTCATACATGAGGACTAATTTTGAACTGAACCACAATGGAACAATAATAATGACTACATTTATGCCAGCAATTTTCAGGGTTATAATGTTTCCTGATCATAGTCTTAGTGTTTTCAGAATTTGGGGGCCGTTCTATTCAGACCCACAGCTCTGTAGAGTAAAACTCATAAACGTAGCATGTAGTAGAGAATTGTTCTGAGGCCAGGGAGGTAGTAAGGCAGGATTTAAAATGAAGAAAAAGCTTGTTAACATTCACAGGGAGGGAGACAGCCATTTTTAAAAATAAATAGTCAGTGAAAAAGAGATCGGTAAATTTCAGACAGACAAGAGAACAGAGGAGACTAAGATTGCAGCAGTGAAAATAAACGTGTATCATCTTGGCAGCCTTGTAGGTTGGAAGGGACAGCTCAGATAACCTGAACCAAAACTAGCATTTTAAAAAGTGCATTTTGGGGCTTCCCTGGTGGCGCAGTGGTTGAGAATCCGCCTGCCAATGCAGGGAACACGGGTTCGTGCCCCGGTCCGGGAAGATCCCACATGCCGCGGAGCGGCTGGGCCCGTGAGCCATGGCCGCTGAGCCTGCGCGTCCGGAGCCTGTGCTCCGCAACGGGAGAGGCCACAACAGTGAGAGACCCGCATACCACAAAAAATAAAAAAGTTAAAAGTGCATTTTGTAATTGCACCTCTTCTCTTAGAAGGAGATGGGGATCAGTTGAAACGAAGACTTCCTTCAGTGCTAATAGTAACTACAGTAAAAACAACAGATTCCGTTTTTGCCTATGACTTTTCCCATATATGCTTTTTGGAAACACAGGAAGTTTTTTTTTTTTTTTTTTTTTTTTCCATTTTTACAGATCCTGGAATGCAAATTAATCCTTGGGGTTCCTTCATTTTTGCCGATTTTCTATTAGTGATTAGACCTGAGGGTTAAGGCTGCAAACTTCTTGAATGGTGACTTTGGTCCTGAACAATTAAAAGGAGCACCACGATGTGGGCATATTTAGGAAAAGAACTGCTTTGAGCTCAGTTTCAAGAGGACAAGAGAAAGACCCTTGTCAGCTTCCCCATCATCTAGCCCATCACTGTGGTAGGACAGCCAGCTTGAGACAGAAGTCCAGACAAGAATAAGGATTGGACAATTGATTGACATATCCTCCCTGTTGTACTTGTTAGCAACCTAAGAACAGCAGTTGGAGGTTGTCTCATCTATTGTGCACCTAGAAAACATTTGATTCTAACATGATTTCCCAGTTCAGTGATTAGTGAGTGAATTTTCAGAATTAAAGAGACCTAGAAATAGAAGCCACAAGTTGGGTCAGGTTGGTAGAAGTTGAAATGATCAAGTGGCAGGAAAAGTTTGCTTTAGAATAGGCAGGAAAATAGGATGGACATGTTTGGGGGATTTCTTGAGCAAATGTTTTGCCTTCCACTGCATATTTCCTGCCTACCATATACAGCAAAAAGCAGGTTGAATGAGACATCTCAAATGGGAATCATGGATTTGCCATGACTTCTGACCTTGGCCAATTTTTGAACTTCTGAATAATAGAAATGTGTCCACTAGTACTTTCCTAACAGGGTTGTGAGGACTGAATAAGAGTGTATGCAGTATGCTGAGTACAGAGCCTGGCATACATGGGGCCATCCATGCATACTGTTTCCTTCCTTCTCTTCATTTCCCCCCAATTTTATAAAGTTATGTAGAATTAGTCTTGAATATACTTGTGAGTTTTGTTCAAGTTCCCAGAGCTTATAAATCAGAGATCAAGAAATCCTGGGGGGCCAGCACCTTTTCCCTTGCCTCCATTTGCATTGCAGGGCTTGATCCTTTCAGTCTATCTCCCAGTGCAGTATGTTTCCAAGGTAGGTTGTTTATTTCCTTCTCTGGGTTTTCATTAGAGCCAGAAGATAAGAGCCCTAAATTTGTGGAAGCACCTGTGAGACTAAGGCCAGGCATGTGACGTCTACAGGACGTGGCTCCTCCTTGAGTGAACCAACTTAGCCTTAAGCAGAGTTATTATGTATGTCATTTGGTGCCATTACTATGCCCAAGATGAATATGAGGTATCAACCTCAGTTTGTGAAATGCAGACACTGATGGATGACAAAGATTAATTCAATTACAATTAGGACAAAACAAACATCTTTTTGAAATGGAACTCATAGTGGGAAGGGAGAGGGGAAACTTCTATCCTGTTGTACTGATAAGTTTCCTTTTCTAAATGAGCATGGCAGCAGACAGGTTATACAGAAATGCCTCTGGCAGTAGAGATGACAGTGACATTAGCAGCATTTGGGAAAGAAAACAAATTGGTATCATCAGAGTACAGCATGCACCTTGTAAATTTATTTCTTTATTATTTCTTTTACAACTTGCATAGCATACATATGAATCTGTAATAGCTGCTGAGTGCAGTAATAGTACGGTACGGCATATTCAAAACCACATATAGGTGTATAGTTCAGTGCACTAATTATGGCATTAAGAATTGCCTTTTTAAGTAGAGAGTTTGCCATGGTGAAAATCAATAAAGAGAAGAGGTAGAATGAATTTTAGAGTGACTCTGACCTGGGCTAAAATTCTGCCTCTACCTCACAGTAAGTGTGTCTTTTCCAAGTTTCAATTTCCTCATTGGAAATGAGAGTATTAATATCTACCATGAAAGGTAGTTACACTTAAAGAACTCTAGTGAACACTGGAAGTCTTGTTTGCTCCTAGTTACTTGCTACTCTCTTTATAGACTGAGATGGGATCCTGATCATCCTTCCCTAAGCCCACAAGGGAATTCAGTACCCCTTAATTAGAGAAGTTTTCCACAACTACTCTGAATTATAAATACCTCTTGATCTTGCCATCTCCCTCAACTAGACTAGGAACTTTTTGAGAGAAAAACCCAATCTATCTTTTCTATAAATATAAATCAGTGCATAAATACCTTAAGTAAACTGTCAAAAATGAGGGACCTCTTGCTCCCTATCAGACATTACCAATTCCCTGACATCCAGTTATAAGAGATAACCTGACATATTATCTTCCAAATCACTTCTCCAGTGAGCCGTCAGAGAATCAGCACCAGTATAACTTTAGCTGATCTTCATGCTTAATTTACCCTCAGAAAGATGGACCTAATATGAAATAGGTTATCATGTTTATTTCAAATATAGAAACAAGATCAGAATCCAGAACTGGAGAGTTCCAGCATTTTCAGAAATAAACGCTTTTTTCCCAAAATTATGTTAGTCATATTTGCATATAAATATTAGCATACCTTTAAGTATAAAATATCTGTATAAAGGCAAGTGTGATGTATTGAAATTAGAAAAAGACAAATAATTTTTCATTTTAAAATTTTTCTCCAAAGGCCTATAGAAAACTAGATCCATAAACATAAAATGTGGGAAAGGAATCCAAAAGGAGTTATATACTCTGAGGCAGGGAATAAACAAGTGACCAGATGGCTGTTAGCAAAATTTGACTTGGGCCTGAAGGCACAGGTCATTGAAAAATTTCAAGCTTATAAAGACATTAAAAGATTATATATGTATGTATGTATATATTCATATATATTAAATATATGTGTATGCATATACAATATATAGATTATATGCATAAATTTTAATGTTAATCGATATTATGTTTATAATATATATGATATAATGTGTATCTTCACACACACACATATACACACATATACACATATGGTAGGGTTCTAAAATTTGTAACCAAGCAGTTATCATCCCAGGAGATAATATTCCAATCATGACACAAATCTCTTCCCTTGTAACAACAGTACAGTACATAAGAGTAAACAGTAGAAACAGAGGTGATTTTTTCAATGAAGTTACATTTTTTCCTAGCTTAAATTATTTTCAAAGAGCTGATGAAGATGTATTCTTAGGAAAACAAAAGAGGATAAACTGAAAAAAAGATCATAAAATTTCAGGATGGAAAATGCTGCTCAAAATAGCTTTTCTCACCAAATTCTGCACCACTTAGTGGTGTTTTGTCCCACATGACTAGTCGTTTTCCACTCTCGGCCTCCCCTACATCTTAGAGAATTCAGAGGCTAAGAGGACAGTGTGCAAATGTTGTTCTTGTCCCTACAGACTGCCCTTTTGGTGGGTCCCTGTATCAGTACTCACTATGCTGAGAATGAATGGCACCAATTACATTGTGCATCCCATTTTTTTCCTCTTAGACTTCTGTTGTTCAGATGCACTGAACCCATACAATGTTATGAGGTAAACGCTACTCTCCTGACGTGTAAAAATAAATGTTACTCTCTGAGATACTGGGGAAGGGTTGTGCCCCGGAGAACGTGCTGCCCTCCCTCCCTGCAATGCAGGTATCACTGTGATACTCACAAAGTAACGATGCTTTCTCTTCCCAAAGAAGAATATGTGAAGCAGTCACTTTACTTACAACAAGGTCAGAGAACAAAGCACTCCAAAACCAAATGAGGAAACTGGGGTGTGAAGATAATGATTTTAGAATATATCTAGAAATATGTTAACCCATCAAGACAGCATTTATTTTAAAGTGTGGCATTATTATTGGTATGGGAATTTTTTTCTGAATATTTTTTGTCATTTTCTGAGAGATCTATTATGATACGTAGTGCTGAAGGGAACATGTTGACATGTCTGAGAGCTAAAACAAACGTGAAGAATGAAGGTGAAAATAGCCAGCTGTGAAGAAAGCATTATAAAGTGCTGGGTGGCATTCAACGTTCTACGTCTAGAATTCAGAGGTTTGTAAGGAGAAGGCAATAACGTGGCACTGGTAGCCAACTTTCCTGAGAAGGAGTTAAGAAAGACACACCGTTCGCTACTACAGACTAAGGGATCTACACATGTGTGCTCCTCCAGTGCCAACAGGGATACATATGAGAAAGATGCAGCTGCACCTCCCTTTGCTTAGTACATTCCTGAAAAGCTCTGCACAAATCAAATCCCATCATAAAACTAGAAATGATTCAGCTTTTCTGACTGATCTTCAATAGGAATGGCTCTTCACATTTAACCTTTAAGATCCTCTATCTGAGCCACAGGGGGTTCAACTTCCTTTCTGATGTTCCTGATTCCTAAATATTAGTTCTTAATGAAGTTTTCACCAGGCTGTGGTGAAATCAGAAAAGCAAAGAAAAAGAAGTCAATATTTGGAAGAAAAAATTATTCAAATTACATAGCTCTGTTTTATTCTGAGATTATGTTTTTCCTTCCTGTTTGATATTTAAAACACAAGACTTTTTAAATGAAATAGTGCTGATAATATATGTTCATTTTAGTGTGTTGCTTACAATTTTACTAGTTTGTGAAATCTAAAACTACTGGGGCCACAGTATACAACCACCCAAACCATACCAATTTGTCATCAAAAGTTGATGCATTTTTTAAACAAACACTTAAATAAATTTAAAACTTTCTTTATAAAGACAATCTGCCATGCCTCATCTTGTAAGCTGTAGAGGTGTCTTCTAGCATTCCTGGTTTTCAGCAGGGGATACTACATATTTCTTTTCCTTTTAGCAAACTCATCAGTCTGGTGATATGAACAATAATAAGATCTGTACACTTAAAACATAGTAATTCCACCATCTAGAAGTTAACATTTTACAGGTTTTATTAGTCAAAGCTCTTAGCAACAAGAAGCAGAATTAAGTATTCCCTACCCTTTAAGATTGTTTATGAAAATTAAGTCAGATAATGCATGTAAGACACACAGTCAAGATGAAAAATGCTTTGCGATACCACTTCCCTGAAGAGTTATTTGGTGGTGAAAAGTGTTGGTTATCTTAGCACAGCCATACAGATTGCAAGCAAAACTATAGTAGATTTCAAAAAAAAAAAAAGTATGGGGTAGTTTTGTACTGATTTGCTGTGTTGAGCTGGCAGAGCTCTGACACAGGCTGTTGAGTGCTTTTGTTCTCAATCATTCCCATTTCCCCAGCTCCCCACCAAAGGAGAGATCTTATTCAACACCCTATACCATAATGCACATTTTAGTTGGAATGACAGATATTAATCAATCACTGAAATATATCATTGTAAACGCTGACAAGTGCCATGGCAGGAAAAGTGCATAGTAAAATAGGAATGTGTTACCAAGGGCCCTGGTGTGGGCCAGCAATTTCCCTGAGGAAGTGACATTTGAACTCAGATTAGTAGGACAGTTATAAGTTAATGAGGTATTCTCTGTGAGGGAAATGGTCGGGATCGGGAGCCGGGAGGGCGTAGGGTGAATTAAAGTGAGTTAGAATATGGAGGACAGTGTCATGGCAAAGAAAAAGGTATTGCCTCCAGCAATATGGTGGGACAAACTGATCTGAACAGACCCCCTCACCCAAAAAAGATATAAATGCTTGACATTTAATAAAAGGTGATTTTAACTATATTACCAATTTCAAAAGGAAGCAAAAGAAATTTCCATAAGTCAGAATGAAAGAGAAAAAGGAAAGCTAGGGTGGTTAAGTCTTAAACTGCAGGGATCAATCAGGGTTTCAGACTAGATGTTGACTATCTGGGTGGGAGTTAATGTTCTAAAGCTCATGTAGAGACAAGACACATGCCCATGGGCTGCGTGAGGTGTGAGATAGGACCACACTCTCTGCAGAAGGCCCAGGGGCTCAATGTTTTCTCATCCTCAAAGATTCGATATATACCTACTCACTGATCTATAGAAATATCTATCAAACTTTCCACTTGAGTCAGGCACCACGTGGAAAAAGAAAAACTGCAGACCTGCTCCAGGTCAAGATGTGAGATAGCTATGAACACTACCTAAGCGATGTGGAAATATTAAGCAAAGAAAGGAAAACAAGAAGTTCTTCAGTGGACAGTGGACAACCCTGAGGCTTCCAGCAGAAGAATATTCCATCATGCTATGTAAGAAAATATTAACAATCTTGGATGTATGAATACCTCAAAATTTTTTTCAATTTAAAATTACACTGAAGATGAATTCCCAGTTAAAAATGAAAAGTCGTATCATAAAATAAACCACCATGGGGGAAAGTCAGAAGAAGTACCTTTTTTGGGGGAACTTTTTCTTGGGAACTCCTGGTCGTCCAGTGGTTGGTACTCCACACTTCCACTGCAGGGTACACAGGTTCGATCCTTGATTGGGGAGCTAAGATCCTGCAAGCAGCATGGTCAAAAAAATAAAATTAAAATAAAGTATGATTTTTTAAGGGCAATCAATTTATACTATTGTCTATTTTCACTCCAATTTCCCTGTCATCACGGTTTCTCTTGTGTTGAATGGTGGTAGAGTGACCTTGAATACTTTACATATTCACCTAAGAGAAGCTTACATTTACTGGGATATCCTCATGTGGTTTCCAGTCACTTTCTTGTCTAGGTAAGTTATTACTAACTGACTCAATGTAAGAATGGTTTCCAGACATACTGCTATGGCCCACTGGACCAACTCACTTCTTGTTGTGACTTTAAGGTGCTGGAACAGAGCTTGTATGGCAGAGTTTGTCTTTCTGTGCAACCAGGCACTGCAGGTATGTAGGTAGCAGAAGAGAAAAGGGGGTTGTGAGGCAAAGTGTTAACAATTGACAAGACTGAGTTCATTGTACTATTCTTGCAACATATTCTAGGAAATAAAAATACAAACTTAGGAAAAGATACAAACTTGGGAAATACAGAATGAAAAAAGAAAAAAAATTATAATTTGTTGTTTATCATTTTTAAAAAATCCACTTTGATATCTAAATTTGTATTAGTAATTTTGTAATTTTAACTTATAGAAGGCCTTAAAAATTGTACAAATGTCAAGTCCTACCAAACCTAGATCAACCACTGGTCAGAACAAATAAAAAGATTTTAAAGCCAAAGAAATAGAAATAACCCCCTACATACCCAAGAAAAAAATAATAATTTAAAGGATATAAAATAGGCATGCTTAACATGATTAAAGATATTTTTAAGAAAATTAAATTAAAGAGAAAATATACTATATGAAAAGCTATAAGACATGAAAAAAGCAAGCAGACATTCTGAAAATAAGAAAATATACTCATGTACATTAAAAAGCAAATGGTCAGGTATACAGACAACTTTGAATATAAAATTAATTAACAAAGAACGTAAATATTAGAATATTACTCAGAAACTAACACAGAGAAATGAAGAGGCAAGAAGTTTGAACAGAGTATTAAGATATGTATATCATTGAATGAAAGGTCAAAATATGTATTTAATAAAATTCCAGAAGAGGATAATAAAGAAAATGAAGAGAAAGGCTATTCCAAGAAGCAATAGTTAAGAAGTTTTTAGAAATGAAAATGAGTCTTCAAATTAAAGATGCACACTGAATCAATGAAAAGTCAGATATATCATGCTAAAATAGCAGAAGCTCATGAACACAGAGACTATATTAAAAATTACTAGAGAGAAAAATGGTTTATCTCCAAAATAATAAGAATTAGACTCATGGCAGACTTCTCATCAGCAATAATACATGCCATATGACAGCCAGAGTAAATGAACCAACAGCATAGAATTCTATAAAGAAACCTTTAAATTGAGAGGAAATGAAGATTTTTGCAAGGAAAAAAAAAAAAAAAAAAGCTAAATGTTTTTACTCTTCACAGGTCCTTAATGAAAAACTACTCTAGAAGAAATATGTTGCATACAAGGAATAATGACGAGCTTTAAAAAACTTATACATATTAGTGAATCTAAATAAGCACTATAAATTCATAATCATAATTAACATTTTGGGACAGGTATAACAGAAGGTGGAAATAAATTGCTAATATATGAGGAAGAGCTCTTTTACTAATTATAAGGATAGATATATTCATTTAGTTTTCATTAACCTAGGTAAAAATGTTAATTTTAAAAGTAAATCTTAAATAATGAATTTAAAACTTCAAACCAAATAGAAGAAAAATAGAGGTGAGTGATTAAGAGAATTTTATTTTCCTAGTAGAAGACAGGAAAGGAGGAGAAAAATAAATAAATAAATATAAAATAAAAAATAAAATGACAGTAATACTTCTAAATATATCAAAAATTACAACAGTAGAAATGATTGTATGTACCTATCTAAAAAATAGGGATACTATAATTGGATGAACAAAATCCCACTGTCAAACTAAATACAATTTATAAGAAACACATAAAATGTAAGAATGCAGAAATGTTGACTAGCCTCTGAGATAACCTCATCCAACAGAGGGCAGACACCAGAAGCAATAAGAACTACAATCCTGCAGCCTATGGAACAAAAACCACATTCACAGAAAGATATACAAGATGAAAAGGCAGAGGGCTATGTACCAGATGAAGGAACAAGATAAAACCCCAGAAAAACAACTAAATGAAGTGGAGATAGGCAACCTTCCAGAAAAACAATTCAGAATAATGATAGTGAAGATGATCCAGGACCTTGGAAAAAGAATGGAGGCAAAGATCAAGAAGATGCAAGAAATGTTTAACAAACACCTAGAAGAATTAAAGAACAAACAGAGATGAACAATGCAATAACTGAAATGAAAACTACACTAGAAGGAATCAATAGCAGAACAACTGAGGCAGAACAGATAAGTGACCTGGAAGACAGAATGGTGGAATTCACTGCTACAGAGCAGAATAAAGAAAAAAGAATGAAAAGAAATAAACACAGCTAAAGAGACCTCTGGTACAACATTAAATGCAATAACATTCATATTATAGGGGTCCCAGAGGGGAAGAGAGAGAGAAAGGACCTGAGAAAATATTTGAAGATATTATAGTCAAAAACTTCTCTAACATGGGAAAGGAAATAGCCACCTAAGTCCAGGAAGTGCAGAGAATCCCATACAGGATAAACCCAAAGGGAAAGACACTGAGACACATAGTAATCAAATTGGCAAAAATTTTTTAAAAAAAGAAAAATTATTGAAAGCAGCAAGGGAAAAATGGCAAATAACATACAAGGGAACTCCCATAAGGTTAACAGCTGATTTCTCAGAAGAAACTCTACAAGCCAGAATGAAGTAACATGACATATTTAAAGTGATGAAACAGAAGAAGCTACAACCAAGATTACTCTACCCAGCAAGGATCTCATTCAGATTTGATGGAGAAATCAAAAGCTTTACAAACAAGCAAAAGCTAAGAGAATTCAGCACCACCAAACCAGCTCTACAACAAATGCTAAAGGAACTTCTCTAAGTGGGAAAGACAAGAGAAGAAAACGACCTACAAAAACAAACACAAAACAATTAAGAAAATGGTCATAGGAACATACATTTGAATAATTACCTTAAACGTGAATGGATTAAATGCTTCAACCAAAAGACACAGGCTTGCTGAATGGATACAAGAACAAGACCCATATATATGCTGTCTACAAGAGACCCAATTCAGACGTAGGGACACATACAGACTGAAAGTGAGGGGATGGAAAAAGACATTCCATGAAAATGGAAATCAAAAGAAAGCTGGAGTAGCAATACTCATATTAGATAAAATAAACTTTAAAATAAAGAATGTGCAAGAGACAAGGAAGGACACTACATAATCACAAAGGGATCAATCCAAGACGAAGATATAACAATTATAAATATATATGCACTCAACATAGGAGCACCTCAACACATAAGGTAACTGCTAACAGCTATAAAACAGGAAATCGACAGTAACATAATAATAGTGGGGGAATTTAACAACTCACTTACACCAATGGACAGATCATCCAGGCAGAAAATTAATAAGGGAACACAAGATTTAAATGACACATTAGGCCAGATAGATTTAATTGATATTTATAGAATATTCCATCCAAAAACAGCAGGTTACACATTCTTCTCAAGTGCGCACAGAACATTCTCCAGGATAGATTATATCCTAGGTCAGAAATCAAGCCTCAGTAAATTTAAGAAAACTGAAATCATCTCAAGCATCTTTTCTGACCACAACACTATGAGATTAGAACCCAATTACAGGGAAAAAAACGTAACAAACACATAGAGGCTAAACAATACGTTACTAAATAAACAAGAGATCACTGAAGAAAGCAAAGAGGAAATCAAAAAATACCTAGAGAGAGATGACAATGAAAACATGACGATTCAAAACCTATGAGATAGGGCTTCCCTGGTGGCGAGGTGGTTGAGAGTCTGCCTGCCAATGCAGGGGAGGTGGGTTCGTGCCCAAGTCCAGGAGGATCCCACATGCCGCGAAGCAGCTGGGCCTGTGAGCCATGGCCGCTGAGTCTGCGCATCCGGAGCCTGTGCTCTACAATGAGAGAGGCCACAACAGTGAGAGGCCCGCGTACCACACACACAAAAAAGGAGCTCCAGAGACAGGTGCGGAGCTGACAAAGAGACAAGAGACTTTTCTTGCCTCTTTGTTTCCTGGTAGGCAAGGAGACGGGTTTAAGCACACCGCATAAAGGAGCTCCAGAAACGGGCACGGACAGCCGAAGAGACAAGAGACTTTTTCTTGCCTCTTTGTTTCCTGCTGTGAGAGGGGAGGGGATTAAGCACGCCACTAAAGGAGCTCCGGAAGTGGGTGTGAGATGCAACTATCAGTGTGGACCCCAGAAACAGGCATGAGATGCTAAGGCTGCTGCTGCTGCTAACAAGAAGCCTGCGTGCGAGCACAGGTCACTCTCCATACCTCCCCTCCTGGGAGCCTGTGCAACCCGCCACTGCCAGGGTCCCGCGACACAGGGAAAATTCTCCAGGAGAAGGCATGGCGCACCTCAGGCTGGTGTAACATCATGCAAGCCTCTGTGGCCGCAGGATCACCCCGCATCTGTACCCCTCCCTCCCCCCAGCCTGAGTGAGTCAAAGCCCCTGAATCAGCTTCTCCTTTAACCCCGTCCTGTCTGAGTGAAGAGCAGACACCCTCAGGCGACCTATGAGCAGAGGTGGGCCCAAGTCTAAAGCTGAACCCTGGGAGCTTTCGAACAAAGAGGAGAGGGGGAGGTCTCTCCCAGGAGCCTCAGAAGCAGCGGATTAAATTTTCACAATCAACTTGAAGTGCCCTGCATCTGTGGAATATCTGAATAGACAGCAAATCATCTTAAATTGAGGAGGTGGACTTTGGGAGCAGGATATATTATTATTTTCCCCTTTTTCTCTTCTTGTGAGTGTGTATATGTGTGCTGCTGTGTGAGATTTTGTCTGTATAGCTTTGCTTTCACCACTTGTCTTAGGGTTCTGACTGACCCTTTTTTGTTTCTTTGGTTGGTTTTTCTTTTTTTTTTACTTAAAAAAATTTTTTCTACTTAATAATTATTTTTTATTTTAAGAATTTTATTTTATCCTACTTTATTTTATCTTTTCTTTCTTCCTTTCTTTCTTTCTTCCTTTCTTCCTTCCTTTCTTTCTTCCTTCCTTCTTTCCTTCCTCCCTTTCTTCCTGCCTTTCTTCCTCTTTTCCTTCCTTCATTTCTTCCTCCATTTCTTCCTCCATTTCTTCCTCCCTTCCATCCTTTCTTCCTTCTGTCCTTCCTTCCTTCCTTTCCTCCTTTCTTCTTTCCTTCCTTTCTTCCTTCCTTCCTTCCATCCTTCCTTCCTTCCTTTCTTTCCTTTCTATTTTTTTCTCCCTTTTATTCAGAGCCGTGTGGATTAAAGGCTCTTTGTGCTCCAGCCAGGCATCAGGGCTGTGTCTCTGAGGTGGAAGAACCAACTTCAGGACATTCAGGACACTGGTCCACAAGAGACCTCCCAACTCCAAGTAATATCAAATAACGAAAATCTCCCAGAGATCTCCATCTCAACGCAAAGACCCAGCTTCACTCAACAGCCAGCAAGCTACAGTGCTGGACAACCTATGCCCAACAACTAGCAAGACAGGACTACAGCCCCAGCCATTAGCAGAGAGGCTGCCTAAAATCATAAGAAGGCTACCGACACCCCAAAACACACCACCAGACGAGGACCTGCCCACCAGAAAGACAAGACCCAGCCTCATCCACCAGAACACAGGCATTAGTCCGTCCAACCAAGAAACCTACTCCACCCACTGAACCAACCTTAGCCACTGGGGACAGACACCAAAAACAACGAGAACTACAAGCCTGCAACCTGCAAAAAGGAGACTCCAAACACACTAAGCAAAATGAAAAGACAGAAAAACACACATCAGTTGAAGGAGCAAGGTAAAAACCCACCAGACCTAACAAATGAAGAGGAAATAGGCAGTCTACGTGAACAAGAATTCAGAATAATGTTAGTAAAGATGATTCAAAATCTTGGAAATAGAATAGACAAAATGCAAGAAACATTTAACAAGGACCTAGAAGAAATAAAGAGGAAGCAAGCAACAAAGATAAAACACAATAAATGAAATTAAAAATACTCTAGATGGGATCAATAGCAGAATAACTGAAGCAGAAGAACAGGTATGTGACCTGGAAGACAAAAATAGTGGAAATAACTACTGCAGAGCAGAATAAAGAAAAAAGAATGAAGAGAACTGAGGACAGTCTCAGAGACCTCTGGGACAACATTAAACACACCAACCTTCGAATTATAGGGGTCCCAGAAGAAGAAGAGAAAAAGAAACGACTGAGAAAATATTTGAAGAGATTATAGTTGAAAACTTCCCTAATATGGGAAAGGAAATAGTTACTCAAGTCTCGGAAGCACAGAGAGTCCCATACAGGATAAATCCAGGGAGAAACACGCCAAGACACATGTTAATCAAACTGTCAAAAATTAAATACAAAGAAAACATATTAAAAGCAGCAAGGGAAAAACAACAAATAACAAACAAAGGAATCCCCATAAGGTTAACAGCTGAACTTTCAGCAGAAACACTGAAGGCCAGAGAGAGTGGCAGGACATATTTAAAGTGTTGAAGGAGAAAATCCTACAACCAAGATTACTCTACCCAGCAAGGATCTCATTCAGATTTGATGGAGAAATTAAAACTTTCACAGACAAGCAAAAGCTGAGAGAGTTCAGCACCACCAAATCAGCTTTACAACAAATGCTAAAGGAACTTCTCTAGGCAAGAAACACAAGAGAAGAAAAAGACCTACAAGAACAAACTCGAAACAATTAAGTAAATGGTAATAGGAACATACATATCAATAATTACCTTAAATGTAAATGGATTAAATGCTCCCACCAAAAGACACAGACTGGCTGAATGGATACAAAAACAAGACCCATATATATGCTGCCTACAAGAGACCCACTTCAGACCTAGGGATACATACAGACTGAAAGTGAGGGGGTGGAAAAAGATATTCCATGCAAATGGAAATCAAAAGAAAGCTGGAGTAGAAATTCTCATATCAGACAAAATAGACTTTAAAATAAAGACTGTTACAAGAGACAAAGAAGGACACCACATCATGATCAAGGGATCAATCCATGAAGAAGATATAACAATTGTAAATACTTATGCATCCAACATAGGAGCACCTCAATACATAAGGCAAATACTAACAGCCATAAAAGGGGAAACCAATAGAAACACAATCACAGTAAGGGACTTTAAGTTCCCACTTTTACCAATGGACAGATCATCCAAAATGAAAATAAATAAGGAAACACAAGCTTTAAATGATACACTAAACAAGATGGACTTAATTGATATTTTTAGGACATTCCATTCAAAAACAACAGAATAAACTTTCTTCCCAAGTGCTCATGGAACATCCTCCAGGATAGATCATATCTTGGGTCACAAATGTAGCCTTGGCAAATTTAAGAAAATTGAAATTGTATCAAGTATCTTTTCCAACCACAACACTATGAGACTAGATATCAATTACAGGAAAAGATCTGTAAAAAATACAAACACATGGAGGCTAAACAATACACTACTTATTAATGAAGTGATCACTGAAGAAATCAAAGAGGAAATCAAAAAATACTTAGAAACAAATGACAATGGAGACACGATGACCCAAAACCTATGGGATGCAGCAAAAGCAGTTCTAAGAGAGAAGTTTATAGCAATACAATCCTACCTTAAGAAACAGGAAACATGTCAAATAAACAACCTAACTTTGCATCTAAAGAAATTAGAGAAAGAAGAACAAAAAAAAACCCAAATTTAGCAGAAGGAAAGAAATCATAAAGATCAGATCAGAAATAAATGAAAAAGAAATGAAGGAAACAATAGCAAAGATCAATAAAACTAAAAGCTGGTTCTTTGAGAAGATAAACAAAATTGATAAGCCATTAGCCAGAGTCATCAAGAAAAAAAGGGAGAAGACTCAAATCAATAAAACTAGAAATGAAAAAGGAGAGGTAAAAATGGACACTGCAGACATACAAAAGATTATGAGAGATTACTACAAGCAACTGTATGCCAATAAAGTGGACAACCTGAAAAAAATGGAAAAATTCTTAGATATGCACAAGCTGCCAAGACTGAACCAGGAAGAAATAGAAAATATGAATAGACCAATCACAAGCACTGAAATTGAAACAGTGATTAAATATCTTCCAACAAACAAAAGCTCAGGACCAGATGGCTTCACAAGCGAATTCTATCAAATATTTAAAGAAGAGCTAACACCTATCCTCTCAAACTCTTCCAAGAGATGGCAGAGGGAGGAACACTCCCAAACTCATTCTATGAGGCCACCATGACCCTGATACCAAAACCAGACAAAGACATCACAAAGAAAGAAAACTAGAGCCAATATCGCTGATGAACATAGATGCAAAAACCCGCAACAAAACACTAACAAACAGAAACTAACATCAGATTAAAAGGATCATACAGCATGATTAAATGAGGTTTATTCCAGGAATGCAAGGATTCTTCAATATACACAAATCAATCAACGTGATACACCATATCAACAATCTGAAGCTGAAAAACCATATGATCATCTCAATAGATGCAGAGAAAGCTTTTGGCAAAATTCAACACCCATTTATGATAAAAACCCGACAGAAAGTAGGCATAGAGGGAACTTACCTCAACATAATAAAGGTCATATATGACAAACCCACAGCCAACACCATTCTCAATGGTGAAAAACTGAAACCATTTCCACTAAGATCAGGAACAAAACAAGGTTGCCCACTCTCACCACTCTTATTTAGCATAATTTTGGAAGTTCTAGCCAAAGCAATCAGAGAAGAAAAAGAAATAAAAATCAGAAAAGAAGAAGTAAAGCTGCCACTGTTTGCAGAAGACATGATACTATACACAGAGCATCCTAAGGATGCTACCAGAAAACTACTAGAGCTAATCAATGAATTTGGTAAGGTAGCAGGATACAAAATTAATGCACAGAAATCTCTGGCATTCTTATACACTAATGATGAAAAATCTGAGAGTGAAATTAAGAAAACACTCCCATTTACCATTGCAACAAAAAAAAATAAAATATCTAGGAATAAACCTACCTAAGGAGATTTGTCTCCTTAGACTTGTCACTTAGATTTGTCTCCAATAGACTTGTATGCAGAAAACTATAAGACAATGATGAAAGAAATTAAAGATGATACAAATAGATGGAGAGATATACCATGTTCTTGGATTGGAAGAATCAACATTGTGAAAATGACTCTTCTACACAAAACAAACTACAGATTCAATGCAATCCCTATGAAACTACCAATGGCATCTTGTACAGAACTAGAACAAAAATTTTCACAATTAATATGGAAACCCCAAAGACCCCGAATAGCCAAAGCAATCTTGAGAACGAAAAATGGAACTGGAGGAATCAGGCTCCCTGACTTCAGATTATACTACAAAACTACAGTAATCAATGCAGTATGGTAAAGGCACAAGAACAGAAATATAGATCAATGGAACAGGATAGAAAGCCGAGATAAACCCACCCACATATGGTCACCTTATCTTTGATAAAGGAGGCAAGAATATACAGTGGAGAAAAGACAGCTTCTTCAATAAGTGGTGCTGGGAAAACTGGATTGGTACATGTAAAAGAATGAAAGTCGAACACTCCCTAACACCATACACAAAAATAAACTTAAAATTGGTTAAAGAGCTAAATGTAAAGCCAGACACTATCAAACTCTTAGAGGAAAACATAGGCAGAACACTCTATGACATAAATCACAGCAAGATCCTTTCTGACCCATCTCCTAGAGAAATGGAAATAAAAACAAAAATAAACAAATCGGACCTTATGAAACTTAAAAGCTTTTGCACAGGTAAAGGAAACCATAAAGACCAAAAGACAACCCTCAGAATGGGAGAAAATATTTGCAAATGAAGCAACTGACAAAGGATTAATTTCCAAAATTTATAAGCAACTCATGCAGCTCAATAACAAAAAGACAAACAACCCAATCCAAAAATGGGCAGCAGAACTAAATAGACATTTCTCCAGAGAAAATATACAGATTGCCAACAAACACATGAAAGGATGCTCAACATCATTAATCATTAGAGAAATGCAAATCAAAACTACAATGAGATATCATCTCACACTGGTCAGAATGGCCATCATCAAAAAATCTAGAAACAATAAATGCTGGAGAGGGTGTGGAGAAAAGGGAACCGTCTTGCACTGCTGGTGGGAATGTAATTTGATACAGCCACTATGGAGAACAGTATAGAGGTTCCTCAAAAAACTACAAATAGAACTACCATATGACCCAGCAATCCCACTACTGGGCATATACCCTGAGAAAACCATAATTCAAAAAAAGTCATGTACCAAAATGTTCATTGAAGCTCTATTTACAATAGCCAGGACATGGAAGCAACTTAAGTGTCCATCAACAGATGAATGGATAAAGAAGATGTGACACATATATACAATGGAATATTACTCAGCCATAAAAAGAAATGAAACTGAGTTATTTGTAGTGAGGTGGATGTAACTGGTGTCTCTCATACAAAGTAAAGTTAGTCAGAAGGAAAAAAACAAATATCGTATGCTAATGCATATATATGGAATCTAAGAAAAAAAAATGTCATGAAGCGACTGGGGGTAGGATGGGAATAAAACACAGACCTACTAGAGCATGGATTTGAGGATATGGGGAAGGGGAAGGGGAAGCTGTGACGAAGTGAGAGAGTGGCAGGGACATATATACACTACCAAATGTAGGGTGGATAGCTAGTCGGAAGCAGCCACATGGCACAGGGAGATAAACTAAGTGGTTTGTGACCAACTAGATGGGTGTGATAGGGAGGGTGGGAAGGAGGGAGATGCAAGAGGGAAGAGATATGGGAATATATGTATATGTATAACTGATTCACTTTGTTTTAAAGCAGAAACTAACACAACATTGTAAAGCGATTATACTACAATAAAGATGTTAAAAACAAAAATACTAGCAAACAGAATCCTACAGCATATTAAAAGGATCATACATCATGATCAAGTGGGATTTATCCCAGGGATGCACGTATTCTTCTATATATGCAAATCAATCAATGTGATATACCTTATTAACAAATTGAAGAAGAAAAAAACATATGATCATCTCAATAGATGCAGAAAAAGCTTTTGACAAAATTCAACATCCATTTATGATAAAAACTCTCCAGAAAGTGAGCATAGAGGTAACCTACCATAACATAATTAATGCCATATATGACAAACCCACAGCAAAACATCATTCTCAATGGTGAAAAACTGAAAGCTTTTCCTCTAAGATCAGGAACAAGATGAGGATGTCCACTCTCACCACTATTATTCAACATAGTGTTGGAAGTCCTAGCCACGACAGTCAGAGATGAAAAGAAATAAAAGTAATACAAATTGGGAAAGAAGAAGTGAAACTGTCACTGTGTACAGATGACATGATACTATACACAGAGAATCCTAACGACACCACCAGAAAACTACTAGAGCTAATAAATGAATTTAGTAAAGTTGCAGGATACAAAATTAATACGCAGAAATCTCTTGCATTCATATACACTAATGTTGAAAAATCAGAAATAGAAATTAAGGAAACACTCCCATTTACCACTGCAACAAAAAGCATAAAATACCTAGGAATAAACCTACCTATGGAGACAAAAGACCTTTATGCAGAAAACTATAAGACACTAATGAAAGAAATTAAAGATGATACAAATAGATGGAGCAATATACCATGTTCTTGGATTGGAAGAATCAATATTGTGAAAATGACTATACTACCCAAAACAATCAATCTACCAATTCAATGCAATCCTTATCAAACTACCAGCGGCATTTTTTTACAGAACTAGAACAAAAAAAAAATCTTAAAATTTGTATGAAGACACAAAAGACCCTGAATAGCCAAAGCGGTTTTGAGGGAAAAAACGGAGCTGGAGGAATCAGACTCCCTGACTTCAGACTATACTACAAAGCTACAGTAATCAAGACAATATTATACTGGCACAAAAACAGAAATATAGAGCAATGGAACAGGATAGAAAGCCCAGAGATAAACCCACGCACCTATGGTCAACTAATCTATGACAAAGGAGGCAACAATATACAATGGAGAAAAGACTGTCTCTTCAATAAGTGATGCTGGGAAAACTGGACAGCTACATGTAAGAGAATGAAGTTAGAACACTCCTTAACACCATACACAAAGATAAACTCAAAATGGATTTGGGATCTCAATGTAAGAACGTACACTGTAAATCTCTTAGAGGAAAACATAAGAAGAACACTCTTTGACATAAATCCAGAAAGATCTTTTTTGATCCACCTCCTAGAGTAATGGAAATAAAAACAAAAATAAACAAATGGGACCTACTGAAACTTAAAAGTTTTTTCACAATAAAAGAAACTACAAACAAGATGAAAAGACAACCTTCAGAATAGGAGAAAATATTTGCAAATGAATCAACAGACAATTAATCTCCAATATATATAAACAGCTCATGCAGTTGAATATTAAAAAAACAAACAACCCAATCCAAAAATGGGCAGAATACCTAAATAGACATTTCTCCAAAGAAGACATACAGATGGCCAAGAAGCACATGAAAAGCTGCACAACATCACTAATTAGAGAAATGCAAAACAAAACTACAATGAGGTATCACCTCACACCAGTTAGAATGGGCATCGTCAGAAAATCTATAAACAACAAATGCTGTAGAGGGTGTGGAGAAAAGAGAACCCTCTTGCACTGTTGGTGGGAATGTAAATTGATACAGCCACTATGGAGAACAGTATGGAGGTTCCTTTAAAAACTAAAAATAGAGTTACCATATGATCCAGCAATCCCACTACTAGGCATATACCCAGAGAAAACCATAATTCAAAAAGACACATGCACCCCAATGTTCATTGCAGCATTATTTACAATAGGCAGATCATGGAAGCAACCTAAATGCCCATCAACAGACGAATGGATAAAGAATATGTGGTACATATATACAATGGAATATTACTCAGCCATAAAAAGGAATGAAATTGGGTCATATATAGAGATGTGTTTGGATCTAGAGACTGTCATACACAGTGAAGTAAGTCAGAAAGAGAAAAACAAATATTGTATATTAATTCATATATGTGGAACTTAGAAAAATGGTACAGATGAACCAGTTTGCAGGGCAGAAATTGAAACACAGATGTAAAGAACAGATGTATGGACACCAAGGGGGGAAAGTTGCGTGAGGGAGAGGGAGGTGGTGTGACGAATTGGAAGATTGGGATTGACATATATACACTAATATGTATAAAATTGGTACCTAATAAGAACCTGCTGTATAAAAGTAAATAAAATAAAATTCCAAATTTCCAAAAAAAAAAAAGAAATGTTGACAGTAAAGGGATGAATAAAACATGAGCCAAATAATAATTGAAAGGAAGATTACACAGTAACATATATTAAACTAATAAACAGTAAATTAACAGTATAGTGGGAAAATGACAGAATGATATAATAGTTATGATCCCGCCTCTCAATATATAAATTAAAAATTTAGCAGAATAACTAGGAAAAATTTAAATATACATTATCATAATTGGACATTTTAACACATGTCTTTCCTGAGACATCAATTTAGTCAAACATTATTAAGAATAGAAATTTGAACAGAATAAATAATCAACATGCCTGATAGATAGGCATATACCCCCATACCTGTAATTTAGATAATATATTTTTTTCAAAGGACCATTTACAAAAATGAACATTTTTTATAAAAGTTTCTTTGAATAAATGTGTATATATGAATATATAAAATGTATTTCATTGAACTTATACATCTGAAAATAATTGACAAACAATTTAAGAGAAAAATTAGCAAAAGATATTAACAGGCAGTTTTAAGGAGACAATGTCTCTGGTCAATAAACATGTGAAAAGTTGTTCATTCATTAAAAAGGTGCAAATTTAAATAAGGTGAAATTCCCTGTCCATCAGTTTGGCAAAAATTATATTACTATCCAATTTGCTGGTGAGCAGAAAAAAGAACTGGGAAATTTATATAATATCATGAGGGAATACTGGAGCAAATACTTTGAAAGAAATTGTTAATATCTATTAGAGCTGAAAATATTCAATGGCCTAGTGACTCTGACTTATAAACTCTAGAAAAGTGTATAAATATATATATGTGTGTGTGTGTGTACGTGTGTGTGTGAAAATATATAGATATATATCTAGAAAATATATATATATTCACATTGCAAATCAGAACATACACATGCATACTCATGCACATAACTGAAATAATTTCATAATACAATACATATACTTTTACATGCCTATTTGATAGAATTTTATTCTACTCTACTCTATTCTATCCTATTCTATTCCATTCTATCCCATCCATTTTACTCTCCACTGTACTTCAATCCAATCCATTCCATTCTGGTCACAAGCCATTCAGTTGATTTTAAAACACCAATTGATCATGTCCCTTAATTTGAAAATCATCCTGTTAGAAAAATTCCCACACATGCTTAGAATCGCCCAAAGGTATCTGCAATAATGAAATGTGTGATCAGTCTAAATGTTATTAAGTCAAAGCATGGATAGATAAATAATTATACAATCATACAAAGGAATTCTCTGGAGGAGCTGGACTCCTAATTTACCTGGGACAGTCCCTATTTCCTCCTATTATCTCTTTATCCCACCTGGTTGGTTCTCTCTTCCACTGTCAAATGTGTCAAAGTATGGAATGATAAAGTCAGTGCCAGCTTTTGGGGCATGTTACCAGAACAGTCATTGAAGGTGCCACTTTCAGATGGGCTGCATTCTTGGAGCTTAATGCTTGCAGTGACTGTCTTGAAATTCTTTTTTTTTTTTTTTTTTTTAAATTTATTTATTTATTTATTTTTGGCTGTGTTGGGTCTTCGTTTCTGTGCGAGGGCTTTCTCTAGTTGTGGCAAGCGGGGGCCACTCTTCATCGCTTTGCGCAGGCTTCTCACTATCGCGGCCTCTCTTTGTTGCGGAGCACAGGTTCCAGACGCGCAGGCTCAGTAGTTGTGACTCACGGGCCCAGTTGCTCCGCAGCATGTGGTATCTTCCCAGACCAGGGCTCGAACCCGCGTCCCCTGCATTAGCAGGCAGACTCTCAACCACTGCGCCACCAGGGAAGCCTGAAATTCTTAATTGTATCATCCTTGAATTAGTATTTTTGAAATGAAGTTGAGGTAACAATGGGATATGTGTGGGGTAGAGGTTTGGAGACTTGGATCCTATATGGTCCTACCTCATGCCCCCTCCTCACCTTCCTGGGTATAACTTGGCTCCCTGTTTCTCTACCTGCTGGTGTCATGGGTCCCACCTGGCCCCCTACTCTCTGTTACTGTTCATTTTTTTAAAAATTTTATATAATTTTTAAAGGTTATACTCCATTTTCAGTTATTACACAATATTGGCTATATTCTCCATGTTGTACAATACATCCTTGATCCTATTATATACCCAATAGTTTGTACCTCCCACTCCCTCACCCCTATATTGCCTGACCTCCTCACTAGTAACTCTATATCTTGGAGTTTGCTTCTTTTTGTAGTTGTTGTGGTCATTAGTTTGCTGTATTTTTTAGATTCCACTTGTAAGTGTGTAAGTGATATCATACAGTATTTGTTTTTGTCTGACTTGTTTCACTTAGCATAATGCCCTCCAAGTCCATCCATGTTGCTGCAAATGGCAAAATTTTGTTCATTTTATGGTTGAGTGGTTTTCCATTATATATATATATAAATTTTATATATATATAAAATACCACATCTTCTTTATCCATTCCTCTGTTGATAGACACTTAGGTTGCTTCCATATCTTGGCAATTGTAAATAATGCCATTGTGAACATTGGGGTTCATGTATCTATTCGAATTAGTGTTTCTGTTTTTTTCAGATATATTCCCAGGAGTGGAATTGCTGGGCCATATAGTAGTTCTATTTTCTGTTTTTGAGAAATATCCATACTGTTTTCCACAGTGACTGCACCGATTTACATTCTCACCAACAGTGTACAACAGTTCCCTTTTCTCCACTTTCTCTGCAACATTTGTTATTTGTGTTCTTTTTGAAGATACCCATTCTGACATGTGTGAGGTGATATCTCACTGTGGTTTTGATTTGCATTTCCCTGATGATTAACTATGCTGGGCATTTTTTTATGTGCCTGTTGGCCATCTGAAGATGCTCAACCTGCCACTGTCCATTAACTGCTGCCATGCTCTGTCCGAGGTCCAGGGATGGTTGGGGTCAGCTGAGTGTTCCGTGATGTTCTGGGCTGAGATATGGCACAGAACAACTAATGAGCTTCTTGTCCAACCCTGATCCATGTAGGAGCACAGAGGTTGAAATCCTGTAGGAGTTGCCTGTCAGCTGGGACTTGCAGCATCAAGCCTATGAGAAGGAGAGGTGCCTGAGAAGGGAAATAACTCCATTCCTGAAGAAAAACAGCATTAAATAGCAAATATAATACACCATGGCAGATAAGGAAAAAAATGTAGAAGAAAGACCAATTTTACATTTTAGTATCCTTTATGGTCCCTCCCCTCTTTTTTCCCCACTTTTTGAATAAGGTCCCAACAGACTTTGTAACTAGGCCTGGGTAAATTATATTATCACCCTAATAATATTTTATTCTTTCACAGATAAATGAGAAGCCATTAAACTGTTTTTATCAAGGAATGGCATAGTCAGATTTACATCCTAGAAGGTAGACCCTTTAACTTCTGTTCCTGCTGTGAGTTCTAGTGTCTGTCAACCCCACCTGAATGCTGTGTGCTAATACAATCATGCTTAAGCATTGGTTTTCAATTATTATGTACATATTGTAATCACATTATAAACTTGAACCACTAGAAGTCAAAAAGGGAAAGAAAAAGAGCAATCTTCTGCCACTTGTCCTGTCTTCTTCCTAATCTGTGTCCACCCCCCTCAGGTGTTTCTCTCCACCTCTGATTGTCATCCATTTGAGCCCTTCTTGTGTGGGTGAAGGATCCTTTTGCAGCACTGCACGTGGTACACTTAGTGTACATTCAGGTGATTACTTTTGTTGATTAGTTTTGTCAACTCCTCTCATCCTTTCAGCAAATTTAGTTGGATCACCTTGAGGGTACTTCAGTTTTAATTTAAATTCATTTTTTAACTTGCTTGTACCCTTTGACAGCAGCTATCATTCAATTTGCTCCATAAGATATTCTGCATGTTTATTCTCCCTTTTTTTCCCCTAAGATATATTGAGTTCAAAAAGAAAATCATAAAATAGGACTGAAAGGTGGCTTCCCGAGGTTATTACATGCCTTCCCTCTTCAGAAGGACTGCAAGGAAACCACCTCTGAGGAAGGAAGCCTTATACTATTTCCAGAGATTTCTGGAGAAAGGCAAATCACAGGCTCCCTCCATACTCCTTTCAGGGTTAAGAGGCCTGTCAGGGAATTTTTCTTATATCTAAACTAAATCTAGCTTAATGTTCCATTTAGGGCAGGCAAAGTACACAGTGTTCATTTAATAGTCGAACTAAGGCTTTCTTTTTGCTCTGACATGCCCCAAGGTATTTTAGGATGGTGGTTGGATATGTCAGAGAGAAAATAGGTTTTATGTTATTTGGTCTGAATTTCCATTAGGTTCCTATTTGTCTGGACAAACAGGCAGGAGTGCCCATCTTTAAATAATGAGCTCAGAGTTACCTGGGGAATTACTTACCAATGAGTGTTACCTTCAGGATGAGAAAAAATAGCTAATAAAATCATTCCTGAGGGTTATAAAACCTCAGTGTGTAGTATGTACAGCTTCAGCCTGGATAAATCATGCCTTTCTAATCTATTTGGAATTTTTGAAAGAGTTAACAAAATAGTGAAGTGTAGAGAAGTAGTAGGTATTAAATATTTAGACATTCAAAAGGCTTTTGATCAGGCACCTACCCAGAGACATTTAGGATCCATTTCAGCCTTATGTAAGGCCCAAGAGGTGAGAAGTAAATTTTTTTCTTATAAAAACTTGGAGTTTAAAAAAATGGATAACAATGAAAATGAAAAGTAGGAATAAATGATGCTATTAGCCTGAAGGGAGGTTAACAAGAAGGTGACCCAGGGAATGGTACTGGAACTGGATTTCTTATATATGTTAACATCAATCAATCTGGTAAGCCTTCTGAATAATGAGCTTGCAAAACATGTGGGTAACAGTGAACTATTAGCTTAATCAGGGGAACTCCAGAAGAACCCAACAAAAAATAGGTAGTAAAATAATCTTTTGTCAGATAAAATTGAGCCAAGACAAGAGAATGACACTTCATGTTATAAAGAATAACTTTAGCTACTGATGCACTCTGGTGGATTTTGAATTAACTATAACCTTTCAGGAGAAAGGTCTAATAGTCATTATGAATATCTCAGTAAACGTATCTGCTCACAGCAGAAAGACTCTAGGAAAAGTGTACAGAAGTGCAAGTGAAATGATTAGATGCATGTGAGAAATGATGGAAAAGGCCAGGATTATTTCATTTGGCAAGGAGAGAAAGAGGAAATTTGCTAGAAGAGGGTAAAAAGTGAAATGTTAAAAGAAAAAGTCTAGTTGAGTACACTTCCTCACTCTTTCTTGCAATACTAAGCATTCAAGTGAATTTAGATAACACAAAATCTAAATGAGAAGAAGGGAAAATGCTTATGTAATTCATAGTTAACATTAACAGCTCCCTGCATGGAATGTCATTGAGCCAGATACCATCTACTGAGCAATGTGTATCACCTGGGATACACATTCACAGGGGTGAGCTGAGATTAAACTTTCTCCATAAGATCCTATTAGAGACGGTGTGTGAATGTGTATACTAAGTGGCTTTTCAGTCGCTCTCATATTTGAATTAATTTATGTGTCTGTCTCTCTCATTAGGCTATGTATTCCTAGAAAGCAGGGATTTTTGTCTTACACACCCTTGTGTCTTTCCCCCTTTCCTTTTTGGTGTCTAGTAATATGCTTTCTTCTGTGGGGCACTCAGGAGGTACTTATGTGTGGCTTGAGAAGTGGGAGGGTTGAACAAAGGAAGCGATGATTTTCTTCCTAGAGTCTACCTTGTCTACACCACTCCCACCAAATGTCTATTTAACTCCAATTATGCCCATCCAGCAGCAATGAAAGTTGAAGAGAAGACTTCAGAGAAAGGAAAGGAAGCAGGGAAGAAGGGTTGGGAGATTTTAATAATTATTAACAAACTATCATGTACCAGGAACTTTGCTATGCATTTTGTCGTGTCTTTTTATCAATGCCTTAAAAAGCAGTTATTTTAGGGACTAGTCACCATTGTTTGGCAGAGGAAATGTTGTTTCTAAATTCCTTCCCTGCTCTGCCCCTGGTCCACTCCCGAGAATACAAAAGGGCTCAAGGAGCTGAGCTTTACTGTTTTTCTTGGAAGCTCTCTACCTGAGAAAAACATAATATAGAACAAATAGGATGTATAACACAGAATATGTATATATACAAAATAGAATATATATATATATATATACATATGTGTGTGTGTATGTGTATAGAGAGAGAGACAGAGAGACAGAGAATGAAAGCAAGACAGAGAGAGAGGGAGAGAGGGAAAGATTTTAAGGAATTGGCACATGTGACTGTGGAGGCGGCTAGAGAGGAGACCCAGGAAAGAGTTGCAGTTTGAATCCAAAGACCATCTGCTGGCAGAATTCCCTCTTGCTCCAGGGCAGTTAGTCTTTTTTTTTTTTTTTTTTCAGTAAGGATTTTTGGATGGGCCCACCCACATTTTGGAGAGTAGTCAGTTTTACTCAAAGACTACTGATTTAAATGTTGGTCTCATCTGAAAAAAGAATACCTTCACAGAAACACCTAGAATAATGTTTGACCAAATATCTGTTTAAGTTGACACACAAAATTGCCCATCACAGTATGGCTATCATACGCAGTCATTGGTGGGGAGCAGTTGACAGGAGGTGTGGCCTGGGCGTGAAGGCAGTAGGGGATAGAGGCAGTGCAGCAGCAGCTGGGTCCCCCGTCAGTTACTATCTCTGCAGAAGATCTGAGCAGCTTCACACACACTAAAGCAGTGATCAAGGCAGCACCAGAAGAGCTGTCTAGTATGTAACTATAAGCAGGTGCCACAGATTTGAACAAAAGCAACAGACGGGCGAATGAGACCAAGAGAGCACCAAACAATTAGCCATGAATGAGGCAAAACGCTGGAGCCGAAAAGAGAGTAGAAAATCAAGGAGTGGCAGGATGAGCAAAAACTATCGTAAAACAGGCATCATGCAAGGTATTTCAAATGTAGAGTCTCATCTACTCTCTAAAATGTAATTAAGCATAAATTAATATCATTGTGAAAAGAAGACACTGAAGCTCAGAGAGACAATGTAACTTGGACAAATTCATCTGACTATCAGTAAGGAAGCCAGATTTAGAATTTCTCTTCCTGACCTTAAATCTCATTGCTTTCTACTCTGATACTAACTTTCTTATCTGTCTCAGGACCATGAGAACTAACTATTGAGTGAAGAACCAGGTAAGGGTTCGCAGAAGCAAAACATCTTTGGTATGAAGCAAACCGTCTGCCTCAGCTGAAAAGCATCTTAATATATTTCCTACTGAGGCAACTTCCAGTCCCCAGGGGAAGTCCAGTCTCAGGTCTACATGTGAAAACAAGAAAGTAGTAGATTCAGTCAGGGGAAGCAGTGGGTATGAGGGCAGAGGCATGAGCTGATCCCAACACATCTTTGCAAAATGGGAATGAACTATCAGAAACAGAAGGCAGTTTTCCTTTGAAAGTCTGTCACATTCACAATGAGGGTGATAAAAGACTTTGCTTTCTTGCCTTTTAGGTAACTTCAATATGGCCAGACTTTGAAATCTAATACTGTACTGAATTTTGTATTGAATGTGGTGGTG
Organism: Kogia breviceps; assembly: GCF_026419965.1. Taxonomy (NCBI): domain Eukaryota; kingdom Metazoa; phylum Chordata; class Mammalia; order Artiodactyla; family Physeteridae; genus Kogia; species Kogia breviceps. Next base: position 129,514,622 of record NC_081310.1, read on the forward strand.
CAATATTGAACTATAAAAGAAGGGGCTGGAACAGTACTTCTCAAATACTTGCTGCTCAGAATCTCTCTGCCCTTTTCCCACTTACAGGTATGATCTTATCTATTGATATTTTCAGTCTGAAAGGGCCCTCTGTCTATTCTATCAGGTTGCCCTATTTTTCATTGCGTAATAGGCTGCATTTTGAAAATGAATAGCCCAAACAACTTCGATATATTGCTATTACAGTGCTGTTCTTTGAAGAAATTCTTCACTTGGCATTTGCACTTTAATCAGACTTCAGGCTGCTGCGACAGCAGCGCCCTTCCATTGCCAGACCCTACCACCACCCAGGCACTGGCTCCTTTGTACATCTCAATGATTTCTGTCATCCTTCATGCCTTGAGTGTCCCTCCTCTATCCTGAGCTGGTAAGGCGCAGCTGGAGTCTTTCTTCTGACCTCTTTCCAGCCATGCCCGTTGCTACCACTCTGCAACAATCAGCAGGCACACTGGGTGGCTGCCTTTATTCATCTCCTTGTGATCTGCCCACCCTTCCTCTCGATGTCCACTTGAAGTGCTTCTGTATCACATGTGCAGGTCCTCATGGGCACTAAATCTAAAGTGAACATGACAGAAGGAGCTATTGGGCGGCCATGAATCTGTGAAAAGCTATTTGTGTTCCCAAAGCAGGTGCTGAAGAGTCAGCCCACTTGTGTAAACACCGAGCACTGAGATGGTGATATTTTAGCTGCATTTTGGAGAATTGCTAAATGAGACTAGTCTGGTGACAGAATGTAATTGTACAGCTTTGAGGAGCATTAACAAGCTACAGTCCAAGTTATAAAAGAAACAAAGGGAATGATATTGTGCGTTGAGTGTCTCGTTGGCTGTGATGGTTGATGACACACACCGAGGCTCCCAGCACCCTGAATACGTAAGGATGATGCTGGCAAAATGAGCACTCAGTCAGTGTGTATTTAATAGAAGTGAATTTAAAAGCAAGGGAAACTGTAGTTCTTAAGCTACTTGTGAAGGACTTGTAGAGTTTTGGATGATAGGGTGAAAATTAAGAACCCTCCCTGCAGACACATGCACACACAAAAACTTACATTATTTTAAGTCGTCCTGTTACCCACCTAAGTTTCTGCCATGATCCTCATTTGAGATTTTCACATACTCGAGATTCTAAAGTTAAAAAAAAAAAAAAAAAAATCTGAAGAAGAACAATGGAGTATCAACAACCAGGGTTACATCCTCTGTGGCAAAAGGTTCATCATCTGACATTTAGATACAACCCCGACATTTACTGTTTATGTGCAAACATTTCTTAACCTCCCTAAAGTTCATCTGAAAAATAAGGATGAAGCATGATTTTTCTTCTCTGTGCTGTTGTGGCATTTAACATGATAATTTATGTGAAATAGTTTATGCAACCTTTCCAGAGAGCATACTATCAATGTTATTATTATTGAGGAAATCTAAGCTAGTTAGTTTTTTTGTTGTTGTTTGCTTGTTTCTTCCTTCTCTTCTTCCTTTTCTTCTTCTCCCTTTTCTTCTGTTTCTTGCTTGATATTTGGTAAAGAAAAAAAAATGTTGTTAGTATTTTATTGGTTGTTCTGTATCCATGAAGTGTCACCAGCAGCAAAAATACGCAGATGTCCCATTAACATCTAACATCTGGGGGGTTGTAGCAGTATGTGTTCCTTAGGTCTCATTGTTTGAACAAAAAGCTTGGCGTCAGAGCTTTCAAGACTGAGATTTGAATACTGCTTCCATTTATTTTAGGAAGGTGACACTAACTCTAGTACAGCTGTACTTTCTAAAGTTTACCCATTTGGAAAATGGAGGTAATAACCTAACAGGATTATTTGTGAATTCAAGAGACACTGTACTTAATATGTTGAAAATTGTAAAGCACTCTGCAAGAATTAGTGACCATTAGAAAATAGACCATTAGAAAATAAAGATGAGGGACTGCCAGTCCCACTGTGCCTTTGCTGCCTGGATATCACGAGGCTGAAATGAGCATTTATTTTTTTTCTGCTCGCTCTCTAATGGAGTCTGAATTGCTCTTCAGATTCCACATTGACCACCACATGTGGGAATGAGAACTCTTACATTCTCTTCTGTCAGTCACAGTGGCTGGCCTGGATTGGGTCAATCAGAGACTTTGCCTAAAATTTTCCAAGTTAGAATTTATGGAACAGGAGCTTTTCCTCTCAAGAAGCCAAGCTAGAAAATTGTTAGTCTGGAGTTTTAAGTGGCCATAGTTCAGCCTCAGGTGGAAAGCTGTTTTGAGAGAGTGAAGCCAACATACAGCAAGAAGCATGGAGAATAGGACACAGAGAATCCAGAAGTGATTTAAACCCTAAAGTCCCAGAAGTTGCCCCAATCCCTGCTTTCTCAAGGCTTGGTTGTTCTAATGTTTCTTTAATTCTGAAATATGTTTCCCTTATCTCATTTTCTAAAGGTACTTTGAGATGGGTTTCTATCACTTGTACACAGTAAAATGCTGACTGACACAGATCTTGCAGGTGCCTTTAGAGAAGGGAGGGGGAACAACTGTCAAAATGATGTCTCCACACACCTAAAGAAAAAAAAAAAAAATCCCTCCATCCCCACTCTGGTCCTAGCTCAACCAAATTCAAGTTTTGTTGCCCATGAAAGCAATATGATTGGTATCATTTGCCTAAGAAGCCAAGAAGATGTTTCTCCACAATTTACAGAATAACCTGTTCCTAACTCCAGAGTTTGTATGGGAAAGCCTTGGGCTCCTTGCACATTCACTGTGCCTCTTGAAGCCAGAATATCTTTAAGAAGGCCAGCGGAGGGAAATGACCTGAATAGAGCAATTTAGGTTGACTGGAGCGCAGACAAGCGCAAGGAAGAGACAACAGCAGGAAAGAAAAGATTTCTGAGCGAAAGTAGCCTGCTACTGTAGGATGCTCTTTTAGCTCATGGAACCCAATAATAATTTCCCCCAAGTTTCATATTTCCTGCCAATTGAGTCCTATAATTATATGTGTAGGGAGGTCTGAATTACTTTGCTTGTCAAAGAGGAGTGTTGTTTATAAGCCGAGAGCTAACATACTACTTTGTCCTCAAGTCAAGAGAAGATGGATCTATCTGAATAGAAATAAGGGAATACCTAAAAACTCCCAGTTAATGCCAAGATAATCTGGAATTTTTAATTTCTCCAAAATCTGATCATAATGTTTTGTTTTAGGTTTCACAAGAATTAATCCTGTCACACTTTAAAATTTGAACTGTGACAAAGCAATATTTCAGTTAAAAAACATCAATCTTGAAAACCAAAACAGTAATGTAAACCTACTACATAATGTGTCACCCTTAAAACACAACAAATACAGAGACTAGGAATAAATATAAAAATGGGCTTGATAATTTTCCCTAAAGCTTGGAAACTTTCTCAGCATGCCACAGAGTATACTACTATTTTATTTCTCAGGGCTATTTAGTAAAAATCTTCTATAAAAATTCCTAAAAGTGATGGTTTTTCATCTCCTCCATCAGTACCTGCTCCTGATGCCTACCCTCTTCTGTTGATACTTTTTTTGTTAACCACTGTATTTATGTTTTCTATATTTGATATTCCAGAACTTTCTTCACGCTTCATAAGGAAGTCACCTAGTCTAAGGGTTTTTGTTTGTTTGTTTCTGTCTCTAGGTATTTAAAAAAACATTTTGTTATGTTAGTCCCTTCTTAGTTTCAAGGATGTCTGAAATTAAATACATTTGTAGAAATGGTTGTTAACTCCTTACTGTTGAACTCATTTTTTCTAGGTACTATTGAATATATGTCTGGAATTAATCTTTAAGGTAATTAACTTTATCATTTGCACATGCCATACCTCATATCCTCACATACTCATTTAAAAAAAACATATTTTAACACTTAATTTTTAACTTTATTTTATAGAAAGTTATTTTTTCCTTTAATTAATTCAAAGGAAACATTTTCTAATTTTCTACTAATATTTATATATACACTTTCCTGGTAACCCTATTCTACTAAACATAGATTTATAAGTGTCAGAACAAACAACTCCTTATATGTGTCATTTAATAGATTTTTATTTTCTACTTCAATTTTCCCTAGATCCACTCAATTTTCTTTAAACAATTAGATATTAAACTTTATCCTTCAAACTATATTGATCTAAATGTGATTCATGTTGTCAATTGAGTTTTTAAAAATTTATCAGCCTGTATTCACACATAATTCAAGATGTGTGTAGTTTCCTAGTCTTCTGACCTTTTGCCCTGCATAATGTATAGTAAATCCATAAGTACACGTAGCATATGTCAGAGTGAATTATTGAACTAAAAATTTAATATATGATCTGAAGAAAATACTACATTTTCACAGAAGGCAAACCATGAATCTCTTTGGGGCAATTCAATTTGACTTCTTTGACTCTTATTTCAAGTATTTTTTCAAGGCATGCTGTTCTATATCTTTTACTTATAAACATATTATTTTGTTGTTAATAAAAGTAAAAGTATTATATAAATGTTAAAGAAGGCCTTCATTTTTCTGCAGAAACTTTAAAATGTACTGCTGTGCAAATGTATGACAACTAGTAGAGTGCTTATATTGGCTAGTATTTGATTTGCTTTGATGTTTTCCAAATCATTCTCCCACAATATACTTTTTTTATATCAATAATACACAAGCACATACCTAAATTAAAATAAAATGGAAGCATGTAAGAAAAAAGTGAATATTCCCTTTTATTCATTATGGCCCCATCTCACACATGTACACACACACCATTATACTGTGTTTAGGTTTGATTTTTTTGTTGTTTGTTTGTTTAGATTCCACCTATAAGTGATACCATACATTACTTGTCTATCTCTCTTATTTCAGTTAATGTAATACCCTCCAGGTTCATTCATGTTGTCACAAAAGGCAGAATCTCCTTTTTTTAATGGCTGACTGATACTCCATTGTGTATGTGTCTGTGTGTGTGTCTCTCTGTGTGTGTATTACACTTGCTCTATCCATTTGTCCATTGTGGGCACTTAAGTTGTTTCTATATCTTGGCTATTGTGAATAATGCAGCAGTGAACATGGGAGAGCAAGGATTACTTTGAGATACTGATTTAGTTTCCTTCAGATATACCCCCAGAAGTCGGACTGCTGGATCATATGGTAGTTTGATTTAAAAATTTTTGAGATACCTCCATACTGTTTTCCATCACAGCTATACCAATTTACATTCCACTAACAGTCCACAAAGGTTTCCTTTTCTCTACATCCTTACCAAAACTATCTCTTGTCATTTTGATAGTAGCCATCCTAACAGGTGTGAGGTGATATCTCATTGTGGTTTTAATTTGAATTTCCTTGATTATTAATGATGTTGAGAACCTTTTTGTGAATCTGTTGGCCATTTGTGTATCTTCTATGGTAATATGTACAGTCAGTTCCCTTTACTTTTTTTTTTTTTTTTTTTTAGTGGTACGCGGGCCTCTCACTGTTGCAGCCTCTCCCTTTGTGGAGCACAGGCTCCAGACATGCAGGCTCAGCAGCCATGGCTCATGGGCCCAGCCACTCCACAGCATGTGGGATCTTCCTGGACGGGGGCACGAACCTGTGTCCCCTGCATCCGCAGACGGATTCTCAACCACTGCACCACAAGGGAAGCCCCCGTTTACATTTTTTAGTCTGGTTATTTGGGTTTTTGCTATTGAGTTGTGAGCCTCTTATATATTTTAGTTATTAATCACTCATCAGATATATGGTTTGTAAATATTTTCTTCATTCCATAGATTGCCTTTTCATTGTGTTGTTGTTTCTTTTGCTGTGCAGAAGCTTTTTAGTTTGATGTAGTCTCACTTGCTTTTGTTGTTGTTGTTGTTTATGCTTTTGGTGTCATATCCAAAAATTCATGGCCAAGATCAATGTCAAGGAGTTTTTTCCATATGTTTTCTTCTAGAAGTTTCATAGTTTCGGGTTCTACATTTAAGTCTTTAATCTTTTTCAAGTTAAATTTTGTGAGTGGTGTAAGATAAGCATACAATTTTATTATTTTACATGTGGATACCCCAGCACCATTTTCCAAGCTATCTACTGAAGAGACTATCCTTTCCTCAGAGTGTTTTCTTGGCTACCTTGTCAAATATTAGTTGACCATATATGTGTGAGCTATTTCTGGGCTCTCTATTCTGTTCCATTAATCAATATATATCTTTTTTATCCTTTTTATTTCTGTGGTATATCTGTTGTAATATCTCCTCTTCTATTTCTGACATATTTGGGGTTTCTCTGTTTTGTTATCTTAATTAGTTTACCTAAAGATTTTCAATTCTGTTTATCTTTTCTAGCTCTTAGTTTTGTTGATCTTTTCTATTGTTTTTCTAGTCTATTTAATTTATTTCTGGTCTGATCTTGCTACTTCCTTTCTTCTGCTACCTTTGGCCTTTGTTCTTTTTTTAGTTACTTGAGGTATAAACTTAAGATATTTGCGATCTTTTTTTTTCTTAATGTAGGCATTTATCACTATAAATTTCCCTCCTAGACCTGCTTTTGCTACCTCGTAAAGTTTCAGTATGTTGCATTTCCATTTTCATTTATCTCAAGATATTTTTTGATTTCTCTTTTATTTCTTATTTGATGCACTGACTGTTCAAGAATGTGTTTTTAATTTCCACATATTTGTGAATTTTCTAGATTTCTTCTATTATTGATCTCTAGTTTCACACCATTGTGGTCATAAAAAATATTTAACATGAATTCAAACTTCTTAAACTTGTTAAACAAGTTTTAACAAGTTTTTTTTGTGTGATATAACATATGATCTATCCTGAAGAATGCTGCATGTGCACTGGAAAAGAATGTATATTCTGCTGCTGTTGGATGGAATGTTCTAAATATGTCTATTAGGTCCAATGGTCTAAAGTTTCATTGAAATATAATATTTCCTTGTCGATTTTCTGTCTGATCTATTCATTGTTGAAAGTAGAGTACAGAAGTCCCCAACTATAAATGCATTGTTGTCTATTTCTGCCTTCACATCCATTAATATTTGCTTAATATAGTTAGGTGCTCTTATGTTGGATGTGTATATATATATATATATATATATATATATATATATATATATATATATATATATATATATACATACATATATTTATTCATTTATAATAGTTATAGCCTCTTGGTAGATTGACATCTTTGTTTTTTGTCTCCTGTTACAGTTTTTGACCTAAAGTCTATTGTGTTTGATACACAAATATAGCTACTCCTGCTCTCTTTTGGTTTCTATTTTCTGGGAATATATTTTTTCCATTCTTTCACTTTCAGTCTATGTGTGCCCTTAAAGCTGAAGTGAGTCTCTTGTAGGCAGCATATAAATGGGTGTTGCTTTTATCCATTCATCCACTCTATGCCTTTTGATTGGAGGATTTAATTCATTTAAATTAATTTAAATTAATTATTGATAGGTAAGGACTCGCTATTGCTATCTTGTAAATTGTTTTTTGGCTTTTTTTTTTTTTGTAATATTTTGTGCCTTTCTTCTTCTTTTGCTGTCTTCCTTTGTGTTTTGATTTTTCATAGTGGTGGAGGGTTCTGTGCCTGCGACACAGAGGAACATGGAACAGACACAGAGCCAGGGTCTGGAACATAGGCACATATGGAGAAGCTGTGGCTCTGGGTCTGAAGCATGAACAGGATTGGGGGGAGCTGACAGCTCTCATCCCAGCAGCTTTTTCTGGGGTTAGGGATCTCAGCAGGGATCGCCCTTACCAGAGTTCTGTGTTAGTGATGAGTGTTGGTTTCCTCAATGAAAATAGTTGCAGCTGTCCTCTATAGAACTGGCCACTGGGGTCTACACTGACAAACACTACAAGGTTCTCTGCTGTGAAAGCTGTGGAAATTCTGTGGTGGTCATGGGGATTATTGAGATCTTCAGTGGAAAGGGTTGCCAGGGTCCTCTACAGAGCAAGCCACTGGGGACCATGATGGCACCCACTATGTTGCTGATTCAAACAGTCCCCACTCTTTGTTCTTATCTGTCTCCAGATATCTCCATTGAGCTGATCTCCCTAGCAATCATTTCAGTGCAGTTATTCTCCTTTTTTTGCTCCACTGTTCTGCTGTGCATTTTTAATTAGACTCTGGGGCCTTCCCAGGTTTATTTTCAGTCATACATAGTTGCTTAATTATTGTCTTCATTGGGGAAGGAAGGTTAGTATCTCCTACTCACCATCTTGCCAACATTACCACTAAAATTTGTTGTTTTAAACCATCAAGTTTGTGGCAGCAAATAGAAAATAAATGTAAATTGTTTAGTAAATATGGGTGATGGAGACTCATCAGTCCAAGGAGACTATCCTGGATTATCTAGGTGGACCCAAACTAAACACATAAATCCTTAAAAGCAGAGAACCTTTTCTGGCTATGGTCAGAGAGGAACATATGACTACAGAAGAATGATCAGTGAAATGCAATAGTGTTGATTTTAAAGGTGGAGGAAGTAGGCTATAAGCCAAGGATTATGTATTCCCTGTAGAAGCTGGAAAATGTAAGGAAATGGATTCTCCCCTGGAGTCCCTGGAAAGAAACACAATCCTGCTGACATCTTGATTTTAGCTTGTTGCAATATCCACATATTTCACAATAATCAAAAGACATTACAGGCATATTGAAGCAATGTAAGAGTGAGGAGTCTAAGCATGCCCAGACCAACACACCTACTATGTCAAAGACTGAGGTTGACCTAAGGCTGACATACATAAGGGGGTTTTATCCCCACCCTTCTCCCCACCTCAAACAATCAAATATCCAAGTTTTTTTTTAAAGTCTGATGGACACTTTTCTTATGGTATCTTATATTTATTTATTTTATTTTTTTCTAGCCATGCCACACAGCTTGCAGGATATTAGTTGTCCAACCAGAGATTGAACCTGGTTCCCCGACTGAGAGCACCGAGTCCTAACCACTGGACTGTCAGGGAATTCTCTTCCTATGGTATCTTAGAAAAATCATTATATGATCTAAAAAGTGGTGCAATATCATTTGTTCATTCAACAAATGTTTATTGACCTTTACTAGCTGTCAAGTACTATAGTAATCACTGTAGATACAACTATGAATATAACAGTGACTGCTCTCAAGAAACTCTTAGGATTGAGTAAATAAATAGAGATATTGATAAATAAATAGAAAGTTTCATTATGGAAGGAAGGAGGTATCATAATAAGGATAATGTCATGGAGCAATAAGATAAAACAGAAGGGGCTGCTAGTCTAGGTTTTGATGAGAAATTATTTCCTAAAAAATTGTAGGAACATTAAGAAATAGTAAGAATGATACTTCCAAGCTGAGAAATGAATGATGAATAAAATTATATTTAGTAAAGAATAAGCCCTAATATTTTAAGGAAATTTTTTTCTGGTTAAAGCAGAGAATAAAAAGAAGACAGCAAAAAGAAAAAAAAAAATAATAAGATGCCAGGTTTTGCAGAATTTTGTAAGCCACACAGGAATATGGAGACCACATATGTATTTTAAGAGGAGGAGTAACATAATTATATATGCATTTTTAAAATATTTCACAGAGAATAGATTAATGCAGGATGTAACAAGAAATTGAAATACCAGTTAAGAATTCAGCAAGGTAGAAGGACACATACAGAAACCTGTTGCATGTCTTTACACTAACAACAAAATATGAGAAAGAGAAAGTGAAACAACAATCCCTTTTAAAATTACATCAAAGGAACCTCAAACAGTTAACAATAAACCTGACCAAGGAGGTAAAAGACTTATATGCTGAGAACTATAAAACATTGGTAAAGGAAATTGAAGATGATTTAAAGAAATGGAAAGATATCCCATACTCTTGGATTACAATAATTAATATTGTTAAAATGACCATACTACCCAAAGCAATCTACAGATTTAATAAAATTCCTATCAAACTACCCATTATAATTTTCACAAAACTGGAACAGATAATCCTAAAATTTATATGGAACCATAAAAGACACAAAATTGCTAAAGTAATCCTGAGGAAAAAGAACAAAGCTAGAGGCATAACCCTCCCAGACGTCAGACAATACTGAAGTTACAGTATTCAAAACAGTATGGTGTTGGCACAAAAACAGACATATGGATAAATGGAACAGAATAGTGAGCCCAGAAATAAATCCACACACCTATGGTCAATTAATCTTTAACAAAGGAGGCAAGAATATACAGTGGAGAAAAGAATTTCTTCAATAAGTGGCATTGGGAAAACTAAACATCCATATGTAAATGAATGAAGTTAGAACACTCCCTCACACTATGCACAAAAATAAACTCAAAATGGCTTAAAGACATAAATATAAGACACGACAGCATAAAAATCCTAGAAGAGAACATAGGCAAAGCATCTCTGATGTAAGTTGTAACAATGTTTTCTTAGGTCAGTCTCCCAACACAATAAAAATAAAAGCAAAAATAAACAAATGGGACCTAATTAAACTTATAAGCATTTACACAGCAAAGGAAACAATAAAGAAAATTAAAAGACAACCTATGGACTGAAATAAAATATTTGCAAATGATGCAACTGACAAGGTCTTAATTTCCAAAATATACGAAGAGCTCATACAACTCAACAACAAAAAAACAAACAACTCAATCAAAAAAATGGGCAGAACACCTAAATAGACATTTCTCCAAAGAAGACATACAGTTGGCCAACAGGCACATGAAAAGATGCTCAACATTGTTAATTATTAGAGAAATGCAAATCAAAACTAAATGAGGTATCACCTCACACCAGTCAGAATGGAAATCATTAAAAAGTCTATAGCGCTTCCCTGGTGGCGCAGTGGTTGAGAGTCCACCTGCCGATTCAGGGGACATGGGTTCGTGTCCCGGTCTGGGAAGATCCCACATGCTGTGGAGCGGCTAGGCCTGTGAGCCATGGCCGCTGAGTCTGCGCGTCTGGAGCCTGTGCTCTGCATTGGGAGAGGCCACAACAGTGAGAGGCCCGTGTACTGCAAAAAAAAAAAAAAAAAAAAATTTTTAAAGTCTACAAATGATAAATTCTTGAGAGGATGTAGAGAAAAAGGAACCCTCCTACACTATTGGTAGGAATGTAAATTGATGCAGTCACTATGGAAAACAGCATGGAGTTTTCTCAAAAAACTAAAAATAGAGCTACCAAATGATCCAGCAATGCTACTTCTGGACATATATCCTGAGAAATCTCTAATTTGAAAAGATACTTGCACCCCAATGTTCATAGCAGCACTATTTACAATAGCCAAGATATGGAAGCAACCTAAATGTCCATGGACAGGTAAATGGATAAAGAAGATATATATATATATATATATATATATATATATATATATATATATATATATATATATATATATATATATATATATATATATAATGGAATACTGCTCAGCCATAAAAAAGAATTAAATAATGCCTCTTGCAGCAATATGGACGGACCTAGATATTTTCATGTTAAGTGAAGTAAGACAGATAGAGAAAGATAAATACCAACTGATGTCACTTATATGTGGAATCTGATATGCGAAATATGATACAAATGAACTTATTTACAAAACAGAAACAGACTCATAGATGTAGAAAACAGACTTATGATGACCAATGGGGAATGGCAGTAAGGGAAGGATAAATTAGGAGTTTGGGGTTAGCAGATACAAACTACTATATACAAAACAGATAAACAACGGGGTCCTACTGTATAGCACAGGGAACTATATTCAATATCTTGTAATAAACCATAATGAAAAAGTATATAAAAAAGAATATATATATATAACTGAATATAAAAAGGAATATATATATATATATATATATATATATATATAAAACTGAATCACTTTGCTGTACACCAAAAACTAACACATTTTAAATCAACTATAATTCAATAAAATTTTTTAAAATAAAGAATACCAGTTAAGATATATTGCAATAATATTTGGAAGAGATAATGACATGACCTTAGAAAATTACAGAGATAAAAAAGAGATGAATCATTTTGAAAGATATTCAAAAGTTATAATGAATAGCACTTGGTGATTATTTTGGTTACCTATGAGCAAACTATCCCAATATTTAGTGGTATAAAACAATAGTAAAAATTATTTTTATTACTCAAACATTTATGGGTCAAGGATTCATCTATTTTTAAGAAGAGACTGCCCATTTTTGCTTCAGATGGTTTCAACTGGAATGGCTTAACCAGGGTCAAAAAGTTCATGATACTCTTATTCAGTGTCTGAGGTCATGGTGCTAGATGTCATCTGGGAACCTGGCTCTCCTGCCTGTGACCTTTCTACCTCTCTGTACATGGTCTCTGATCACTCAATAATCCAGCTCAAGCTTCTTTACATTGTGATGTGCTTCAAAGAGAATAAAAATGGAATATGTGAGCCCTTTTAAGGTCTAAGCTGAGAACTCTCACAGTGCCACTTCTACCACATTCTCTTCATCAGACAGGTTGCAGAGCTGACTAAAATTCAGGGAAGGGGAAGTAGACTTCAACCCCTTGATAGACAAATGGCAAAGGCACATTTTAAAAGGGCATGTGAGTGGGTAATTGAGGGGAATCAAGACATCAAAGGCATTACTTAATTAAATGAAGAGATGAAGTTATCATTAGCGGTATGGAGAAAGTAACAGGAGGAAGACCAATTTGAGGGGAACACAACATGCTAGATTTTGAATATATAGGTATACAGATGCATATAGATATCTAAGAGATACCCAAGATAAGATTATAAATAATATAATTGTATTATTTTTTTGATGTTCTAAGTACTTTGCAAATTGTTAACTAATTGTCATGACAACACTATGAAAAGAAGGTATTGCTATTACTTTTATTATCCTCATTTGGCACATAGAAGTCAAGTTACATGCCCAAATTCACACAGCTATTAACAGACAGAAGCAGATTAAAACTCAAGTAGTCCGGCTCCACATTTCTTAGCTGAACTACTTTTCTCTGCTAATTTTCAGTTAGATAGATAAACTTGTTTTTCTAGAGCTCAAGAAAAATATTAGATGATTTGGATACTTATAATATTTCAATATTTAAATCAGAAATGAGTGAAATTAAAATTAAAAAAAATTTTAACCTAGGGAAATATATAGAGAGCTGAAAGATACAACCTTTTTCTTATTATCTTATATGTTTTCAGACATAATAGCAGGAATGATATGAACCTCTGATCTTATGGCAGAAATATTCATACAACACACACTTTCTGGTGAACTATTTAATTGTCCCTGGGAATAAATACATAGTAATAAAGTGAAAATGCTATCCTGACTCAATTTTGTGAAGTTTTAAGTTATTGCATATGCAAAGTCCAGAGATGCCAGTTATAAGATTTTTTTGGCTAACTTTTGTCCTTTAGTGTGTCATTTACACAATAGTGTGTGTTCAAAGAGCTTACTGTCTCAAACTCCTGTGATATTGTGATATAATAAAAAACATATATTTGGTTTTGTCCCTGGTTCCTGCACAGAGTTCCTAAAATCCTTGGAATTTCTTAGTGGTAAGAGAAGCATCTTTTGTTATTCATAATAAGCCCCTTTCAATCATACCTGAGTTTATGCTAATAAGGTAAACCATAGGTGATGGAGGCCGGTTGCCAGTGAGCCAACCAAATTTTAGCTCCATCCCCAGACCTCCAGGGAGGGAAAAGGAGCAGAAGATTAAGCTCAATTATAATGGCCAATAATGTAATCAACCATGCTTATATAATGGAACTTCCATAAAACTATAAACAGTGGGGTTCTTAGAGTTTCTGATTGCTCAACACATAGAGGTGCTGGGAGCATGACAGATCCAGAGGGAGCATGGAAGCTTCACCCCCCCTCCTCCACATCTTGCCCTATACATCTCTTCCATCTGGCTGTTTCTGAGTTGTATCTTTTCATAATAAACTGGTAACCTGGTAATAAACTGTTTTCCTGAGATGTCTAGCCTTTCTAGCAAAATATCAAACCTGATGAGGGGGTTGTGGGAACCTCCAATTGATCGCTCATTAGTCAGAAGTACAGGTGACAACCCGAGACTTGTGATTAACATTTGTAGTGGGGGTCGGGGACTGTCTTGCGGGACTGAGCCCTTAACCTGTAAGTTCTGCACTAACCTCGGGCAGTTAGTGTCAGAACTGAGTTAAATTGTAGCACACCCAGTGGGTGTCCACTGAGAATTGGAAAACTGCTTGGTGTGGAAAAATCCATACTCCTGGTGGCAGAAGTGAAGAGAATGCAGAGAAAAAGAGGGTCGTTTAACTCCACACAACATGACAGAACATTCTGGGAACAATGACTACTATCAGATGTCCCTGAGTATTGCTAAGGCATTTTCAAAGTGCAGAAATCTTTGCTTTTAGTTTAAATTTGGCTCATTTCTGGAAACCTGACTTTGATTCCAATCCAAAATTCCCTTGGTATTTGTATAGTATATCCACATAAAGATGATGGGGGTGAACTTTATCAAAAAGAATTTTACTGGCTTAGACCAGGGAAAAATACCCAATGAACCTATCAATTTGTTCTTATTGAAAATGCTTTCAGCTTATTATATCAACTCTGTAAAACTGAATTCCTAAATCTCAATGATATCTCTATAGCAATTATTTTTTTAATCAATGAGTTTACAAAACACTTCAACAACAATTCCTTTTATAAGTCACTTCTCAAAATCTGAGCAAGCATTTTTAGACAGCTCAGGTTCTGTGAATCTTTCTGAAAAACTTGAATTAGAACATGATTATGGTGGCACCAGAGTGTGAGACAAACAGTTGAATCTATCCTAAGGTCAAAAACTAAATCTTTAACCCCAGGCAGCTGTCACTCAGGTTCATTATTTTGTCAGAGAAGTAGGGCCTAGTGTAACATCATATCTCTTATCACTATTTGTGGGTGGAGGAGAGAGCGTTGAAAATGAATTAAAAAGCAAAAACCAAATTTATATCAAAGTACACACCATTTTGCCTGTGAATTGGCAGAATTGTATTGATATGCAGAAACAAGCATTCCTTAACCTATTGTTAGCCTAGATCTGACAGTCAGGAAATAGTTTAGTGTTAACATCGGCTAGAATAGAGCCCAAAACTTCCGCTTACTCACAGTTGCTGTTCATGCCTGCAATATCCAGCAGAGAGATCCTTGTGTTCAACCTTCACAGTGAGTGTGGCCCAGACCAGGGCCACATGGCAAATATTCCTAGGCTTGGTAACCTGCTGACTAAGAGTTTTTCTATGGATGCAAGAGAATTTCCCACTAGTCCCTGCTGCCTCTCTTTTAGCATTACTCTAATTTCTAACCCTAAACTGTTGTATAAGAGCAATCCAGAGAGGATCTAAACAAACTAAGATCATTCTCATTCCAGGCTTTTGAACATGCTACTTTTTTACCTAGGATACACTTTCTTCCTCTATATTCAGAAAATTGCTATTATTTCTTTAAGTCTCAACTTAAGCATCGCTTTATCTACAGAGATTTCAGTAGTAACCTGCTCATTTAGGCAGAAGCCACTTTCATGTGTTTCTGTTATATTTTATATTTTTCCTGATTTTTTTTAGCTAGAAAAATTTACTTATACATACTCAGAGAAGGGTAAGGAAGTTTATAACAAATTGATCCACAACTAAGAATTAATTAATATTTAATTTTAATTCTTCTGTGTGGAGTCCAGAAGGATTAAATCTCTATCCCTAGTCCTATTTGCCTCTGGCCTTGACCTAAGATAACTACTATCATGAGTTTAATTTCAACACTTCAAATCCACTCCTAATTTTTGCACACACATACACACAAAAATTTCACTGAAAATAATATACCATTGCATTGTATATGTTGTACATTTAGAAAAATATGCTATCTGTGTTGCAAACAACATGTTTTTGCAATATATCCATGTCAATAGTTATGGATGTAACTCATTCTTTTAAATTACTGTGGCTTATCACGTAATTCTTCTCTTGTCTTTCACACATGTATACTGAATTTATTGACTGTTTATTTCTCAGAAAACTTCATGAAATTATGAACTTTGATCACTGTTGTTTCTCTCATTGCATAGCATAGTGCTTGCTATTCTACTGGCAAATAGTAGAATACTGATTGAAGTTTGCTCTTACATTTACCTTGAAATGAGATTTGTGTATATATTTGAAAATCTGATTATTCGATGGCCTCCTCTTGCTTCTACTAAAGTTTGCAGAGTAATTCAGAGAAGATATTGATGAGGTTTTGTTGATTTAGATCTTTGGTCTTAACTTAGTGGGATTTTTGAGAGCCTTATGTATCATATACTGCTGGGCAACTAGTAAGTTATGGCAAGCTGTCTGAAAATGCATGCTGAATGCAGATGAGCTCCTGCCCAGCGGGCAGGCCTGACTGGCATGACACGCTACTTCTGCTTTCTCTCCAAACTTCAATTTTATCAATAAGACAGTGGGAGGTGATAATACTTCACCTCCAGGATTAAAATGAAATAACTCATGTAGAGCCATTATGTAGTGTCTGGTACACCCTGTGAATACAATGAACATTGGTGGTTATACAGATTACCAACTGTTAAGAGTCTCTACACTCTAGAATGCTGAGCAATGCTATATATAAACATCTTCTGTGTGACAATCTCATTATGCTTTTTTGGAGAGACTTTAGAAACTTGCTTTTTCAATTACAAACAATACTCACTCTGCCTTTCCTATAAAGAATAAGAGTACAAGGAGGAGAGGCATTAGATTTAGTCAGACCAGAGTCCAAATACTGCTAACTGGTTAGTTGGGTACTTGGGCTAAGCTATTTCACCTCCCTGAACCTCAGTTTTTCATCTGCCAATCGCAGGTTCTATCAGGGAGTGTCAGACTTCCTTGGAAGTCTAACATCATAACCTTCCCTGCTCCCAGCCTATGAAGGAAGAACCCTGATAAGAAAGCAAAGACAAAATAAAAGTCACAAAGCACACACTGTGATAAGGGTGAGATAAGTTCTTATGAGGTAATTAAAGTCATTTTAATAGATCTAGACAACATCTTCTTTCTTTCCACCTGTATATTTGTTGCAGCTTATGTGGCAAAATTAGCAGGGATGATTTGGGATCCCTCTCCACCCATGTATCAAAAATAGAAATTAGATAGAAGCTAAATAAAGAATACATGGAGCAGAATCTTCAAGAACCTTATTCAGCTCAGCCCCCATAAAGGCAGTGTGCTGAGCACAGATATGGGGCAGATAGACGAGCTATAGGTAAAATGTGTGTCTCTGCTTATAGTAAACTTTGCCGATAGAGCCTTTGGGAACCAAGTAATAGTAGACAGTTGGTGTCTAGATCAAGACTTGGGGTCCAGGTATTCACCATTAAATTTTCCAGAGACCTCATATTGGTACCAACATCACAGAGATGTTATGGGATCTAAATGAAATGACATATAGAAAGGATTTTGCTTATTCTTTTCTTCCTACAAGTTTTCACTCTTAAGGATTTTGATAGGAGCAAATTCTAAGTAAAATGTTAAAACAAGCAGTGTTGTGTTTGGCATTCTCCCTTCTACTTCTCTGTCACCTGATATGTCATCTTCTCTCTGTCCATTTTTGCAGATTCTTTGTCTAGCTAATCACAGGAGTTGGGTTTCTCCTTTGTTTCACCTTTGTAAATATGAGACTTTACCCAGCCTATGAGTAATCATGGATGTCAGCGCCCTCAAGCCAATAATATTTAGCAATGTTATTACCGTCCAACCAACTAATCATCATGCCTTATCCAAAAACTCACCCTATGCAATTATGATTGAGTATAGACTCTTTAAGAATTTACTTAATCATTCACTCACTCAGAACTAGCTATTATGAAAAACAAGCATCTATTAATAAGATGTTTTTTCACAGCTATTTCATTTTAAGGGAGGACTACTGAAGATTAAACAGGATTCCAAGCAATTAATTTCTATGTGGAACTTCAAGTATGGGAGCAATAAAGGTGTCTAGGTTATAGAAATTGCTCAAGATATAATTTCTGACTGAATGAATAGAAAGATGAATGCATGAATGAGAGGTATTTTATAAAGGGATGCCTTAATAGAATTTCTTAAACAATTTGACAATGTACCCCTGGACTTGATTGCTATTTCAGAAACCAAAAACCTTCACCTACCTTCTACCTATCCTTGTTTCCAAGAATGATCATGGGAGATCTGGCAGTTAGTGCAACACATCCCAGGGTGGTAAAAGAGAATGAGTCACTGACCTTGGGTGATACCTGGAATGCGACCTGCAGACTGGAGTACACCTATCTTTTAAAATGTTTATTCTTACAAAGATCCTGAGAATTTATGATTTTAAGGCAGGAATTTTCTCAGGCTTAAGACTTAAATTAAAGCCATACAGAGTCAGCTTCAATAAGGGCCTCTGTTTCTCAAATTTTTTGACTACCACTTAGAAAGATAGCACTGTACTGAGAGGTTACTCTTTTTGATCAGTCTCAACATTTTTCCAGCTATTCTCAACTCCCCTTCAAAAGACTCTCTCACTAGAATTACATGAATATTGTGCACTTAAGGTGAATACAATGTTTGGAACAACAAAATATTGATTTCCCATTGTGTACCTTCCATTTATTTCAAACCAAAATGCAAGAGGGGGAAAGAGTTGGTAAGAGGACACTGATCTAACACTTTCCAGTGATCCTTAAAAACTTCACACATTTCCAGTGTTGAATTCTGTTGACAGATACTTATTTCAGTCACATTTTGGCTTTATACATCTCTTCAAAATCTGGTTTAAAAAAAAAATCTAAAACCTTTCTTAAAGCTTGGCTCCTCTAGCCCAGAGTGATTCTAAAATTGATATGGAGAACATTAAACCTTAGCTGTTTGCCCAATACAGTGTAATTCATCATAATTGGTTTAATTCTTAGGACTTACTCCAAAATAGCCTCTAAAAGTATTGGCTGCTCCATAAATGCATGAAAAAGGCAGCTCTCTACCACCTCTAGCAACATGTACTTTGTTTTTGCAATCCTGTTATTATTCCAGCCTAAGAGTAATTTCAAATCCTCTTGAGCAATGTTCTACCATTTGTATATTCTATTATTTTGCTAAACATTTCCTAAACTGCTTTTCTCTTCATCCCCAAGGGTCAGAAGCATTTTACCAAGATATTTTTCTCAGTTAACATTATTTTATAAAACTAAAGTAAATACATTTAACCATTGGTTATTTTGTTGTCTTTGTCTCTGTCTCATTCATTTGAGCAAGTCTTTGATAGTTGAAGTCTTTGGTATTTGATTCCTTTAGATCAGGAGGTTTATGCAGTATTTTTCTCAGGTTTTATCATTTTTATCACCTAACAGTTAAGTTAATCACTCTCCTCATTATCAACTTCTAGATAATTGTTTATCAATCCATTTGTTAATTCTCTCATTTAAAGTCTCACTTAATAACGCAAAAAACAACAAAAACAAAAACGAACATTAAAAAAACCTTACCTTGTGCTACCAGACTATTCTAAGCACTATATATATATATATATATATATATATATATATATATATATATATATATAATTGCATCTACGTTTCACAATAACTTTATAAGGTTGGTTCTACTATCCTCATTTTACTGTTAGAACTGAGGCTCAGAGAAATTAGTTTAACTTACCCAAATTTACCAGATAAATAGTACAACCAGAATTGCAACAATTAAGTTTTGCTTTCAAAACCTGAATTTTAGCCACCATACTATTCTATATTTATCAATGAATCACTATTTTGAGACATGGTGCTAGCTGGAAGGAGAGAAAAATGAATTTCAAAAAAGAAAACAAACTACCTTCACAAAGCTTTCAGTAGACAGCAATAGAAGAAAAAAAAAATCTATATACACCAAAAACTGTAATACCTGGTATAAATATGACACAAATTTGGGAATTATAAAACCCCTTCAAATGGAGGTTGAAAAGTTCCTGATGATTGAGGATGATAGGTCAAATTAAACTTCATAAAAAAGGAGAAAGAAAAGATAGGTTAAATTTATTGGTTCACATAACTGCACTGTCCAAGAGTAGATCTGATGTCCAATAAGCTTGATTGTGTGTTTAAATGGTGTGACTAGACCCCACTTTTTTCTCCTTCTACTTCTTAGACTTATGTCTTCAGTATTGGTCCCATTCCCCTCTATGGTTCCAAAGCTTTGAGGCAACATACTTCCTGGTTTATGACCAGGAAGAGAAAATCTGCTTCTTCAATAACTCACTCAAAATGTATGGAATTTATATTGGTCATGATAAGTCTGACTTGAGTCATCTGTCTATCACCTAAATCAATCATTGTTGCCCAAGGGAGAAAGTATGCTAATTGGCTTAATTTAATTAGGGATTACCTCTGGGTTCTGGATAGGGTCAGCTGGAGGCACAAAGCACACAGCACAGAACAACAGGATATTATCAGAAAAGGGAAGAAAGTAATGTCCATCACTAAGGATTTGTGACTTAAGATATCATGATTCGTGTATGTTTTGTACTAAACAGAAAAAAATATATTTAATAATTTAAAATTGTGAAGTGATACTCTCAAAACCCATTTACTAATATGTTTTCCACTGAGTTGATATGAATTGATTCTTTATAAATTAACAATCCACCATCATGAAAATATGCCTCATTTTCTTCTGAGCTTTTCTTGTCTTGTTATTCCCCTCAAGGGAACTATGTTCCCTAGCTAAAGAGCACAGCTTAAACTCATTCTCAGGATGCCTTTCCTGACTACACTGTCCTATCATGCTGCCTTTGCCAAATTCTGATACTGTTCTCTGCAGTTCACTCACATTTAGTATCACTGCTTGTAGTTATTTGTCTTTGTGTATATGGGTTGTCTCTTCAATAAAGGACATTTATAATTGTAGTTACAAACACTGTTCATTGCTGGTAATACTTCTCAACTTGGTCAGGTGGCAGAAGAACTAGAAAGATCCTGAAGTAATTACATTGTAAAATGAGACAGAAGTATATCTGATTTTATGCAACTAGAAATATTATTGTATGATACATTAGTATCATCCTAGAATTTATTCAGATGATAGAAAAACAACAAAGATATAAAAAACATTTTGAGGGGAAAATATAAAAATTTATTAGTATATATGTATTGATGCTTTTCTGTTATATTTTGCCTTGCTTTATTTTTCAGTGAAGTGGGGGAAATATAAGCCTTTTAAAATATTAGTGATATAAGTCCTTGATTCAGCTCACAAGGCCTTGAAGTTCTATGGGACCACAGTGTGGAACCCTCTGTCACAGTGGCAAAATGTTGTTTATTCTTACATCAAACTGTGACTACATGTGTTATTAATTACAATGGATTTCAGACTGCCTCAGTTACACTATTAAAAGCATGGTCTCAAAATCTCAAATCAGGGAGACCTTCAGGATAGCAGAGGAGTATGATGTGGAGATCACCTTCCTCCACACAACTACATCAGTAATACATCTACATGTGGAACAACTCTTACAGAACACCTACTGAATGATGGCAGAAGACCTCAGACTTCCTAAAAGGCAAGAAACTCCCCACGTACCTGGGTAGGGCAAAAGAAAAAAGAAGGGACCTGTACTTCTGGGAGGGAGCTGTGAAGGAGGAAAAGTTTACACACATTAGGAAGCCCCATCAATGGTGAGGATGGGGGGTGGGTGGGGTGGAAGCTTCGGAGCCATGGAAGAGAGTGCAGCAACAGGGGTGCGGAAGGCAAAGCAGAGATATTCCCACACAGAGGATCGGTTCCAACCAGCACTCACCAGCCTGAGAGGCTTGTCTGTTCGCCCGCTGGGGCAGGTCGGGGCTGGGAACTGAGGCTCGGGGTTCGGAGGTCAGATCCCAGGAAGAGGACTGGGGTTGGCTGTGTGAACACAGCCTGAAGGGTACTAGTGGGCCACAGCTACCTGGGATGGAGTCCGAGAAAAAGTCTGGAGCTGCCTAAGAGGCAAGAGACTGTTGTTTCAGAGTGTATGAGGAGAGGGGATTCAGGGCACTGTCTAAACAAGCTCTTGAGACTGGCGTGAGCCGCCGCTATCAGTGCGGACATCAGAGACTTGCATGAAACATTAAGTCTGCTGCTAAAGCCACCAAGAGGCCTGTGTACAAACACAGGTCACTCTCCACACCTCCCCTCCTGGGAGCCTGTGCAGCCCGCCAGTGCCAGGGTTCCATGATCCAGGGACAACTTCACCAGGAGAGCACACAGCATGCCTCAGGCTATTGTAATGTCATGCTGGCCTCTGCTGCCACAGACTTGTCCCGCTTTCTGTACCCCTCCCTGCCCTCTGCCTGAGTGAGCCAGAGCCCTCTAATCAGCTGCTACTTTAACCCTGACCTATCTGAGCTAAGAACAGATGCCCTCAGGTGACCTACATGCAGAGACAGGGCCAAATCCAAATCTGAACCCCATGAGCTGTGCTAACAAAGAAGAGAAAGGGAAATTTCTCTCAGCAGCCTCAGGAGCAGTGGATTAAATGTCCACAATCAGCTTGATGTACCCAGCATCTCTGGAATATCTGAATAGACAACAAATCATCCCAAAATTGAGGTGGTGGACTTTGAGAGCAACTGTAGACTTGGGGTTTGCTTTCTGCATCTAATTTGTTTCTGGTCTTATGTGTGTCTCAGTTTAGTATTTAGAGTTTATTATAATTGGTAGATTTTTTTATTAATTTGGTTGTTGTCTTCCTTTTTTATATTTAGATATATATTTTTTTTTTTTTCCTTTTTCTCTTTCTGTGAGTGTGTAGGTGTATGCTTCTTTCTGTGATTTTTCTCTGTATAGCTTTAATTTTACCATTTGTCCTAGGATCCTATCTGCCTGTTTCTTTCTCTTTTATTTTTAGTATAGTTTTTAGTGCTTCTTATCAATGGTGGATTTGTTTTTTGGTGTGGTTGCTCTCTTTCTTTCTTTTCTCTTTTAAATTAATTTTTAATCTTTTATTTTTAATAATTATTTTTAATTTTAATAACTTTATTTTATTTATTTACTTTTCTTTCTTTCATTCATTCTTTCTTTCTCTCTTACTTTCTCTCTCTCTTTCTTTCTTCCTTTCTCCTTTTTGTTCTGAGCCACGTGGCTGACAGGTCTCCATGCTCCAACTGGGTGTCAGGTCTGTGCCTCTGAGGTAGGAGAGCCTAGTGCAGGACTTTGGTCCACCAGAGACCTCCCAATTCCATGTAATATAAAACAGCAAAAGCTCTCCCAGAGATCTCCATCTCAACGCTAAGACCCAGCTCCACTCAATGACCAGAAAGGTACAGTGCTGGACACCCTATGCCAAACAACTAGCAAGACAGGAACACAACACTACCCATTAGCAGAGATACTGCCTAAAATCATAATAAGGTCACAGACACCCCAAAAGACACTACTGGGCACAGTCCTGCCCACCAGAAAGACAAGAGCCAGCCTTATCCACTAGAACACAGGCACCAGTCCCCTCCACCAGGAAGCCTACACAACACACTGAACCACGCTTACCCACTGGGGGCAGACACCGAAAACAATGGGAACTACAAACCGGCAGCCTGTGAAAAGGAGACCCCAAACACAGTAAGTTAAGCAAAATGAGAAGACAGAGAAACACACAGCAGATGAAGGAGAAAGGTAAAAACCCACTAGGCCTAACAAATGAAGAGGAAATAGGCAGTCTACCTGTAAAAGAATTCAGAGTAATAATAGTAAAGATGATTCAAAATCTTGGAAATATAATGGAGAAAATACACCAAACGTTCAACAAGTACCTAGAAGAACTTAAGACAAACAAAAAATGATGAATAACACAATAAATGAAATTAAAAATTTCTAGACCGAATCAATAGAAGAATAACTGAGGCAGAAGAATGGATAAGTGACATGGAAGATAAAAGAGTGGAAATAACTACCACAGAGCAGAATAAAGAAAAAAGAATGAAAAGAATTGAGAACAGTCTCAGAAACCTCTGGGACATTAAACACACCAGCATTTGAATTATGGGGGTCCCAGAAAAAGAAGGGAAAAAGAAAGGGAATGAGAAAATATTTGAAGGGCTTATAGTTGAAAACTTCCCTAATATGGGAAAGGAAATAGTTAATCAAGTCCAGGAGGCACAGAGAGTCCCATACAGGGTAAGTCGAGGAGAAACCCAGCAAGACACATATTAATCAAATTATCAAAAATTAAGTACAAAGGAAAAATATTAAAAGCAGCAAGGGAAAATAAACAACATACAACGGAAACCCCATAAGGTTAACAGCTGATCTTTCAGCAGAAATTCTGCAAGCCAGAAGGGAGTGGCAGGACATATTTAAAGTGATGAAAGGGAAAAACCTATAACCAAGATTACTCTACCCAGGAAGGATATCATTCAAATTCGATGGAGAAATTAAAAGCTTTACAGACAAGCAAAAGCTGAGAGAGTTCAGCATCACCAAACCAGCTTTACAACAAATGCTAAAGGAGCTTCTTTAGGCAGGAAGCACAAGAGAAGGAAAAGACCTACAAGAACAAACTCAAAACAATTGAAAAAATGGTAATAGGAAATACATATCTATAATTACATTTAAGAAACTGGTAATAGGAAATACATATCGATAATTACCTTAAATGTAAATGGATTAAATGCTCCAACCAAAAGACATAAACTGGCTGAATGGATACAAAAACGAGACTAGTACATATGCTATCTACAAGAGACCCACTTCAGACCTAGGGACACATATGGACTGAAAGTGAGGGAAGAGAAAAAGATATTCCATGCAAATGGAAATCAAAAGAAAGCTGGAGTAGAAATTCTCATATCAGACAAAATAGACTTTAAAATAAAGACTGTTACAAGAGACAAAGAAGGACACCACATCATGATCAAGGGATCAATCCATGAAGAAGATATAACAATTGTAAATACTTATGCATCCAACATAGGAGCACCTCAATACATAAGGCAAATACTAACAGCCATAAAAGGGGAAACCAATAGAAACACAATCACAGTAAGGGACTTTAAGTTCCCACTTTTACCAATGGACAGATCATCCAAAATGAAAATAAATAAGGAAACACAAGCTTTAAATGATACACTAAACAAGATGGACTTAATTGATATTTTTAGGACATTCCATTCAAAAACAACAGAATAAACTTTCTTCCCAAGTGCTCATGGAACATCCTCCAGGATAGATCATATCTTGGGTCACAAATCAAGCCTTGGTAAATTTAAGAAAATTGAAAATATATCAAGTATCTTTTCTGACCAAAATGCTATGAGACCAGATATCAAATACAGGAAAAAAATCTTCAAAAAAATACAAAAACATGGAGGCTAAACAATACACTAGGACTTCCTTGGTGGCGCCGTGGTTGAGAGTCTGCCTGCCGATGCAGGGGACACGGGTTCATGCCCCAGTCCCAGAAGATCCCACATGCCACGGAGCAGCTGGACCTGTGAGCCATGGCCGCTGGGCTGCATGTCCAGAGCCTGTGCTCTGCAATGGGAGAGGACACAAGAGTGAGAGGCCAGCATACCACAAAAAAAAAGAATAAAATAAAATACAGTACTAAATAACCAAAAGGTCACTGAAGAAATCAAATGGAAAATCAAGAAATACCTAGAAACAAATGTCAATGAAAACACAATTATCCAAAACCTATGGGATGCAGCAAAAGCAAAACCTTTTGACAAAATTCAACACCGATTTATGATAAAAGCCCTCCTAAATGTAGGCATAGTAGGAACTTACCTCAACATAATGAAGGCCATATATGACAAACTCACAGACAACATTGTTCTCAATGGTGAAAAACTGAAACCATTTCCTCTAAGATCAGGAACAAGACAAGGCTGTCCACTCTCACCACTATTATTCAACATAGATTTGGAAGTTTTAGCCATGGCAATCAGAGAAGAAAAAGAAATAAAAGGAATACAAATCAGAAAATAAGAAATAAAGCAGTCACTGTTTTCAGATGACATTATACTGTACATAGAGAATCCTAAAGATGCTACCAGAAAACTACTAGAGCTAATCAATGAAACTGGTAAAGGAGTAGGATACAAATGTAATGCACAGAAATGTTTTGCATTCCTATACACTAATGATGAAAAATCTGAAAGAAAAATTAAGGAAACACTCCCATTTACCACTGCAATAAAAAAAATAAAATACCTAGGAATAAACCTACCTAAGGAGACAAAAGACCTATATGCAGTAAACTATAAGACACTGATGAAAGAAATTAAAGACGATAAAAACAGATGGAGAGATATACCATGTTCTTGGATTGGAAAAATCAACATTGTGAAAATGATTATATTAACCAATGAAATCTACAGATTCAATGCAATCCCTATAAAACTACCAATGGCATTTTTCACAGCACTAGAGCAAAAAAAAACACAATTTGTATGGAAACACAAAAGACCCCAAATAGCCACAGCAATCTTGACAAAGAAAAACAGAGCTGGAAGAATCAGGTTCCTGGACTTCAGACAAAGCTACAATAATCAACACAGTATGGTACTGGCACAAAAACAGAAATATAGCTCAATGGAACAGAATAGAAAGCCCAGAGATAAACCCACACTCATATAGTCTCCTTATCTTTGATAAAGGAGGCAAGAATATACAATGGAGATAAGACAGCCTCTTCAATAAGTAGTGCTGGGAAAACTGGACAGCTACATGTAAAAGAATGAAATTAGAACACTCCCTAACACCATACACAAAAATAAACTCAAAATGTATTAAGACCTAAATGTAAGGCCAGACACCATAAAAGTCTTTGAGGAAAACATAGGCAGAACAGTCTATGACATAAATAACATCAAAATCCTGTTTGACCCACCTCCTAGAGTAGTGAAAATAAAAACAAAAGTAAACAAATGGAACCTAGTGGAACTTAAAAGATTTGCACAGCATAAGAAACCATAAGCAAGACGAAAAGACAACCTTCAGAATGGGAGAAAATATTTGCAAATGAAGCAACTGACATAGGATTAATCTCCAAAATTTACAAGCAGCTCACGCAGCTCAATATCAAAAAGACAAACACAATCAACAAATGGGGAGAAGACCTAAATAGACATTTCTCCAAAGAAGATATATAGATTCCCAACAAGCATATGAAAGGATGCTCAACATCACTGATTGTTAGAGAAATGCAAATCAAAACTACATTAAGATATCACTTCACACCAGTCAGAATGGCCATCATCAAAGAATCTTCAAACAATATATACTGGAGAGGGTGTGGAGAAAAAGGAACCCTCTTACACTGTTGGTGGGAATGTAAATTGATACATCCTCTATGGAGAACTGTATGGAGATTCCTTAAAAAACTAAAATTAGAACTACCATATGACCCAGCAATCCCACTACTGGGCATATACCCTGAGAAAACCATAATTCAAAAAGAGTCATGTACCACAATATTCATTGCACCACTATTTACAATAGCCAGGACATGGAAGCAACCTAAGTGTCCATTGACAGATGAATGGATAAAGATGTGGCACATATACCCCAGTAACTACAGATTTTCAGTATAACCATATCTGAAATGTGTCAATTTGTTCATTAAAATAATTGTATATGAAAGGTGAGGTGTGTAGGACAGCATCTAAGCAACACCCTGAGATATAATTACCCATTCAATTAATAAGAGGATGTTTGGGTATCCAGTACCTATTAAAAAAAAAAGTGAAAAAGATGTTTCCTGACCTTACAGAGTTTCTATAGACGAGGAAAATAAATGGACATGTGATTGACCATTATGATACAATAAGCTTAGAAGGCATTTTATTATTAGTAAAGGATTTTTATTTGCCTCTCCTAGCAATCATATTAGCTATGGGATGGACATTTAGCAAGGTAACCAGAATTCTTGGATTAAAAAGTTTGAATTTTCTACTCTGGGTAAGGGTCAACCACTGCCAATGTGGGGACATAGAGTGCTGTGTGCTACACAAAATTTAGGATTTTTACTCTATGAGAGTAGACAATTGAAGGAAACTCCTTGTCTCAGGAAATACAATTAAAAAGCCTTTACAAAAGATCATTTTAAGGTAATACATTCTTAGATTACAGGGATGAAAATTTTTTAAAAGGGAAATGAATTCTTAGATTATGGTGATGAAAATTTTTTTAAAAGGTGGGGGATAAATTCAGAAAAACATGTACTATTTAGAAGGAACATCAATGTCTCTTCTTGTTTTCCTGCAGTTACAGCTTTGTGTGGCAAGTACACTTAGTAAATCTTCCTTACATTTTCACTGTAATACAAATCTTACATAGCTCCTTTCTCAGCTCATTTTAATTAGTATCAGAATAGGAGAATGGGTATCTCAGGCTGTTAGTAATTTGATATAGAACTTTTCACCTTCAGGTCAATGGTAAGTGAAACACATTTACATATTTTTAAGTGGATTTATTGCTCTTGAAGGGAGCCCAGTTGTAATCCTTCACACCAGAACAGTTATTGCCAGAAAGCCCCCAGGCATTGAAACATTGATCAGGAAGTAACAGGGAGAAAGGGTTCAGTTTCAAGTGTTCTTCAGTGTGTGGTTGCCTTACAAGATCTTCTTAAATTATTTTAATTAATTCTAATTATAATTCTATTTTTAAAGACTGATATCTATCTGATAACAAATTGGATATGGACCAATAAGCTGGGCTTATTTTAATTTAGACTATGAGCTATCCAGTTACTCAAAAATAATTATCCATATCAGAAAAAGCAAGGAATTTACTATAGAGCTCATTTTGAGGTAGGGCATAAAAGAATGAGTAATAGAAACTGTATTACAAATTTTAGTAATAGGGATATGGCTTTTACAATTAGAAAACAGTAGTGCTGGGTACATTGTTCTTAGCATCAAGGGAATTAGAAGTTACTTTTTCTGGATGTGTGTGCTCGCTTAACACCCTAGAAAAGTCCATAATGGATTCAGCCTTGTCTGATTTCCCCAGACTCCAAGGCAACACATCCATGGCAACAACTAAGCATCATTATAGCTTCTCAAATATGAAAAAAATAACAATTC
The DNA here is from genome assembly GCF_026419965.1 of Kogia breviceps. Classification (NCBI taxonomy): domain Eukaryota; kingdom Metazoa; phylum Chordata; class Mammalia; order Artiodactyla; family Physeteridae; genus Kogia; species Kogia breviceps. The sequence continues at coordinate 129,543,689 of NC_081310.1, forward strand.
TGAACTCCCTTTAACCTAAGCTCTTAGTAGAAAATGTAAAAAAAAAAAAAAAAAAAAAAAAAAAAAAAAGTTCTATCATCACTGTATATATGCTCTGTCAGGCATATTATTAGGAGAGGAGGAAATAATAATAAATAATACACAATACCTGTGTTTTAGCTTGAAGTACACTGAATGAAAGACTAAAGAAAGAGCTCACATGAAGATTATTTATTGAGGACATACTCTCAAGGTTCATGAGCTGAGGAACAATGGAGTGAAACAAGGAAGAAGAAAGAACAAAGATGAATGGTTAGGTCACCACCATGGGCAAATGGTATTCAATCCTGCCAGATTTTCTAAAGGGACCAATAAAATATATCTCAGAATTGTTCCCTTGGAACAGGAGGTGATTTTATTCATTGGCTTCTTTTCTCCAGTTAACTGTGACTTCATGGGAAGGAACTTCCCTACACCACCCAGTTGTGTGCGTATGACTGGCACAAGGGAACAATCATGCTGCCGTATCAGGCAAGTCTCATGGGGTCTAAATAAAACACTGTAGGTTCCCCTGTATGAGTCTGGTCAGAACCTACATGCAACTGAATTGAGCAGCAGACACTGGAGGAAAAGATGAGGCTTAGAGAATATGAAGTGGTCAGGGTGGGATGTCTAACTGCCTAGCGCACTCTGCCCTTATGGTACTCAATACCCAGTGCCTCCTCAAGGAGGTGCACCTTTTTTGAGGGAAGGAACTTGAAAACAAGAAAATCATAAGAAATCTTTTAAGATGCATCCTTTTAGAATTACTATACAGAGTGGACAGATTAGGTAGAGATAAATATATGGACTTTGGAATGAGATAAATTGTAGTTTGAACACTGTCTCAAATTCATATTCATTGTATGGCATTTGTCAACTTATTTAAAGTTTCCTCATTAGTCTGGTGGGGAGGGGAGGTAAAATAGTCATTATCACATCCAACAATGCTGAATATTAAATGAGATTATGTATGTGTACCACCTAGATCATTGTCTTGAAAAGGTACCATATCAAAAAAAAAAAAAAAAATTGCTCTTGAACAAGGTTAAAATTGACAATCTCCCTGATTTCTTACTTCCACCTATTTTCATGCCTCAAATGATGCCATGAAGCATAACACATTTTAATATGACTTGAGGATTCCTAAGGTAGTAATAAGTTTTCATAGTACTAAAAACTGAAAAATAAGGTTGCTATATGTTGTCTGAAATCTTCTATCAGAGTTCAAAATAGAAATTGGTTTAAGCTGCTTTTTCAATTCACAAAGTTTCTTGCAACTCTAGCTTAGAAGAAGAGGCCAGCAGATGATTTGGTGTACCAGTTGCTAAACTAATTTAAAAAAAATTTAAGACAAAAACTGATGTTTGGCTGAGCTGTTTCTTGCAACATCAGTGCCCCTGAATGCACAATCTTTACAAGCGAATAATTCCCTGAAGCTCAATAGGAGCCCTTGAGATCTTAACCTACACAACAGAACAGCAGGATCAGGCAAGTCGCTGCACTGAGACACCACTTGGGGCCAGATTTTAATAGCTGACAACTCATAATGGATTGACAAAAGCAAAACATCATTAACTTGAATCTACAAAGTCGACATTTCCATATGCAAATAGGAACTAGCACATATGTGCCTGTGTACAAGTCTCATTGCTTGTTTAGTTGTCTGTATGTCCTTTAGGTGGCCTTCTTTTGTCTTTAAGATCCCAGTGGACAAGAACCACGTCTGGTGACCCACTCTGCAGAACAACAGCAGGTGCTCAGATTGGGCCTCACTAAGTGTTTTTTACGGTAATGATTATGGTGTTGTTGATTTTCTCTCTCACAAGAGAATTTAAGATCTACAGTGTAATGTTGGCACCCAAGAGTGAAAGGATAGTCATGAATAATAGGTTTGAGCAGTGGCACATGAAAATTACTGTACATTTACATAACAAGGACCACTGGACCGACACTTAAGGGCATGAGTGCAAGAAAGAGTGCTCATCCTAAGTTTTTCTATATATTAAACTTCATAATATCAACTCTTACAAAAGATGTGTCCTTCATTGCAAGCTAGGTAACTCTTATTTATGTTTCTTGAGAATGATGGGGCTGTGGCATTTTAATTTTTAGTCTAAATTTGCTTGGTTCAGTGGTACAAAAAAAATATAGTGATTCTGGCTCGTGAGGAAATGATTTAACCTCTCTGAGCATTAAGTTCTTCTTCAGTAATTGTAACCTATCTTACAGACTTGTTGTGTGGCTCAGATAGGATCAAACAAGATGACATAAAGTGCTATAAAAGCTTAAGCTACTGCTATCAACAAAAATGTATCCTTTGGCCTGGGCTTACATGACTTAAGGAAATAGCCAATTAGGCCATATCCTTTATGAAAAATGTGATCTTGGACATGTTGTTCTGCAAGCCTGTATGAACACAATCAGGAGGCTCAGCAGCCTCTTAAGATTTTTTACTCTCTCCTTTTTCCCATTTTCCCCAGTGTACTGGCCTTTCTTGGCTTGTCTTTCCTTTTCTGTTGCGTATACAAATGCTGTGTGTTAAGATCAAGGAGGTGGACACCTGTTTTGCTTCTCCGAGTTCTATCACTCACTCTCATAAAGATTTTGCTTTGGGCATTGCAGCTGGCATTCCTCTCTTTTCTTTGCCTGCTACTGAAGAGCTCCACAGGAAAGAATAATGAAGGCTTAAACTCTCCAATTCTGCTTCCTCTCTACCTCACATCCTCTTGTTACCAAAGGGGAAACACATGTTTTTCAAATTCAATTTTTTGCTGATGAAAATTTTGTTCAATTTCACAGCTTGACTTCAGAATTTTCCCAAGTGATGGTAAATTCCATTCCCTTGCCAACAGGGAAATAATCTACAAGCATGTTTGGAAGGAAAACTTAGAAATTGCCCTCAAGCTTTAGTATCAGATAAATATAAGAAAAAAATGTGTTATGCCAGCCTCTCTGTCATTCAAAATACTAACTTGTTTAATGATTGTAAATTTGGGGAAAATATTTAATCTAGGTCAATGGTATTTATCAAGTTACAAAAATGTAAACTTGGAAGCACAGATATTTATAGCAGAGGTAACATTTAGACACTGAATAGACAAAGATAGAAGTGAAACTTTCAGGTGGCTGGGATTGAATGTATTTTTGATGAGTCAATTTTGGTTGAAAAGAGTGCTCAATTAGATTTTCTTCCTGTCGTGTGTTATATTATTTTGCTTAAAATAATGTTTTTAATAACTTATCTTTCCTTGTGAAAACTTGTTTCTCTTATTCCTCTTATTTACTTGATAGTTACTTAAACCACTATAATTCCAACTTCCTTTTTCTTTCCTTAGTTCACCACAGCCCAGATCAAGCCCATGCTATAGGTCACTTTCATTAAAGGTGTTATAAAAATAAATGGCTTGTAACAAGTAGGGAAAACGTGAACCAAGAGGAATGGTCCAGAATCTTATTTCCCAGCAGTGCCACAGGAAGCCTTCATGTTCTTTGGGGTTTTATTTCTGTGTTCAGTTCATGCCAAGTAAAACCCCCTGCCTGGGTGTCAAGGGCTAGTACTGAAAGCTACAAAAGCCAAGAGAGACCTTTTTCCCTGAAAGGGGTTTTGGAAGTGAGCTAGTTTATTTAATCCCCAGGCAAACCTGAAGTCAAGCTAATCAGAAAGAGAGAAACAGCTTCCTACATGTGAGCTAGGAGTGTGAGAAATTGTTTTTCAGGGTGGTTTAGAGCAAAAACTCTTCAAGGGTGTGGAAGAGCTTTCCAACCAGAGGAACAAATATTCAAGGAGAGCACGTTTGTTTTATGGTTATTTTATCCCACAATATACAGCTTAATTTGCAGACTATACTTTTTGACTATAAAGTGGGTCATTTCTCAAGATGCCGGTGCTTTCCCACAACAGATGGAATAAATAGGAGAAAATGTTGAGAATACACCACTGAAATTCTGATTTATTCAATCATTAACAAAAAGAAGAGCAATTTCAATGGTAATAGAATGAAAACCCAACTGTTTCTGTTTTCCTTCTGAAAACTTATTTTCTACGGAGAATGTTGCTCTTAGGTGAACACCTATTCAAACCTCAATGATGTATAATCCTAACTTCAGGCAGCATGGTTTTGTGGGTTCAGTAATTTGTAATACCTATGCAACTAGGGATAAAGTATTAACTTTCAATAATATAAGCAGTATCTGTAGTACAAATACTGAAAAAGCACATCATCTTTCAAGAAAGATGTGTATATAGATAGCTATAGATATAGATATAGATACACACACACAAACACACACACACACACACACATATATATGTATATATATATATATATATATATATATATATGTAGACACTCTGTACTTGACTTTCAGTGCTTCTCAAGGCAATTGCTTTGCAGCATATTAAAGGAAACACAGTCCATGCATAACCTTTGGGTACTAGGCACTAAGTAGACAACCAATCAGTTTAACATCTCTTCCTCAGAAGATAATTAGGAAAGAGGGAAACAAAAGCCATTTAAACTGCAACAATGCTTAAAATAATCTTAGCGAGAGGCTACTTCCAGGTTGGAAGCCACACTAAATGCTTTCTGGGAAAATTGTTTGAAAACAATAAAAGTAAATAAAACATGGTAATAGGTTTATAAGAAAAACAGAAAACCAAAAATAAAAAGTCCGTGATACACACACATGCATGCACACTCACAGGATATGTAAGAAGGTAGAACATTTCCATGTGTTTTAATTGTATATCACAATAAGTCTCTGGAATATAAAGATTTCAGTACATGCTTGCTTACAACTTTCTAAGAAATTGAAGTTCTTCTGTGATCAGTCCTTGATCAGGGTGGATCTAACAGCATTTATTTAACGTGGAGCCAGAAACCCAAGGTTGGAGACTGGCTCTGTTACTATTCTGTGGTGGGACCTTGTCTAAATCATTCATTTTACCACTTGGGATCTTCTTTTTGAAATTTGGTAAATGGACTTCTAAATGATCTGTAAGTGTCCTTCTCATTCTAAAATCTTACCATCTTAAGATTTTCTTTTTGTTTATTTGTTTTCAATTATTATCTTCCTTACTTTAAGCCTATTATTAATTTAAAAATCAACATAGAATTATGTTTATGTCATACAACCACTTATATTTTCTAAAGAGATATATGTTTGTGATGGCAACCCTTCTTTTTTGTCTTTTATTATCTTTAGTTTCTATCAGATGAAAAGTTCTCCAGTAGCAAGATGGTAGTTACAATCTATTCAGCTTAGAATAAAAATTTATTAAATCATTTTAGAGGAGACCCATTTAATAGATTCACTTATCCCTTACTTATCCCTCTCTTTCCCCTTTTATGTCAGCTCTCGCTCAATTCTTAAAATCTTATAGAGAATGGACCTTCCAGGGAGACTTCACAGGAGTTTTGAGAAAGCTATGTATATAAACATAGTCTGGCTAAACATTTTAAATTTACATATTCAGAAATTTGATGTAGCTTCTCCTGCCCTAACAATGTGAGCAGATCGCAACAATAATATTGCTTAAACCAGCAAGATCTTTTAAAATGTGCTGCCTATTTCCTTTTTCAATCCACCCAATAGACGCTATTGTTTTTGAACCTTGCTCTCTGCGCACACACAGTTTCAAGACTATCTCCTGGGGCAGGTACATGTTTCATGGGGGTTTGTTTACAATGATGGGTTTGATTGTAAAAGCCCTGTATTATGAATAAACCAATGCCTGAAATGGAGTGGAACCTTGATTTATATGGGTAGAACTGTTTTCCAACTCCGTAAATCATATTTTGGTGTTCATTTACCTCTGCATTCTTTTTGAGCCACTGGCACTGAGGCTGACGAATGGGAATCAAATGAGGTGTGCTAAGTGCTTCTGCTGGAGGGTTTCATCTCCGCACATGCTGGGGTGTGATTTATCTCTGCGATACATTATGCAACTTATTTTCCTTTACTTATTTTATTTAGTGTTGTCACAAATAATATCAATTGGTCATTGACTGTGAACCCTAAAGAGTAGTAAATTAATGAAATAAGCTACATATACAGAACTCATCTGTCCCCAATTTGATTAGAGCCACTTTGGTTGCACCAAGCCATTTACTATAGATGAACCTCATTTATTAAACAAGCAGCTCCATGAGTTCTGTGTAAATTGTTATGCATAGTATTTGCAGTGGTTTTAATGAAACACTTAAGACTGAGTTTTCTATTTCAATCACTAAGAGTGTTTTATGTTTGTGAAATAGGTATTTTCAGACATCCTGTGACTTCAGCCTAAATAGCTCTATCTGAAGTAGGTGCCCATTTATGGAAAGGGGTGGCCTTTCTTTTTGTTTTTGGGGAGACAATAGGAGCAGGGATGGGACACATGCCCTTTTTAGGGGAAGGGCTTCTGGGAAAAGGTGTCCCAAGAGGAGTGACTAAATCTTATCACAACACAGAGAAGACTATCACATTTCTGCCTCTGCATTCCAATATTCTTCTGCTGAGCTAGCATAAGAATTTCAGACCACAGGAATGCAGAATTCCAAGTGGTCAATTTACCTTGGAATTTGGAAAGGTAAGTTTCACAAAAGAATGTCTTTTTAAAAAATAATCTGAATAATTTAAATAGACAATGTCAATGTTCCTTTGTAGTGGCTTAAAAAATGTAGGGAGGCCAAACATATCCCAGAAAAAGCACTGAGAAATAGGGAAAAGCTGTAAATCAAAAACAGGGGAAACATAAGTGATTTCAGTATGAAACAAGGTGACAGCCTCTGAGCACCAAGGAAACTGCCACAAAAGCAGGAGAAGGGGTGAGGGGTATAAATGAGGGGATTATATATCCAGAGCTGACTTGGAGTAAGAGGGGTTGATTGTACAACTTCAGTGAAGGGCAGACGAACAAAGTAGAGAAACAAAAAAGTCATGGTGGATGAGATAAGAACATTCCCGAGAAGTATCTGTATGAGACTAAAGCAGAATAAAAATTGGAAACATTTGGTAGAGGTTGTCTTTTTCCAGAACATAAATGAAGGTGGGTGGTGGTGATGTAATGCAGAGTCATCCTACATGTCTTTGCTAAGGACATATGCCCTCCTCATGAATCCACATGATGAGATCTACTGCAGTCAGATCTGATTAAAGAGCTGCGAGACAATCATAGCAATGCTAAGTGTTCAAGTTAAAAGCACATTCAATATCCTTGTTTTACTGAAGAATTTGATTCATGCCAGCACCTCAAACCCTCAGATGTTTTCAAAGAAATTTAGAACCCTACAATTCTACAACTTACAAACTGGAAATGAGGGAATTTAGATATCTCAGTCCCACAGATTTTGTGAATGGCGTTTCCCAGGAGTGATTGTTTATATTTTTTTCCATATATAGTTATTAATTGAAATCTAATTCACTGGTAATAATTCATTAATTTAAATAAAAACTAGAAGGTCCATTGAAACAATCTCATTTTTATAGGGAAGATATCAGGGAAGGAAGGGGAATGAAGGGAGAGGGAAAGAAGAAAGGCAGTGGACTTATGTATAAATATTATTATTACTGAGTTATTTTTATAGTACATTGTACAACATATGAATATAATGCAACATTTATTTTGAGGTAAAAGGAAATGGAAAATATTAGATACAATATGTCTAGGGCAGTACGCCCCAAAGTGAGTGTCTGACAAAATGATTTCTTGGTCAAAAATGTTTGAGAAACAACTGCAATGATATATATTTCTTCAATAGTCACAGTGGATATAGTAGAGGTTCTGAGGAGTGCTGCAGTATACAAAAGCTGTCTGAGTTTGTTTCAACTCACATTTCAAAAATACATTTGACTAGGATAACTTTGTTTCCTTTAATACCTGTTAACATCCTATGACACTAGTGTTCCATATTTTGGGAAATGCTGCTCTCAGTACTTCTGCAGAACTCACCTACAAAGTCTAACTCTTTTAGAGATTATGCAAATGAAAATGTGTCCAAGGGTAGGATTACCTACAAGAAAAGCAAAGTTTATAAAGGGAATTCTTAACTCTGAAATATTCACAAGTGACAGATGAGAGAATGAAAATCTCATTTGGGGAGTTCCCAACTCCAAATATGCTCTATTTTTCCCATAACTGAACTTGAAGTTACAAACTCATCCTTTAGAATGCAGTAGCATCAAAACAAACAAAGAAACAAACAAACCTTGCAGATAGTATGCTCACACTTAACAACATTCTATTCCCCATTTTTGAAGCTGTGGACATGACTGAAACCCACTCATGAAAACTGTAATTCCTGCTCAACAACTTTTTATGTTATCTGAATTCCACATCCTCTATTCCAATCACACTGCTTAAATTTCTCACTCTAAAATTAGCAATTACTCCCTTCTGATTATTTTTCAGACTCAACTCCCTCAGTGTCTCAGAGGCATTTGATAATGTTGTTCATTATCTTCTTGAATGCATTCTGCTCCAGGTCCTCTGTGCCACATCATTCTTATTCTCCACCCACCTCTCAGATTACTCTCTTGATCACTGTTTCCTGATCCAGTGATTTCACTGCTCCTCTCATGTCACAAAGCCCAAGTTCTAATCAGATATTTATTTTCCTTCATGTTCATTCTTTTAGAGTCCACACCTAGTCTCTACTTACTAATGACCCTATTGCTCTATTTAGCAACATTATTTTTTTCATGTTTAAAATATGTGTTTCTAGTGCTTTGTATGCATTTGCCTTCCACTTGTCGTGACATTTTACATATTAAGCATCAACCATTTAATTTCTTAGAATATGCCACTACCCTGGCAGGCACTATAGATGCAATGTCGCTTGAACTTCAAGAAACTCATGATTTAACATGAGTTAAACATAAAATTTAAATAAGTTATATACTAGAAGTTCAAGATGTTTAAGTTGTTATGGAAGGAGACAAGGAGTCCAGAGAAGCATGGGACAATATTAGAAAAAGCTTAAAAGGAGAGGCAACATTTGAGATGGGTCTTGAAAGATAAGTTGAAGGTCATATAAGGCATAATAGAAAGAGAAATGTTATTCCAGGCAACAAATATTCATAACTTATTTAAATAAATGGCAAGAACTTTGGTGTGCCAGTGGGGCAGTGGGCAGGATTTATGTAACTTGTTTGGGTTTGGAAGTGTTGCTAGGAGATGAGACTGGAAAGATATTGAGCATGGTTTACTATGGATCTTGAATGACTTGATAAGGAGTTTGGACTTGACCCTGCAGGTGGGATAGATTATCAGAATTTGAGCAGCCAAGTGCATAATTAGGTCTACATCCAAGAATGGTCATGCTGGTAAGAAAGAGGATGGAAAATAGAGGATAGGATGAAGGACATGAATATTGTCTTCCACCAAAGCTTTCCTTATTCTGAGCTCTTTACTTAATTTCAGTCCTCCTGGGTGATGTTATGACATTTTACTACACACACACACACACACACACACACACACACACACACACAATTCAGCAGTAACTACTTCTTTCTTATGACATCAAAATTAAACTCTTCTGCCTGACTTTCAGTGTCTGCTATAGACTGAATTTTTGTGCCTCCCCAAATTCATATGTTGAAACCTAATCCCCAAGGTGATATTTGGAGGTGGAGTCTTTGGGTGGTGATTAGGTCATGAGGGTGGAGCCCTCATGAATGGGATTAGTGTCCTTATAAAAGAGACCCAGAGAGCTCCCTCACCTCTCCCACCATTTGAGGACACAGCAAGAAGATGTTCGTCTTTGAGCCAGGAAGAGTCCTCACCAGATATTGAATCTGCTGGCACCTTCATCTTGGACTTCCAGACTCCAGAATTGTGGGAAAATAAATTTCTGTTTATAAGGCACCCTATCTGTGATATTGTTGCAGCAGCCTAAATGGGTTAAAACAGTATCTTTCATGTTTCCTCAAGGACATGTTATCCTGCATATGCAAGTATAGTCCTCTTCCAAATGTCTCAATTTTTTTTTTCATCAACACCACCCTCACCCTTATCCCATAGTCATTCCAGCTGAACTCTGTTCTTCTTTGCTGCTCCTCTCCCATTGAAAGGTCTTCTTCATGGATTCAGATCAAGCCTATTCAATTACAAATTCAAACCCTCTCTTCTCCCACGAAACCTTTCCTGGAGAATTTCTTGCATCTTGCCCTTGCTCTCATTGGTATTTTTCTTTTCTCAAATGCTTTGGTATATCCTGGATCTCACAATTCTTGCATTATCTTCATTATTTTTACATTTAAGTCTAATTTCAAGTAACATTTTTGTTTCTTGAGGATCAGGACTATGTACCTATTATACTCTGAGTTTTTCACTTTTTAATGAACAAATTACAAATGATCAACATCCTAAAATAAATCTACAAGACTCCTGTTAGAATGTTGTTATAATGTTGGTTTCAATGCAAAAATCTGCAATAAGTAAAACAATGTCTAAATGTATCGAGCATATATTATATGCAAAATACTAGCATATATTATATGCTTTGTGTATTTATGTGTAATACTCATAATACCACTAGGTGTGTACTATTATTTTTATTATTATTAATATAATAATCATAACCACCATATCAATATAAACTGAGATATACTTTAAACAATTACTCAAGGTCACTGATTCATCCATCCAAGCAATACATTTTTATTGAGTTTTTATAATGTCCCAGGCATGGTTTTAGCACCTAGGAAGTAACAGTGGACAAAACAAAGTTCTGTCCTAGAAGCAGGGTATTTTTCTTGGGGAAATAGGCCATTAAAAATTTAAACATTTTAATAAAACAATTTAACAAAGGATCTTATAACAATGTTTGGTAGAGTTATACATGCTATAAAAATAAATCAGGGCAAGAGCATGCAATGCAACTGGTAGGAAATCATGAAGCCAGAGTAGAAAGGCAGGTTGTCAGACTCTAGATTCTCTGTAATAAGTCCACTATTATCGTTAGCCTCAGGGACAACTTCATTACTGGTATTTGAGCCCTGCAGTAATCTCTCCTCACACGTATATTCTAATGAAATTCAGGTCTCATCAACATCAAATCTATGTTTTAATCAGACAAATATACTTATCTTCAAAAATATACTCACCATGGCTCTTGTGTTTGGCTCATGCTATTCTTTTAGTGTATGCACACACTTACACACACATACATACATGCACCCACACAGAGTCTGTTTTACTTGAACTCAGTTTCAACTTATTCTGTACAACCTTTTTTGTCTATTAAAAGAAGAGTTGCATCTTCAATTTTGTTGGCTATTTCCATTATACGTACTGTTATTTCAGGCAATTTATAAATAATGAAAAGAGAACAATATGTAATTTTTCAAACACTGAAGAAATATAACTTTAGATCTAGCTTTTTGTAGCATCTGCATTAACAGTGATTTTAAAAATTAGGGTATAAAATTGGAAAAATTCTTTGAAGTATTGAACCTTCTGATTAAGATAAAACATTGAGGACAAATACAGATTTGATCTGCATGGTGTTAATTTAACAGCATTAAATTCAAGATAACCCTTAGACCCTTGTGTATTATTGTTTAAATTGTATATCCTCCAATTCCCCCCAAATGAAGAAATAAATTAAAATAGTTCTTTATGTCATTTCAACCATTAAATGTTTAAATACATTTTAAAATGATGACTCAGTCATAATGAAGAAAATGTTTTTTTTTTTTTTCTAAAGAAAATGAAGTGGGTGTATTCATAGCTAAATGGGAAAAAGCATGTTTGAGAAAAAGCAAAATGCTGAGAATTCATATACTTTTGCACCATCTCAAACTAATCCTCCAGTGACCTTGCCGATAATATTTACTCTGAACAGCCACACAGGGAAAGAACAGGCTTCTCAATATAAAATAGTATTCATTCTGCTTTTTTATATTTCTAACAATAATAAAGGGTCAGAAACAGGCCTTGGCTGAAATGCTGATTTCTATTCCTCCTTTCCAACACTTTTCCAACTTTAAAATATCATTTAAAATACAATTTGTATATTTTTGTAAACAGCAGAGCTATTCTATACTGTACTCAGTAGCAACTAGTATGTGTTGTTAAATCTGGCTATTATTTTTTTTTTTTTGGACACCCAAATCTCTTTGATTGGTGGGGGGAAATTGGTGGGGGGCTCTCACTGCAGAGCTTGTTCATTAGCGCTGCTTCCTAAGTCCTGCGGCTTCATTACATCTGGCAGCTCAGGTGGGCTGGAGAAGGGCTCGATGCTAAGGGCCTCAAAGGATTCATCTGCCCTGAAGGCTAGCCCCACAGTGTCTGAGGCCTGAGGTCGTGCTGTCTGGCTGGTGAAGCCACACTCTCCCAATGCCTTTCCATGGTCCAGAATCCGGTTGTCCTTGTACAGCCGCTGCTTGTCTGGTAGCCGCTTGAGGATGCCCTTGAGGATGCCCTAGCTGATGCGCTACAGCTTGAACAAGGTGTTCGAGTCCTTGGCGTCCGTGAAGATGGTGGTCTTGTGGCATCGGATCATGAGGAACACGTACATCACGGCAGCTGCCTCTCTCCCTAGTCCAACAGATTTAACCAGAAAAAGAAGCACAAATAACAGTTAGTAGTTAAAGAATTTAAGTTGCTGCTATTACAGATATAATACTAATTTGTTAGGGCTGCCCTAACAAAGTACTGCAAACTGAAATTTATTGACCGACAGTTCTGGCGACTAGACATTCGAAATCAACGTGTTGGTAGAGTTGGTTCTTTCCGAGGTCTGGGAGGGAAGGCTGTCTTCCAGGCCTCTTGCCTTACCGTGTAGATCACCATCTTGTGTCCACATGGTGTTTTCCCTGTGTATATGTCTATCTCCAAATTTCCTTTTATCTTTGATAAAACCTGCCTTAATGGGCCTCATCTTAATTTGATTGCCTCTTTAAAGGCTCTGTCTCCAAATAAGATCACATTGAGACATATTGGGATTCAGGATTTCAAAATATAAATTTTGAGGGGACACAATTCACCACATAACAGGCACTTCCCTCATTTTTATTTGAAACATTATTTACTATTTTATTTGTTTATTGACTAAAATAATATATAGATTATAAAATATGTATTGGGAATAGTATGTGGATGGTTCTTCACATTACATAGATTTATCCAAATTGGAAAAGAATAACTTAAATTGCTTCTGTTTTCAAATGGCATGATTTTATATAGAGAAAATCCAAAATACTCCACCAAAAAAAAATTGTTAGAAATAATAAATTAATTTGGTGATGTTGCAGAATACAAAATCAATATACAAAAATCAAGTGCATTTTTGATACACTAACAATAAACTCTCTAAAAAAAGAAATTAAGAAAACAATCACATTTACAACAACATCAAAAATTCATAGAAAGAAAGAGTTGAACAATGGTTGCCAGGGCCTGGGAGGTGAGAGAAATGGAGAGATGTCGGTCAAAGGGTACAAACTTTCAGTTAAAAGATAAATAGGTTATGCTTCAACATAATAAAGGCCATATATGACAAACCCACAGCAAACATCATTCTCAATGGTGAAAAACTGAAAGCATTTCCTCTAAGATCAGCAACAAGACAAGGATGTCCATTCTTGCCACTATTATTCAACATAGTTTTGGAAGTCCTAGCCATGGCAATCAGGGAAGAAAAAGAAATAAAAGTAATCTAAATTGGAAAAGAAGAAGTAAAACTGTCACTCTTTGCAGATGACATGATACTATACATAGAGACTCCTAAAGATGCCACCAGAAAACTACTAGAGCTAATCAATGAATTTGGTAAAGTTACAGGATACAAAATTAAGGCACAGAAATCTCTTGCATTCCTATACACTAATGATGAAAAATTTGAAAGAGAAGTTAAGGAAACACTCTCATTTACCACTGCACAAAAAAGAATAAAATACCTAGAAATAAATCTACCTAGGGAGACAAAAGACCTTTATGCAGAAAACTATAAGACACTGATGAAAGAAATTAAAGATGATATAAACAGATGGAGAGATATACCATGTTCTTGGATTGGAAGAATCAGTATTGTGAAAATGACTATACTACCCAAAGCAAACTACAGATTCAATGCAATCCTTATCAAATTACCAATGGCATTTTTTACAGAACTAGAACAAAAAATCTTAAAATTTGTATGGAGACACAAAAGACCCTGACTGGCCAAAGAAGTCTTCAGGGAAAAAAACCGAGATGGAGGCATCAGACTCCCTGACTTCATACTATACTACAAAGCTACAGTAGTCAAGACAATATGGTACTGACACAAAAACAGAAATATAGATCAATGGAACAGGATAGAAAGCCCAGAGATAAACCCAAGCACCTATGGTCAAGTAATCTATGACAAAGGAGGCAAGGATATACAATGGAGAAAAGACAGTCTCTTCAATAAGTGGTGCTGGGAAAACTGGACAGCTACATGTAAAAGAATGAAATTAGAACACTCCCTAACACCATACACAAAAATAAACTCAAAATGGATTAGAGACCTAAATGTAAGACCGGACACTGTAAAACTCTTAGAGGAAAACATAGGAAGAACACTCTTTGACATAAATCACAGCAAGATCTTTTTAGACCCACCTCCTAGAGTAATGGAAATAAAAACAAAAATAAACAAATGGGACATAATCAAACTTAAAAGCTTTTGCAAAGGAAAGGAAACTACAAACAAGACGAAAAGAAAACCCTCAGAATGGGAGAAAATTTTTGCAAATGAATCAACAGACAAAGAATTAATCTCTAAAATATATAAACAGCTCATGCAGCTCAATATTAAGAAAACAAACAATGCAATCAAAAGATGGGCAGAAGACCTAAATAGACATTTCTCCAAAGAAGACATACAGATGGCAAAGAAGCATATGAAAAGCTGCTCAACATCATTAATCGTTAGAGAAATGCAAATCAAAACTACATTAAGATATCACCTCACACCAGTCAGAATGGCCATCATCAAAGAATCTTCAAACAATATACGCTGAAGAGAGTGTGGAGAAAAGGGAACCCTCTTGCACTGTTGGTGGGAATGTAAATTGATACAGCCACCATGGAGAACAGCATGGAGGTTCCTTAAAAAACTAAAAATAGAATTACCATATGACCCAGCAATCCCACTACTGGACAAATACCCAAAGAAAACCATAATTCAAAAAGACACACACACCCCAATGTTCATTGCAGCACTATTTACAATAGCCAGGTCATGGAAGCAACCTAAATGCCCATCGACATATGAATGGATGAAGAAGATGTGGTACATATATACAATGGAATATTATTCAGCCATGAAAAAGAATGAAATTGGGTCATTTGTAGAAATGTGGATGGATCTAGAGACTGTCATGCAGAGTGAAGTAAGTCAGAAATAGAAAAACAAATATTGTATATTAATGCATATATGTGGAACTTAGAAAAATGCTTCAGATGAACCCATTTGCAGGGCAGAAATAGAGACAGAGGTAGAGAACAAACATATGGGCACCAAGGGTGGGGAGTGGTGCATGGCAGGTGATGGTGTGATGAATTGGGAGATAGGGATTGACATATATTCACTAATATGTATAAAATGGATAACTAACAAGAACCTGCTGTAAAATAAATAAATAAAATTCAAAAACAAGACAAAGATAAATAGGTTCTGGAGATCTAATGTACAGCATGATGACTAGAGTTAACAATTGTATACTGTATACTTGAAAGTTGCTAAGATAGTAAACCTTATGTGTTCTCACCACTCACACACACAAAAAGGTAACTATGTGAAGCAATTTATGTAAATAATCAGATTGTGGTACTCAGTTCAGTGATATACACATATACTAAATTAGTACATTGTACATCTTTAAAAAAATAACATTGTACAACATAAATGTATACAATTTCCTTTGTCAATCATACCTTAATAAAACTGAAAAATAAGAAATAAATAAAAAGAAAAAATGTAAAAATCTGAAAAAATATATAGACTTAAAATAATAAATGAAATACTTGGGCTTCCCTGGTGGCTCAGTTGTTGAGAGTCCGCCTGCAGATGCAGGAGACACAGGTTCATGCCCCAGTCTGGGAAGATCCCACATGCTGCAGAGTGGCTGGACCTGTGAGCCATGGCCTCAGAGCTTGCACGTCCGGAGGCTGTGCTCCACAACAGGAGAGTCCACAACAGTGAGAGGCCCACGTACCACACAAAATAAATAAATAAATAAATAAAATGAAATACTTAAAGTTAGATTCTGTAGTTGTTTGTTTTAATTTTGAAACATTTAAAGTTCAAATGAACTGGAAACTGAAAAGTGACTAAACAATGCTATTCAGGTTCATAGGCTAAGTGGACATCTGCCTATGATGTGAGATGCATTTGAGCTGCTAGGAATTGCTCATACCTCCAATATATGTACACTGTCAGTGTCTGACTAATATCTGATGTTCCAGCAAAAGATTGTCTCACACTGAAATGCACATATTTCAGAAAGTAGAGGCAGATCAAGCCAATAATCAATCCAAAAAATTGTGTTGAAAATAACTTAAGATTTCTTCCAACCAATGGTTGTTCACCATCCAAAAGCACAAAGTGCTGTTGCTCTTCTCACCAGGCATCTCTATCACATGTCTAGGGTTCTCTACACTGTCAGCTTTAAGTCCAACATACTAACATTTTTGCCTGAACTGCTAAAATGGAGTCTTAACAATATATATCTTAATTCCCTTTTTCAGCAAATATATATGGGGCTTCTACCACGTACCAAGCACTGTCATAGATGCTTGAGTACTTTTCTGAGGGGAAAGCATCCCTATCTTTGTGGAGTTTATGTAGAGGAATTTGGAAATGTGTCTTTTCTTGTCTCCCTGAAATTTTTTATCCACACAACATCCAGGGTGATCATTTTAAAGAGAACTCTGAGCTTGTCACTACTTACTTAAAACATTTTCATACTTTCCAATTGCTCTTGATTAAACCCCAAAACATTGATGTAACCTTCAAGGCTCTGTGTAATCTGGTTCTTATTGATTTTGCCATCTCATTCCACATTGTTCTCCACCTCACCCACTCTGTCCCAAGCACATTGGCCCTTTAGCTAATGATGACAATATCCAAATCTCTCCCATCTCAGAACATTCACACATTTGTTTCTTCTTTCAGGAGCTCTCTTGCTCCTCACAGGTCCACTTAAAACGCTTCCTTTATGTCTCAGCAGACACACCACCTCTTCATGGGTATTTCCCTAATCCATCAAATTTAAATCCAGTATCGCTGTAATACCTACTTAAAACTTCTCACTTATAACAATTGTAAATAATTATATGTATAATGTCTATCTCACTCATCAGATTGAATTCAATTAGGACAAAGATCATGTAGGTTTACAATTGTCTTCCTATTCTTAGCACAGTACTGGATAGATGAAAAGTACTCAATAAATATTTATTGAGTGTAAGAGGAATGAGGTAGAAGAGAAAAGAGAAAGACTATCTTGACTGTTGGAAAGGCCTATATTACACTGGAATGAGCTTAAATTAGAATGGACACTAATTTAAGGGTAGAGGTTTGGCTTCTGGGCAGAAAACTTCAGAGAAAACAACTTATTTTAGCCAACATTTTCCAAGTACATTCAATGGTGTACCATCCCCATAAAATGCTTCTCAAAAGCATGATAGAATGGTTAAAGAACTTTGTCCAATATTTTCTGCCTCTAGATATTCACACTGCCTATCAGGAGCTCCTATTAAGAACTCCAAGAACTCTTCTAGTAAAGAAATCTGTTTAACAAATCCCTCTCTTCCTTTAGAATAACTAGCAACATGCAGGGGCACTTGCTGAAAAATACTGTTCTGAGATATAACACACCTCCTCCACTCCCTTATCGTTTCCCTTATAAGTAAAGGCATTTAGATGGAAAAGCTCATTCTGCATTTTTCCTTGTCTCAAAAGAGAGTCTTGGATTTAGAAGTTTGGTTTTTACCGATTGATTGAAAACTAATGTATAACATCAGTAGTTTCAGCCCCCTCTTTACAGTATATGATTTATGTAACTTTTGGATAATTGATGTATAAATACATATGGATTTATAATATGATATAAGTAGCCACATACTTTCCACCTAGAATTCTTTAGCCTAATAGTATTATAGATCAGAAATTTTCAAATATTTTTGCATGCAAATTCCCAGTATTTGTGTATTTATAATATTATATCACTATATAATTTAAATGTACCACTATACTTACATATAATTTATTTTATAAAACATACCCCAAAATAAAAGCTTTAAATGCTAACATAAAATAAATATAATGAAAGTTCTTAATTTTTTTTCTACTATTTCATGAATCATTTTGCATATTCCCTGGATTGCATGCATCCACCTTATCTTAGATGTAACTTTTATAAACTATGACTGGTTTGGAGCTCACCAGGGGATGATGAGGCTTTGGATTGTTGTTCAAGAATAAGTGCCAATGCGTTTGAGGACTTACAGGCTTCATTTACCCTGTAAATGACTCAGCTGCTATTTATTGGATGTGGCTTGTTTAGGTGGGTAGAAGGAACTAAATTTGGAGGCTTTGAAGAAGATATTGGGATGTAGACAAAGGATATATCTTTATAAAATTTGTGTCAGGATTGCGATGTTGCATAATTTACATCACAAGTACCAGACCGAGCCATGTCTTTACCTTGGCCTGGGATCCCAAGAGGGCACAGTTACAAAGGCACATGTTTCTCCTAGATGACCAAACTACAAAGGCCACGTGATTACTTGGGTATGGATCTATCAGGGACTCAACGTGCAGAAAGTGGGGGTTATGAAAAATTGATTCTAGGCTTTTGCCTATTGACCTTTGCTCAAGGAAAATCCCATAGATTGATTTTAAAGTTAGTCAATATAGAGAACCCTAACAACACTAACAACATATAATATGACAATACTTGTTATATTATATAATCAAATTAGTTTGATCCTTTATCCTGGTAGACTACCTCTAAAGAAGCCCTTAGAGGGGATTTATCACATATTTATACAACATTATTAGTTTGGAAGCTCCTTGAGGTCCACAGTTATTCATCTTTAGAGAAAAGCATTATGGTCACCTAAATGAGAAGTAGTATTGCTGAATGATTAGGAATACTGACCTTGCAGGGAGATGGGTCTGGTACCATTTTCCACTTTAAACAACTTAAAGGCAACATCATCAGGGACAAGATATTTGATCTCTCTGAACTACCATAAAATGTAAATAACTATAGTCCCACAAATCCTACCTTGAATTAAAACACATAACAGAATGGTGCTATAATTAGCACTCAGTAAAAGGTAGTAATAGGGGCTTCCCTGGTGGCGCAATGGTTGAGAGTCTGTTTGCCGATGCAGGAGATACGGGTTTGTGCCCCAGTCTGGGAAGATCCCACATGCCGCAGAGCGGCTGGGCCCGTGAGCCATGGCCACTGAGCCTGCGCGTCCGGAGCCTGTTCTCCGCAACAGGAGGGGCCACGACAGTGAGAGGTCCGCGTACAGAAAAAAAAAAAAAAAAAAAAAAAAAGGTCGTAATATTTTTTTTTCTCCTCTTCCTCCTTCTTCTTCTTCTTCTTCTCCTCCTCCTCCTCCTCCTTCTTTTTTACTTTCATGAAAGAAGTGAGAATAAATCTGTGATCCAAAGTGTTTTCCAGGTATGTCATGAATCTTAAATTTGCTCTTTACATTTCATATAGATGCACTTGACTACACTAAACCTAGTGACCATATGTCAGATGACAACTTTGATTAAGGAATCTTAAATGTGAACTTGACTTAACCTTTAGTTCAAGTGGAAAATCTGGTAGTAAGGCTTTCTCTCCTCTGAGGTTCTGTCAAACACTGTGATCCATAGAGACAGAATGAGAAATTAAGCCAAAGAAACACACCATAAGTAAAAATTCTGTGGAATTGAACCCAAAAGTAATCATGAAAGGACTGCAGAAAAATTACTAATCAACACTGCAAAGGCAAATGATTCCTGCATCCTGTACTGGACGAATCTGAGAGTGAAATAACCTCCACAAATTATCTCTTAAGGATAATGAGTTACAAATAACACACCCATCGATCTTGATTTTTGAATGATATTCTAGAACAACTTTTGAGTTCTAACACATTTGGAATGATTGTCAAAGTTCTCCACCAGAGACCAGGTTAAAAATTAATCAGCAATAAGTTTTATGGACTTTATATGTTGCATTAGTCTAATTAGCTACTAACCCTGCAGGGGTAAGTGCTGTAATTAGAGTTGTCAGATGAAATAAATTGAAAGTAGAAATGATCAATTCTTCCTTTTCCTCAAAGAAAACATAGATCTTTAAAAAGTAATTTTTTCTTTTACAAAAAGGGACCTGGGTCCATAATCTAATAGGTTAAAGTATACTCATTGATTGCTCTCTAAGGATCTGGAACAGTCCATGAAGCAGGCACAGAATGGAACAGAAATAACTTCAGCAGAGAACTGATATTCCCATTCATGCTCTGTGGAATTACAAATGACTGGGCTTTCCATTGTGATTCATTTCCTCCTACACATCTGCAAAGAATTGTGCAATATGTTTAGGAAAACATTGTGATTTATTTTCAGGGTCTAGGAGATTTCAGCTTTCTTAACTCTTTACTCTCCTGGAATAATCAAGACTAAGCAGGTTTCCTGAAGAAATTATTTTCATAAATTATTTTCTTAACATAAAAATAATGTTAATGGAGAACATATGTAAAGCTTTAAACTTCTGCAAACCAACACAACTTCCAAAGCATGTAGCAAAGACTGACCTCCATCAGACACCTTTGTTTTTTGGACCAGTTAAAAAGCAGAGCACACTCACCTTGCACCACTAGAACCTGGTCATTTTTATTAGGGTAAGCATTGGATTCATTAGCCTAACACCCTCAAGGCAAAATTCTAATGACCACTGGATCATAACAAGATGGATGTCACAGGAGAGACATTTAACTTGATTCCAAACATAAAGTTATTTATTTAAAAAGATACAAGTGAATTGTTTTTTGCACAAATGCTATAAAATATTTTTATTAAAGTAAAAACAGTGATAGGAAAAACAGAAAAGGAGAGAAAATATCCAAAAACAGCCAAACATATTTAACAGAGATGAAACCCATTCTTTTTCCCTGGGGTGAAAATGTGTGGTTTAACATATGAGAAGGATATTTCACTTGGTGTATGTTACCCATCATAGCAGCACCAGAAGGGACAGCTACAGAAAATGGTCCATTAGTTTTTCCATAATAAACTCTTTTTTCACTGGCACACTCTTGAGATTCTTTGACATTATTTCAGTGTAGTTACTGGTGGATGGCTTCAATAATTGGAACACTCACAACCTGAAACTAACATTTTCCATGTCACTCTAGTATATGTTAAATATTGCAAAACTTGGTTTTAAGGGCATCCTCTCCAATATATGTGATTCCAAAAGACAAAGTTCTAAATGCAAAATGTTCTCTATATTTCTGAATTTTAGATTTGCACTTGTTTCTCAAATTAGCATGTCAAGACACCCATTCAATATAACTTTATCATGCTCAAGGAAGGACAAATGAATGAGAGTTAACAGCTCCCAGTTGGAGTCTCCAGTGTGTCTATCTTATACCTAAGGCAGTAGCCTCCACACAAGGGAGTTCTCTGAAAATATGTGCACTATAATGTACAGGCACAAATAAGAATTCGATTGAAGTCTTCACTGAGGTAAAAAAAAAAAAGTCAACACTTAGTTGTGCCAAGTGCCAGGAATAAGGTATGGTCCTTATGCTAAAAAGAAATCACAATCTAATATAGAAACTAGAATTTAGGCAGCATAGTGAAGTAAGTTCAATCAGAGAAATATACAACCATTTAAGGCAGAACACAGAAAGAATGTAATTTGTGCATGCCAAAACCCTCCTTGGAAAATTTTCTTATGGCTACAAAGGATATTAGACTTCATCTGACTTTATGTCATCTCTAAATGTTATGGATAAGACTAAAACCTAAAGAGATAATGTGACTCATGCAGGGACCCACAGCTCATTTACCTCACAGCTCCAAATTCCAAATCTAATGTTTTACTGACTACATCAAACACCTCTTTGGGAAATACATGGTAGTGTGTCCCTAATTCATAAGGCCAATTTGTACATTATTACTTTCTTCTCAAAGACTACAATAAACTGGGGAGGGTGTGGCCTGAGGGATGACAATTAATTTCTTACTTACCTTATTCTTCAATTTTGATTTAATAAAGGAATCGTCACTGAGAGACCAGGAACTTAGAAACAAAGTTGAACTAAATGTCTAAGAGAATAGGCAAAAAAGAAAAATAGTCTGTATTAGGTCCATGGAATAATAGATGATCATTTCAGCATTAAACAAAGTATCTTAATCACTCTTACAGAATGGGTAAGATTTCTTGAGGAAAAAGAAAGAAATAATAATCATGAAAATCCAGTCAGCTTAAATGATGTCATTCAAGAAATATTTATTGAATATTTATTATGTTCCATTCACAATATTGGACTCTAGATGTTGCACAAGAGATGTCAAAGTTCCTGTTTTTAGAAAGGTATTAGTTTAGTTTAATTGAATAGCCACATGAATAATTCAACACAAGTCAAGTACTCTGTGATAGGAACATGGTTCCATGAGGGGTTATGACAAAGGATTCTGACATAGCCTGGGAGGTCAAATACGTTTTCCTGTACAAATTGATACTTAAGTGAGATAAAGGATAAATGAAAATTAACTAGGTTAAATTGATGAGGCAAAGGAAGTCATGTTTAGACGGGTAAGGGGAGAGAACTGTGAGATTGGTCTGTGATCCAGAGACCATTTCAGTACATGTGAAAGACTGAGGTCTTTTTAGTAGATTAATTACACTAACAGCCCCAATCTATCACACCTCCCTAAATTCATGGCCTTCTACTGCCTCCCCACAATGACTCCAAGCTTGTCTTGTGGCTTGCTTTGGCCAACAGAACAGTAGCAAACTGGACCCAAGCAGAGACTTGAAATAGCACTTGCACCTTGCTCCTTCCTGTCCCTCCACCATGAGAACATGTTTGCGCTAGCTTGCTGAATGAGGAAATGTGGAGCATAGCTGAGTTGCCCAGTTGTCTCTGCTGAGGGCAACTCAGACCACCCAACCACCAGCCAGACACTTGGGAGAATCCAGCCAAGATAAGCAAAGCAGCCTGGTTGATTTGTAACTAGTGAATGAATCCTGCTAAGTCCTGCTTGTATCAGTAGAGCTCCTCGGGTGCACCCAAAAGGACTACCCAATCGATCCAAAGATTTGTGAGCTAAATAAATATTTAATGTCTTAAGCCACTAGTATTTGTGATTGCTAGGTGGCACAAATATAGCTATAGATAACTGATATAGTGGTAAATGTGGAAAATGGATAGGCAGTGGTATATAGTGTGCTTGAGAGTGGAATGATTTTCAGGCTATTGCAATAAGACATAATAGCAGCTTGGACTAAGTGATAGTGAGGATGAAAACAAGGCTACAGAATCAGGGCAATTTGGATTTAATTCTCTAGAAAATGTTGAACAATTAAAGGGTTTTAAGCAGGCAGATAGTGACAGGAACAAAGTTCTACTAATTTAGGAAGATTAAATTGGCCTTGTTTTCATGAACAGATTACACCAGAAGGAGAGTAGCAGCACAGAATACAAGATCAAAATATTGAACAACAACAACAAAATAGGTAAAATGAAAGGGGGGTGCCTCTTCACAACCTGATATTTAATGAAGAGCCTCAGACAATGAAACCATTCTGAGGCCCATATTCAAGAATAGATTCTCAATCTTTCTAGATGTTAGTAGCTTAATTAGAGGTCTTTTTGACAGCTCAAACTCAGTTAGATGGTGACTTGAAAGTGAAATGGAATCTATGGATTTAAACATGGTAAATTAGATCCAAGACTGTTTTACACTAAGTGGTCTAGTGGATAAGAAATTGATATAAAGATATAAACAGTTTAAATGGCATGAGATTCATTTTAATGTCCATTTCCACATTGTTGGCAAAGGCTCTCTATAGATTAAAAGCCTAATAAAGACAACAGGTTAATCCTTTCTGACTTTTCAAAATTTTCTCAACTTCATCATCATTACCATAATAGGAATCTTATTCTATAATACATAGAGACACATTATAGTCTCTCAGTGAATGTTTAGTCACTCCATAATATTCATGGTGTAATATGAAATAGAAAATGCTGAGGAGAGTAAGCCATAGATTTTAATCTTATATCTGTTTGAAGCCAACTCCTCCCCTTTGCATAAATCCCATTTCTTCTTGCTTATTTAAGGACATCATTCCAGGAATTCCTTGAACAGCATCACTCCAGCAATTCTTCCCTCTTCCTCCTACATAGATATTTTTCTCTCTTTCTCCTGTATAATTGAAATCAATGTATATACGTACAGTTAAAGAAATTCTCGTTTCATCTTCCCTGTCACTTTTCTATCCATCGCTTTGTTGTATTTATTGAAAAACTCTGAGGGAGTTATCTGTTCTTGTCATTTCTAATTCTCTCCTTCCATATTCCTTCAAACCCAAACAAGTTGGGTGTTTTCCTCCATCACTCCATCAAAATGTTCTCATCATGGGTACCACTGATGTCCACATTGGTAAATCCAGTGGCCACTATCAGCAGCATACCCACTTCCTTGATACATTTTCCTCACTTGCATTTCATACCACCCACTCCCTTGATTTTTGTTCTTCTTCACTGGTTTATTTTCTCAACCTTGTTTATTGGATTCTTTTCTACTCCCCAAACTCTTAATGTTGGAGCACCCCGCAGCTTTGTCCATGGACTTCTCTTCACTGTCTCCGTTCACATCTTTGATGATCCCACCCAATCATATGGATTTTAATTAACCCATATGGCAACTGCTCACAAATTTATATCTCTAGCTCAGGCATCTATCCCAAATAGCACATTTATATCTCTGTCTACTTAACTATCCACTTGAATATCTAATGTACATCTCAAAATTAGATTTTGCCCTAAAATAAACACTAGACTACACCACCTGTAACCTTTTACATATCAACTGGTGGAAACTTCATCCATCTAATTGCTCAGGAAATTTTATATATATATATATATATATATATATATATATATATATATATATATATATATATGTATATATCCTTGACTCTTTTCTTTTTTAATACTTTGCATCCATCTTATCAGTAAATTCTGATATATAGCCAGAATCTCATCACTTCTCTTCATCCACACTTAAACCATCCTGGTGTGGGCTACCACGATCTATTACTTGAATTACTGTGATGCCCTCTTAATTGGTTTCCACTTTCTTCTTCTGACAATCTATTCTTAACATGGCAACCAGAGTAATGCTTTTAACATTAATACAAATTGTATCATTCCTCTACTCAAAACTGTGCAATATCTTCATATTCATGCAGACTAAGAGCCAAAATTCTTTGAATATTAAATGTCTCCTACCTCTGTACCTGAATGCAGTTATTCCACTAAATTCAACTCCTAATATTCTCCTCTCCCACCAGTACAGCTATGACATCTCCTTACTTTTTCTTAAACATGATGAAAACATTCTCACCTTAAAGGATTTGCTATAACTGGGTTCTCTGCTTATAACACTCTCCCTCCAGATGTATGCCTCTCTAATTCTCTACCTTTCTTTAAATTCCTGCTCAAATGTCACCTTCTCAATGATGCTACCCTAACCTCAGTATTTAATATGGCAGTCTAACTCCCTTCACCAAACCCTGGTACTCTTAATTTCCTTTGCCCTATTCTATTTTTCCCCATAACACTTATTACCTAAGATCATGTTAAATAATTTACTTATTTATTGTATTAATTATTTTCTGTCTCCCTCCTCTTGAACATAAGAACTGCGAGCTCAGAAATCCTTGTTCCATTCAATAAAATATTCCCAAGAATAAATAGAGTCTAACACACACATACACACACACACACACACACACACACACACACTAAATAATTATGTATTGAATGAATGGATGAACAAAAGGATATTCTGATTTATATGAAATGACATATTCCACCCTGCAACTAAACCCTGTGTTTGTATTATGAATTGTTTCTGTTATTACAATTAATGCCTTTTCTGTTGGCTTATATATATGAATAAGTTTTTAATGTGAATTAAGGTATCCTTGTCTCACTATTCTCCCTTTTATAACTTAATCATCTACCATTACTGCTACTTTGCATGCAGTGTGAAGGCCCTGCCCTCACTGAATATAAAATACAGGAATAACTGACAGTACCAAGTGACTTGTTGGATGTGGGGAGTGTGCAATAACAAATAGGAGTCAAAACCCTCTGAGACAGAAAGGAAGGAAATCTAGTTGAGTGATTTACTCAGAATTACACAGTAAATTCGCAACAGAAATGGAAGAATATGGGATTTCTACTTTCTGGCGAAGGTTATATCCACTAGAACTTACCCCTTAGAGTCTAGCTCAAAGTTCCATACATTGATGGCTTGCTTCCATCAGGATGAGACAACTGATGCTACAAGTTCTACATGATATGTTCTTCTCATCCCAGGTCCATGTTGGATAGTCCCCATATTTTGAGCCTACCATCCCCTTTCTCTCTCTCATTATATTCAAACTGAGGAAGCATAGTGTTTGAGTCCATGTATTTTTCTGACATAGCATTATGGCAATTATCTTGGTGTTTGAGTATGTGCATATATATGTACACACAATGGAGAAAATTCAAAAAAAATCAGAGATGGTGAGGGATTGACTATGGTAAAAAATGAACAATTTCATGTTGACACCAGCAAAAAGCACACTTCAACTCTGATGTTCTACCGTTCTTCTTATATCTATCACATATGAGTGCAAATCTTTATATGTTATTTACATTCTCCCTACATATTGTTCAAGAGTTTTTCTGTGCTTAGTTAGTGAAGTCTCACAGAACCTAACCAGCTAGATTGCAGAATATTTCATCTTTCCATGTTGACTCCTGTTTCACATCTAGACAGTATTGATTGCTGTCGATACAAAATTGATGAGAAGAGAAACAGAATAAAAGCAAATAAGTGAATGAATAAACAAGTATGATTAAGAACTGGGAAATTCTCTTAATTAAACAATACCAAATAAATTGTAGCTAATGCAATATATCCAAATGGTGGAAAGAAGTTTCCCTTTCTTACAGTAACTTATTTTCAATATTTTAGTACAGGTTTTCCCCACTATCCAAAAGTAGAGCATTCCTATGAAATCTTTTGTAAGCCAAAATGGCCATAAAGCAAAGAAGCAATTACCTTTTTTTCATAAAAGTGAAAATCCTCTTAGGATATATTTCTGTTCGTGAAAATAGGTAGGTCTTTAATAAAGTTGAAGTGGTGTAAAGCAAACTTTTGAAAAGCGGGGGATACCTGTATTGAACATTTTGATGACTTTTAAACTCTGTTCTACTCTCATGTTCAATGAAGTTAACTGCCCAGGTATACTTATTTTATGTAGAATATTGGATACTGTTGAGGTTTAGCTAACTATTTACTTCAAAGGATGATTTTTGTAGGAACAGTATTTGAAACTCTTTCACTTCAATGATTCTAAATTTCCCACCACATATATCCAAAGGATGTGGTTCCTTATGTTCACAACTTCTCAAAGACCATGTTATTTCTTTTCTTTATCCATTTTCCAGTAAATTATCTATGATTTTGTAGAGTAATATCACTCTTGATCCAAATAAATACAAAACATTCTGATAGTGATAACTGTCATTATATTAGATTCTCAAATTCACTTTGATAGTATTGCCCTAACCAGCCACATAGTAGCTCTGATGAGTTCTATAGCATAAGAATATTGAAATTGAAATTTTCTGATGAAGGAAGTCTGCACCAGCATATTAGTAAGAGGCTACCTCTCTCCTCCGGAAATGTGTTTTGTTGCTAGAAAACCTGAGTGGGTGGACTTGAGAGAACTTAAATAGAAAGTGAGTTTATTCCTCACTTTTTCATTGACTAAGCCTGTGATTAAAGTGAGGCCTCAGTGTTACTTCTCTTTTTCTTCCATTTGTCTATCTTTAAAGTGGTTATAGTGGTATTCTTCAATAACTGTTTGTGGTCAGAGACCAAGTAAATAAATAATAATAACCCTTTTAAAATACAATGCCATAAAAGTAGAGTACTTAAAAATTTCATTTTTCTTCCCAGATCGGAAGCTTATTTAAGTAATGTTCTATATGGAAAGAATTCTGCTAAAGACAATCCATTTACCTGAATGCTCTCTCCAACATTAACACCATTCCAGGTGTGGTTTTGTTTATTCTTTTTGGTCTAGCAAGCCAAAGACGTGTTCTTAATTTCTTTAAGTGTAGGTTTCTAGGCACAGATAACATATCTGGCATTTTGACAAATTGCTTAGCTCTTAAATGCATACTTTTATCTAAAATGCATACATGGGGGCTTCCCTTGTGGCACAATGGTTGAGAGTTCACCTGCCGATGCAGGGGACACAGGTTTGCACCCCGGTCTGGGAAGATCCCACATGTCGCGGAGTGGCTGGGCCTGTGAGCCATGGCCGCTGAGCCTGCGCGTCCGGAGCCTGTGCTCCACAAAGAGAGAGGCCACAACAGTGAAAGGCCGGCGTACCGCAAAAAAAATAAAAATAAAAAATAAAATAAAATGCATACATGCCCTTTACTCCATGTCAGTATTTCAAATATTCACTCAAGGAAACATCCCAGTCAGAGGTTGAATGCTTTTGAGAGTGTTTATATGACTACTGAGAGTTCAACTCAAAGACCATAGCATTGGAATTGGGTTCTCAATATGCCTTTACTAGAGTTACATCATCTGTACTTTCTTTACTGGAATGGAAATAAACTAGTGTTCACCTGTATATTTATATATATTCAGGGAGTAAGGCTTGGATATGGCCATAATGAAACCCTACATAGATCAACCAATCATATTCAATTGAGAGATATTTATGTCCACAGATCCTTAAGTGGGTAGAAGATCACAGAACGTTTGGAATGTATTTCTGATCCAATTGAAGATTGCAGTCCATCAAAGTGTAGAGGATGAAGGAGATGAAAACAACAGCCTATACTGTGTGCCAGATACAGTTCTAAGCTTTAAAAAACTTACATATTTAATCTCCACAATCACTCCTGAGGGTATCCCCATTTTATGGTGAAGGAAACTGAGGTGCACAGATATTAAATAAATTACCCAAGTTCACACAGCTAATAAGCGACAGATCTGGGATTTGAACCTAGACAGACTGACTTCCAAGCTGTGCTCATAACATTAAGCTACAGTATAGCAAAGATCAGTAGCAGAAGAGTGGTCAGAAGACTACCATACGTTTAAACCAAGGAAAAGATTTCAGTGAAGGAGAAATAAAGATAAAAAGCATAGATATCTGATGACAGGTTCCATGAGTGGGTTAGGGCATGTGTTTGTAGGCACAGTGGAGGACGTCAATCAATATAAAGGGCAAAATTGAGGAAGTAAGAGTGATTTTGGAGCAAGCCTTACTACCTGCAATGGGATAGAATCTAGATGAAATTTAAGGAGAGAACTAGAAGAGGCCTTGACTCCCACTCAAAAACATTTCTAGGTAAAGTGAAGGAAAATTTAGGAGTTCTGCATTAAATAAATTTCCTATGAAAAAGGAAGAAGTGACATAATCTGCTGTGAGTGAAAGGATAAAGATGTTGGGAAGCATGCTATTTGGATGCTACCACAGAAGAAGAAAATGGTGATCAACTGGCAAATATGAAGCAGAATAACCTACCTCTATAATAAAATCATTTAAAAAATATGTCCAGAATACACTGTTTTTTAGACTTTGTATTCCCTATTATTGTTAACATTTAGCTACTTAATTAATATTTAGATATTCCATTAATATTGTCCTTCAATGTTTAGAAATTGCTTGGGAATCTGGCATGCAAAATAACTGGGATTGTTTGAGTTTCAGTGCCCACCACCCTATGTAGGCCACATGTCAGGAGTATGGTGCCCAGTGCCAGATGTCTCTCCATCAACAAAATGAACATCCACAGAGAGTTAGCAGGACATTGAGGGCACTGTCCAGGCCATTTGAGAAATAATTTAGGAAAATAAAGCTCTTCTTCTAGAGAATCAAAGAAATGGAAGGACTGCTAAAGGTCTTCTGGTCCAACTGCTTGATGTGAGAGCTTTCAGATTCTCCAGCAGATGTGACAGAGAAGTTTTGACTGACTTTGCTGAGACTAACTCTTCCAATGGAATTCTTTTCCTTCTCTTTCCAGGAAGAAAGGCTCTGTAGTTGAGACAGCTAGATAGGGAAATATAATTCCTCCTTTCTTTCTCTAAAACCATGATTTTGAAACTCAGCTATACAACAAGTATCTCTCTATTCTTCAGAATACAAAGCATCTTTTGTCAAGTTTTCAAGATCCTAAAGTTTTGCCCCACACTATATATCCTAATTTTATTTTTCACCATTGTACAGTCAAGCTAATCTTACTCCATTCTACATAAAAATAGGCACATTCCTATTCTGTCCTAGTGGCTATTCTGTATTTCTTTTGCTGTTTAACAAATCCTTCCAAAACTTAGTGGCTTTAAAACAACACTTTTATTTTTTATTCACAAGATTCTGTGGATAGGAATTCAGGAAGGATTCAGTTGGAATGTTTTTGGCTTCACCTGGTCTCATTAGAGGTCACTCATTTAATAGTCATCTTTCAATATTATAAAGAATACAGTGTTTATAATGGCTTTATTGCATTATTTTTATAAAGGTATAATTCTATTTAACTAGTTCCCTATTGATGGGTATTTAGCTTGTCTCTAATTTTTTTTTACCATTGCCAACATTACCAGAATTAATGCTCTTTGTGGCCTTAAATGGGTGGGTTTCTTTGGACAAAGTTCTACAAGAATTGCTGAATAAATTCACATAAATTTTAGTACAAAATAAATAAACCAACAAATAAAAGGTAATTCAGTCAGGACCACCTTAGGAGAATTACTGCTTTTCCATCTCTTCTCCGTTTCCATTCTGATAGAGATCTGTATCACTGTTATTTTCATTTATATTTCCTTGAGTATTAGTGAGGTTGAGCCCTTTTTTTTATGTTTAATGATCATTTGTAATTTTTTCTTCTTAATTTTCTCTTCATACCATTTTCCCATTTTTATTGGGATTTTTTATTTTACATCTGTAAGTAGTGGATATAACATAGATATTATGTCTGACAACTCTAGTGATTTTCCCCAAAGAAATTCTCTTTTAACTTTATTTGTAATGTATATTTACCATAAAGAAAATGTTTTAAAATGTTTGAGATAAAATTTGTTTTTTTCTTTTCTTTTACTACTTCTGGTTTTTGTTTCATGTGTCTCAATATTATCAAAATATTTACTTATACTGTGTTTCAGTGGTTTTGCTGCTTTATGCTTTATATAAATATTCCATCTATCTGGATTCATGTGTGTGTGTGTGTGTGTGTGTGTGTGTGTGTATACTGTCTGAACCTTATTCTGTAATGCAATTACTTTGTCTCTTCCTCCACAAATGTAAACTAAATAAACTAAATATAACCTGCTTAATTTCTCTAGCTATATGTATGTTTTGTTTTGTTTTGTTTTAATATCTGTGACACAAGTTTTTTGCATTATTGTCAACATTTCTGGCTATTCTTGCAAATACATTCTTCTAAATGGCATTTAGAAAAAAAATGTTTACAGTTGTGTCAAACAGTATTGTGTAACTTTTTATTGAGTTAAAGTTAAAAATTAAGTTGGGAAGAATAAAAAAAATTTATAACATTGAATCCCCTCACTAAAATTCATATTATGATTGTTTTATTTTACATTAATATAAATATTCTGTTATAGTCCTAAGTTTCATGGAGTTATTTTATATAGTTATTTTATTTTTATGCTGCAATAAAATTTTTCCTATTATCTTTTATTTCTTGCTTGCTATTAGTAATATGTAAGAAAGCTATCAATTTTTTACAATACCAAAATTTTTCTACAATATCAAATTTTTACATTAACCAAATATTGGATCATTTAAATGACTTAAGTAATTGTTTCTTTCAGCTTGTCATTTGATTAACAAATTTTCTAGGTAAATATTTATATTGTTCAAATAATGATCTTTCAGAATCTGCCTTTAAATTAAGGATATATTCACTTGTTATTGCTTCAGTTATTACTTTATTACATTGGTTAGTTCCTCTTAAATAATGTTAAATAACTTTTAAGTAATTTGAAAATTATAAAAATGTATTTCTTAAAAACACTTAAAGCTGTGCACCTGCAACTAACACAACATTGTAAATCAACTATACTCCAATAAAAATTTTATAAAAACAGTTAAATTCCCTTGATGTCATTGAGTTTATGATGTGGTACCAGGAACTGTAATAATTACTATTATGTGGAATAAAAGTTAAGACAAGTTGGTCACTTCTTATGTAAAGCTTGTACTTCCAATGTGTAACATACCTGGCAGTAGTTCAGGAAATTATAATTCTGATGGAAAAATCATTGACTTTGATCATTGAAAAATAAGTGGTTCCATTTGAGATTGGGGTTTACAATTTTTTTGTTTTGATTTTGATTAATTTATGTTTGTCTTTGTTGGATGAAAAGAAATGTTTTAAACAAAAATAGAGGAAAGATGGAATAGTAGGCAAGGCAAAAGCTGAGATTGATGAAGAAGCCACAGATAGAACCTGAATGGATGTGTCATGACCAAATAATAAGTAAAAGTGGAGAAAAAAACATGTGTAACTTGAAGGAATGGGCCATGTCTCTCTTATTTTACTATATAATTCTAGCAGTTGGTAGTATGACCAGCACCCAGAAGTGCTTAATAAATTTGTTGAATGAATGAATGAGGAATCGGTGCAAATCTCTGGACTATGTGCCCATCTTTAACCTAAATGGAAGGTTTGTCTACCTCCAGATAATTCCCACAGGTGCATTAAGGTCTAGCTTTAACATCCTCACTCCCAATCCCAGTGAATACATCAGTCAGAAGCCTCATCTCCATAACTGAGAGCTCTAACTCACTTTTTAGGACCGCCTCTGGTAGGAGGAGAGAGATCTTGGACAAAATAAGAAAGATAATTATTCAGGAAAACTGAGTAAGTTCTCGGTGTTCCAGGCTGTCCTTCTCCTACTGAGTCTTTTCAAAGAATATGGAAAAGTGAGGAAGTATGCTATTTGATGATGAGGGAGATTTCAGATTATCTACTGTTGGTTCAAAGTTGCTTTGTGATCCATAATAATATGATACTGTAAATAAATAGAAACAAAAATGAATCTATCATCCAGTACCTTTTCTCTGAAACAAGACGGCAGAACTATTCACATGAGAAATCTGAGTAAAGAAAGTTACTATCTATATTACACCACAGGAGAAAGTTTTTAGTCAAGCCCTAAAGAAATTTGAGCATCTTAGCTCTGCATTGAAAAGCACATTTCTAAGCCTCAGTAACTTGGAAATGCCTAAATACAGACTTTTTGACCAGGAAGGTTTGTAGCCAGAAATGCACTGATGATTCAACCAAACTTCAGGGTACTCGTTTCAAATGTCACAGTATTATACTTCCACATAAGAAGAGACACAACATCAAAAAATATTAATTACTACAAAAAGTTCTGAAAAACTAAAATAAAATCATGTGGCAACAAAAACTGTATAAGGAGATTTCACATGCTCTGATTTACTCATAGCTGTGGGCTTCCTTAACGTTTTTCATATGGTGCATTAGTTCAAATATCACAGATTACTGAATTGCATATTACTGATTAAATAAACTTCTGTATAAACCTTTTTTGGGGGGCTAACTTTTGTGCTGAATTTTGTCATATATTGGAAATAATGTGGAGATGGGAAAACTAGGTTCTACACTTGGCCCTGATTAGCTCAGTGTCTATTGAATG
Source organism: Kogia breviceps (assembly GCF_026419965.1). Lineage (NCBI taxonomy): Eukaryota > Metazoa > Chordata > Mammalia > Artiodactyla > Physeteridae > Kogia > Kogia breviceps. Next base: position 129,577,681 of record NC_081310.1, read on the forward strand.
TGTTACCCATGTAGCCTAATTTCTCTAGGACTTAAATATGAAATGAACCAGTTTATCTCTAAAGTTGATCCTAACAGACCTTTCTCAGCTAGGTAAGGCCAAGTGGGAGTGGGCTTTAATGTAGCTGAATTTTGAAGACTGAACTTAGCAGAAGGTAATTGAACTCATCATGCTAAATCCAATAAATGTAAGCAATTTAACCAGAAAATTCAAATTAAAGGCAAGAATGCAGTAAGGCATAGACTGAGGTAGAAATTTGGTTAGGAAAAAACATAAGACATTCTTCTTGGGCCAGGAAATCTTGTGGTTTAATGTCACTGTACTTAACATGTCAATCCTGGACACTCTGAGTGACTTCATTTGGGCATGTGCTTGAGGATTGAGTGGGAGAGAATTGCAGATAAAAATGCTATATCAATCCTAAAATATCTGATATCACCTTCTACCAGAACTATCATGCCTGGCTGTCAAACCCGCGATTCTCAGCAACATCTGGAAAGATTCCATATCACAGGTTGTATTAGCTGGGTTTGGCTGGGCCAAATAAGCTTACCACCTGCTCTATGGTGGACTGTATGTAGTGAGGTAATTGCAACAGGCTAGGAAGAGACCTTGTGTAATGGATACCCACTGGTTTTATCTATATGACCAGGTGACAACAAAACAGCCCTAAAATGAACTCTGCCCAGCTGCTTCTGTTTCCTTGGCCATATCCAATGACTGTTTGAAACTCTGCTACAGGATAATTCCTGGGAAGTTCTGAATCAGCTACACTAGGGTGATCTGGTTGTGTTCTATCAATGTGGTCATCATCCTCACTTCAAATTCTGTGACAAAACTGTTTAACGTGAAAAACTCAAGTACAGGGAAAGACTATTGGCACGTGATCTAGATTGGGCTGTTTATTATGCCTGGAGGTTTCTGGGAGACCAGAAGATTAAATTCTCACTTAGAATCTCCATAAAAGATATCCCAGTCACCCTAGGGAAAGGTCTGTACCTCACTTTCACACTTACACACTTGGGAGATAGTAAAGGGGAGATGGAGGAAACAAAGCCAGAAATGAAAGGGCAAGGGTTCAATATATGTAAATGTTTCTACATAAGTTGATAAAAAACACATGACTCTGAATGACTTCCAAAATGCTTGAATCCTATAAGACACTCAAAAAAAAAAAAAAAATGAATGATCTGTACACCATCTGTTTGTCCTTTTGGTGCATGTGGTAATGGTCACTTATCTGACTACCTGTGGATATGGAAATGCATTTGAAATAATGAAGGACCCTCTGCTCTATTATAATGACAACTACCAGTGACATTTGTAACCTTAGCAGCAGGTTAGAACCTATTTATGTCCACTCCCATTAAGAATTTTACCTTTTTTGACACATCCATTTGATTCTGTTTGAAAGAGAAAATCATTAGTCTGACCTAAAACCACAAACGAAGACCAACTTCTCTCAAGTAATTTGCATATGCTTAACTATTCATGAGTTCCCTGCTGAGCATCAAAGGTGGTTATCAATCTACCTATACCCCAAACTTCTATAGAACACTCATTTTCTGTTAAGGCATGCTCAATTCCCTATGAAATAAAACTTGAGATGAGAAGCATATTAGGCAGTACTTACTTTTCCTTGGGGAACATTTTGGCACTTTTTGCAATGAGTACAGTTTATCCATTCATTCAACAGATATTTATTAAGTAGCTACAATCTGCCGAATACCTAGTCTAATTTTGGAACATGTTTAGATCTTCGATAGAGTAGTGTATTAAAATCAGTCTTATTTACCATTATCTATTCTTTCACCAGCATTCACAATCACTCCCTCCTCTTACCATAATTCAATCTGTCATTTGTTGATAGATGGGATAGATGACAAAATTTGGCAAAATACAAACATGGAATATCTCTTATTTGAAGCATGTGTACTAGTAGAATGTTGGGTCTATAGCCTACATTAACAGCACTTGAATATGTACTTATCTTTTCAATTTTTATATTTATTTCAAGTTTTCATGGTTTTGAGTTTTCATCTGATCAAAACAAAAGCAGCAGTTAATACTGCTGTATTTAATATCATTTCAGTGCCTACAGCGATGAGGCAGTAATCTTGAGGAAATTACTGCTGCTGCAAGTAAATAAGTTATTCATTGTTTTGTTGAAGGAGTTACACTTTCAACACGCAGTGTCTTATGCTTTGTTTATTTTACATTTTTTGATGCAAATGACTTGCCATCTTAATGGGAGTACATCAGAAACAGTGTTGGAAACTTTGTCCAAGCTACCAACCCTCAGCATTTTTTCTGAAATTAGATGGGTCAAATAGCAAGAGGATTGTTTAGAAAGTACAGAATAGCATCAGAGAGATTTTGGAAAAGATAATGTTACTTCAGACCACTAATAACTTCTGAAATCTTTAGTTCACAGCAAGAAAAATACCTTAGAAACAAAACAAAAATATGTTTACTGATGTCTCTTTCAATTAGTCTTTGCTTTTTAGTATAAAATATAGAGTGTATTTGGTTTTCATTTCAAAAATGCCTAAAACCTATTGAATTCCAGAGGATACTGCTGAAGGCAATTTTTAAGATTTTCCATTGTATGATGAAAATTCTATTTACCTTACTTTGCATCTTATTTCTGTGCTGTATAATTATCAAATAAACTATTTAGGAGTTATATGGAGAAAGAGAAGGGGGAAAAAATCTAAACCGCCTTCCTGGGGTTTTGTTTGTTTTTCTTTCTCTCTTTCTTCTTAAAGAGTTTATAAAATGGGCAAGTCTAGGGAAACTTTCTAATCTATGGATGGTGGTTCCAAGCTGTGTCTATACAGTTTTATGACTGCTTAGTTCCAAAATGTATAAACACATTACCCTTCTACATAGCAAAATGCCCAGGAGAAGGCAATGTAAAAGAAATGAAGCAGGGCTTCCCTGGTGGCGCAGTGGTTGAGAATCCGCCTGCCGATGCAGGAGACACGGGTTCGTGCCCTGGTCCGGGAAGATCCCACATGCCGCGGAGCAACTAAGCCCGTGAGCCATGGCCGCTGAGCCTGTGCGTCCGGAGCCTGTGCTCCGCAGCGGGAGAGGCCACAACAGTGAGAGGCCCGCATACCGCAAAAAAAAAAAAAAAAAAAAAAAAAAAGAAATGAAGCAGAAGAAAATATATTGCACCATTTTCTTTTTTTGCATTTAATTTAAAATTGATATAAAGTGATTTCAGCTTTGAGCTAGTGAATGCTTTCCACTTTCTGCTTTGTCACTTTATCTCAGCTGCCCTTGGCCAACAAACCAACCCTATGCAATTTCTGAGGAAGTCCTCTCAAGCAGGTATTGAAGGAAGATACAGTCTCTCCTCTGAAAGTAAGCAGCTGAAGTTCTTATTATTTATTTTGAAGCTAAATGATTTTTGGTTTGAAGTGTATGTGTGCGCGCATGTGTGTGTGCACGCGCGCGTGTGTGTGTGTGTGTGTGTGTGTGAGCGATTCTTCATAGCTTATCTTTGCTATGCAAACCAACTTTTCAACAGGACCTTCAAAGTTCAGCCCTCTGCCAACAAGATGCTTGCTGCATCAGCTTCGGAACAAAATGTCTGGAGGTCAAATTGTCTTAACATATCCTACATTTTAGTATGCTGTATGCATAAGCAGTTGTATGCAACTGAAAGAAAATTCTATATTTGAGAGATTTGGTGGGAGCTAAAAAGCACAATTTTAGGGTGGAATTTCACTATTCTGTGTTGATTAATATAAAATACATGAGAAAAAACTCAGGAATGCTTTTGACACATAGTACGGTTCAACTAACATAAGTTAGATTTGAATCTGAATGTTATAAGGCCTCAATGTATGCCACGCTTTTGAGAAAAATAGCAAAATATACTCCTCCTTATGTAGAGGAAAGGTGTGTACATCTTGTCCAAACCAGAGAGGTTAGCCTAACAAAAATTTTACTTTGGCACCAACTGTCCTGGGAATGTGGCCATAAGAAGAACAGCAAACAATCCAGACTTTGTTCGTGAATATGACAGGGGCTCAGAGACATGTAGTGATTGCCCTTCTTCCTCTTGCACAGCACAAACAAAATTCTAGAAAGGGTAGTTGGCTGTCCCATTTTCTACCATTTACTCTTTAAGTCAATCTGCTCACAGAGTGGCTTTTTCTTTCACTCCCCATGGAAATTGTTCATTCCAAAATCAACCTGGAGGTTATGGCCAGTGAAAAGATCAGCTTTCATGACTCATTTTTTGAGATCAATTTGATACATCATCTTCTCTTTGAAACAGACCTTAAACTCTGTAGCTGATTCAGTTCTTTTCTCCTTTGCGTTCTCATAACAAATTGTTTATAACTCTGTTATTATGGTCACCCTGATATGTTGTAATATATCTGTGTACAAACTGGCTGCTCTAACCAGACTTTAAACTCCTTAAAAGAAGAAATATTACTTATTCATTTTTGTTTTTGTAACACTAACATATAGAAGATATACTGACCATATTGTAAAGGCACAGTAAATACTTATTGAATGAGTGAATAATGGAGAGATCTCTGACTAGTCTGAGAATAATCTTGTTGTATTCTCATATAATATAGTATACTTTATTATTTACATCAGGAAAAGGAATCAAAAGACAATGATTTTTAGGCATGGCTTTCTCTTACTAGCATACAGCCTTCCTGGAATACCATTTTTTGCTATTTTAAACCTCTGCTCAATTACACATGTAACTAACATTAAGCATCTGTGAACAGGAGTCTTTATTGACTCCTTTTAGTCTATACAATTAAGTCAAAACTTCTTGCAATTGTATAGCATTTTTAACATGCTTTATTTTCCCAGTACATTCAACCAAAACTTATTTATTATATAGAAGATAGTGGTCTCTGACATCTTTGAAGTATCATTAGTTTACTGAATGATTCAAAGGTGGTGAAATAAAGGAAGAAAGCAAGGAAGGGAGGGAGGGAGGGAGAGAGAAAGACAGGAAGGAAGGAAAGAAACATTTCTAAATGTATTTCTATTCCTTTATCAGAATAGGGGAAGTATTTCAAAATATAAATTCAGATTGATTTGATATTTAATGGCATTTATGTTTAAATTGTTTGATTGTCAAAAACACCAAAATATAAATTAAAAGCAGAATGTCAAACTGGAAAATAATTATAACAATAATTCAGGTAAAAGGTTATTTCCTTAAGGGAAAAAAATCTCACTTCAAATTAAATTTTTCTATATACAAATACCATACACACACACACACAGAAATTTTAATGGCTAGAAACCAATTTAACTGATAACGTGATATTGCTGTATCTATAACATGATGTTATTTTCCACATAAAAACATGGATAAATTTGGTTTTAATTTTTTTGTTTTGTTTTAGTTTTAACTTATAATAATCAGGGTGGGCTTGCATAAGTTGAAACAAGCCTTCTCACAAACTGATAGGGAGTTTAGTTAGTACAAATTTTCAAATCTGAAAGAAATTCTTCAAACTATTTTACTCAGAAACTCAAATTCTCCACATTAAGCCGCTGAAATTAATCAAATAACAAACAAATGCAGAGTAAATTCTCAGGTCACATTTTTGAAACAACAATGCAATAAAATAAACAATTTTCAAAACTATAAATCTTATACACACACTCACACAGGCATGATGCATATGCACACACAGAACAACAATTTTGAGAATTTTGAAAAAAGATTACCAAGAAAATATTTTCTTAAATTACTACTGGGTTAAACAGGACATCAAAATGACAAAGTTAGAGAGAATGCTTAGACAATAATGACAAGTAACACTACATATTAAACTTATTTGTACATTTCTGATTTAGGAGGAAGCTTCTACTTTAAGATGGCAGACTGACCACGTATATTATTTTCTTCCCTCCAAAGCTTCCTTTGAGAGAAAACTTCCATCAAGAGTGTGAAGATGAGCAGCCATTTTCTGCTCCTAACCAAGGATAGACTTAGACATTGGACATAACAGATACAAAGGGAGGTGAGGAAGAGCCATGGGGTTCCATCGAACTACAAGTTATCGCTGCTACCAGGATACATTGGACTTCTTTGTATCCAGAGACTCACAGCTAAGAAAAGGAGTCACTGCTAAGACAGGAATAACTGACGTCATTTCCACAGTGGGTGCAGGAAGGATGTCTCCTGTGCCCCCTTGCACCACTGTAACTACGATGGGCATGTGCAGCCTCACCACAGTCTGAGGGGTACGATTGACAAATTTTATGGACTGAATGCTTGTGCTCCCCCCAAATTCATACATGAAACCTAATTCCCAATATGATGGTCTTTAAAGGTGGGTCTTTGGGGAGCTAATTACATCCCTCATGAATGAGATTAGTGACCTTATAAGAAGAGACCAGAGAACTAGCTTTCGTACAAGAAGTCAGCTGTCTGCAATCTGGAAGAAGGCTCTCATCAGACAGAACCTGACTGCGCTAAAACCCTGATCTTTGACTTCCAGCCTCTAGAGCTGTGAGAAATAAGTATTATTGTCTAAGCCACTCAGTCAATGGCAGTTTGTTATAATAGTACAAACTAAAACAGCAGTCTATGGCTCAGACCCCATAGGACTGAAGGTTTGGGTCACACCATGAAGTAAGCCCCTAGGACCTCCAGAAGTGATAGATGAAAATGAGGATTCCACAAATTGGAATGGATAGTGAAAGAGGAAGAGGATGAGTGACAGTGGTAGTCTTGAGACTAACTGCACAACGGAGACCAAGTTCATCTCACTAACCTTCATCATTTTTTTTTTTTTTTTGCTCCTCAGGAGGAAAGGCCCACAGGATCCATGGACAACCTGCTTCCCCACCCAGCAGATCTGTGAGACACATAGGAAGGACCACGGTGACAAGGAAAAGGCACGGCTCCCATCTCCCGCTGCAGGAAGCAAACTGATTTACTTCCAAAGCTGCTGAACTTGTGGATCCACCATTGTGTTTGTGTTAGTGCCACACTATCCACAGGCTGCTTTCCACCTAGTGAGTGAGAACAGTGGGCGTTTCAATACAAACCCAATGTATACGATGCAAGATTTCTTTAAGGTGTGTCTTTTGTTCAAGAACATTCCAGTGGCATGGCCAAAGCTTTCTCAAAACTGCACAGCCATCTGAGACTGCTTCCCCTGCCCTCTTTACTTCTCCTTCATTGCAGGCTTCAGACCTGTCTTACTGTCTGAAGACCCCCCTACTTTGTGCGGCTCCCTTCACTTTTTCCTTCAGAAGTGCTCCCCTAGAAAATTTCTTGTATGTCTATTTCTGCCCTGGCATCTGCTTCTCAGAGGACTCAAGTCAAAATTGTTCCAAATTCAATGAAAAAAAAAGTTACAGAATGATAAGAATACGTTAACATTAAAATATTTTAGGAAAAAAATAAGTTGATTTTTAAAAAAATCATAGTTTAATGATGAAGAATATGACAGAAAAGATGGTAAACATAGAGGATTGATCCAAAAGGACCAAAATCAGACAAGGAAGAATTTAGAAAGTGAACGGAACAGAGAAAAAAAAAAAGGAAAATAATTTCTGAGCATTGATAAGAAACCCACAATTAAATTGAAAAATGTCCTGCTACCTTAATGAAAAGTGACCCAAGTATAGTCAGGTACTTTGAAGTTTTAGAACAATAAATATAAGTACAAGATTCTAAAGCTTCCACATGACAGAACATGTCTACAGTGTGAACATGAATCAAATGGTAATGGAATTCTCAACAGCAGTAGTAGATCCTTAAACAACAGGAAGGAATTAATTCAGAATTCTGACAGAAAATAATATTCAGCCTGAAATTCTAAGCCTAGCCAACTTATTATTCAGGTGTGAAGATACTAATAGATAGCATTTATTGTGGCAGGAAGTATATGAATGGTTCCTTTAATTTTTAACAATTCTATGAATAGATACTATTAACATACCCACTTTGCAGATGAAGAAACTGAAGCAAAGAAAGGTTCATGTACTTGCTAAAAGACACAGACCTAGTAAGTAGCAGAGTCATAATTCAAATGAAAATAATTGAAACTGACATCAATACTTGGAACTATATCGCATCTCAGTACAAACAAACTGTGTGGATTATAGGCTACACTATATATATTTTTAGATGTGCACAGTCAGAAAGTGTATGGTCTAGGCACATTTAAGAAGAGTTTTTCAAGATATCCAGAAAAAAATATAGGTAAACATAAGACAAAACAGAACTGTGGTAGACAGAACAATCTCCCCCTCATCACTCCAAACATGTCCATGCCTTAATTCCAGGAAACTCTAAATATGTTACCTTATATGGACTGGCAAAAGGAATTCTGTAGGCATAATTAAGCTAAGGATTTCACGAAGGGGAGACTATCCAGGTGAGTCCAATGTAATTACAGTCAGGAGAGAAGAAGAGTTTGGGAGATGCTATGCTGCTGGATTTGGAGATGGAAGAGGAGGCCATGATCCAAGGACTGTAAGTGGCCACTAAAAGCTGGAAAAGACAAGGAAACAGATTCTCCCTTAGAGCCTCCAGAAGAAATTAAGTCCTGCTGCTGATCCATTTTAGAATTCTAACCTCCAGAAATATAAGATAATAAATTGTGTTACTTTAAGCCTCTAAGTGTTTTGGTAATTTGTTACAGTAGCAGTAGGAATCTAATAATAACAAGACCGACAGAAATATGAGGTCCGAGGAAGAAGAAGACTCATCTCAGAAAGTAGTTAAACCTTGAGGCCCAAGATGATAGCTTTGCAGAAAGCCTAGAAGAAACCATTTTGGGTAGGAAGAATTAGATACAGGGATTTGTATAGAGGATGTGATTTGGAGGAAAAAAAAAAAAAAAGATACTGTGGTCTTATTGGAAAAAATATCTGAGAATTAATGTAAGAATGAAATAGCATGAATAAATAAAAATGATTAGAAAGTCCTGGAAAAAAATATCAAGTAAAGGAAATGCAGTCATATACACAGCTTGCCTTGAACAATATCCACATCATCAAAATCTAAATAACCTTCATTGATTTAACTAAAAATAGTAATATAATTACACTGGAAAGGTGAGGGAATGAGAGGTAAGGTTTTTACTCAAATGATAAATCAACATCTGCCATTAGATAGTTAATAGACAATATCTAAAATTAGTAAATCAATAAAGAACAGTACACATATTCAGAGACATAGGAGTAATCATGAAAACAAAGAGCTAAAAGAATGCTCTTGGGCCTGGGAAGTGGGGTGGGAATAGAGGAGAGGATATAAAATTTTTGTTACTATATTGGTATTATTTTATATTGCATTGGTATTATTTTATTTTTAACTACATAGAAAATTAATATAATACAACTCTTTAATTTATAAAAAAGAAAAATATATAAAATTAAAAGATATATAAGTGATATATAACTGTGATTATAAGCACAGAAGCAAAGAAACCACAAAAATGAGATCAACAGTGTGATTCTTTAAAATTTTTGCATTTTTTGAAAATACCAAAAATAAAGTTAGAGGGCTTCCCTGGTGGCGCAGTGATTAAGAGTCTGCCTGCCGATGCAGGGGACACGGGTTCGTGCCCCGGTCCGGGAAGATCCCACATGCCGTGGAGTGGCTAGGCCCATGAGCCATGGCTGCTAAGCCTGCGCGTCCGGAGCCTGTGCTCCGCAACGGGAGAGGTGACAACAGTGAGAGGCCCGCGTACCGCAACAAAAATAAAAAAATAAAGTTAGAAAGAAATGGCAACAGAGACAATATATTTGCAACAAATATGACAAAGAATGTATATCCTTTATGTATAGAGAATACTCTGCAGATCAATAAGACAAGTTCAAATATTCCTATGAAAACAATGGCAAAGAACATGAACAAGTCACAGAAGAATTAGGAAGGATTTATAAACATAAAAATAGGTTTAATGTCTGTAATAGTCAAATATATGTTTATTAAAGCAAAAAGTAGGTACTTTTTTCACTTATAATACTTATAATGATAAAATTGATTGGGAGCAGGAACTTAATGATGTGAGAATTCTTATGAATGACATGAGAAGAATTAATACAGCTTTTCTGAAAACAATTTAGCAATATATATACGATCTTGAAAGTGTTCTACCCTTTGAACTAGTAATTCCACTTCTAGAAATCTGTTCTGAGAGAGTAATAGGCAATAGTCAGAGAGTTATGTACTTAAACACAGAGTTGTTTATAACGATGAAAATTGTAAATAATTTAAATGTTCAACATTAGGAGACTATTTTAAGAAATTATGACACACATTATATATATATAAATTCTTGTTTATGAGGATTATTTGGCATGAAAAAATATATAAGATACACTGTTCGGTTAAAAAATCTTAAATAGACATACATGCTATTATACATTACAAATGTATTCAGATACATAAAAAAGAATGAAAATATTCCAGCTATTAATTTTGTTGTGTATGATGTTAGTATTTTAAACTTTATCTGTGTGCTTTTCCTTATTTTTCTACGATGGATTTTCTTGTACATATGCAAGAATATGTATAAATATGTATCAATCAATGAGAAATGGGCAAACGAACAGAAGTATAATATAAAGAGTATTTGTTTTATTTCCCAGGACTTATGATTTTTGTGTTGGAATTCTTAGAGGACGGTAATTTCTCTACCAAAGTAACTGGTGGCCTAAAGAAAAGAAATAGCCTCTTAGCCAAACACAAACTTCAGAAGAGTATACTTCTTCAGTACTTGATTTTTTCCTGTGATTCCATCACCTACCACCTTCTGCCTTCACTCCCTTCCCTATCTAAGCTGTTCCCTACTGTCACTAATTTCACATTTCTTACTAATGACTTCAATTTACTCTTCGTCCTTGTACCATACTCACCAAGGCACTCTCCAAACATGGATGTATAAAACTATTTACTCATCCTCTTTCCTTCTCTTGGGACACTGAAAATATTCAGAGAAACGTATGAAAAATGATTAAGTACTTTTCAAATTTACATTTAAACCATCTTCTCAAGTGAAAAGATATGACTCTTCCTTCCCTTGACTTGCTCTCTTTCTCTTTCTCTCCCATATCCCCACCCATCCTTTCCCAAATCTTCTCTCTTTCCTTTCCAGCTGCAAGAAGAATGTCATGCCCAGTTCCCATCCTATGAGGTCTCAGCTGTGAAGGCTGCAGAACTAAGGTTAGAGGCAAGGGGTCAGCAATGGCAAGGCTGGGCGTAGGACCTGCTAACAGGGCTGCAAACTGCTCCTCCGGGAGAAATCTGGTGGTTTAGTTACCAGTGTGCAAACAGAAAAGGGCCACTAATATTTCACCAAGAGGCAGTATACCAGCATGAACTAACTCAAGAGGAAGATTCTCTAGGTTTAAATCAAGTTTCTGCCACTTATTAGCCCTGTGACTCTGTCATAATTACGTAACCCTAGGGCCTCCATTTCCTCCTGTGTAAAACGGGGCTTGTGTGACTCATATCGTTATTAACACAGGAAATCTGTATGAGGATCAAAAGTACAGTTCAAATAATTTATTATAATGCCTCACACAGTAAATACTCAATAAAATTAGTAGCTATCATTAATTATGTTCTTATCATTATCTGTCTGATCTGGTGGAGCTTCTATAACCAGATTCATATGGTCAGACAGAAGGTATTTACATAGTCCTTATGTTTTCCCTCTGATTTGAAGCCAGAATTCAATGAAACAGCCAGGGTACAGCAGAGGTAAATATAGCTCTTGGAGTTTTAATGTACTACTAGCTTGACTGAGATAAATCTAGGTGAGCCTGCTAATTTAGGAGAGATTGTGAGAGTTTGTATTGAGACAACTAGCACAGAGTGGACCATCACGGAAAGCTTTCCTGAGGAAGAAACTTTTAAGGTTTGAATGGGAGTTGGCAGATGAAAATGGAGAAAGGAAGAAGAAATGATAGTTGCAAAGGCACTGTGTGGAAAGGAGTCCAGCACAAACAGAGAAATCAAAGCCTGTGGAGTTAGTGTATGGTGAACATAGGAATAAGCAGCTCAGGATGAGACTGAAGAGAATGACAAAAACCAAATCATTCAGATCCGGTAAAGGGAGTCATAGCAAGACCTGGAGAGTATGAAAGGGAAGGGGAAACACAATTCTAAGATGACTTCTGCATCTCCTTTTACTTCAAATTCCTATTGATTGTCATAAACAGCCATCCCTTGTGGCCAAGCCAACCCTGACCAATATTGGAAATGAAGCTGATACACACACACGCGCGCGCGCGCGCGCGCGCGCGCGCGCGCGCACGCGCACAAAAAAAAGTACAGATCTTCAGAGGAGATTTGGAACAGACAAATTAGAAGAAATGAACAGCTTCCTTGTCATCCCTTGTTGACAGTTATCACCCCATGGTACTCAGTGGCACAGAAATTAAGACACATAAGCTCTTGCTTATAATACCTGAGGAATTGAGGAGTGTGACTGAAGCCCAGAGGAGCTGCCAGTTTAATGGGACATAAAGATGTAAAAGAGGTCAGGAAATGTGGAGTTGCAGAGATGCATCTTAGGGCTCCAGGAAATCTACATGAGTAAATTAAGTAAATTTACTTCCCCAGTTGCTTCAGACAAAAGCAAGATAAAACATAGCCACGGTTACCGTGTGACCCTTTCACAGGAAGCATGCATACCCTGAGCATCCTGAGAAATGGGCTATTGATTGAGAGACTTACCTGTTGGATTAGAGACTTATGAAAAGACTCAGTAGAACCTGAAAGGTTTAGGGACACTACACACGTCAAACACTTTGAATCACTTCCTATCATCCTACACCCAAGCCTAGCTTGATGACCAGGCTTAATATGAAGGTATATAAGTAGTAGGGTCTAAATCTGATTTAGGTTTAAGATTGTGACAAAAACAAAGTGACTAAAGCAGTTGTACTAAAAGGAACAAGGACAACTCAAAGAATTGCTGTTGCATTGGTCATATTAATTTACTTAATAACTATTTATTGAGTATTCCCTATGTGTCAGGCTCTATTCTAAAGCACTAGGTAAAAGAGCAGTGAATAAAACAAAAATCTTTATTGACATTTCTAGTTGGAAATGGTAATGATGCTTCATGGTGAGGCTTTGATGTTCGATTATGGCTGTTATAATAAGCAGCCAAGTAAGTTTCTGTTTAATAATTTGTGTGGTCAGAGGGACCTCAAGGCCTTTATTTCAGCCTGTGTCATCTGCATGCCATCACACACATACAGTGAGATGAACTCTGCTCTGACAAATGCATTAGACTGGCCTGATCAATCAGCAGACAGTTCAGTCTACACTGTTTATCTCACCCTCCAGAATAAACCTCACTGTGTGACTGTATTCATGGAAAGAAATTTCTCCACATTTTTAAAGTATATGAAAATAGCAAGTTGTGAGAATCAAATGATAACTGAGTTTTGGTTTGCACTTGCTTTAAAATAGGTGTAATGAAGCCTCCAAATGTCTCTATTTTTCCAACTATTGAGTATATAATTGGCATAGATAGGCTTGGTAACTCAAAGAATTACCATATAACCCTAGAGATTATTTCCTATTATATTTGGACAAAGCAAGTGAAAATTATTGGAACTTTCCCACCTACTAATTTTTTTTTTTAAAGAAGCATTGCTATAATAACTTGGAATGAGTTTCTGTGTTCATTAAGACTTTGTTAGAGATCAGTGGGTTTTTCTTAAATTATACAGTTTGACAAGTTGAAAAGATAAGGTGAGACATAGATAATGACTGTTAATTAATAAGTAGTTAATAAATCATGGAATAGCTTCCTATTTATACTACTTAGTCAGAAAACTTTCATTGACAGCCTACTGTTTTTCAGACTCTTGCCCTCATAGAATTTATAACCTAAACTAGGATTAAACAATAATTTACAAAAATATAAATACATTTATAAATTATATTAAATATTGTGAATCAAAGTTTAGGGTAATTAAAAATATATATAAAAGAAATAAGAAATGCCACTTATTGGGATGTAGAAGTCTAGAAAATTGGTAGATTTGAGAAGGTCATGAATTCAGTTTTAGACATACTAAGAAGATGCCTATGAGACTTCCAACAAGAGAGATGTTACATTGAAATTTGCAGATATAATTCACAAGCTGTGTTTTTTTTTTTCCCAAAGAGAAAATTGATATATCACAGTAACTAGAAAAAAATTAATCTAATAAATGGACCTTTAAAATAATGAGGGAACAATGTTAAATGTGTGCTAATTTGGCCTGGAAGTAGTGGAATAGAAACAATAAAATCCATGACTGCTCCATGCATTCCAAGTCGGCAAAATGCCTTACAAAGGGACTGTTTCTTTGAAGTTGTTCTGGTTCTACAGATCAACATAGTGTGTTTGGCAAACAAAATGTATTTACACTTTTTCAGGCAAAAAACACAAAGATAAATATTGAAGGATATTTATTTGACACTGCTTGATCACCACCACTCTGCTCTCCTACAAACAAAGTATTACCCCCAAGGACATAGATTTCTCTGAGAAATTACCCACATGTCTTGGCACAAAAAATCAACTTTTGAAAGTGGGGGAGGGGTGGGAGTACACCTAGCACGTCGTCCAGGGGAAATCAACAATAAGCACTCTGATTGAGTCAGAGTTAAGTGGCCCGAACTAAGGGTGGAGGCTGAGAAATAAAAAGCAAAACATATCAGCAAAAAGACAGAAATCATAGTGTTTTCTGAATTTCCACCAATTTGGTCGAAAGCCAACTTCTAAAATAAGAGCTCTTCAGTAAGCAGGTTTTGTACCAGCTCTGTAATGCAAAGCTTAAAAGGTCAATTACTAATCTGAATTTCTCTGGGGAATAGGGCAAATGGTTCCTAGACCGTGAAAAATTTTAAGGTAACTGCTCATACTTTCAACTGTGATGAGGTCGTGAAAACCGACGTCAAAACCTCAGCACTGAGGTTGTGGAAGAAGTTTGACAGCCCTGGAGTTCAAAGACTGATGTGTTTTCTTCCACTGGCTATATATATTGAAACTAAGTAAAAATCTTGAAAGTGAAATATCCTGAGATTAGAAACCTTCAACATATAAACTTATTGTGATTTTTTTTTGAGAAAGACACAGGAGAAAAAGGATGGAAAAAGATTCAACTGTTACTTTTTCCTGTTGATGTTGAAGGCAAGTATATTACTTTTTGGTATAATTTAATTTCAAACTATTAAATTCGTTTAAAATATGAAGGAAAGAAAAAGAAAGGAAAGAATGGAGGGACGGAAGGAAGGAAGGGAGAGTATAGGGGAAAAAAAAAGTCTTAAGATAAAATATTTAAAATCCTAAAACTGGGGCCTTCCCGGGGCTTCCCTGCTGGAGCAGTGGTTGAGAGTCCGCCTGCCGATGCAGGGGATACAGGTTCGTGCCCCGGTCCGGGAAGATCCCACATGCCGCGGAGCGGCTGGGCCTGTGAGCCATGGCCGCTGAGCCTGCGCGTCCCGAGCCTGTACCCCGCAACGGAAGAGGCCAAAACAGTAAGAGGCCCGCGTACCACAAAAAAAAATAATAATAATAATAAACAAAAAAAAAACCTCCTAAAACTTCAAGGAGCCTGAGAAGTGTTCTAAGCCAATCTGGTCACGAGTTTGGTAATCTCTTCTTTGCCTCTAACTACTGTTTGCCCATCTTCTTGATCAATCACAGTGAAAGGAAACCTGGTCCATTCTCTTCTAAGATACACCTAATTTATTCTTCAGTTTTTCCTTATGTTGGATTTTAATCTGCATTCTAATAACTTTTACTCATGGGTTCCTGTTCTGTCCTCTAGATTTACCAAGCTATGCCCACTTCCTTTTTCTCATGAAAGACCTACAGTACATGGAGCCCTACAGTCTCAGACACCCAGGACTCTGATCCATGAGGATGCCCAGTCTCAGCAGGAGCACAGCAAGCAGACCATCCTTCAAAGGAAATGCAGCTTCGGGAGCAGGCTATGACATCACTGTGATTAGAGAAAATGTTGTAGCTGGACCCCCGTGTTGCTGAGCATTTGTTAAACATTAAACAGTGAAGCCCATCTCCACAGGGAAACTAGAAAAACTGCAAATGGGGTCAGACTTGCCCAAGGGAGCCTGAGGCAGAAGTATTCTGAAATGAACAGAAAGGACTGATGTCTCTGATGTAGTTAGTAAGGCAGTTCTTACATTGCAGTTTGGTTCAGTAACACTGGAATGATTTGATTCTACTGAAGCTAAAGCAGAAAGTCTGTTCACAGAGGCATTGTTTTGTCCCATGCAGGGAGACCACAGGGAACTAAAGAATTCATGAAGGAGAATAGAAGATGGTGAACACAGTGGAGCACCCTGCTCTGGGAAGACTAACAGGAAGTTCCACAGTGGCTCAGATGCAGGGACCCTCAAGATGATAGATGAGCCCTGCATAGGGAGAGAGATCACAGTAAACTGAGTGAACTCAAAGCTCAGTCAGGAAGGAAACCAAGACTGAAGAGAGTGTGCTCCTTATAGAAAAGGGATCATATTATTTTCTTCAAAATTTCAATGACAGATTTTCTTCAGACACAACTGAAATTGTGACACAGGAAACAGGACACAAAAAGCAAAGATTTGAAATGTGGTAACTGACAGATTTAGAATAAAATTTCTCTGTTTTTATAGTGAAATTCTCCACATTCAAACCCACTGGATAAAGAAGAGGGAACAAAATACCTGAGAAATTAACCTTAGATAAAAAAGCAAAAACTACCAGAGAACAAGTAAGTTACATCTAATGGACATAAGTCAGTGAGTTGCAGGTCCTCTGACCATTACAACAATCCTGATGGACTTGTCCATAACCTTAGTGAAAGGAATGGATAGGAATTGTTTGGACCCAAACATCAGATCTGAAATAGCCTCACTAATGTTGGGATAGCACTAATAGTAGGAAAAGCTATAATATTTTCTATAACTGTATGACTACAAATGAAATGTTAGAATTAGGAGAGAGAAATTTGCAAGTGATTCCAAACAAGAAAAAAATCTTTGCGTTCATAATACTGTCTTAGAGAAAAAGGTAGTAGGTGGTTTTTATGTTACTAAATTAGGCAACGTTATTCTTAGAAATTATATCATCTGGGTGGTTTCTCAACTCACAGTGAACTCTGTTAATGACCCATTTACCTTCTGAAAAAAGCTCTTGATTATTTATATTTGTCCCCAAGTTAGAACAATCGTATTTTCCATAGAAGTTATGCAGAATGACTTCTAGCTCAGTCTGGGCCTGTGTTTTGAATAGGGTGATATAACCTCAGGCATCTGCAATGTGGTCTGAAAAGCAGAAGAAAAGCCTGCAGTGGAAGCAGTCTGCAATGGAAATGCAAAGAGGCAAATATGAGGTGCACACAATCCTTTCTAGTTTATGGTTCCAATTTTGCTTCATAGTTCCAAATTTCTTCAGGACGGAGGGCTAACATACACCTTCCAATATTTTTCATGAGGTACCTCTATATACATCTCTCTTTTGCTTTAACTAATTTAGTTATTTTTATTTGTTTGTTGTTGTTGATAACCGGAGTCCTACATACTATAGGATAGAACAGTGTTCCTGTTTTGAGCAAGATTTTCCACATACTTAAGTTCAGACACAAAATCGTGTTTTTCACCGATGCTTCCTGCAGTCAATCTGAACAACCTAGCATAAACCCAGGTAGGGCAAGCCCCTCAGAGAAGGCTTCTGGCAGAACTGAACATGTTGATTCAATTCACTTTAGCAAACATACCCATACATGAGGCACCTGCCATGTGTTTGAACACTGATATGGGTGCTGGGGTTGCATTGGGGGACAAGATGCAGTCCTAACTCACAAGGAAACTGTAAAGTCTATGGAGAAGGCTAAAGAGGACATTTCAGTGCAATGTTGTAAGTCCTAAAATAGGAGTAAACCTGGATGATATGAGAGCAGAGAGAAGGGACATCTATGCCAGTCTTTGGGGACCCAGAAAGGGTTTCCAAGTGGCATAAGGCAATATCCAAAAGATAAGCCAGAGTAAAAAGTTAGGGTAAGGGGAGCAGATTCCTTGGTCAAAAGTCAAGCATGTTACAAGACTTATAGGCAAGAGTTAGCATGAGAACTCCCCTTCACTATGGCTGGCACCTAAAATTCAGAGTAGGAACTGGTGAGAAATAAAGTGAAAAAAGAGCAAGGTCCAGATCCAAAGTGAGGACCTTGGATTTGATGCTAAAGGAAATGGAAAATATTTGATGGATTCTATGCAGGGGAGTTACATGATCAAAAGTGTTTTAGGAAGATCATACTCTCCTAAACAGTTTGGAGAATGACAAGCCTGGCTTCAAAGAGACCTGGAGAAGTAAATTATTTCAGTAATCCATGCCAAACATAGCACCCAAGATTAACAGAGTAAGTGTAAGTATTGAGGAAATGAAAAAAATATAGTGAGCTAATGACCAAAGCATTCAACTGGGAGAGAGTATCCCAAAAATCTGAGCTAAAAAGGTTCAGGTCACTTCTTACCACCATCCTAAAACAAAATGCATTGATGGCAAATATAACCACATCAGAATATTTCAAGAATTGCTTTTTGTTCCAGAAGAAAACTTGAAGTCTTGGTAATTTTTATAGTTATCTTAGCCTCAAAGGGCTCCAAGACTGGTTTGAAAACTTTACTTAACCACTTTACTGCCACATAAGTTACAAAGCCTGGGGCCGGCCATAACGATGTTAATTTAATGAATATTCATAATCAATAAATATTCATTAAACAACATTTCTGTTCCAGGCATGCTGTTGCTCCTGGCAGGTCCCGCCTGCATGGCAGAGTGCACTTGTTAAATGAGTGTTGCTCATTCCAGAAACATGTTATGGGATTTCATGAAGAAGCTGCATTCATCTACAATACATACGGATGTGTAGAGACAAGTTTGAACAAATTCTGTACAAAAGAAAAAAAAAGAAGCTTTTCCTCTTTGGTACAATGCTTGTGTTTCACACGTCAAATGTGTGGCCAAATATGGGAAATTCTATGGGGAAAACCAGGTAGACTACAAAGGGTTTTATTTCTATCTCTATATGCTAGGTAAGTGCAAAGGCAGTGGTCCCTAACCAGCTCAATGGCTGCCTGATAGGTGATAGTTTTTAAATGCAAGTGGAGAGTTATGAGCATAAACACTCAAAAAAATTTTTTTCATTGGATTATGGCTTCTGAAAAAATAGTCCATTCAATGTTAGATGAAGTTGCTATGACGCTGTATACATTTCAATTGGAGGATGTGTGTTCTGTTAGGATAAATTATTTTTCTGAAAAATGGAAACCGTTACTCACAAGTGTTTCTTATTAAGAAACCAGAAGAATTCTGCATGACCACCACCCAAAGAATCTTCACATGTTCTCGCACACTGATAATAATTTACAAAGCCTACTGGATATTGACAGTAAACAGATAAATACTACTACACAGTGTTAACTGGTTCAGAATCTGTGTAAAGAATCTTATATTCAACACTTTTCTACATATTTAAGATGCTGCAAGACCCTTGTTTTCTGTTGCTTCCATAGATTGCCTCGGGGAAACAATTCTGCTCTGTTGTGTTCCAAAGTATGATAAGCTTCTAATTAGTATATAGCAAAATTATTCTTCTTTCAGATACCTCACATTTTTCCAAGCCTGGATAACCACAGGTATTACCCTAATTGGTGGGCAGTTAAGCAAATAGGAAAACTCCAGTTGTTCTGCCACCATGCAACTAATTCAATGAAAAAGAAGTTTCACCTGGCAAAGAGCATCTTAAGTATAGAGCTTCAGACTCTTTGAAAGAGTAAGACAAGCTAAGAAGCTATGGAAGACTCAAAGCTTTATGGGAAATTCAATGAGTTTTGTTTGTTGTTGCTCTCCCCTTTCTTGTTCATGTTGACTTTCATCACTGTGTAGTTTCCTTCATTAAAATCCCCTTCACATATTCTCAGCAACTTTCATTTCAAGAAAAATGTTTGCCTGTAGAGGTAGGTTTGTCCAGTTCTCACAATTTGATCTTTCTTTTTTTTTTTAATCATATCGTGGAACTTTGACTAACACTCGCATATTTTGGATAAAGTACTAAGGTTCATGATTCTATAAAGATGGCATATACTGCCATTTACCTTGACAGTCTCTGAATAGAAAATGTGAGAGGTGAAAGGTTGGTGGGAAGGGCTTATTGCCTCAAGCATACAGATGGAATAAGATGCCTCAGCAAGAGTACATTCTCAAAGAAAAATGATATCCTTGTTATTTTTCAGTCTTTGCTTTCTGAGTGAACCTTCTCTTAAGAGCCCTTACTTACATCACATGATTTTCCTTTTCAAAAGGATGATACAGAAACCAAAGGACTCTCATAACCAAAGTAACTGCCTGTCAAAACCAGGTCACTAATTAGCCAAATTTAATTTATCATATACTCAACAACCACTCTCACTATTGGGAACGTGCTATTTCTCCAAAGGAAGCTCTAATGGTCATCCTATCACCTAAGCAATTTTAATTGCATCTTTTGGCATGCCATTAGTTTTATCAGTGAGTTGCTTAAGCTTGTTTATGAATAATAATTGTAAAATACAATAAATTTTTAAATACAAATTATAAGAAAAGTGAAATCAAATACTTTTCTAGGAGACCAATTTTAAACCAAGTTGAGCTTTGTCTATAAATTTAATTTTCTTTAGTCTGAGAATGAAATGCTACAATGGAAAATTTTCATCTAAACTGGCTCTTTGTGACAACATGACTTACAAAATTGGATTTTAGGGGAGTGTAATGAATTATCTGAAAACTATATATTGCTACTAATGTCTTTGTTACTATGATGGCTTTGTCTAATTACAAAGGTCCTTTTATCCTAGATCCTGATGATTTAGCAAAATACAGAGAATTTCTTTCTCCTCATTTGCAGAAAGATAACATTTCCAATGGCATTTCAAGAAAAAAATAAGTTCAAAAATAAAGATGTGACTATCAGTCCTGTCTTGCAGTAGAACTTGCTAGTCACCATAAGTACTGCATTCCATGTAACAAGGCCATTTCTTTGAAACACTACATGAATATTGTCTTCTGGAGCAATGCAGCAGGGTGGAAAGGATAAAGGTATTGTGTTTTCATATTCAAATCCTGTGCAGCTTACCTCAAACTTTACCCAATTTGAAATGGTAGTAGAGAATTAAATATGATAATATTTTCATTAAGGTAGATATTCTTTCAGTTGATTAAACAACCTAAGAAACTCTTTTGCAAACATGCTTCCTAAACTCGTCTCAAGAACAACTCCTCTCCACCATTACTGCTCTTCCCCAGTCTTTCTTCTCAAATAAAACAGACATTCTTGCCACCTTGCCTTTATTCCAGATGTGTCTCTTCCCACGGTTTGCTCTCCATTTATCTAAGCCAGAAGTTACAAACTCAAAAGTGTGAAATGGCAGCTTGTAAAACCCTAAGGTGTCAATAAGGCTGGGGAAAGGGCGTCAGATTGTTTGAGCATTTGGGCTCACAACTCAGAACAAAATCAAGCAAAATAACAACAGCAACAAACCTTACCAACACCATGTGTCCTTTAGCTTATTTTATCCCATGAGGAACCAGCCAGTTACCCCTGTTCTAAATCCTACTGTTCAAAGCATGTTAACTCTTTTGAGGTGCTGCAGTAGATGAAGCCAAAGAGCTGAAGCAAGACTCAAAAATAAAAAGATATGTTCAACTCTCCTAATTCTGATATATGTGGCTTGGAGAACCAAGGACATGGAATAGAATGATGTCTGAGTTTGTATCCTGAGGGACACTGTCTCTTATTAACATCTTTCAACAGATCATATCTCCTAGCTGGGGTTGTTTGGAAACATCACCTTCAAAGCCAAATAATTTTTAATTGCTATCGATACCAGGTTACTGATAAAACATATGACAGCTATCAGCCAATCATGTTTACCATATATTCAATGGGAAGGCTTATCAGCCACAGAAGAAACTTAATTAATTAGGTATTATCCATTGTAAAATAATACACAAACATTCAGATCACACTTATATGAAATAAGCAGCATGAGTCATAGTACAGTAATATACTGGTTATGTGACTGGAGAAACTGAGACTAAGCAATTAAAAATAACTCATTCGAGGACACAGAAATAATCAAGGACAGAACTCAAAGAGAATTTGGATTTTCCTGCCCCTTGAGCTGTTTTTTCAGAAAACTCTTCCATTACCACTGAGGGATAACAGTAGCAACCAAAGGCCCTTTGGAAATGTAAGTGCTTTGCATACAGATTTAAATTCACAGAAATGGAATTTAAAAGCAGCTGTTAGTCAAGTAGAAATAGCGGACTGCTAACTGTAAACCAATAATCTAGTTCATTTTCTAATCTGCATTCTCTATGTTCCTCTAACTAAAGGAATAGTGGCATCCATAAGCACCATCAAGCCTGGCAATTTGCTTTTTTAGCCAGATATATTTTGGAAAAATGAAGTGTGCATGTCACTTTGCAAAACAGCATGACTCTGTTAGCCTTTGCTCGCTTTATCCTGAGCCAAAAAACATGCAGATCTGATAGCATCTGTTTCCACTACCCATGCTATCCCAATCATCAAAAAGGCATAAGGGTTGGGAAGGAAGTTCTGAAAGCTTTCACATGCCTGTTTCTTACCAAGAAAACCACTTCTTCCATGCATTCATTCTGCTTCCCTTCCTTGTGTCTGACTCACTTGTTCAACTGGGAGATAACTTAGGAGGAAGTCAAGGGGAAAAGATCAAGGGTTAAGAGTTCTATTAAGTTCCATGATTACAAAAGAAAAAAAAAATGTCAAGTGTTTTCAAATGGAAGCTAAACAGAATGATCTTTAAAAATAGAGAGGGTGTTCCCTGGTGTCCTAGTGGTTAGGACTCCGTGCTTTCTCTGCCATGGGCGGGATTCAATCCCTAGTCAGGAACTGAGATCCCACAACCCACGCAGTGGGACCAAAAAAAATATGTTTTAAAATAAAAGTACCTGAAAAAAAGACAGAGAGAGAGAAAGAAAAAGAAACAATCATCCTCAGATCCTGTGAAAATTGTATTAGCACATATTAGACTAGGCAAAAGAAGTTTAACTTTACTGAAATGTCCAGGAGGCAGATCAAAATGTCTTAAAATACAGAATAATGGGGGAAAAAGGGAAAATAAAACATTTACTACCTCAATTTCCTTTTGGAAAAAGGAAATGGACAACTTAGGATTTCTAAAAGCAAATGCATACAGTGGCATTCTCTTCCTTGCTGTTACTTTTTATTTTATTTTTCTTTAAGTGTAAGAATAACTCACCAATAAAGACTGGGAAAATGTGAATTAATTTAGAGAAAAGAAAAAATTTGTGTAACATTGTTAAACCAATGTGTTCAGCCTTATACTATAAATAACTCAATATATGTGGCAAGAAGGTGGACAGAAGATCAATCTTCTTGTTGTGTGTGACCCTGAAGGATCTCGACATTCTTAACCCATTAGTAACATTAAAGGATATAAAGAAATATTTTGAGCATTGTATTATCATAGACAGTGCTTTGCAAAGCCTGTTAATAGGAAAATAATCAGTGATATGAAGATGTTTTGTGACATATTTTATTTACATTTCAGAAAGAAATACACAGAAATGAATATGCATTGATATAATTTCAACTGTCTATTATTCTATTTATAAATATCAACAAATTCATATAAAGACCACATTAAACCTAAAAATGTATTTATATCACAATGTTTTTTTCCTATTAATAAGCTTGGAAAGCACTTTCCATGATAATTCAATGTTCAAAATATTCCTCTATATCACTTAACATAGGCAATGGGTTAAGGTCGGTGGATTTCTCAAGGTTATGCACACTGAGTACTTGTGTCTCACTCTCTTTATAAACTAGGATTAGAGTTATTCATACATATCCAGATCTGATTCCCCAACACTTACACATCTTTCACTTAAAACATTCAGCGTGGGGCTTCCCTGGTGGCGCAATGGTTGAGAGCCCACCTGCCGATGCAGGGGACACGGCTTCGTGACCTGGTCCGGGAAGATCCCACATGCCGCGGAGCGGCTGGGCCCGTGAGCCATGGGCACTGGGCCTGCGCATTCAGAGCCTGTGCTCCCCAACGGGAGAGGCCACAACAGTGGGAGGCCCGCGTACCGCAAAAAAAAACAAAACCAAAAAAAAAACGTTCAGCACTACATGTTTAATTTTGGAGAATAACCTGATCTAGTATACATGATTTTGCTTCATATTTATTATTCACAGCTCTTTCTCTTTTCATCTGAAATTTAGTAATGAAAATCTAGTTATATGAGCCAATAACTATGTGGCATTAAGCCATCTGTCTAACCTTATATGTTTTGACTCAATAACAGGCAATCAATGACTTCCCAGAACAATTAACAGAGGTTTTCACAAGGGATCAAAGGAAACTGTGCTATTATAGTCTTTGGAGAAGTTAACACACATTAACCTCCCAAATAATACACATTCTTGTTACTAAGCTCTCACAAACTGTACATACATCTATCACTATCTTCTGTTTACATGGTCATAAATCCTAAGTATTTACCCACAGATTTTAAGTGCATTCATTATCAAACTAAAGAGTAACTATGTAGAAAATTTTGGGGGGTAACCTATCTAAAGTATATATTCATGCATGGCATTGAGCACATTGTGCTGGGGTTTTTAGAATATTTGCTAAAATTTAATAAAATAGATATGTTTCATAAATGTGACAGTTTACCAAGTCACTGTTTACTTAATTGCTTAGTGAGATAAAAGTAAATTTAATCATAGAGTAGCCTACACATAAATGAACATTGAGTTTGGATATATGTATCCCTATGTGCCAGCCCATAACAACACCTTCCAAAGATAGACTAATGCAATTAGGAAAAAGAGAGCCTTATTACACTATCTTGCCCAGGTGCTCAAAGAAACCAGACTGGTTCTGACTATTCATTTGCTAGTATAAATATGCAAGCTAAACTACTCTTCATTAAGAAGTTTCAAAGCTATTGTTTTTAAGTGGAATTTTTGTTGTCTATGTTAGCAAAGTAACATAGAGGCAATCATTTAAACAATTCATGCAGAAAGAACATATCATTTTGTAAAAGATGGCGGCTTAAAAGTAAATTTATTTCATTTCTTACCTAAATTATTAGAATAATTATTTCAGTTCATTCCATAAGTATAAAAGATATGAAAAGTTGCTTCAGGATGTGACCAAAGAAAAATTTCTGCATATCTGTGAGTCACTTAATGTTTCCTGAAAGATTAACATTTTGGAAATAAATAGATTTAGTTATAATTATTTAACTGATTTTTTAAAGTATTTGTTAGTTGCTTAGACATATTTATAAAGTAAAATTTTATTGCTTTTTTAAAGCATGAACTTTTAAAAAGATAACAAAGAAACAGAGAAACAAACTTTGGGCAGAATTGTATTCTTTTTAAAAATGGCTCAAAAGAGAAAAGACTGGGATTTCTTCTACTTGATTCTGCTTCCAACTAGGTATCTTACTTGGCTGTATGATGTTAGCAAATCTTTTAACCTCTCTGGGTCTGTTTTAGTGAGCAAGATTATTATGAAGAATTGGAATAATTTTTGTGACAGGCCTAGTACAATATCTCTCATCAAATAGAAACCCAAAAAGAAGTAATTATCTTTTTAATATTTTATTATTATTTATTTAATTTACATAAGTTTTAACTTAAGTTGAACTACCACTTGAGTTGTATACTAAGGTTTTGAATATAAAATCGAAATAATTAGTGGTTTGTTAGGGTCACACATGGACATGTGCAAAAAAAAAAAAAAAGTAAATACATGGAGTGCTATTTTTGTGCTTCACATCATTTTCAGATCCAGAGTTTTAATTGTCTATCTGTAGTCACAGGGTGCTTATATCCTATGGGTATGACCTAGAGAATCTCAACTTTCTCATTTCCTGACTTCCCTATATCTGCATCTGTAATCAAGTGACATAAAGAGTTTACAATTATAATTTAAAGAAGATAGCTTATGCAAGCCAATGTTCCACCGTTAGAGATTATGTGTTCCAGTTTTACTGCAAGTCCCACCAAAATGTCATCTAAAACTTGGTGCCCCTTGAACCGTGGTGAAGTAATTAAAGGGGTCTTTGGGTCCTATTATGTTGACTTGGTTTACCTCACTTCTACTTCATGTCAGAAATTTTACTGTTTGAGTGGTGGCAGCAAAATTTTTGAAAAAATACAAGACCACCTACAAATTATACTAAGATTTAGCATGAGCCATTATCATGATCACTATCGTTTTTAAGTTCATGCTGTAGAGAATTAAATAAAACACTATTAGAATGAAAAAGATGTAGGTGGAATAGAATCAGGGATGTTTTAGCTGATCGGAGTACAATTTATAAGTACTTAATTTTGCCATTTCATTGTTGTGAGTTTATAAGATTTTTCTCCTAAAAATATCAGAACTTTTAAAACAAATTAAGAAATTATTATTAAAATGTTAGACAAATAAAAATTCCTTTATTGTTTTCAAAGAATTTTACCAGCCTTTCTAATGAAGAATTCCATATAGTACAGAAGTAAAGAGCTTGTGCTTTGGGGTCAGAGTAACATGAGTAGAAGACTCAGGTCTGCCACTTGCTAGGTATCAAATCTTGGGGAAATCATTTAACTTTGGGAATCTCAGTTTCATCCTCCAGAATATAACATAACAATATTATCACCTTCATTAAATCAGTTGAAGATTAAATTAGATAATGAATAAAGTACTCACACAGTGTTGGCATATAGAAAACATTCTATAAATGTTAATTATCATTATTAATAGAATTTTCCACTACTAGCTATAAATATGTTTCATTTGACCAAGATAAATTTTATAAACAACACATTTTACTATACTTTTTTTAGGTAAAGATATATCTTATCAGTGGGACTTGGAGACAATTGTTGCAAAATGAGGATTAAACAGAAGATATGATGTGTGTGTCTAAATTCTATATTGAAGAATGAAAACACATATGTTCAACAGCACATTATGGCTCAGTGAGATGTCCCTGCCATGACAGGAAATGAACTTCTCAATGTAAAAACAAATAGATGTGATACAGCCATAACTGCCAGGTCATAATTCTTTCTCTCTTACATTACTTAGTTGTCTGCTTCTCTCTCTAACACACAGTGAAATATACATTGCCAACATTCCCTTTATCACTTGAACTTAAGGAAAAAAATAAGGTCCATGCAAAACCAAGTAGTTCTAAAGCAAAACAATAAAGGGGGGGCTAACTAACACATACTCATTATTTTTCTTTAAACTTTACTAAAATGACAGACTTTGAAATTACTTAAGGATGTGAGTGTCTTTCTGTGATGTAGTAGTCTCAAAGACAGCATGCAATGTGGCAGTTGCTATGGTAACAAGATGTTTTTCATTGAAGAGCAGTAAAAAATTTGTGGCATATAAATAACATATGTACAGTATATTGTCTTTGAGTGAATGACCTTTGCTCCCAGACCTTAAGAACATGTTTTCTTCTTTTCTGAAATTCTTGTCTATTTTTGATGTGCATATGTATCCAATAGACTGGTGATCAAACTGCCCTCTTTGAAGCTATACAGGATACAGATCTGTGGTGAGGAAAGAAAAGGTGGCTCAATATTGTATATGTGGTTAAAAGGAGTTGATGGGTTGGAAATTAAAGCACTTGAATTAGGTGCTGTGCTGAAAATATTTCATACTTTCCAAACCCACTTTACAATTAAAACTCGTAGTAGACTTATATTTTCTTATAATTTGATAGAAGAACTACTATATATAGCAATTAATTATTTATACCCCCCAAAATAGTATAGCTGTAGGCAGAGGTAGAAATTTCTATGTTCAGAGAGTAAGTACTGTTGAAGAGAGGATGCTGCATTTTCAAGCACCAAGACGGGTGGCCTAGATTTATCCCTGTCCTGCTCCTTGGGCAAGTCATTTGACTGTTTTATCTGTAAATTGGAGATAGGGCTAACCTAACTGTCGCAAAGAATAGGCAAAGGATCAAAGTAACAAGCAGATGAGACTGCCATGCAAATGTAAAGCATTGTTCTTATCAAGGATTATGAAAAGAAATACTTGGTAATTCAAATTTTGGAAATAGTTTGTCTCACTTGGCTTTAAAATGACAGACAAGGGCTAAAGGCAATTCAACTATTTTTTAAATTTTATAGTCAACTAGTAAATGTTACTCAGCTCATAACTTCTGATCTTTCAGATTTTAATATATGAATGTGCTAGTTTTATAAATGAGTTGACTTATGTATTAAATAGTATGGCAGATATTCTGAATGCTTCTAAGATAATCATAATTGGAGATTTAAATTATATGTGTTTATATATATGTATATAATCAATTCAGCTGTATCTTATCTTTTTTTTTTTTTTGGTATGCGGGCCTCTCACTGCTGTGGCCTCTCCTGTTGCAGAGCACAGGCTCCGGACGCGCAGGCTCAGCGGCCATGGCTCACAGTCCCAGCCGCTCTGCGGCATGTGGGATCTTCCTGGACCGGGGCATGAACACGCGTCCCCTGCATCGGCAGGCAGACTCTCAACCACTGCGCCACCAGGGAAGCCCAGCTGTATGTATAATAGATAATATATATGAATTACATACAATGCATATGTGTAAGCATGATGTATTCATACGCATATATACATATATATAAAGAGTGAGACATGGTACATATATTAGACATCTAGATATTTTACATGTAGGATACAGAGATATAATGGGTATCTATATATGTGTATACACACATGCATATATACATGCATATATGTATTTAATTACTGACTGGACACACGAAGAAAGATTTAAAGAAACCAACAACAGTGTAAGAGCAGAACATTTAGAAGGGCACTTGTTTGGCCCTTGAGTTTCTGCCAAATTCTAGAAAACTTGTGATTCTGTATCAACACTTGCATGGAAAACAGGGAAGAAGAGGAAATACACCTTAGAGTGAAAAGTCTAGTAGGAAATCCACTATTAGATGGATCCATGAAACACTACAGACTTAGTGTATAAATGAACAAGAAATAAAGACAAACTTGAATGTATGAGTATACAATA
Source organism: Kogia breviceps (assembly GCF_026419965.1). Lineage (NCBI taxonomy): Eukaryota > Metazoa > Chordata > Mammalia > Artiodactyla > Physeteridae > Kogia > Kogia breviceps. Next base: position 129,606,813 of record NC_081310.1, read on the forward strand.
AGAGACTATAAAGGATGACACAGTAGATTTGATAATGAGTCAAGGACATTCCAAAATTAAAAGAAAATCAATAATAATTCTATGACTTTTATTCATCCCTTAATTGGAAGTCCTAGAAAGCACAATAAGATATTAATAAAGAGATAAAATATAAATACTATAAAGGAAAAACAAAATATTCACAGTTAATATGATAGTCAACATAGAAATTCCAGAAGAACCTACATATCAATTATTAAAATTAATGAGTATTTAGCAAGGCTGCTCAATACAAAATCAATGTATAAATATTGATATATTAAATTGTAGTCAACAGCAGGAATATAATAGGCAATATGTTTCAAATATAGAATATTCCATTTAAATAACATAAAACAGTTCAATTGCCTAGAAATACATTCAACAAAAAAGTGCAAGATTTTGATGTAAATAAGTATATATCATACTGAAATATATGTTTTAAATTTAATTCAATTGAATTATATCCAACGTTTATGATTGGAAGACCCAATACCATAAAAAATATAAACTTTCCCTAAGTTCAAAGAAATTTCGGCCAAAATACTAAAACAAAATTTTTATGGAATTTAATGAGGTGAATTTAAAATTTGCATAGAAGACTAAATGACCAAGATTAGTTTAGATAATTCCAAGAAAGAAGAACAAGGTAGATAGAATGAAGATAGAAAGATGAAACATAGATATTAAGATTTATTGTAAAGCTAAGATATTAAGATGGCATAGTGACAAACTGCTAAACAAATAATCAAATGGAACAGACTAGAGAACTCAGAAAAGGCCTGTGCATATATGGAAACTTGATTTATAACAATGCAGACATTATAGATCACAGTGGAAATATGGTTTTTAAATTTATTTTTTAATGAATTATCCTGAGATAATTGGTTACCCATAAAAGAAGAAATTGGACCCATAACTCATATATGCACAAAAATTAGTACTAGGTACATTAGAGATTTAAATGTGAATAGCAAAGTATAAAAATGTTAAAAGACAAGCTGAGGAAACATTTATTATACATATAGTGTACAGAGAATTAATATCTACAAGTCATTAAAAAAAAGAGAAACATCACAGTAAAAAATTGGGCAAAAGAATGAACAGGCATTTCACAGAAGGAAAACACAACAGATTCTCAATCATATGAAAATATGTTCCACCTTGTTAGTAATCAGGAAAATTGAAATGAAAATCATCCTGATATCTTTTCACAGGTATGATACTGGGAAAAAAACTGAAATTTAGACAATGTTGATATTGGCTAGAGTGTGGGTTAACAGAAATTTGTATCTATCTGTGGGATGTGTGTAATTGTACAACAATGTGGCATCACCTACTGAAGCTGGACATTTGCATATTCTTTTCGTCAGCATATTTTCTGTTATGTACCCTAGAGAAACATTTATTTCTCAAAATTCATGGGGATTTTTTTCTATGTTTATAGTGGCATTGCTTAACATAACATAACATAACATAAAATCTTAGAATTAGTCAAAATGTGCTGCAAGAATAAAATAGATATATACATTTAGAATAGTCATAAAATGGAATATTGTATACCAGTAAAAAATTAGATTTCAGCTACATACATCAACATAAAGAAAAAAATGAGCCAAACAAGTTGCAGAAAACTATACACAATGTGCTTCCATTTATATACATTTCAACCCAAACAAAACTAAACCCTATATTATCTAGTGTTCAATATATCTGTAATTTAAAAAAAAGAGAGAATGATTAAGATCATAATCAAAACATAGAATATATTTGCAGGACAAAGAGGAATTATACTGAGGGATTCTAAATGGCTACTTACATTTCATTTCTTTTACTATAAAGTGGCTAAATGACCATTCATCTTATTATTCTCTTAACTGTAAAACACACATGTTTTATGTGCTTTCATATATATATATTTCATAATAAAGAATAACAAGATGTCATTCATTAATTAGTTTACTCCTACATAGTCAGTGAATGCCTATAATCTGCCATTGTACAGATGTTAAATTGAATAGATAAATTCTGTCTCTTCAAAGAGCTAAATACTTAGTATGGGTTATAGATAAGCACACTAGAAATAACAATACAGCATTATCACATTGTTCCATGCTAGATTTGTGCACAGAGAAAAGAAAGGTAAATTGGTCTGGGGTTTGGGGCTTGGTGGGTTCAGAGAAGATATCTTGTAGATGTGACAGCTCAGTTGAGAGTTGAAACATTCATGAGAAGGTGTTAGCCAAGAGAACAGTCCCAAAAGTGCATTCCAGGAAAAGCCAAAAGTATGTGAGGAGGCAGACATTCTAAAGAGAGCAGGTTTTTTAAAGAACTGAATGAAGCTGATAATTTGATGGCAATTACTTTAGCCCTTTGGAAGGAAAAAAATATTAGATTCTCAGTGGGGTTGGGGTGTGAAAAATAGAGACTTAGAAAACTTTCAGAATCTAGCCCTCCTCAGGAGTGGTATACTCCTGTTGACCTAACACTTGAACAGAAAGCTACCAAAGGGAATCTAAAGTTCTATACATTTTTTTACCTTGATGTCATACCAAGGGAGTGTTTCTGGCCACTGGAAAGTTGATTAGGTAGGAAACATTTTTTAAACTAAAACTGGTTAAACTCCTTGAAGAGATGAAATGACATAAAAAATTCTCTTCTACTTCTATCTTTTCGGAGAAGAAGAAGAAGTACCCAATAAAAGAGGAAGTTATATGAAAGAAAAATAGCAGTTTGCATGTTCAGAGAAGGCCAGTACAAAAAGAAGTAGGTTTGTGAGGAAGGCAAGATAAAGATACTAGTCTTTTAGGCGTCACATTTTAAGGAAGACCAACAAACCCTAAAACATCCAATTCAAAGGGTGGTGATTAGAATATTGAACATTCTAAGATGAGAGGGGGAAGCTTACAAAAACTGAAGTGGCAAGGTCTCTATTACTTAGTAGGAACTAGACAGCTAATAAGCAGAAGTGATAGAGTGGTGATGTCAGACCCAGTAAATATTACAATCTCTTTCAAACCAGAGATATTTTTGAGCATTGTTTTTCATGTTTCTTTCCATAGTTTTATGGTATCCATTCATAACAGAGTATATGCATAACAAAGAATTTTATATAATTTAATTATTGAAATAAATAAATTGTTATTTATAGAATTTTGTAGAAATAGGTAGAAATCAAGCAAGTGAACACAGGTTATCTCTTATCTCACTTGACGTTTACAATTTGAATAATAAAATATAATGAGACATAAAAAACCTTTTGAAAAATTCTAATAACAATTTGTTTCAAAATTAAATTGCTATAACGGCTATAGAGTAATTTGAGTCCTTGCTACTGGAACTAGAAAGATAGTCCAGATCATTGCTGCCCTTCTTCCTTAGACCTAGCAGTAACTTTTCCAAACTGTAAAAATGTTGTACGAGGACATGCAAAGCCTGTTGTTCAGGATTCCAGGAAATTACATTAAAAAAAAAAGTAAAAATATAAAGTCTCCATGCAATTTATTTGTGATTATTACTGGAAACACCATGTTCACATGCATCAGCTGACAAGACCCTACAATTGATACTTGTGATGTAAAGGCCTTAACAGCAAATTGCATTAAAAAACCTCAGTTCCTCTGAATCTCTAGAAGACTTCAGATAGTTCAAAAATCAGTTTCTAAAAGAGTGTGCAAATTTAGTACATCACAGTACAAAGATCATGATCTACAAACCCAGCTGCCCTGAAGCCAAATATGTTTTTGTTTTCCTCTACAGGAACCAAGAATCATTCAACTCATTCATGTCCTGAATGAATTCAAGCTATAAAATGAAAATTTATTAGTGATTTCCAAGCCCAGATGGTGTATTTCCTACTTTCTTCTTTGTCTTCAGATTAAGCTGTGTTGATTTATGTTTTCTCTAAATTTTTATGTAAATTTGCTTTATTAAAGGGTCTTCTCCTAAAATTTGTTTTTGAAAACCATTAGACAAGATGATCTTTATGATCCTATACAGCTCTAAAATCAGTGAGAGCATATACCATGCCTGTTTTTCTCATCTCCTATTCCCAAGTCTCAGCAGTGTCTAGCGGTGCTTAAGAAATATTGCTGTATAGATGAATGAATAAATAAAATGTAGATGAATACAATTCATAGTGTGATGGTTAAATCCAGCAAGGGATATAAGGAGCATTACCAAGAAGTATCTTTTAAATTTGTTCATTCATTTACCAAATGAGTATTCAGCAACAATTGTTTTCAGGTATAATTTTACACAGTTGGAATTCATCAGTGAACAAAAAAGAAAAGGACAGATGATAAAGAACAGACAGAAATAAATACATAGCTTGATAGAAGGTGATGACTGCTTTAGAAATAAATGGGTAAAATGTGGGACTGGGTAAAAGGGTTCAGGAGGACCCAGGTTGTGGAGGTGGCAAGTTGTAATAATAGGTAGGATGGTCTTGGATGACCTCACGGAGAAAGTAACTTATGACCAAAGAATAGAAGATGGTGATCAAATTAACGGTGCAGAACACCTAGTGGAAATAAATTCTAGGAAGAAATAACTAGTTCAAAGTCTCTAAGACAGAAAAGCACACATTATGCTCAAGGAACAGGAGAGAGACCCATGTTTCTAGATGGAAGTGAGGAAGTAGGGGATAGTGGAAGATGAGATTGTCCTAATTGGTTCAGGCTGCCATAACAAAATAACATAGACTGAGTTGCTTATATGTATTTTCTCACAGTCTGGAGGCTGGAAGTCCAAAATCACAGTCTAGGAGAGGTGGTTACTGGTGAGAGTTCTCTTCCCGGCCTATAGATGGTTGTGTTCTCACATGGTCTTTCCTCAGTGTGTGCATGCATAGTAAAAGAAAGAGAGATCTCTCGTCCTCTTCTTATAAGGCCACCAGTCCTACAACCTCACCTCGTTTTGCCTGACATATCTCCTAAAGCCATATCTCTATCTCCAAATACAGTCATATTGAGGATTAGTATTTCAATATATGAATTCAGAGAGGAAGTAATTCAGTCCATAGTAGAGATCAACAAGGTAAAATTAGGAGCAGATCACATAGGGTCCGATAGACCATTGTAAAGACTTGGACTGGTAATCTCTGAAATTCTCCACACAAGGGAGTTTTATGATTCTATGTCCTAGCAGCCAGTAGAATTGTTTTCTTCCCATTATTTTTGGCTTTTTATTCAGGGCTGAAATGGCAAGAGACAAAAGCTAAGAAGGTACTCAACTTGAGTCTCGAATGTCTGTTTTGAATACTGGTTTTGAATATAATTGAAATACTTTGCTTGAGCTTATTAATTGAATTCTGTATCACAAATCTTGGAATTAAAGTCCCTTTAATTTAACATGCAAATCTATGAAGAAACATGCAAAACAGGATTCACAAAGCAGCTGAAACATTTCTTCAGCCTTTACTATAGGGGTCAAAGAATGGAGATGGAAGGCAGGGAACATGAATTGTTTAAGAAAAATTTGGGTATGACCTAGTATGCCAAATTCTATTTTGGATGTATACTGGTAAACTAACTACTTAAGCCAAAAGTGGGGTGAGACACTATTTAATGTAATCATAAAAATTCCTAGTGCATGCTTATAAAGTATACTAATGGTCTAATAGGTAATGTATAAAGATGTCTATTCGACACTAAGGATCAACTATTCAGCACATATGTGCCAGGACTTTTTGGCAGAGTATCCTTCCATTTAACCAGAAAGTAGCCTATCCAGTAAAATAATATAATTTGATCTTTGTTCAATGTCACTACAAAAAAAAAAATGCAGTTATGGGAAGTAAAGTTATGCATTAGAATTATCATCAAAGCTGAGCTAACTGTAAAAATTTTATAAGCTTGTATTATTTTCAATCTTAATAATAATAATAATTAGTGTTATTATTACCATCATTACCACTATTAACAGTGACTCACATTATTTTATTCCAAAACCAAGTTTCTTTACATGACAGAGTATAGAATATTCTACCCAATGCAAACCTATGAGAAGGAGAAAAGGAAGAAATTGCATTTATTTGTATATTAGTTCAAGCAGGACCTAAAACATCAGTTGTCTAAATCTCATTTTACAAATGAGGAAAGAGACTCAGAGAGGTTAAATAGTGAAATGTGAAATTAAGATGATTTGCTTTCACACAGATTTAACGGCTTTATCCCAATTCCGCTACCAATTCAGCTTCACATCTAGTCAAACAAATAAATGAATAATATTTTTGTTAAACGATTTCTGAATCATAGGACTGACTAAAATGTATTCTCTGATGTAAGCTCTACCAATCAAGTGGAGATTTCAACCCTAGGTAAGAGAAATAACATTTTCTCAAGATGGTGAGACTACAAAATTTCTATCGTTTTGTGTGTTAAGACTGCCAACTATTTTATTGGTGTGTGTTTTTTATTTAACTCATCCAGGAAAAGCCGAACAGCTTTCCGTCCTGTTTCAGAAACACCCCCCAAATCAGTTTTTAAACCCTAAAGGGAGAAAGACATCCAAATAAAAAATTAATATCTATGCAGAGATTTCTCTAAATGAAGAATTTCACACAAGGTAGATCTGTGTTCTTTATCTACATCAAGCCATATTACCAAAAGAATACCTCAAGAACAAAAAAGGGGGCTTCCCTGGTGGCGCAGTGGTGGAGAGTCCGCCTGCCGATGCAGGGGACACGGGTTCGTGCCCCGGTCCGGGAAGATCCCACATGCCGCCGAGCGGCTGGGCCCGTGAGCCATGGCCGCTGAGCCTGCACGTCCGGAGCCTGTGCTCCGCAATGGGAGAGGCCCGCGTACCACAAAAAAAAAAAAAAGAACAAAAAAGGAAGGTAAGAAAATACCTTTGTTATGATCCCATGTACCCATGGATCATTGTTCTGTTGCAACCCGTCTTGTGGTTATAGTCATAAGATGATGACTTCTATAAAACTGTTATGAATTATAATCCTGAAAGTAATATGAAGCAGAGAAACCAGCAAAGCTGACCCAACCAAGATAGATATAAAATTAGCAGCAGACTAGAGATAACTTTATGCCAGTTGCTAAGGGCAATGTACAACTGATGGATAATGTAATAACACACATTAAGCCACAGTTATACTAAATAAGTTCACAATATCATTAATATTCATAGCAGCAGGAGCACAAAGATGACTGAGGTAAGCAAAGGTGTTGATGATGACTACACCTTAGGGAAAGGCCTAACCACTTAAGGACCTGATAGGATTCTTAAGAGGAGCGAGGGAAAAAGACACTGCAGTTTCTGCTTCATTTGTCCTTGCTTTTAACTTAAATCACCCCTGGAACTCTGTTTCTTTCCACTGCTGCCACATTTTGCGTGTCCCTCTTATTGAAGGTAAGGAATGTATATCTATTTTTATAATCTTATGGACATAGCTTCTCATGTCAGCAAGTCTCCTAATTTCAACTGTGTCCCAAATGCTCTTCCCCATGTATGGACTGCTCCTTTGGCTTAGCTATTCTTTTCACTTTTATTTCTTTTTCATTTCATTTTCTTCTCAGAAATGTTGACAACTAACTTCTATTAACCAAACTCCTGCCTGCCATTCCAATATAGAATGGTGGGGAGGAGGAGAAGAAAAGAAAAGAGAGGTTTGAGGAGATTGTGCATATATGAAGGCTACCTCTAGACAAAATCATGAAGGCAAAAATAGTCTGGCAACTGCCATTCCTTTAAAGTCTTTGTTCCCAGGTTACCAGAGATGTATTTACCACAGCATGCAAAATCTGGACCTTTCCTTGTCCCTCTTCCTCATGAAGAAGGAATGTCCTCACCATTATCCTTTCAGGAGCCAGTTGTCTTAATAATTTGATAACTGCTGCTAATCAATTTATATCCTTCTGATAGAAAATACCTTGACTAGAAGGAGTGAATGAACCAGGGCAAATGTAGACCTTATGTCAGATCCTGGAATATGGAGCAGAGACAGTTTGAACACAGGATATCATAGTTTCCTTAAATAATACTCTCTAGCATTCAGCAGCTCTGTGTCCTGCAGAGCAGACTCGACCTATATGAAATCACAGGTCCAAAGAATGTTAGAATTCTCAAGAACCTTAGTTAGAGATTATCTAGTCAACCACTCTTGCTTTGCATTTGATAATTTAGTTAGCTTGTCCAAAGTCAGACCATAGCGTTTATAACTACAGTGATCCTGGAGTGTTCTCAATGAGTAATAACCTTTGAGACCAGTCCATGAAGAACATGGACTCTGGACTCAGGTTGTCTGGGTTTCAGTCCTGGTTCCAACACTTACTAAGGCTCTCTGACTTCGGGCAAGTTATTAACCTCCCCATACCTCTTTCCTCATCTGCAAAATTGTATTAATAAAATTATCTACTTCATTGGGCCAATAGGATGACTATAAGGATTTAATAAAGTAATAAATGTAAAGCACTTATAATAGCCTGGAACATCATAAGGCCTCAATTAATTATACCATTATTAAATGAGTTGCAGAAAATCAATAGGGATGGTCAATACTTCCAAAGAGCTCTCTTCTTATCTCTTTTTATCTTTCCCCTAAAATTTCTCCACTCCCTCTTTCTCTCCAAATTCGTTAGTCTCTTCCAAGAACACTTCATCAAGGCCAAGATATAATTTTGTTCACTGTAGCAAATCCAATTCCTAAAGCAATGCCAGACACATAGTAGGTACTATAAATACTTACAGAATAAACGTATACTATATATGAAACCTGCACTATCTCCAATAAGAGAGGTTTCTGTGGTTTTGAAAACTTTCAGAAAGGGCAATGTGTGTATCTTTTTAAAAACTGTGTTTTTACTGTATATTCCTAAGATATTTTTGTAATTCTACCTTTCCTTCTATCATCCCCAATGGCTGTGGCTAAGTCAGCTTTACACTTCCCAAGAAACTGGTACCTAAACTTCTCTGTGGCTGTTGTATACTGGAAAGCATGGTGATGCTCCTTGACCACAGCACAAAGCACTGTGCTTTGTCATCTGCAGAAACTAATATTTTTGACGAATTGAGTTAAAAATCATTGAAAGTTTAAAGATTATGATTGGAATCTCAAGTTTACCATTAATCACCTGTGACCTTGGACAACTCATAGACTCTCTGGGGCTCAATTTAAATCTCTGTAAAAATGAAAAGATAGATTTAGGTGATTTATTTCTAAGGTCTCTTTCAGTTCTAAAGACGCTTGGTTCTCTAAGTAGGAAATACTACTGCTTTGTAGCTAACAAACTTAACACACTTGAATCCCACTTTAACAGTATTTACTCTGAAATCGACAGAACTTCATGCTTTTTCTGTAATAATTTTGGAGGGACCACATTGCTGTATCCTAAGAGACCATGGTTTCCAATTCATTTTCACCCTAGTCTTCCATTCAAACTAATTGGAAGTCCTAAAAATGCACTCCACATTAACAAGGCTTGAGAAGTGAGGAGAAACATTGCAAAGAAGGTATTTCTGACACGATTTCATACTCAGGAACACTATGGTTTTGTGGTTTATATCCATTTAACACGTCTTATTAAATATTAAGGACATGAGTTTGTTTTTTGGGAATGCTATGCATGAGGTAAGGGCCTACCTAGCCAATTCCTTCATTCTTCTTTATTACTTCCCTGTTTCACTCTGTTCCAGTTAAATGCTTAGTGTGATTTAGAGGAAACTCACTGCATAGTCTCTCTAAATCTCAGTTTCTTTATCTATAAATGATTAAACAATAATGACATCTTTTTTACTGATTTGCTGTAGAGAAAATATAACTGCAAATTTACTGTGTAAAAGCTACTCTATAAAATTTTAAGTATATTATGAATTTGAGTACTTCATTATTCTCTCAATTTTTTCTTTTGTGTTAATCAATGCTCCTCCAACCAAAATCCAGGATTTTTTAAAAAGGGATCATGTTATTTAATGTAGCAAACCAAGCATTGAAAGAAGTGGCAGAAAACCTAGTATCAATCTGAATTGACCAGTAGTCACCCTAATGTGTAGCCCATAACCTTAAATTAGTCATTAGTTTTCTGAGACTTGTTTTTGGTTTTTTTTCTTTTTCAACCTGTAAATCAGAGTATAGTGCTGTCTGGTATGATGGTCACAAGGATGACATAGGGAAAATAATTTTAGTTGTGAATTTATTTTCTAATGAAGTACTTCTTATTCTGTAGACCTCATTGCCTAGTTTGAGGTACATGTTAAGCACTAAATAAGAACTTGGAAATATAGACGATTAGAAGGGGAAAAGACCTTGGGGATTGACTATTCTCATGTCCACATTCTTTCAGGTGAAGATACCTTCTGATAGATTAAAGTTTCCAGAATCAAACTGAAACATAGATGTTAGTATATTGACTAACAGTATACTTTGTTCTCCCAGAGATGTCCAGGATTCTGGATTCATTCGTGATGATACAGGAGTGGATGGAGCGATTCACTTGTGTTCCCTAAGCCACAACAAAAATAAAATAATATTGCACTGACCTGCAACAATTTCTTATACAAAATAAGAAATCTCTATTTAAAAAATGATGAAAGACATAATGGCACTAATACAACTCATGGGAGGAAAATAAATGAGCAACACAAAAATTTTGTCACATAATAGAAATCTCTATGATCTACAGTAGATCATAATGAAACAATCTATCAAATCAGTTTGGCCACTGATTCTCTGATCGCTAATATGAGCTTCACTGTAAATTAATTTCGTTCATATTTTATAAATTTCAGTCTTAGTACTGTTCAAACCACTGAATCTGACTTAGCCTAAAATAACTGCCCCTCCAGTACAAATAATGTCTCTAATCAGTCTGTTAATGGAGACTCCTCAGACTTTCAGTTTCAGCCAATTACTTATAGGGAAGTTGGTGCACTGCCTTTCCTAAGACAGCATAACAGGGCTGGGGAAGATAATTTAAATCTATATCTTTTTAAACAAGCTGCTTCATTAAGAGGTAACCCAGTAACTGATATTTTTAATTTAACATTCTTTTCTGGAGCTCTCCCATCAACTGGGATGTGTGCCAGAGTAATACTCTCATAAAGAAGAAATAAAACAAGCTTGAAACAGTTTAGTGGGGAAATAAAAGAAATTGATCTAGGGTTATTTTTCACAATCTAAATGATTCATTTGGTAGTCACCTAATACTAAATCTAAATTCACAGGCTTTGAAAGAGGAGTGATTAAAAGATTGTAAAAGGAGATGTGAGGGCTATGGAAATTCAAGTCAGAAGCAAAAAGGGGCAGGGAATGGCCCAAAACAGGACACTTTCTGAAAGTTAGAAAGATAGTGAAAAATCAAAAAATATTTCTGTATATGAGTTTATCATCTGTTTTTTAGATGACTCATATATTAAAAGTACTTTGGGAACACATTATGCTATGAGTCCAGCATAGTGCTAGACTCCACAACTGATCCAGGTGGAGATAAAACTGAGGAAGAAGAGACAGTTAATACAATATGGGATGCATTAATGTGCTCAAATACACATAAGCAGAAAAAGTACAATCATAGTTCAGAGAGAAAAAATAAAGCACATTGTGGGTAGGACTTCAAAATGTTTTTGCTTACATGTTGGCTAAATTATTTTTCATCAAGTTTAACTGGTTGCATAGAATATAATTTTTGGTATACTGTAAGAATTAATATTTATTAAATAAAACAGCAGTATCATTTTGTAAAACGTATCTAAAAAACCTAAGCATCATAGCAATCTGATACCAAACAAATCCATCTTAAAATTTATGTAAGCAATGTTTCCTATAAATCAGAAATTTTATATTATTTTTTCACCTCTTGTATTCATAATTCTATTTCAATTACATACAAAATCATACCTTAATGTAACATATTTTATGCTTGTCTTTTCTGTCATAGAAATATAAATTGAATTTGAAATTTTAATTTTTATGAAATTTCCTCTGACTCTAACTTTGACTTAATATTACACAATCTCTTTGACTAAATATTATACATTGACTAAAAAAATATTTTGATAGCTACTTATTAAGTATAAAAAGCAAACTTTATTACAAATAATTTCTTAATAAAGTGAGTGATAGTCATTTTTAATTAGTTCATGTGTTATAAAAGAATACAACTTTTTAATAAAATGTTAATGGAATCATTAACAATTCTATTCTTAATTTTTATTTGCTTTAAAAATGTATTTGTTGAGATTTTTTTTTCTACATACAAGGAAATATGAATAGAAGTCTAGTAGTGGAAACACTATACAATTCTTTGAACATTTTCTAAAGTACATATCAAAAATGACATTGTGGTCTATCAGAATTTTTAATGACCTATCAACTGACAACTCAATTAGGTCTTTCTTCCCTTTTGTTGAATTCCACAAATGATTCAATAAATGCATGTTATCCAGTCATTAGAATCTTTTACTTTCTCTCTTTCAGGAAAGGGTTTACTATTCTATATTCCTATAATTGTCTTTCTTTGATGAAAAAAGCAACTTGGAAAGACCGTCTTTCAAACTTTAGTTCCTATCTAACTCAGCTGATTTTGTAGAACAATCCGTTTTTCACTAGAAACAGAGGACAGGTGGGTTTTTCATTTTCAGTGAAAGATTGAAGAATTTACATTTTCACTATTCCACATTAAAATAAATTTGAATTAAGACATCTAAATACATTCCAAAATATTCCAATTCTAATCTACATTTTTTCATTAATAGAAATATATATATGACAGAAACAAGACATAATGTTCCAATTCTCTACATATAATTTCACAAATATTTTCATAGCATAGATCATTGATATTCATGTTCACAAAGGAAGATAATAATAGCAGAGTCCCCAAATGGCAGATTAACTAAATATATCCAACTTTAGAATACATGACTTAATAATTAAAATGACTACACTACTAATACTCTACATTTACAGAATACTCACCATCTTTAAATTGTTTTTCCATCAGTATTAGTCCAGATCCAGTCAGGAAACAGAAACTACTCTTAATCTTTCCAGTAATGGAATTAAGTACAGTGAATTGGGTATATAGCTAACAGGAGAATTGAGAAGTCATATAAGTGATGGTAAGGCAACTAAGATGTGCAAAAGCTGGAAGGTGCTACCCCTAAGTCTAGAAGAACAACAGTAGGAGGTGGTAATACAAGAGCTCAGAAGAAGGACCATATGGCAAGAATGCAAACCCAGTGGGAACTGTCCTGTCAGTGTTTGGACCATGGAGCAAATGGCTGGCTTGTGCAGTTTGGAACTAAGAAGGAATCCCAGCTAGACATGCTACCTAAAGAAGAAGGAATGGAGGAGCAATACCCAGGAAAGCCTGGGTAGCTTACATCATTGAATTTTCTAAAACTGCTTCCCATTGGCTGAAACCATGCAAATGTCAGAAAGCAAGAGAGCATGGAATTGGCCATTTCCTACAATACAGAACAGCAAGTAAAGAGCAGAGAGTGGATGGAAAGCAAACAGGTAATTGCCAAGCACAGTATCCATCATTTGATTCTCACAACCATTTTAAGAGATAGAAAAAACATAGTACAAGCGTTCTTTTATTTTTCTTTCTTTCTTTCTTTCTTTCTTCCTTCCTTCCTTCCTTCCTTCCTTCCTTCCTTTCTTTCTTTCTTGCTTGCTTGCTTGCTTACTTGCTTGCTTGCTTTCTTGCTTTCTTGCTTTTTCTCTCTTTGAAAGATAAGGCCACTGGCTTTTAGAAAGTTCAAGCTGCCAAGAAGAATCGAATCTGATCCATAAACCCAGGCCTTTTATTCTAGGACTCTTTCAGAATTTGATGCACCATTTTAATCTTTCAGATCTAGGCTTATGAGGGGAAATATGTCTTGTGAACATTTGGGTTTGAAATAAGGAAAGGTGACTGCATGAATGAGCCTAGTGGTTGTCAGTTTACCATATTGAGATTATTTGTGCTGCTTACAAACCAATAACCTAACTATAAAATTAGTAATTAAGTGTTAAAGAACCTCTGGCCAGACTATTGTTTGTCTTATGTTAAAAAAAAATTAAATATAATAGGCAGAAACCTTTTAAGTAGAGTCAGGAGACCAGAAGGAAGAGCTCTCATGAGAAAATAGCAGAGCCCAATAATAAGAAGAAAGACTCCTCTTTTTTCCTGGCATGAACTCAGCCAATGAAAAGCCATGAAATTTTTGTTTACCATAGCCCTCTCAACTTCCTTTTCCCTTCTATAAAAGACTTCTCCTTCCCTTGCCATGCAAGACTTTCATGTGGTTCGCCATGTTTGCAGACCTTGAATTGCAATTGTCTGCTATATGAATAAACCCATCTTTTCTGAAGAAATAACTGGCAGTCTATTTGTTTTAGGTCAATATTTTGGTGACCCATACAGGAACCAGAGAAGATCCTGGAAGGCTATAGGGCTTGTTATAACAAGTGCAGTACCCACTGTCACTAACTGCTGCTCTTGCTAATCCTGGAGTTAGATAGAAGATATGTCTTTCTCCTGGATCCAAGCCCTCTTGGCCTTTGAAACTCTCCAGGACCTATTTAAAGGTTTTGTCTTTCAGGTTAAGGTCTTATTTTGTATGCAAGTACTCATTTGGCACTTTGGTCTGATTTTGAAATCAGACTATCTCAATTGAAGCTGACCAGCCTTCTGCCAGTTTCTTCAAGAGCAAGGGTTCCTTCACTAAAACTGTGCCAGCACAGGTGATGACACATTCCTTTGTATTAGGGACTATCCTCTGGAAACTGGTTTGGTCTGGTTCCTCCAGGATGAAGCTGTTTTCTTAGAATTGGCTGGTATTTGCTTGCAAGCTATTTGAGTTGAGCTCTTTGAGCTGTATAAGTTGTTTGAGCTCTTTGAAAATTGTTCTTTTACTCTGGAGAAAAACCTCTGAGAAATGCGATTCCAGATATCTAAATATTTTGAGGACTCCTCTCCCACAGAGACTCCAGCCAATTTTATGTTTAAAAAGCAGCGTCTCTCCCTATGCACATTTCTAACCAAATGAATCAACCTGACCAAAGGCAATTTAGAATAGTAATGGCCATTATGATAAAATTTTGAAATCCCCAAACTTAATTTTCTTAAAACCAAATTGGATTACAATAGCTCAAAAATGTCCAGAACTGAGTGATATGACTATTTTGATTGGTATTTTGAGGCTTTTAAACATTATCAGTTGCCTAAAATTGTGTCTTTGCAAATAAGACTTAAAGATTAACTGAAGGAAACAAGCAATTTTAAAAAGTTAAGATAACTTCCAATGCCTCAGGGTCTTCTTCTTTGGCTTCTTTGTTTCAGGGTCTGGCTCTGGTGCCATCTTGGCTCTTTGTGGCCAAATTCTGCCTTTTCTTTTTTTTTTTTTTTTGACACCATCTTTCTTCTTCCCTTCTATGCTGCTTATGTCTCCTCTATACCTTCAATCCCCCATACTAATTTTCTCTTGCCTAACTTCCCCTTTTCTCTGAAATTCTGCACACTCCATTTCTCTGAACTTGTCAGAACTTGTCCCTTTAAAATTAAGCCTTCTTATTGGATCCAGAGACTAAATCTTTAATTTCTAATATTCCCTAGACTAAACCTGAACTGCAAGCTATAGTCAAAGATATTCCCAAAGTAAGTAAATATTCTCACAGATTTCCTGAGGAATTTAATATAGTCATTCAAACTTATCAATATAGTTTTTCTGACTTATATCAGCTAGTTCACTTGCTAGTCAGTGAAGTCCAGGCCAAGCATTGGATGAAAACCACTAATTGGAAAAGTCCTGAAATGTTGAGCTATAATCAGGAGACCAGCCCACTAACTTATATGCACAAGTTTGAACAATCGCTAAACAACTTCACTGAGCAAATCCTAGGGCTTTTCCACAGTCTATTAATTGAAGCAAAATTCAGGCTTGCACACAAAAAAATCTGATGAACCTTGTTCATGACTATCATAATTGACTTTAGATTAATTTTTCTAATTCTGGTCTTCCTTCAAATATTGATTCACCCAGGTAGCTTTTAAATCCATGTTTATTAATGAGCTAAACTAGAACATTTTCCCTCTATAAAAAGGACCAGGATGGAATGGGAAATTATGTCCACTCCAGATTCAATTAATCTGGCAAACCAGCTCTCTCACCCCTAGATGAGTCTCCTCAAAGGAAGACCACCAAAATTCTAAATTTTCAACTGCAGCAAATGAAACCTCCTAAACAAAACTCAAACCTCCTAATTTCTGCTACAATTGCAAACAGCCAGGACATTGGAAAAGAGATTATTACAAATTGAAGTGCTTTAGGCACCTTTAGCTCTCTAAGCAGCCTTTCCAACATCCTGCCAATTATTAGTGATTGAGCTGAGGAGCTACAGGGCTCTTCCCAATCCATTCTCTTATTTGGCTTGGAGAAATATTTTTCCAAATTGGGAATGAATCTCTTCCAATCCTAACTGACACCAGAGACACACTCTGAGTGCTCAACCTCGCTACTATAACACTGCCTTAGAGTAGTAAAACAGCTCAAATAGAGGGAATCTCTAATGAACCTCAAGAAGTTCCTGTCTCTGAACCCATTCCCTTTTGTTTAGACTCTTTGAGAGATACATACCTTTGTCTCTTTAATTTCTCTGCTCCTTAACTGTTTATTAGACCAAGAGTTCTTAGAGAAGTATCATGCCAGAATTTCTTTCTCTCAAAAGGGGGAAATCATTCTAGAATTTGACAGTAGTCATCAAAGTAACCAACCAGGTGAATTAAATGACCCTTTGACATCTCTTATTCGTTCTGTCTCTGACAGTACTAGAGCTGATTCTGGAAATACTAATCATTTGTCCCTGTTGAATCAGCTACCACATTTCTTGTGAGCAAAATCTCCAATTGATATCGTTAAATTTCACAGTGTACCTCCTATGAAGATTCAAATAGATCCTTCAAAACATCTTCCCAGAATTAGACAATACACTATAAGTAAAGAAGCACTAAAAGGAGTATAAAGCTCATAATAGAAGATTGCAAAGCTCAAGGCCTCATTATCCCTTGTACTAGTCCCTGTAACCCTCCACATTTATAAGTGAGAAAACCTAACAGCCAAGGGTGAAGGTTTGTCCAGAACCACAGAGCAATAAACAACATTGTTATTCCTCAACACTCTGTTGTTCCTAATCCTAATACATTACTAACATCCATCCTCACTAGAAGCAAATTTTTCATTGTAATTTATTTATGCAGTACATTTTTAAATATTTCAGTTGATGACAGTAGCCAGTGTCTTTAGCTTCACATGGGAACAAAACAATTCACCTGGACAGTAATACCGTAGAGTTTTACTAAGAGTCTTTCTTATTTCTTACAAATCCTGGAGGTAGATCTGGATAATATATATTTACTAAAGGTTCTACTTTGTTGTAATATGTGAATGATATGCTTCTTTGCTTTCTCATGCCTCCCATAGGAAGATGGCATTCACTTGCTGAACATTTTCGTTTTAAAAGGATATAAGGTCACCAAAGAAAAATTGCAGTTTTCCTAAACCCAGGTTTGATATTTATGGCATCTGATATCAGAACAAGGACTATACCTGAATCCAGATAGACTTCATGGTGTCCTCAGATTCCCCAAATCCAAAACTAAACACCAACAGTGAGGTTTTCTCAGGCTAGTTTGTTGCCAAAATTGGATCCAAATTCGTCTCTTATGTCCAAAAAACTCCAACCTAGTTTTATGGTAAGAACTAGACAACATAACTTTCAAGGCCTTAAAGGAGAGTTTGATGAACCCACCTGCACCTTGACATCCCAACTATCAGATTCCCTTTTTTTTGTGTTTGAAAAGGAATAAAATGCCCTTGGACCACAACTGACCCATATGGTATTATAGCCAGCAACTGGACCCTGTAGCATGGGAATGTCCCCCTTGCCTCAAAGCCATTATGGCTACTGTCCTTTTGGTTAAGACCGCTGAGAAAATCACTGTGGGATCCCCTTAAACTATTTTTCCATCTCATATGGTAAAAGCCCTCCTGAATTCTCATCACACTCAACTCTTCTCAACATTTTGCCTCACCTCTTATGAAGTCTTTTTGTTAAATGCTCCTCACATAACTCTTTTATGTTGTAATAATCTTAACCCTGCTACTCTTCTCTCCTTGATCACTAACATAGTCCCTCACAACTGCTTAATGCTTATGGACCTCCTCCTGATCCCTCTTGACGATCTGCAGGAAAGCCCTTTGAATAATGCTGACTGTTGACTTCTCATGTTTCAGTAAAGGTTCTTATTTAAAAAGTAAAGATGGCAAATATTGTGCTGGGCATTCTTTTGCAATTCCTTTTGATATTGTTGAGCAGCATCTTTGTTTATGGCTGCTTGAGCCCAACAGGCTGAATTATACACTCTTACATAGGCTTGTACTTTAGCCAAGGGAAAATCTGCCAATATTTTTACTGATAGTAGATGTGCTTTGGGCGTAGTTCATGATTTATTGAGCAATTATTAAGATTCTGGGGCATTCTAAACTTGACTTGAAGCTAAGGGAAATCACTATGCTGATATTTCCACAAGGAATGCTACCTTTAAGGGGACTGACAGCAGCCAAGCCTCTGTCATGATCCAAAGGAATATTTCCCTAAATGATAACTTAGAAAAACTGGATCGAGAATCCCTACAGTTGGCCTCAGAAAAGGAAAAACAAGATTGAAAATTAAAGAACTGTTCATTTGATAAGAAGAGAAAGCTTTGGTTTGGACCAAATAACAACCCAGTTCTAACAGAGAGTTCAAAATTCCCACTCCTCACCACTGTGAATGCATTAAATCATTGCTGTACTGACAAAACAATAGCATTCATGAATCAACATTGGTGGGGAAACATTAACAAGACCACAAAAAGTGCCTCCTTCACTTGTCCCATATGCCCAATGTACAATCCAGGGAAGCCTGTTCGTACTGCTTCCAGACCTTTTAAACTGCCTAATGGGCTATTCCAGGTTTGACAAATGGATTTCATACAACTTCCTCTATCTCATGGATATAAATATGTTTTAGTCATGGTCTGGAAGTTTTCGCACTGGACTGAAGCCTTCTCTTCTGGACAGGCTATTGTCTCTCCTATGCCTAAGTCCTTTTGGAAATGATTATCTCTATTCAGGGGAACTCCTCTCAAACTTCACACTGATCAAAGAACACATTTTACTAACCAGGTATTTCAAGAAGTCTGTGCTGTTTGGTCAGCTATACAACACTTCCACTGCATTACCATTCTCAATCTTCTGGTTTAAAAGAATGCAACGAGGACATTATTAAGACTCAGTTGACAAAATTTGTAGAGACTTTCCAAATAGCTTGGCCCAAAGCATTGTTGTTTGTCAAAAATCTCAGAACCACCACTTTTGGAATTCATAAACTTTTACCTTTTCAGATAGTCACAAGATGCCCAATACACTTGGCTCCTGCTTCTTTTGACCCACTACAGAGAAAAGGAGAGATACACCAGTATTATAAAGACTTAATTGTTTCTATTAAAGGTAACCATGTTTTGGTAGAGCGATCTTTTCACAGGGCACTCTCAGAGATAATGACTTTAAGCATCATACCTTGCAATGTGGAGATATTGTCTATTGGAAAAGACACCTCTAGAAGAATTCTCTTCAACCTCTCTGGAGAGTCCACTGTTAGGTACTACTAATAAACCTCTGTGCTGCAAAACTCCAAGAAATAGACTCTTGGATAAATGTGACACACCTAAAGAGAGCACTGAACCCTGAATAGACCTGCACATCTTCTGGTGACCTGAAAGTAAAGCTTTCCCAAAACTGAAGCAGATGACATCTGATGAGATAGCTTTCCCAAGATATTCAGACCAGGCCTATTGAAAATTTATCACCAAACCTTTGATGTTGGCATAATGCTTCAGATGATCTCCATTGTCTATGATATTGAGAACATATGGACTTTAGATTAAAAAATGCCTGAGAATTTTCCTTTTTACCTCTTCTTGTTACTTGAATGTGACCTCAGTAGTTTTCCGATCTGTGCACACTTTCTCTGACATGAGACACTACACTCAGGAAAGATCCTTCCTTACACTGAGGAACAAAAAGCCACTGAATCTAGAAAATATGACTTTTGATCAGTGATGCTTTTAGAGAAAATCTTGATCAAAAGGGGGAAATGTAAAAGACTTAATGAACAAAAGGCTCAGTTAAATAGTTAGGAGACCAAAAGGGGGAGCTCTCATGCCCTCTGAAGGTAGCAGATCCCCAAAAGAAGAAAGACTGCTTTGACTGCTTTTCTTTCCTGGCAAGGACTCAGCTAATGAAAAACCTTGGACCCTCTTAACCACAGTCCTCTCAACTTCCTTTTCCCCTCTATAAAAGTATTCTCCTTCCCTTGCCCTGCAGGGACTTTCATGTGACTCACCCTGAATTGCAATTCTCTGCAATCTTTCCTGGAGAAATACCCAGAAGTTTGTTTGTCTTAGGTCAAGACTTCTCAGCAGAGAAAGAAAAAGCCAGATTCACTAATGACAATACTTAATACTTATACCCTTGTAACTAAGCTATAGCTACAAAACCGTATTCTCATGGGTATTCTCTGAAATAATATAAAGATGGTTTACCATGGAGATAGATTAGGAATTGTTTCTTTTATAGCCTCTGCTATAACTCTTCTCTCTGCAGGATAATATGGCAGTCTAGAAAAGAAAAAAAATAATATCAACTGTAAGAATTCTTAAACAGAACTTATGTGTCCCTGAAATTAAGTGCATGTTTGTGTGTATTATGGTTGTGTTTTAATTGTTGATCTTCAATAGCTATTGCATAATTAGGAGGCACAGCAAAGTTTCTACATTGGATGACTGTTTTGTCTTTATCAAACATTTTATTCTGACCTGAAGTTGGAAATTATAAATCCACCTCCAGAGAAGAAAAAGAAAGAAAGGAAGAAAGGAAGAAAGGAAGAAAGGAAGAAAGGAAGAAAGGAAGAAAGAAAGAAAGAAAGAAAGAAAGAAAGAAAGAAAGAAAGAAAGAAAGAAAGAAAGAAAGAAAGAAAGAAAGAAAGAAAGAAAGAAAGAAAGAAAAAGAAAAAGAAAAAAATGACACACTTGTGAGCCATTCCCACCAAAACTGGCTCCCCATGCTACAGATCCCTGTGAATTTTATACTACAAGAAACGAACCTCAGCTCTGGACTCCCAAGAGTTGTTTAAGGCAGATATCCATATGATTTAACATCTTGCCAAGCAGAACCCTCTCAACCAGGGGAAGCAGGAAGAAATATCTCTGATATTCAGAATATTTGTCTGAAACACATTCAATGCTATATACCATCAACACTCAGGAGGTGACACTCAGAGAATGGTGAGGTTGTGGAAAGGGTAACACAAACATTGCCACAATTAATTATAATTCATTGCCCAAGGCTTTGAGAATAGAATCCATTGTTGGGAGAGTCTGTCTCCCAGAGAAGACAATTATTGCAACATTTTTCCTATGGTATATTGGACAATGCAGTTTTTGCAGTCTAGGGAAAGTTTATGAGACTGAAACCTCTTATGAGCCTAAAACCTGTGAATAGAGAAGAGAATTCTGAGATATGCCTAGCCAATTTCTTGCAAAGTCATCCAAGAATGATTGGTAGTGTCATTGTCAAGGATAACAGCGTCTACCCAAAGAACAGAAGGGCGCAAAATTATGAAACTTTCATTTTCCTTTTTAATTAGCAGTGTTACTCGGGGCTCCGTATTTTTATTCATTTGCCATGAATGATGATATGTCTTGTGACTATTACAAGTCTGCAGCCAGATATCATTAAATGAGAAGAGTGACTATTCTCAGTTAAATTTATTTTGCATAGATCAAGCAAAATTTCTTTGGGTATTAGTTTTCTTGCTGCTAACAAATTACTATAAACTTTAATGGTTCAAAACAACATGAATTTATTGTTTCATAGATTTTGTGGGTCAGGAGTCCAGGCATGGGTTAGCTGGGTCCTATGCTGAGGGTCCCACAGTTTGAATTCAAGTTATCAATCAGGCTGTGATCTCATCTGAGAATTGGGGTCCTCTTCCAAACTCAGGTTATTGATGGAACTCATTTTCCTGTGATTGTGTGGCTGAGGCCCTCCCTGCTTTCCCTGCTAGTTGTCTGCTGAGGACCACTCTCAGTTCCTAGAGACTTCCCTTGGGTTCTTGCCTCCTGATGCCCTCCTTCACAACATGGCTGTTTGTTTTCTTTTGGGTCATCAGGAGAGACTCTCTCTGACACTTCACTTTTTGTTAAAGGGCTCATCTGATTTGGTCAAGCCCACCCAAGATAATATGCTTAATTAACTCCAAATCAACTGATAAATAGCCTAATATTGTGAGTGGTATCTCATCATATTCACTGAGAGTGGTCCTGCTCACCCTCAAGGGGAGAAAATTATAGGAAGTGTTACATCAGGGAGCATCTATCTTAGAGTCTAGCTGAGAATTCTACCTAACACAATTTTCATGATTTCATTTGGCAAATTTTATACCTCAGTATTGGTAAGAATAATTGTAAATAACTAAGAAGAACAGATTTTCTAAGTAAATTTTTTTTGCCAGATAATGTGTCATAGTTACCATAAATTATGAATTTACCTAGATAAAGCTTGAGATTATTAAAAACAATCATAACAGCATATGAATATATTGATGCAGAAATATAATTGACAAATAAGTAATGCATAGTCTGGCTTAAACCAAACTTATGCAAGGTTGAATGCAAGGTATTAGCCACATATTTCCATTCTTTCTATGATTTGAGAGATCCTGTTTTACTCATGATCACTTTTAAATATAAAATCTTATACATAAGTATCAGCTGTATCCTTATGAATATATAAGCAGTCACTGCTTGGTATTATTTAGTTTTAAGTATGCTTATCTAGGACAAATGGTAAATGTGTACATAGTTTTAAGTTCAAAGAATAAGGACAAAATAAGAAGTTTGACTCAGAGGGTCAAGTCCTTAGTCAAAGTGTGGTGCATACTGCCTTAACACAGGCTCTGATTTGGTTTGAATGCATAGGCCTTTGTTCTCTTATTTGCAAATGTTTGCAACTGACACAAAGGCTAAAATGATAGTTTTTAGATCATACTAGGATCTAAAAGAAATGTTTTGCATTTCAGTGTCTTTTATGTTACTATTCAAATTGCACTTATCAAAATGAGCAATATTTTTAACTAATAAGCCTTATGGAATAAAATGGAATAATGCCCTTCCTACAACTTGGAGATGTTGTCAGTCTAGCTCATTGTGGTAGAGCAATGTATAAAATATAGGCTATACTATTTCATAGGCATCTTCTTAGGAAAAGAAAGAAGGAAGAAGTGATTATTAACTAAGTCTGTTCTTCAAAAAAAGAAAATGTAGCCAGTTTGCTGTTTTCAAACAAGCAAGGACAATCAATTAACATTTTTTCAATAGGCTACTAGTGGACTTGGGAATTCAGGTATGTGAAAATTGTCCTGAACTGCCATGTAATTGCTTTTGGTAGTGTGGAATGGTGGGTGTTTCTGTGTGTATCTATACTTTATGGAATAATTAAAAACTCTACTCTGGTTTAATGTTCTATGCCTACTCATGGAGACTGATGAAAGAAGTTTTATGTAAAAGTTTTTTACTGTGGTTGTTGCTAAAATGCTACATGGTTGCTCTAAATTAATGATATTTAAACATTTCCCTCAGTAATTTGACTTCAAAATTGGAAAGAAGATACATTTTGGGAGTGTACTTTTTTATTCCTTTAAACTAAATGCTCCTTATAATACAAAACAGCACTCAGTGATCCATGCAGGCTTCCATTTATAATATTAATAGAAGACATGTTCCATGCTAATCCATCTCATTAATATTAAAGAAAGGACTCCAAGACTGGTGAGCACTTAATCATTTGCAATTAGCACCTAACTGTTAATTCTATAGAGGGCTCTTAGGGAGAGAAGCAGAAGAAGTAGCTCCCTTTTGCTACATGTTAGCTGATTTAACTTAGAGTATTTAATTCTGGGAAAACTCAGTAATTAGAACAATTCATGTAGCTAGACAAGTCTAATTGATCAGTTACAAATAAAAGAGTCCCCAATTGAGAACAACCACAAGATATACATTTTGGAAATGTCCATGACAGAGCCATTTTGCTAATTTATTTTATTAGATTCTATGTACTTCTAGGCCAATGGATTTGGCATCTGAGCAGAGGTGAATAAACTTCCAGCTCAGGCTACCTCCACACGGATCCCCAGATCCAATTAGCAAAATGGACAGGTTGTCTGGTTTGGCTCCAACTAGAGCAGCTTGCTTCCTCGATGTCAACTAAACCTGAAAAAAAGAATGCCTGTGAGGTTCCTACTTTAAGAATAAAGAGTGTCAAGACACAGAATAAGAGCTCCATGCCAATGACTCAGAGCAAAACCAAGCTTCCCACTGTGGTGCGGCCTCTCTGCTTTCCTTCTACATTTATCCTGCCATTTAATGGGCTCTCTCTCCTAGCTCTGAAATCTGCCTCTTTTATAAGGACAGATCCTATTATCAATCATTTGTTGAAAACTTCTTGGAAGAATCAAAGGCTTTGGGAGAACCTATTACAGAGCACCGAAGGGGACTTGACCACAGGCTAGCCATGCTTTAAGTAAAAGAATCTGTTTGCATCATCTTATTGACCCAATTCTTCTTAAAGCTACTTCCAGCATCTTTTTTTTTTTTTTTAATCAAAGAAAAGCTGAAGTTGACAGGATCCTTTAAAAGGCAATGGGATTCTATGAAATGAACAGATACTGGCTTGTCCATCTCTTCTGTTAGTGTCATTTACTCTATTAGTAATGACGGAGCGACCCCAGGACATACCACACCAAATGTTACCTGTGGCAACCTTTAGCATTAATTCCACTGCCAAGTCTAGCAAATTAACCAGATTTAACTAAGCACAATTCCAACAGTTTCTAATTACTGTGACAATCAAGGCATTTTAAATCTATCTCTTTATGTAACATTTTCCAAAATTCTCATCCTGCTATCTCACATCTTCCCTATACAGTTTTCTTATTTTGCAATGTGTTATGTCAGTTGCTCTTCTTCCTTTCTATGCATTTTGTTGTCATTATGGCTGTCCTCTTCCTAGTCTTAAACTTGACTCTGCCTCTATTCAGTTTGATAACAAGGCCATCTGCTACTTTTGCCAAATGTTAGACTCTTATTTTAGAGCATCTTTCCAGATGTGTGTGGGCACTACAGCTGCATAGCCATTACAGATGGCATGGAGAAATCTGTTTTCAGCCTTCTGCCTTACAATATACCCTAATCTTCACCAGATGTATTGAAGTGCCTTAGCCTTTAAGGATTTGGATGAAAGAACATGGGTAAAGCAACAAAAGTTATCACCATCAGATGCATACCTGACATAAGGCTCCCTCATGGTACAGGATAAACGAGAATCAGCACTCCAAATGAGTCCTGTTGAGAATTAAGTGCAGACACAGAAGAGTAGTGTGTAGATGGTATATAAAAACAGACTCCATACATGGTAAAAAGCAGGAACCAGTTTTTGAGGCTCCAGGCTTACCTGGAGACACCCTGAGAAAGCTCACTCATTCCAAGGGTGGATTTGGAGAGTCCTTGTGAGATTTCATGATTAAAAACAATCTGTACTGGGGGGTAAGAAGCACAGTCTAACAGATCATGACTTTGATGTTGTCTCTGCTAGCCACTTGCCAGTTTGCGTGTGCAAGATGCTAAATTTATCTGAGGGAATGTCCTCATATATAACATTAGGATAATAATAATGTTTACATCACAGTGTTCTATGAGGATTATCTAAAGCCCTGCAGTTAGCACTGTGCCTGGAACAAGTGTTCATAAGTGACAAATGTCAAAATTACTATTATTTTGGGTAAACATTTAGATAGGTGGCTTCTGGCATTTCTTTCCTTGACATATAGCAAGTCCAGAAATCTTCCCTCAATATCCTTTGAAAAATAAATACAGGGAACAGTTGTGTTTCAAAAGGTCCGACTGTTGTCTGCATGCAAAATAAAAGGAAAAAAAGATGTCAACTAAGTACATAAGTAAGGAAAGATGTCATTAAGCTGGAAAGTAAGACTTCTCTTGGATTGGCCAGTATTGTGAACTCCAAGACGAAACCTTGGCATGTGAATAATTGCATAGGTTTTGATGTTTGTATGCTTACTGTCCCTCAAAAATTTCACTAGTCCATGACTAAGGTGTGTAGGTAGCAAAATGAATAAAATTAGGATGCCATTTTTCTCTCTAATGCTTTATACTTAACAAAGTTAGGCAATGAGAAAAGGCCATAGAAGCTGGGGTTTAATTCCAGTTTAACTGTTATTTGCTGTGGGATATGAAGCAAATTATGAAACTTCTCTAGACCTTAGTTTCTGCATCTGCAAAATGGGGGAAATAATGCCTATTTTGCAATAGTTATTAAAAAGATAAATAATTCTTTTAAAATGCCTAGCTAGTTTTCTGACACACAATAGCACTTACTAAAGGATAACTATTACTACCACAATCGATCTTCGTAGTAACTGTATTAGATTTCTACTGCTGTGTGACAAATTACGACAAACTTAGCAGCTTAAAACAATACCCATTGGGCTTCCCTGGTGGCGCAGTGGTTGAGAATCTGCCTGCCGATGCAGGGGCCACGGGTTCGTGCCCCGGTCCGGGAAGATTCCACATGCGGTGGAGCGGCTGGGCCCGTGAGCCATGGCCGCTGAGCCTGCGCGTCCGGAGCCTGTGCTCTGCAACGGGAGAGGCCACAACAGTGACAGGCCCGCGTACCGCAAATAATAATAATAATAATAATAATAATAAAAGAACTAAAATAAAAGAATACCCAAAAAAAAAAAAAAAAAAAAAAAAAAAGAATACCCATTTATTAGCTCACAATTCTGTAGTTCAGAAGTCCAGGCATGGAGTAGCTGGGTTTTCTGCTCAGAGACTTACAAAACTAAAATAAAGGCGTCAGACGGGCTGTATTCTCATCTGGAATGAAAGTTCTCTTCCCAGCTCATGTGACTGAAGCAGAGTTCATTGCTATAGGACTAAGGTCTCTATTTTCTTGCTGGCCGTCAGCCTGGAGCCACTTCTATCTCATTCCTAATTTTCCTTGACACCTGCTCCCCTTCATCTTCAAAGCCAGCAATGGAGAGTCTCTGGTGCATTGAATCCCACTCACACTTGAAATGAATCTCTTTTGCCAAGAAGAGCCCCATCCTATTTAAATGCTCACCTGATTAGATGAGGCCCAGGGAGCACAATTTCTTTCTTGGTCAACTGATTTGGACCTTAATTGCATCTGAAAAGTCCTTTAACATCAGCACATAGATTAGCTTTTGACTATCTGGAAGAAGGTGTGTGTATAGTAGGGGCCAAGAATCCTGAAGGGTATCTTAAAATTTTACCTACCACAGTAATTTAGAGAGTAAAATATTATCCATGTTATAACTTTCGAGGAAACTAAGATTCTAAAGGTTTAGTCAACTTGCCCAAGGACATCCAGCTGAGAAATATTTCTTAGTAGAATGGCTCTAGGGGATATTTGGCAATGTTTGGAGACATTTTTGATTGTCACAATTGGGGGGAAGCTGAAAAACTTTTAGCTGGCCCAAGTTAAAATTATATTAATATACAAGAAAAAGAATAGACACTGGGGACCTGTGGCAGTCTCTGCCAAAATTATGATCATTTATGCCAGGCAATTCACTGAGAATGCAGCTGGAGTGTAACGGAAACAGTCCTCAGCCAACATCTACATTTTACAAATACATGTCAATAAGAAGCTTTCAGTTTGATGCTGGATTTCTCAAAGTCAGCAATACTGACATGTTAGGCCAGATGATTTATCATTAGAGTGCTTTCCTCTTCATGGTAGGATGTTTAGCATCATCCCTGGCATCTCTCCACTAGATGTCAATACCGCCTCCACACCCTCCCCCCGTCCACTGACAAATCATGACAAACAAACTCTCAGTTGAGAACCACTGCTCTAATGAGAAGAAGCAATTCTTCTTTTTCCTTTGGCTTGAAAGAGACATGAATTCTGTAGCCAGAGTAGCCATCATGGGCCACACTTTGGAAGCCAAACACTATGGATGCTGGAGCCAAGGCTCAGGGAACCTGGTCCCTGACACAATAACCTGGACTGCCTACATCTAAATTCTTGAAAATTATGGAAATATACTTCTATTCTGTTTAAGCCACCATATTCCAAGTTTCGTTGTTATTGTAGCTGTTTTTTTTTTATCCTAACTCATACACACTTCCTGGGAAAGTCACTTTTGCAGAGCCAGTAAGTGTTTCACATATTGCTTTTACCTTAAAATCTTGTAGTTCTGTTTCCTTTTTGTTATCCAGCACATTATCCTTATGATATAGTCTGTCCCTAAAGAGGCAACTTACAATGAGAAGCTGTACTTGATTCTTCGGTAAATACATACTTTGTTTGACAGCGTTCTAACAACCCAAATGGAGGTTTCTGTTGTAAACATTTGTTTCACAAGCAAACACATCCAAATTGAAATGTTTCTTTTCATTGTCGCAGTGGAATATCCATTTGCTTTCAGGCCATTAGGGACTGCTGAGTGCTTTTGTAAATGTTTCCACAGGCTGCTGGCGACTCCAGGCCCATCTCTCTCCCACTGTTCAAGAATTTCCTAATGGTCAGGAACTCCTGAGAGACACACAGGAGCTCAGTCATTGTCTGATGGAAAAATGAGCAATATGATCTTGCATTTGAGAAAGTGAAGACTGGATTTTTTTTATCAGAACAACTTGTTTTCTCAGTGAATACATTATTCTCTTTGGGTATATTAAGTATATATAAGAAGCTGTATTAATGCCTTCAAACCATTCATCAATAGTTTACTGAATGTTTTTTTGTGATCTTAGGAAATTACCTCGGGCTTCCCTGGTGGCGCAGTGGTTGAGAATCCGCCTGCCGATTCAGGGGACGTGGGTTCGTGCCCCGGTCCGGGAAGATTCCACATGCCGCGGAGCGACTGGGCCCGTGAGCCATGGCCGCTGAGCCTGCGCGTCTGGAGCCTGTGCTTCGCAACGGGAGAGGCCACAATAGTGAGAGGCCCGGGTACCAAAAAAAAAAAAAAAAAAAAAAAAAAAAAAAAAAAAAAAAAAAAAAAATTTATCTCTGTATCACATGTTGGGGATATTTTTTTCTGCTAAAACAATCAAATGCTTTTAAATAGTTTTTAAAGGAGAGACAAAACATAAGAGATAAAATGAGTTTGGATATATTTATATCTATCCATACTACATGTTGCCTGGGAACAAACCCCCAGAACTTACCTGAATGCCTTCCCCTTCCATAACCATCTATTGAAATGCTACCTGTATTTCAAGACTCGATCTCACTTCCTTCTCAAATAACTACAAACCTCAAAGCTCCTGCCAGTTGAACAGCTCTCTAACGAAGAAAATGGCCTCTGTGTGTGTGTGTGCGCATGCGTATCCGTGCTTGCATTCCTTTAAAAATATATATATATAGTGCTTTTCTCTATAATGGGTTAAACCTGTTCTACTGCCCTGGGAATATTTGATTGGACAAAAGATTGTCGCAGTAGTCAGAAGCAGATCATCTATATGGTGAACAACAATCACTGAAGGATCTTAGCTGAATCCTCTGCTCACTAGTGGATGGTGGCAAACTGGCCAAAAAGAGACTCTATTTGGAAAGAATAAGTGCAAGAAGGCAAAACCTTTCAAGCTTAGGTTGTTATACTCTGTTAAGCTGGTGAGCAGCCCCTTCTTGATGGCATTGGGACCCCTCCAAGTGAACACATACATCACTGAGGGAATCCATCCCTGTCATATAGTTATCAAGGGAACATTTTTTTTCTTTTTTGAAACTGTATACAGATTAATATGTGGATATACATTATAGCATTTATCTTAATCTGCCTTCCATCAAATTTAGATAAAACTTAAAAATTAAGAAAATTCAGAAATAATAGCTAGCATTTGTTTAGGATTTACTATATACCAGATCTTACCTTCATTTTATCATTTAGTCCTCACAGATCAATGAAAGAATTATTATACTCATTTAGTTGCTAAAGAAACTGAGAAGTACAAAGGGTACTTGTGTGTCCCTTCATGTGACATGTGTGATTTTCCCAATATCAATGGCTAGTATATGGCAGACTGGAGTTTCAAACCCAGGTTGTCTTAGAAAAATAAACACCAACACCAATTTTAATATATGCTATGTAATAAAATAATGCTATAAAAGAATAAGAGATTTATGAAATCCAGTGGATATAAAAGGGAGACGATAAAAGTAAGTAAACAAGTGAGTGGTAGACATAATTTTCCCGGTGCAATGGCTCTATGGCTTCTGGGACCTTGGCCTTGAGTTGTCTACTGGAGAACCTCAAAGGTCGAGCATGAAGGGCAAAGAACATGACCTCATTTTTTGGCAAGTTCAGCAACCTCAGGAGTGGGGCTCTGAACTTTACAAAGCTAGTGTGACGAGCCTTGAATGGGCCCAGGTATCGTGAACCTCTGTTCTTCCCTGGCTCACACAGTCAGAGTGGAGCTAACTTACTCAAGTAACTTACTCCCTTCTCAGTGAGCTCCATGGGCATGCATGGCATTTCTCAACAGGCATGCTTACGTCTGGACTTGGATCTTTGTTCTGCAACTTCCTAGCAGTAGAGATGAGGTCAACGTTTTTAAAATTAATGCACCACAGGTTAGGCACAGTGCTATTGTTTAATTAAATAAAATAAGATTTAAGGCACTGGTCACATGCTGGAGCCCATAATGATTAGGTTTGTGTCATCAGTGCTCAAGGTATCATCAAGTCATATTTGAATTTGTACCTCCATGGTCAACTCCTATAACCCACTGAGCACATGGCTAATTTATAAGTAAAATCAATTTACTACAGACTTTAAGAAATTCTCCATACTCCTTATTTATTGTCATTGAATCTGAAGTTTGGAAATGCCACCCCTATTTATGATTATTTTTCTATCTTCAGGTTAGAAAGAAGTTTTGTGGTAATGATACCATTGTAGTAGGGTGTGACCTGTGTGTTTCTTCCTTTATATTAATACAATGCAGGAAGAAAAAAAATAGAAAAATGATGGCTGATAAACAATGTGATTTGAATTTCTTGGTTGCTCTCATGCTATGATTTCCCAACTTTAAATTTCTGAAATGATTATTTTGTGGTAGGTTTGAACTGGTTTCTTCTTATTCTTTGGAAGAATGGGTGTGATTTCCAGCCACATTTCTGCAAAGAAGAAAAAAATAATACACTCATACCTATGGAAGATGTTCAATTATCTTGATTGTGTTTCCTGAATGAACATATTATTTCTTAATGGGTCTGACATTCTAAACAGTTCAAAGAAGAAATATAAATTCAGACAGCCAACATGCAAGTGATTCTTCTACTGTGGCAGCACTGACTGAAAGCTGATACAGTTTAAAATACTGTTATTGTTTAGCTCAGCTTTGAAAATCTGAAAATAAGGAATCTTTCTATTCTGACAGTCACTCAGGCAATCACTCCAGGTGTCTTTCATACCAGAAGGGGAGTTGTGGCAGGACAAGACAAAGATCTATGATATAAACCTAATATCTTGAAAAGAAAGGCAAAGTGGAAGTAGTGGAACACAGGCTGGGCCAATTTAAAGCTATTTCCTTTCCAAGCACCCCTTCTCACCTTCAGATAGGCACCATATCAATCTTATACTGATTAGATGTAAACACCTACATTAACACAGTGGTTAAAAATAGATGCTTTGGGACAGAAATCTGTGGATTTGAATCCTAGACTGTCACTTAATAGCTATTTGGCCTTTGGAGAGTCACTTGTATTCTTTATGCCTAATTTTTCTCATTTGTGAAATAGTGATACTAGTGTGATCCTCTTACAGAGTTGGTAGGAAGATGGAATAAGTTGTTAGAACAGTACCTGGTATGCCATAAGCATATTAACACACATACCTAAGCTAAGAAATATTAGCTATTGCCTTTCTGAATTGGATGACATTGCACATATATTTGACATTATTTGCCAGCTTGGAACGCCCACTACTTTTAGAATCCAGACTATTGGTTTTTTGAGGCATCAAAAGGAGCACATGTAACTGCCAGTTTTGAGACTGAAAGGATACAGGGGTAGAAGGGGGTGTAAATAGACCTACAGACAAATACACAAATGAGGCAGCTAAGTACTCTGTTTATAACCAGGTATCATCATGGATGATGGGCCACTTTCTTTTTCCAAAAATAAAATAATTAGGAATATATTTCTGCCTCTTTTGTATCAGCTCTAACAGTCTCATAATTGGCAAAAAATCTAGTGACTCATTCATGCCTATCAACAAACTTTGCATTTGATGACTGTATTCTGTGTCTTCTAAAACCACTGGGCTTTGCTTAAAGTGTTGTTTTCTAGAAATGATATTAGGATGAACAAATGAAATACAAGAGTGGAAGAAGCAGAAAGTAATTCACATACAAATACTGAAATAACACAAAATTAAAGCAAACTGCTGCTTCTTCAAACTAGAGCTTGTCACTGGATCACTGTGAGTTTTCATTCATAATGCAAACTTTTTTTTTTACTTCTATTACATTTTTATTAAGTGCTTTATGGAAGAACTTAAGTAAGGTAGAAATTCCTTACAGAAAACAAATGTAACCTGAGAGCATAAAAATACATACATGTTTATTCATACACACTCATAAACACACATCCTAAAATAATACAGTAGCAAGTGCTCCTATATTCATTGTGCTATCGACATGTCTGACTGATGAATCAGTCATATAATTTTTCTCACTAAAAACAGATCAAGCTTTCTTACTTTGAGAAGGACCTATAACCAAGCTTAAAGGATCTGCCTTTTCTTCACCTACTTTATTTCATAGGTTGCATGAACTTACTGTCCCCTTGAAATGATCCATCACTTAGTTCCTGGTCACTCCATGTTAACCTGTCTGTCTTCTGGTCTTATTTTCTAGTACTTGATAATGGAACAGATTGTCTCATGATATTTTGAACGTTTCCTTCTGTTTTTCCTGTATTCAGTAACATCTAAAATGTTGATAAAGTTTAACCAGAATGACTTGGTCAATATCCTTGTAAAACTCCTCATTCTCCTGATTTATGTCTTCCCTTTGTACTCCTCCAGGTACATCCTAAGAGCAGGGATGGAGTCTTATTCATATTTGTATGTTCAGTGCCAAGAGGCCTTGTATAAGTTAGATATTCAAGATATTTTTCCTAGGTTATTGAATTGAAATGACCAGTTTCCTTAGTTTTTACACATGCATTTATTCTACCTCAGATATATTTGTGCTCTGAGCTAGTGGCCAGTTAAGCAGTTTTTATCTACTTTTAGCTTGCATGAAATGTGTTGGGGATAAGCAGTGAATCATTTTGCAAACTGTCATGGAAACGTATAGAAAGACAACGGTTCCCTCTAAAGCTTTTGAAAATCAGATTTCTTCCTGAAAGTAAGAAAATTTTGGTTCAATAGTTCCCTTGATCATATTCATAAACAAAATCAAATTTCATGAGACTATTTAGTGATGTGGGACATGTTCATGCTATATGTGCAAGAAGAGTAAAACTAGCCTGGTGTCCTGCCTTCTCCCAAGACAGATGCAACCAGCACATTTCCTAAGTTATCTCTCTAAGTCCAAATCTAAACGCTTTAGCTGAGTCTTCAGTAGTTTAAGTATTCTTAACAGGTACATGACTTAACAGTGTCATGTTTCTTATCCCCAGAAGGCTGCCTGGTCACACTTTGAAAGGCGAAGTATATATAAACAAAAGTATCTAATACTGCTCTAAGAATGTGAAGTAGTCTCTCCAGTGTTAGAGAGGTGACTTTGTACAATATAGGAAACTGGCATTATTATCCTCATACCTTAACAGCTACAATACTAATAACATTTATATGGCACCCACTGTATGTGAGGCACTAAGTGTATTACACAGATTAACTCATTTAGTCCTCATAACATCCTGTGAGGAAAGTACCAACATTATCCTATTTTGCTTTTTGTATTTTCACAGAAAAACACAGTCCACAGTTGAGGAAAACAAAATCAGAAACTGGAAAGTGCCCAGGAATCCAAGAATGGGATTAACTTCTTGAGGGTCTTCTCCTTAAACTATGAGAAAGTAAAATTTAGTAAACACTCTTTACAATTTTCTTCCTTTCATTTTAATTACCTTTTAGTTACCCTAAGACATTAGAAAGTCAAATATCCAGGCACAGACTTGAGTTGAGATACTGAAAAAAGTAAATGGATGAAAAATAAAGGAATACGTACCCTGCTTTACATACCTCTAGCCCCTACATTTTCAGGGTGGAAGCAACATTCACAGGGAGACTGTGTCCTGAATCTCCAATGGAGACCAGCAGAAAAGTTAGAGGAAAATCTATTACTAAATTGAGAGTAGCAGGGGGCAGAATATAGCTCTGAAGAACTAGTTGGACTAACTCAGAAAAAATAAATATCCTTCCTCATGCTACACATTATAAATTTGAGGTGGCGATTTTTGTCAGAGTGGGTATAGATGTTGGCACTAGGGTTACATGTTGTCAAGTGATAAAAGCAATTAAGAGAACAGTGTGATACTAAAAGGTAAGTCTATGTGCATATGTTAGCAATGATGGCTGAAGAAAGTATGAGTGACTTTTAATTGCTTTTTTATAGTATTGAGTATTTTCTGATATCATTATGATTCATAAACACTATATTTCTATACCAGAAAACTGTTATTAAAAAGGAATTATAGATATATAATCATGATGGCCAAGCACGGCACTTAGAAAGGCATATGCCATCTCTTAGAGACCAAGGACATTGATGCCAAAAAGCTGTTCCACAGCTTACCAGCTTTTGACTTGGGCAAAAGCTCTTCTTGCTTCCTTTTCTTTAGCTATAACATGGGAACAATTCCAGACTGCAAAATGGATTAAATGGAATAACATATATAAAGCTCTTAGACCAGGAAACAGCATACAATAAAGATTAGCTAGTATATTTTTTTCAAATTCTCACAATCACACTAAGGAGGATAACAAGGCAGAGAAGTTTCAATCACTTGTCTAAAGTCAAAAAGGCAAGAAAATGTTGCAAACAAGATTTGAATACAGACAGATATGACTGGCACCAAATTCAGTGTTCTGTCTAATATTTCTATTACTATTATTGGTGAAATACTCAAAGACTCATGGCATGATTGAATGAGTGATTCTTTGGCCATCTAATTAATCTATTGAAATAGAGCCCAAATCCTTTTCCCCTTCCTTCCTTTCTTTGCAGTGTTTTGTTCTTTCTGACTCTCTAGTCCAGGGCGATGGCAATATAAACACAGACGATAATAACATTCATGTTGTAACAGATTAAGATGTTTAATTTTTTTTTTAATCCCCCAAAGACAGTGCTAAACACGACAATTTTATTTCTCTTTCACATAAAAGACATAGCATTCCAGAGGTAAGCCATACAGAGTTGGTGGGACAATGCTACCATCTTTGACAGGTGGCTTCCAAAGTTGATCCTGGCATCATCATTTCCCAGCCAGCAGGAGGAAGGGGAAAAAAGAAATCACATGGCAAGTATATTTAAAGAGAGAATTAAGAAATCGCACGTATTACTTCTGCACCCAGAAAGCCAGAACATTGATCAGCAAGGCCAAACCTAGGTGAAAGAAAGAATGGGAAATATAGTCTGCAGTTTCTATTGGTAGAAAATGAAGGGGAGAACAGATGTAGAGGGGACAGATTCAGGCTCACCCATAGGAGTATAGTGAGCACAGGTACATGATTACTGATGTCTCAGAGTTTCTTTTATAAAGTATATTTGAATCTAATGACTGATAGTAGAAAGTTTGATAGCCATTGTGCAAAGAACCCATCACAGATTTTGTTATTGATCAGTGCCATATTGATGAAACCAGAACCTTCCTTCTGTTATAGTAATTGATGCTTTTGCTTCCTACTTCAGTACTAGCTACGTGAACAGTGCCCCCAGAACTGGGCAATGCAGTGACACTGGTAGAATTGTTTGGATTAAATTGCTCTATAATGCTCACAAGTCACACTGAATGATATTACAGAAAATAGTCTTATGAAATATGCCAATGCCTTTATGTTTGTGGGGGGAGGTTATTGAGATGTAATTAATTCAATCATTCAGCCTTCTATGAAGATCCTCAGGAGAAATTTCTCCTAGGCCTCACTGGTGTTACCTTTTTGATAATTTTTTCTCCTATAGAAATAATGTGAGTCATTTAACTCTTTTGTTTTGGTTCCTAGAAAACTCAGTGTAATCCACAGTCAAGTTTCATAAATGTATAGGGCTGGTATGTAAATTTTTAATTTTTTATACATTTTTATAATTCACCTGTAGGAATGATGTGTGTATACAAACAAAAAAAGCAAAGGCTGGAAATGTCATCATTGAATGGCACTCTGAAATTCTATTACATTTACTATATGATTTCTTATATAATTAGACATATCTGAAGATAGCAATTTTTACTTTAACTTAAAGCATCTTCAACTTTTTTTCTTTTTTTTTTTTTTTTTTTTTTTTTTTTGCGGTACGCTGGCCTCTCACTGTCGTGGCCTCTCCCGTTGAAGAGCACAGGCTCCGGACGCGCAGGCTCAGCGGCCATGGCTCACGGGCCCAGTCGCTCCACGGGATGTGGGATATTCCCGGACCAGGGCAAGAAAACCCGCGTCCCCCGCATCGGCAGGCGGACTCTCAACCACTGCGCCACCAGGGAAGCCCATCAATTTTTAAAATGATAGGAAATTCATTAATAAGTTTGGTCACTCCTTATAAGAAAACATGAATGTAAAACTGTGAGTTGGTAAACTGAGAATTTATTTTTAGTTTGGAACAAGTGCTATCAATTTAATTTATGGTTAACTAGAAAAAGGTAATGCTTACATATGGTGCTATATCTTCAGTAGATTTGCAAACAATAAAGGATTCTTGCTTATGATAGAAAACTAAAATGCCCATAGTGCCTCTTTTTTTTTTTCATTTTGAGGGCAAAAAGATGGATCACTTTGGGAGAAACTCTTGTAGCTAACAATACAAGTTTTAACACCTTTCCTGTGATTACCTATACCTCTGGCAGAAAAATGCTTTCTGACCCTGTGGGTCTTTGTCATGCTTTAAGCTAGTTGGGACTTTTCAGAATGGTGGATAATCAATTTATCCTGATTAAGTGCAGTTCCCATCTGAAATTATGCAAAATGTAAGGACCCATGGGTTAAAACTGAGGTAGAACTGAGACTCTTAGGCATCCTAGCAGTTAAGCCATGGAGGGTTGTGGAGACTGTGCTATGGGAATGTGATTGTTAGTTGAATTGCTTTGAATAATTCTTGCTTAGAAGCTAATGATGATGCATGCTGCTCAAGTCCAAAGAAGAAAAATAGTTTAATGATTTAGATTATGAACATCAATATGAGAAAACCTGGAATGTAAAGCCCCTTCAGTCGATAACAGGACAGTTTTGTAAACCACTTAAGGCTGTGATAAAATCCTACTTGACTGGCCCACGAGCAGATGTGACAAGTTGAATTTATTTCCTCTCTTACCAGGAAGCTTTGCAGGAAACTCTTAACATATGGTGCTTTTCGCTTCCATCTAGAGCTATAAATGTTATTGGAAAAGGATGTTCCCAAGAGCAGCGAGTTTCTGACGTCTGCCAAATGGAGTCCAAATGATCCTTCTGTGGTTCTGAATTCCCTGAGTTCTTAGGAATTGGCAACCAAGGGTCTCTGATCTAAACACAGCTCAGTAATTTAATTATTTTATTATAGATTTGTGGAAGCTCTTTCAGACCAGTGACTTAGCATCTGTATTGTATCTAGCTATACAGGAAGCACAAGTTAGAAGGGTGTAAATATTTTGTTTCTTAACTGCTTTCGTTTGAAAACTTGGAAATCATTTCACACAGAAACCAGGCACCACAAACTGAATACAAAAGAAAGTGAAATTGAGATAAGTCAAATTTGCAGAAACTTTTCTCATGTTTAGAGCTTTTCATATCATATGTAGATGCACAGTCTACCACTACATAGTGATGCAGTAGTAAATGCTCACAGTGATTAGCAATCGTACAAAAATGAAAGATTGTCAAGTAAAAATCGTTGACTGTCTTATGTATCATCTTATGTAAGACTCCACAAAGTGCTGAACACACACCAGAGGGCACATCCTTATTTAATGCCTTTTTGGAGCATTTAATTTGAATAAATTAGAAGGAGAACATTTAAAAACAAAATTAAATAAGTTAATAACTAAACAAAATTAAATAAGTTAATAACTAAACTACTAAGTAATACAAAACCCAAAATTTCATTTTAAAGTTCTTAGTTTTGTTAAATTCTTAATATTTAAGAATCAATAAACATCCTAAAATTATTACTAATGTTCACTTAGAATACCCTTATTTAAATAATGATTTTAATTTCATCTCTTCTTCAATGAGATATAATCATCAAGCTCATTTTATCACTATGTTGTTAAATAAATTTAAATTTATTTAAATAAATTTCTAAATTAACACATTTCCCCAAAGTTCTGAGAAAATATTATTCTTTTCCCTTTTCAGGAGACTAACTTTAATTATTGTGAGCATTCAAGTTATTTTGGAAAAACAGGTCCCCTATAGCAATGCCA
Source organism: Kogia breviceps (assembly GCF_026419965.1). NCBI lineage: Eukaryota > Metazoa > Chordata > Mammalia > Artiodactyla > Physeteridae > Kogia > Kogia breviceps. The sequence continues at coordinate 129,645,531 of NC_081310.1, forward strand.
AAGAAAGAGAACAAAATTCTAGATGTCATTTAAATTTCATCTTATATATGCCATTAAGCAGATAGCTACTTAAATTAATACTGAGACTTTTTGTATATGCAATATGCTTTATTATTAATATAAACACACAACCATACCATAATTTACTTACTTTCTCAAATGTTTATTTTTCAAAATTGTTTTGTTTTGTTTTAAATGAAAAAGGACATTTATAGGACACCTACCATAGTAGATATCATGACTTCACTAATTTAACTTTTTTTCTTCCAGTTTTTGGTATTTTAATTGGTCCTAAAACTAATTATAGGTTTTCAAAATATCCAGGAGAAAAATCACATTAAAAAAGATTTAGTTGTTTGATATCCATCATGCCATGATTAAATAATCAAAAACAATTTGATGGTTGACTGAAATTATGATGTTGCAAAAACCTAAATCTTAACTCATAAAATTCTCTTGTTTAAAGGGAAAAATAATCTACAAAACTGAGTGTGGTTGAAACCAGCTTTAAAAAAACAGAGCTGTTTTCTAGACTCATCAACATTTTAGAACTAGAAGGAGGTTTAGATGTCATTTAACACAAACTCCCAATTTTTTATATAATGCAAACTAACCCAGAAATTATAAAACAACATAGATTTTTGAGAGCTGTAAGGACTATTAAGAAATTATGGAATAAATTTCAGTCATGGCACATCTGGTTGTTTCATCCAGACAATTGTCCTGAATGGACCAAATTGTTACTATCCAGAGCCCCTTACATCTTGACTCCTAAGAAGTTGTTTCATTCACATTTTCACATATGTTGAGTAAGGACATTTGGAATAAAAAGGAATTGAGCTTTTATGTTGGAAGGGCAAGGTTAACAAGTCCAATGCTCTCTATCAGTAAGTGAGGCCTAGAGAAGTAACACCAATTCCCAATTAGTTTTGATGTACTTTTTAATTGTGTGTTCCAATTCAATGGGGTAATTTGTCCACTCCAGATTTTGTCACCCAGGCAAACACAGAAAGTTCAATGGAATATAAAAGTCAATTCAAGGAGGAAATTGGAACTTCACTGAAAAATAAATTTACCATTCATTATTTCCATGAGTGTGAATAAATAATAATGACATTTCTTTAAACATATAAGGTTTCCAAGACTGCTGATGAATAAAGGATATTTGATTTTCTGTAAAACAGATCATAAAATAGTATCTGACTAATTAGTACTTTGGCTTGCTAGGTTACGTACCAGTCACTTTTCATGTATTATTTGCCTCTTCTCAGTCTTATGCTTCACATTACTATTTTTCTTGCTTTCAGGTTTCCTCTGGTTTTCCATCACATTTCATTTTTGCTAAACTCTCTATGACATTTTTTTCCTCTTATTATAATAAATGTTCTAGATACTAAAAGGGGTCAACAGTGAGAGTACAATGCTAAGAACTTGAAGATGTACCTCTGAGAGTTTAACAGTTATTTGATTTGTTCTTGATCTGCAATATTGACATATACACAAACTAAAAAGCAGACAACATTAAAAACTGAGGTTCAGTGAAGAAATTTTTTTCACTATCCAGCAGAGAGAAAGAAATATTAATTAGGTAGGAGAATGTTTAACAGCAGGTAAAGGAAAGAGCTAACATGAATATTCCAGTTACTAAGGATAATTTATCAGATCTCACGATGACCCTGAAAAGTCAACTCCTTCACCACCATTTTCTACTTCTTACTCTCTGAATTTTTCTGTTTACCCAGATTATGATGACATTTGGAAAGTTGTCTGTCTTAAGTCACTTTATTTTGAAATTGTTACCCTTTCGTATCACATATCGTAGCTCTGACATCTGGCAATCACTACCCAAGCTAAGACAGCAACCTTCTCCAGCTTTATAGCACTGACATATAAACCCAATTTAGTATAGCTCAAATGCAGTAACCTTTTAAAGCAGTCTTAAAACCCTCAAGATTTGAACCTCAGAATACAAGGAAAATATGATTCTTACCATTAGCTTATGGTGTCCATGACTATTTCTGAATCTACTCTTCATTTTGTAGACAGGTAGCCGCACTAGATTGGTCAGAAGAAACCTTCTATCCCAGTACAAGAGAGATGGGAATTTGTACCCTCCTCTGCAATCTGCCACCGCCTTGACAGATGGAGATACACAGACCTACTTCACTGTTGCCATTCACTGTTCCCCTGCCCTAAAATGAGAAAAAATTAAAAAAACAAAAACTAAGAGTGGTGTCTATACTGTGTCTTTTATTTTAACTTAAGGCAAGTCCATAACGTTACACTTAAATACCTTCTTTTAACTTTTATTTTCTCTGCTTTCAAGTAATTAAGATAAAGTTTATGCACTCAGATAATCATGCCTCAAAATTGATACTGCTTCTTCTTATCAAATATAGATTGACAATTATATTTATAAAATGTGAGAATATAATTAAACACATACTCATTTTTGAACTAGGAATAAGTCAGCTATATCAATTAACACATGCCCACAGGTTCTAAGCATTAAAGAAATACTGAAGCTTTGTAAACCAAAGACAGTGACAAAACTCTAACTCTATCTCAGGGCACCAAACTTGAAGGAACACTGGCCTTGGAATCAGATAGTTCTCTCTTCTGCCATTTACTCTCTTTGTGACCTCAGGTAAAGTACTAAACTACTCTAGACTACAGTTTCATTATCTTTAACAGGAAAATAACTCTGGTTTTCTGTGAGGATTAAAGGATTACAATATTGTGTTAATTTCAGGTGTACAGAAGAGGGATTCAGTTATACACATATATATGTATATATCTATACCCTTTTTTTCATTCTTTTCCATTATAGGTTATTACAAGCTATTGAATATAGTTGCTTGTACTATACAGTAAATCCTTGTTGTTTACAAAGTTGGCTTTAAAACAAACAAGCAAACAAAAAAAAAACCCAACTACAACAATAACAAACTTTGGTTAAGATCAATCCCACCCCAAATCTTCAGAGTATTATCATATGCCTTTTGTTCCTCTTCTAATACGATCTGGACTGAAGCTAAAATAAACTCTGACCATAAACTCCTATTATTAGAAGTCTCTCATCCCCTCACTTCTAATGAAGTCTATTCCTCAGTCTCATTATTACCCCTCCCCTTCCCATCCCTTGATAGCTCACTATTGTCTCAGTTCATCAGTCCCTTTCCTGGTCTCATTTGCTTGCCTAACCAGCCTTGATACTAGGGTCAGCCACTTTATTAGATTTTCACACTCCCTTGCCCCAGAGCTGTCATTCCAATCCCCAGGAATGGGTAAATACCATCATTTGCCTTCTCAGCTCCCAGTCCCAGGCTGCAAAACATTGCCTACGAAAGTCACAAAGCCAGGTTGACTTGTTCCACTACAGTTCTAAGCTATCCAAAGTGAGTTGGGCCCTCACTGCTGCTTGAAAGTACTTGTTCTCATCAATGATTTACAGTCCTCTGTATTCCCAGTAGTGTCAATTCCAAGATTTCTTATGTGATTTCTCCTAGTTCTCCTGGTTTCTAGAGAAAGTCAAGGTCAAAGCTTGATTCCTCCTCTTTCCTTCTCTCCAACAAAAAGCTCAACTTTTCATTCTGATCTCATAGGCAACTGTTCCCCTCTCCCATGTTAACTCTTTCCCTAAGTCTTTATCACATCATTTTGTCTACATATCCCCATAACAAGTTTTTTCCTTGTCTAGGAACTCTCTGGATTTGCTATTTTGTTTCTTTTCTTGACATTTTTTCTTGAATGGAGAGGGTAGTTTACACTTTATTGTTTCCTCTTTTTTGCCACCTACTCACCCCTTGTGATCTGCCTTCTGTTCCAGCGATGACTTTTCCACCCTTCCTCTTTTCTCTGTAAAATAATTTACATTACTGGCACTGCACTGTCTTGAAATTCTCCACTATATTCCCTCCAAAACCATCCTTTTCCAGGTCACATTTCATTTCAGTGCTTCCCCGATATCTTTTCAGATGCCCAGGATTCAGACATCAGTGCCAGGCTTGCCTCCCCACTCTTCTCTACACATTATGGCCAATAGATGACATGTTCTACTGCTACCATGTCTGCGATATTTCTCACATTTATACTCTATCCAAAATTACTTTTGCCAGAACTACTGAAACAGGTTAATACAACTTTCTCTTAACCCCTTTTCTTTCAAGTCTTTTCCCTGGCAACATATTTGCATCCTGAGATTTTCAAGTTCTTCAATCTGTCTTAAAATTTAGTCTTAGCTCTTCCTACCTTTATCCTATTAAAAGGAATTCCTTGCTCTTCTCCTTATAAAACCTGAGATGCCCAGCCAGTTACCTCTACCCAGAGGTGGGAAGTAGGGGAGTGGGGGAGGGAACCAGAATAAATTATGTTATGTGGTTTTTGCCCCTCCAAAACAGATAATGCTGATACATAGGACATCTAGTTAAAAAGAATACAAAGTGCTTGGGTACATGGATGTTTTCAGGTTCCCAAAATTCATCATCTGTATAGGTATGGTCTATGCATTTTTTGTTTGTTTGTTTATATACTGCATTACCTGTATGTATAATTTACTTTGATTTTTTTAAAGTATGTATAATATACTTTTATGCATTTAGAATATACTTCAATAGAAATTTCTAAAAAAACAGCAACAAGGACAGACTTAACTGAGCAAGGAAGAGGAAAAGATGGAAACATATAGTCTGAGTAACAGGTTTCATAGGATTAAAAAAAGAACTAAGCAAAACTTATTATTGGGATTCACTAATTTATTATTTTAAGGTTCTGTCTCCCTGAGTCCTTTCAAACATCTTGTGCCCAAAGAAGCAATAGAATCTCCACAATATCGAGATTACCCATATTCTAGGAGAAACTTTGTATCTGGCTATTACTTTTGACTGCACTTTAGACAGGACAGTTAGTAGAGACATTTGCAACAAAAAGCATATCTGAATTTATAACATCATATGTTTCCAAAAATCTAGAAATGACTTTTGCCATTGGATGACAAGACTCATGTTGCTGGTACATTCATTTTCTTCACTTAGGGATGGGATATTAGTACTATTCTTGAATTAAAAAAAAAAAAAAAAAAGTCTCAGGGTTATCTAAGTAGCATACTTCAGTACTTAAGTGCAGGTTTGAAGGTCAAATCAAACAGACCTGAGAATTGATTCCAGCTTAGCTACTTACTCCATATGTGACCTGGGAATATGGCCTGAACTCCATGAGTTTCAGTTTCTTCATTTGTAAAACGAACACAACTACCTTGCAGGAATGTACTGAGGATAAGAAAGGACATTAGTAATTTGAATAACATGACACTGGAAACAATGCACGCATTTAAAGAATAGTTGTTTTCATCTCTTATGTAGAGTAAGGAGGAAAAACTAGAAAAACTACAGTTTCCTCCAATTCTTTCTAAACTTTCCCTGTTGCCATTACAGAAGTTCTCTTTTCCATAACAGCAGGCCTTCCTTACAGGTCCTGAGGAAATAGTAAAATGTGAGACAGTCAATCTGATTGAGGGAATCCTAATGATGTCATGGTATCAGTCGACATTTGGGAAGCTAAAGTTTGCGCATTAGCTTATCTCAAAGAATAAACTACTCCCCATTTTAGCATCCTCAAATCAGCATGTGAAATTGGTTTGTGCTTCAATTTCAGAGTTGTTTTCCAGAGGACTTTTTTCCTAATTTCTCCTTTGTTTTCACTACATTTTATGATATCCATTCTACTCCTTATTGATAGATTAGATGATAGGTATTATATACATTAGAATGAAAACAATCTTGGGAAACTGTTTCTGTATTACTCACTTAATTTACAAGGAAATGCAAATGCAAGAGAATACAGAATGTCGACTGTAATGGATGCTGTGATGTGTTACCCAAATCCTTCAGGAATGAGGCACTCATTATCCCAGATATCAGGAACGTCAGCTGCTGACCTGTCATGGCTGAGTCCTTTGCTGGTCTCACAAAAGTTTACAGTTCCCTCCCCAGAGGTAGCCTGCTAATAGATTCAAGGTTCCATGGTCTGGCTGCCTCTCCTGAATTTAAGGCAAATTTAAAGGGCCATCCCAGCTTCAGTGATTCCCATGCAATTGCCTAAGCCTCTCTTGTAATATTTCCCTCTGCCCAATCTTGCCTCCTTTGTCTTAATAGATATTGCTCCCTATAAATGAAGCATCTACATGCAACTCTCTATTTCAGAGTCTGTTTCCTGGGAAACCTGTTCTAGCACATCCATTATAATCAAATATTTAAAATAATTGGGAAGACATTTTCAACAAATAGGTTTAAAATCAAACACTCTGCCCAAGCTTGCAGTCCAAAGTCATTCTCCCAAATGTTTTGAAGTCACTCTCATGCATATGACAAGACTTATATTACCTCAGTCAACTGCTGCAGATACAGGAAGAGAAGGAATGCAGAATCCAGGGCATCTGTGAAACAAGGATCCTATTTCGGTTTTATACAGCACGTAATAAAACCTGGAAGACCTGTGAATTATTGGGGAATTTGACCCTCTCCATTTGTAAAATGGTTGACTGTTCAATTTGCCTGTGGATGAAGTGTGGATCATACTGAGAATGCTATATAACCTCACAAACTCCATGATGAGATGTGATCACAAGAGAGTGACACGTTCCTGGGAATCCGATAGAGGCCAAAGGAAAGTTTGGCTGCAGCCAATTAAGTATCATGAGTAACTGGAATATTTGATAAATGAGTTAGTGTTTATTCTCCCTTCTGGCCATTCTGAACCTAAACACACCTGGTGAGATGACTACCTTTCTATTGCCAGATACCTACTCAGCCAGGGCCCAGGGTGCAAACAGTTGGTGCTTATACCAGAAAGAGAAAAATGTCAGCTAAAGAATGATCCAACCAGTTAACATAACTCCTCTTACCTATGCATAAGTACACAGGTAAGAACTTAGCTCAACAAGAACTACTTGAGAGTAATAGTCTAATAGTACAATGTAGAGAAGCATGAGACATAAAGTAAATGTCTAGCTGTTATCAAAATATTTGGACTCAGGTACCCTTTATAGTAACACACCTTTGAGAAATCTAAAGAGCTTTTCTTATGTGAGTTATACATATTAATATTTACCATATGAGGGATTAAAACTGAGAAACTTTAAAAACATATTTACTTATTTTAAATTACAATAATAAACCCAGCACATAATATACATAATACTTTTATTTGAAAATTTTTTCCAAAGCAAAAAAATTGGTGAGAAGAGTGGCATATCTAGTTTTGTATTTAATCTTCTGCAATATGTTGTTTAGAAGCATGTGAAGACAATTTGGCCTCATGTAGATACATAGATGGAAAAAAAGGAAGGGCTATTTTAATAGATAACTGTGGATATTCTTTGATAGTATATCATAACTTGATATGATAGTTTCTTAAGGCTACTTGCAATGTGGAATCTGAAAACATATCCTAAACCCTTCGTACTTGACTATATTAAAACTATTTGACTAACTTGCATTTTGGATGGATCTTTTACCCAGGCATGATCTTATAATATCATACATTGGAAGTTTGTAAAATATTGACTTATAGAGTAACACAAATATTCCAAATGTTGACACACTTATGTGTCAATAAGTGTGTCAACACAATAAAAAAAAATCACGCTTATGAATACTCCCACCCATCTCATGAGAAAAATATTTAAGCATTGGGAAGCTACCCAAATTAAATATTTTCCCAAATTCTAATTCTTAAAATTAGAATTTTAAATTTCTTTTTGACTTGAAAGCTCAGATCTTATCATTGACAACAAATGTCGCATTTTTTCCTTGAAGTGACAAGTTTAGCTGGTTCATTTTCAATGAAATATCTGCCAAATACTTGAGCGTGAATAACCAAGCTTGTCTGCCAATCGTTCTTTTAAGTAAAAATGATGTTCCTTGGAAAATGCAGCTAGTTCAGCTCACAATTCAAACAATCATGCAAGTGCTTTTCTCGGAGACAAGAATCATGCTTCAGTGTGTAGCAGAATTTCCTTTTACACCCTTCCCATTTTTTCACACTAAGTATTAAAAGGAGACAGAATAAAGGGCAAGGTTTCATGAAATTAATAATTCTTACTGTTACATCAACAACATTTTTGAGGGAAATTGACATTGCTTTTTTATTGAGTACCTGTCAGTGAAGAATATGATGACTCGTTATACTTCCGTGTTACTGCCTTCATTTCTGGTAGGGCACCAGCAGTTTTATCCACCATTGCTTTTACATCATCAGTAAAAAAATTATTGCACTAGAAACAACAAATAACATCTTAGTATTTATATAAAAATAGTTTTGACCTTGCAGAGTCCTGAAAATGTCTCAGCTACACCCAGGGGATCCTTGGATCACATTTTGAGAACTACTGCTCTAGATCAGACTTAGTCCAAGGGAAAAAACCCCAGCATTTTGGGTGAACATTTGACATTTGTTAGCATTTCATATCCTACCAGGGCAAAAAGGAGAGTAGAAATTCAAATCCCAAATGTCCTACTCTGTTTTCTTTCTATCCAATCCCAAATACAAATATAAGGTTGAAAGTGGAAATGAGTTTAATGGATGTAAACTTTTTTTTTTCCCTTGTGGTAGCAGCCTTATAAAATATACCCATTCAGCCCTTTTCATTTATCCCTTCTGAAGATGAAAGTGACCTACCTACACGGCTGGCTCAGTCTTGTCAGCTCTAATGCCAAGTAAATGCCCACTGCCTTGCAGTCTTAGATATCTTGAAGAAAAACTATTGCAACAAATCCTTTCACAGAGTGCTTCTGTGTAAAATATCTTTTTTCTTCTCCCAAAAATGTTTCTTTCTATCTAAGGCAAATCTAAGGCTGCAGTGTAAATGTCCCCCTTTTACCTTCTCGTTAGGTCCATGTAAAGCAGCTAGTCAGTTTGCTCATTATAATAGCCAGATGTATATTTAAACTGATATTAAGTCACCCTTCAGCTTTCCTGCTCCTGCAGCCTAAACAATCCTAGTTATAAACTTTTCTTCTCAGGTTTTATTTTCCTACCCTTTTATCATTTTTGTACTCTTTGCTGGACTCTCTCCAGTTTTGCTGCATTCTTCTTAAAAGTGTTGAGAACAAACCAGGACAAGATCCTTTAATCAGGTCTCCACCAGCGCCAATACAGAGGAAATATCACTTCCCAGACCTGGCTTGTCATACTCCTGCTAATATATCACCGAGTTAGCCTTTTAAATAACAGCACTGTTTTGCAGACTTGTATTCACTCTTAGGTTTGCAATCACTCCAGACTTCTGTTGTAGCTGTGCTTAGGCAGACAGCCCCTATCTTTAATCTCTGCATTTTGTTTCTGGCTTCTGATTTTCACATCTTGCCCTTGCCCTATTTTACTTCTCTGAGTTTTTCCTGCCAATTTCTCTAATTTATCAAGCTCACACTGAACTATTTCTGGCTTCCAAGATGTAAGCAATACCAACCACTTAATGTCATTCACACATGCTCTCGATTCCATCATTCTAGACATTCATTTAAAAACTTCGGCTTGATTTGGGGCACATTAGTTTCAGTTATACAGAGAGAAGTGCAATAGCTAAAATGGGCTTTCCAAAGTCACCTCCTTCCTACTTTTTCACTACTCAGAAAGTACAGAGGTGCCCATACCACCAAAAATAGAAATAAGCAAATCTCAGTCTTGTTGTACATTAGAAATCCTACCACTGGAAGGAATATCAAGGTAAGGCTAAGCTGCTGTATAAAAGAGACCAAAAAATACAATTGCTTATAGAAAATAGAAATTAATCTTCTCTCTCATCATATACTTTGGGTTACCGGCAGGTTAGAAATAAGAGTCCAGACCCTTTTCCATTCAGAGATGCAGGTTTCTTCCATGCTATTGCTCTATTATTCCCTAGAATATTGTCCTCATCTGCATGGTTCAAGCGAAGTCATGCTCAGCTTGTCAGAAGAGGAAAATAGCATGAATGTGAGCACACCCATGTCCCAAGGCCCAGATCTAGAAATGGTGTGTAACACTTCTACCCATCTGCAGGTACAATTCTTCTGCCCAGAGTTCCATCTGCAGGGACCTAGCTACCTGCAGGGGAGGCTGGAAAGCATATTAGCATTATTAGAAGAAGATGAAAGAATGGATTTTTCTGGACAATTGTAGCCTCTGCCCCCTACCGTCTGGATTAATTAATTAATTTATTTATTTATTTATTATTATTATTTTTTGTGGTACGCGGGCCTCTCACTGTTGTGGCCTCTCCCGTTGTGGAGCACAGGCTCCGCACACGCAGGCTCAGCGGCCATGGCTCACGGGCCCAGCCGCTCCGCGGCATGTGGGATCCTCCCGGACCGGGGCACGAACCCGTGTCCCCTGCATCGGCAGGCGGACTCTCAACCACTGCGCCACCAGGGAAGCCCTGGATTAATTTAAATGGTATTGTCTATTACGCCCAGCATGGATTCTGTTGGCGGTCATGAAAAATAACCCTTCTCTCCAGAAGTGATTACCAGCCTTGTTCATGAAGCTGATCATAGCCTTCATTTAAAACCTCTCTCCTCTAAGGGCTAAATCTCTACACATACTCTTTCCATGGCATCTTAACCAACCCTTCCCTCTCTTGGCCAGCTGAGTGTATCATAGCTTTTGTTTGCTTGAAAGTCCCTAAAGGTGAGTGAGGGCTCAGATTTGGACTCAGTGTGGTGTGTCTGCCACTGAAGAGAAAGCCTTAAGAATTTGGGCTGTATTTATGCTCCATTGTTCTGGGACTGAAGGGTACAATTTAATTTTTGCTCTTTTAGTTTCATCACCTATAAGAATCACTTCACTTTTTTCTAATGATTTTGAGACGACTAAATGTAAACAAAGGGTTAAAAGTCATGGCAATGTGTTTGTATTACTTAAAAATTCCAATCAGGTAAAGATATAAGGACAGTTTAGACCAGTTATTCCAACCCCATTCTGTTTGCAATGCTCAGAGCCCTGCCTGGAATTGACAAGAGGAATGATGAGGTTTTGGATGGGATGCCAATAAAGTGATGGCTGGTTTTGATTACAAAAATGAGTACATTATTAATAGTCACCAGAAACAGAGGACCACATATTCACATGAGAAACATCAGCCCCACAAGGGACAGGCTGCTGACCACCTGGAGGAGCACTGTGGACCACACTCTGAACAACTGCTCTAGAATTACTAAAAATGGATTTTTAAAAATCTCTTAGAAATGCATCTGGCCTATTGTTTGAGCCCTTCCCCAGCCCCCAAAAAAGACTGTGCATGATTACTTTCTGCATGCTAATTCAGCCGTTTTATTTTTTCCGCCCTGCTTTACCGTTATTTCTTAAAAGTGTTACTCACAATGCCGTAGGTTATAGCAACCCAGTTACATTGGAAAATGGCAGTTTGGGCATACTCTGTTTCTTTCTATCTTCTTCCCCTCTGACTAGCTCACCTAATTACACAGTAAGTCAGTGATTCTATGACACAGGGAGAAAAGTCTTCCTGAGCTAGTCGATTGATGCTTTTATTTCACTCAGGGAAAACTTATCAAAGGAGACAAGGAGCCCTAAATGCAGCAGATATTTGATGCTAGTGGTAAGCTTATATTGTTGCCATAGCAACCTTGTCATTAAGGATGTTTCAGCATTTCCTATTAACCTCTATTTTCAGAGGTTTATAACTTCTTGGTAAAAATTCCCTCCAGGCCAAAATTTGGTATATATGATCTCAGACGTGCCAGGTGTCAGTGAATATATACATATATAGTATCCATTTTCCCAAAGAAAGCTTGGTGACTTTCCAAATGAATTATCTCATCTTTCATAGGCTACAAATTCATTAAATTTAGTCTTAACTTGATTATTTTTAAAAGATTCTTATGGCAGCACAACTAAGCACTTGTAAGATTTAATGTTTGCTATTGTTTTCTTTCCTTTTACCTCACTGGTTGGCATGGTCACAATGATTTGTCTCAAATGCCACTAGGCATTGAGCACTGGCTCAAGATCAGTTCTAAATTCGCCTAAATAGAGGCAATTAGAAGTGGACGCTATGGGAATCTGGAGTTCATATTTTACATTTATCAGAATATAGGGAATAAAAAAGAAATCTAGTTGGTTGTGCAGTGTAGGAGTCGGGATGATGGAAAAGGCAGGGACTAAAATCTGAACCCACCGTCTCCTGCATAATGGAGCTACATTTTCTTGTGATCCCAAGGAAAAACCCGTCTGATTCCTAAGAATTAGAAACCAATTCCTCCTACCCCAGTTTTAGAATTGGGTAACACCCTAGTCCAGGATTTGTTTTGTTTTGTTCAACAGATTTTGTTTTGTTTTGTTTGGTAATTTATTAATAAATTTTCCAATTTTAAAATTTTTTCTTAAATTTTTATTTTGAAGAATTTTAAACCCATAGAAAAATTGTAAGAATAGTAGAAAAAACATTCACCTACCTCTTACGTTAACAAACTGTTAACATTTAAATAAACCATTTGAGTGTTGTTAACATAATTATACTTTAGGCCAAAATATTTCAGCATGTATCTCGTAAGAATAAGGACAGCCTTCTATGTAACCACAAAACAGTGATCAAACTCAGGATGTTTAGCATTAATACAATTATCTAAAATCATTCTTATTCCATGTCCTCATTGTCCCACTTACATTCTTTTTAGCTTTGTTTTCCACCTAGAATCCAATCAAGGATTATACATTGTGCTGAATTGTCATATCTCTATATTTTCCTTGAATATTTCTCTGATTAATTTTGTCTTTTGTGATGTTGACATTTTTTAAGAGTTCAGGTCTATTGTATTATAATGCAGAATGTTCCTCAATTGTTTCCTCATGGTTACATTTGGGCTAATCATTTTTGTCTGAATACTAGATGGGTGATATTTGTTTCTTTTCAGTATCAAATCAAAAGGAACATGATGCCAGTGTGTCCCATTATTCATGACCAATTCATTTTTTAGATTAAGTTTTATAATTATTTAGTCCATTTTGTATTTTTAATATAAGGTATTAAACCTTCCCTTAAGAATGGTCATTTATTCACTATGTTTACAGCTGTATTTGTGTATTTTTCCCCATGCAATACAAAATTCTTGACACCCAGGTACATCAATCATTACATGAGTTTTATTTTATGTCAATGGGACAGATTCCCAGGAGTGAAATTACTGTGTCAAAGGGTATGTGCACTTTAATTTTAATAGAGCTTGCTTGATTGTTTTAAGGCTATGTGTCAAAATGTCCACTACTAGTATATGAGAGACTTATTTTACATACCCACCAGTAATAATATTGATATTCTCAGTTATTTTAATATTTTCTTCTCTGGTAGGTGAAATGATGATACCTCATTACTACTTTATTTTTTTTTTTTAACTAATGTGTTTGGGCAGCTTTGTATGTTTATTGGCCATTTTGATTTGCTCATCTATGACTTACCTCTTTACATCATGGCCTCATTTTTCTAAAACAATGTTTATTGCTATGCAGTGAATTTGTAAGAGATCTTTGCATATTAGAGATCCTTTCTTCTTTTTTCTGTCATAAATGTTTTTTTAATTTCAGTTTTTGCCAATTGAGTTTATGTATGGTATCACTTGTCATTCAAAGATTTTAGGAATATTTTTATATAGTCAAATATGTCTTTTTTTCTTTCGTTTTATAGCTTCTATATTTCCAGTTTTAGAAAGCAGATCATGCCCATCCCTGGATATTATATGTAATCTACTAGATTATCTTGCAGAAGTTTTTGTTTTATATTTTTAAGACTTCAATGTAGCTATAATTTAATTTTATGGGGTACAACACAGGGTTTAATTTTATTACCTTCCAGATAAGTGGACATTTAACAAATTTTTTAATAGCACAATTTACTAAATAATCTTTTTTTCTCCCTTCTGAATAGAAATGCCATGCTAATCATGTTAAATTTCCATTTGTACTGAAATCTATTTCTCCATTTTCTCTTTCTTTCCACTGACTCTTCATATGCCTATATCATGTGGATTTGAATACATCTTCTCCCACTTTAAGATATCTATTCTGATTAATTGGTGTTTAGCTGGCACTTGTTCTCAATTATTTACTTAGCTTGGGGTACATGGGTAATATTTTTTAAATTATTGCATATACACAAAAATATTTTTTACCCTAACATGTGAATAATAACGTGTCTGTTCATAGGACTATTGGATTGGATTCCTGGCCTTAGAAATCTGTAAAAAGCTGTAGATAACGTTCTTTCTTATAACTTGCAATATTGCAGACAAGAAGTCTAAGGACAATCTGATTCTTTTTCCTTTATAAGAAACTTATCCTTTATCTCCAGAAATATGTAACCTGTTCTCATTATTTTTAGAATTAAAAAAAAAAATTAGCTGTGCATATCTATCCATGTGTCTTTTCTAAGCATTCCTTCCTGAAGTACAGTGAACCCCTTCAATCTAGAAATTCAGTTCTTTTTCCATCTTAAGGAATATCTTTAATGACTTTTAAATTATTGCCCATCACCCATTTGTTTCTTTTTAACTTATCTTTTTTGGAATTTGGATTAATCTTATGCCAAGTTTCCTGGATCTATCCTCCAAGTCTCATATGCCACCTACCTCATTGCTTTTATTTTTATTTTTTTAAATTCGCCTTATTTTTGTTCATACTTTTAAAATTAAAATTTATTCTATTTATTTTTCCAAGTCACATCTCAGCCATGGCCATACTCTTCTTGAACAAATCATTCAGATTGGAAATTATGATTTTATGTCCAGCAACCTAATCCATGTGTGCGTGTGTGTGTGCATATGTACACTTTCATGTTACATTTGCATCTTCTAAGGTGTTCTTACTGTTCTTCTTTGTCAGTTCACGCCTATGTCCCCAACAACAGTTCTGAACCAATGGGTTTAACTGAATCAATGTGGCTTAACAGTTCTGACTGATATTATCTCAGATTGCTGAGCACAACAGTTCTGAACCAATGGGTTTAACTGAATCAATGTGGCTTAGCGGTTCTGACTGATATTATCTCAGATTGCTGAGCACCTAGACATAGTATGATTGATTTTCTTTCTAGACTGATTGGTAATTGGTCTGATTTTTATAGGATCCTAATTAGCAGCACACCCCAAAGTGAGCGAGAAGAAGTAGTCTTTATATAGGCCGGCCATATAGCACCAGACAGGCCTCAGGTGCAAGAACATACGATCCACCCGTTCATCTGCTTCTTGGCTTCTTGAAAGTACGTACCGTGTACGTTACAGTGAGACCAAACTTGAACTTCTCCTGAGAAAGCTACACTCCTCTGTGAGCCAAATAATTCTAACTATGTAGTGCTATATACCTTTTTCATTGGGTTCTCTGATTTGGATCTCCAGGTTCTTACCAACCCCGAATGAATAAAACCCCATATAAATCCTATCTATTGGAATTACAGTGGATTCTAACAAAAACAAATAGATTAAAATTAATAGAGGGGGTTAAGCAAGGTAGCCTTAGATAGGCTACAAAGTGCTGAATCCCTCCTATCTGATTTTTTTACAACTGTTTGTTTTAATTCTACTGTTTACCTTAAGTTTTACAAGGACATGCTTAAATTTATATTTAATTTATCACTGGAGTCAGTTTTAAAATTTTTCACTTTCTTTGGTAAATGTGAAGTTATTGAGATGTTTCTAACTCTCCAACACACGTTCTCAACAACACACTTGTTTCTCATTTGAAATCATAAACTCTATGACTTTTAGGTTTGTTTCAAACTTCAAAGAAAAACCATTACCAATTTTTAATCAGATTCAAAATACTATTAAATTTTATCTCAATATAGTTAACATATTTTATTGCTCAACCTGTCAGTTATTTTCAGCCACAATGTTTTCATTATAATTTGATTCATATTTTCTCAGTTTGGAATAATATTCTGGCAGTTTAATAGTTTACCCTGAAAAGAACACAAACTGGATGGCATAGGATTAAAACCTTGCACATCAAGAAATTGCTTTTTCCTGTCTACATAAATGAATGACAAATTGACTGGGTATATAATTCTTGGATCAAAACATTTTTCTTCAGAACACTAGAGTCATTGATCCATTTTCTTCTATCCTGTAGGGCTGCAGAAATTTGGAGTCATGTCTGATTTTTATTTTCTTACACAGAAGAAAAGGGCTTTTTTTGCCCCCTTCATGCTTACAGAATTCTCCTAAATCTTTGAAGTTTTCAATTTCACTAGGCCATTTCTAAGTGTGATTTTATTTTTAAATTTGGCTGGAATGTGGCATGTACTCTTGTTTTTTAGAGCAAACAATCTCTTTAGAATTGAGAATAATGTCTTCCTTTTTATTTGCGTGTGTTGCTTCTATCTATTCTGTTCCTTCTTTCTAAAATGTTTTATTATGTACAGCTTGGACTTTCTGAGTCTGCCCTTTATGCACTTACACATTTCCTTCTGTTTTGTTCTTATCTATTCATTTCCAGCGTGTCCTGTAAATGTTTCCTAAATTCTTCTCACAGCTTTTATTTTCTAGGATGTACAATCTTCCAGAAAACAGTCTTGTCTATCTTCACAATATAGCTGTTTCTGATGGCTTTTCGTGCCCTCTGGTTTTGAATTCTTTTTGTTGCAAAATTTCCAAATTAATAAAAAAAATGGACATTCAGATATATCTGAGAGTATATGACGAAGCATTGCAGTCTGAAGCCTGAAAACATCTACGTTTCCATTGTGTTGCTTGAAATCTTAAACTGATGGATGAAGCGCCTTGTTGGTCCATGAAGAAATTTTGGGGTTGGGGGTTAGGCAAGGAACCTAAGGGTCTGAGGATTTGGTAGAAAGGAGTCAGCCTGTTAGCAGAGAACTGCTTATTTCTAAATGTTACATAACTTAGAAAACAAGGTCCTGGCAGGCAGTGATCACTGTATAAGTATGTCTATCATTATCTTTAGCTTTAGCATAGAATTTATCTCTGTCTCACACATTGTGGATTACTACAGAAAAGCTGCCAGAATGGCTGTTTCTTTGTTGTGCATGTTTGCAAAAGACTCTTCTTATCATTGTGCCCACTGACTTTTTGGAGTAGACTACACTGACCAAAAGTCTGGGTCATGTCTCTATTAAGGTCTAAAAGCTTCAAAAGACAGTTTAGCTGGTGTGCTTCTGGACAGGCCCTTACCTGATATTATCACCAGTTCACCTCCATTTTTGATGGCAATATAACAAAGGATCTCTAGGGTCTTCTACTTATTATCCAGACTGTACAGTTTTCCTATAGAATGGGATCTATGTATTAATATCTCCCTTTGAAATGAAAGGAGAACTGTTTTTCTACTTATATCACATCTGACACCAAATATGTGGATTTTCCATAGCAAGTGATTCTCGGCTGGGTGTTCTACAATTTCATTCAATTCTGATCCTAACTATCCCAAGTTAGTACAGACTCCAGAGGTAAGGATTCAGTTCCACAGGACTTTTCCCACACTTCAGATGACAATTACAAGTTATAGGTTCCCTGGTTACCTACACTTCTGTCCAACTTGGCTACAGATCAGGAGTTCTCACGATCCCCTCACTAAGACATTATTTTATTATAAGTGCTTTTTATTTATCTTGCATTTTTGTGTCATAATGAGGTATCCTAATCATGACTCAAACTTACTACCTCTGATTACTGACACATCACTTCCTTTAGGTTTTTCCCCAAATTTCTGGTAAAAATTTGACTGTACCTAAGATCAACATTAATTAATCCTTAGTCTTATAACCTTAACCATGTATCTCTGGAAACTGGCAATAGCTTTTAACTATTAAACTAGATTAACTACCAAGTAACATTGTTATTTAATACCTATAGGCTTTCTAAAAATAAGTCTTAAGGTACTGGATGTCGAGGAAAATTGGGATGAAAGGTAATTCAGTTTGGAACTCAAGAGTGAGGTAAGAGATTGAAAGCTTTTCTTAAGTTAATCAAATCATCTATTACTGGATAAATTTAATTCTCTGGCTAATATATCTATGCTAGAAAATTTTTCTCTCCTAATTGTGCAACTCAGACTTCACGCTTTTGAGGATCAATGCCTTTCTGTTTTCTGGCCTTATTCTAATAATCATTCTGAGCTGGCCCATCTCTGTTTATTTGTACCTTTGATCTAATAGTTGGACAATGATGGTAAAAATAATTCTTGTCTCAGACATGGAGTAATAAGTTTCATCTGGGAGGCAACTGAATGCTGAACTATAAGTCAAAACCTCAGACCACAGCACCTACAAATGTATTAAAGGATCGACCTACATGCGTTAGTCCTAGATGATGTCATATTTAAAGACTCATTATCAAACTAGCAAATATGGGTTTGATTCTTTTTTTTTGGAGTTAAGGTTCATATATTATTTATTTATTTATTTATTTAAATCAGGGTATAGTTGCTTTACAATGCTGTGTTAGTTTCTGTTGTACAATGAAGTGAATCAGCTATATGTATACCTATATGCCCTCCCTCTTGAACCTCCCTCCCACACACCCTATCCCATCTGTCTAGGTCACCACAGAGCACCAAGCTGAGCTCCCTGTGCTACACAGCAGGTTCCCACTAGATATTTATTTTACACATGGCAGTGCACATACGTCAAACCCAATCTTGCAATTTATTCCACCCCCCACCATATCCATATGTCCATTCTCTGTGTCTGCGTCTCTATTCCTGCCCTGTAGATAGGTTCAGTTGTACCATTTTTCTAGATTCCATATATATGCATTAATATATGATATTAGTTTTTCTCTTTCTGGCTTACTTCACTCTGAATGACAGACTCTAGGTCCATCCATGTCTCTACAAATGACCCAATTTCATTCCTTTTAATGGCTGAGTAATATTCCATTATATATATGTACCACATCTTCTTTATCTATTCATCTGTTGATGGACATTTAGGTTGTTTCCATGTCCTGGCTATTGTAATTAGTGCTGCAGTGAACACTGGGGTGCATGTGTCTTTTTGAATTATGGTTTTCTCAGGGCACATGACCAGTAGTGGGATTGCTGGGTCATATGGTAATTCTATCTTTAGTTTTTTAAGGAATCTCCACTGTTCTCCGTAGTGGCTATATCAATTTATATTCCCACTGACAGCGTAAGAGGGTTCCCTTTTCTCCACATCCTCTTCAGCATTTATCATTTGTAAATATTTTGATGATGGCCATTCTGACCAGTGTGAGGTGATACCTTGTTGTAGTTTTGATCTGCATTTCTCTAATAATTAGTGATGTTGAGCATCTTTTCATGTGCCTCTTGGCCATCTGTATGTCTTCTTTGGAGAGATGTCTATTTAGGTCTCTGCCTATTTTTTGACTGGGTTGTTTGTTTTTTTGATATTGAGCTTCATGAGCTGTTCGTATATTTTGGAGATTAATCCCTTGTCAGTTGCTTCATTTGAAAATATTTTCTCCCATCCTGAGGGTTGTCTTTTCATCTCATTTATGGTTTCCTTTGTTGTGCAAAATATTTTAAGTTTAATTAGGTTCCATTTGTTTATTTTTGTTTTTATTTTCACTACTCTAGGAGGTGGGTCAGAAAAGATCTTTCTGTGATTAATGTCAAAGAGTTCTCTCCCTATGTTTTCCTCTAAGATTTTTATAGTGTCCAGTCTTACATTTAGGTTTTTAATCCATTTTGAGTTTATTTTTGTGTATGGTGTTAGGGAGTATTCTAATTTCATTCTTTTACATGTAGCTAGCTGTCCAGTTTTCCCAGCACCAATTATTGTAGAGACTGTCTTTTCTACATTTTATATTCTTGCCTCCTTTGTCATAGATTAGGGGACCATAGGTGTGTGGTTTTTCCCTGGGCTTTCTATCCTGTACCATTGTTCTATATTTATGTTTTTGTGCCAGCACCGTTCTGTCTTGATTACTATAACTTTGTAGTGTAGTCTGCAGTTGGGGAGCCTGATACCTCCAGCTCTGTTTTTCTTTCTCAAGATTGCTTTGGCTATTCTGGGTCTTTTGTTTTTCCATACAAATTATAAAAATTTTTGTTCTAATTCTGTGAAAAATGCCATTGGTAATTTGATAGGGATTACATTAAATCTGTAGATTGTTTTGGGGAGTGTAGTCATTTTCATAATATTGATTCTTCCAATCCAAGAACATGGTATATCTCTCCATCTGTTTGTGTCATCTTTTATTTCTTTCATCAGTATTTTATAGTTTTCTGCAAAAAGGTATTTTGCCTCCTTAGGTTGGTTTACTCCTAGATATTTTATTATTTTAGTTGAATGGTAAATGGGATTGTTTTCTTAATTTCTCTTTCTGATCTTTCATCATTAGTGTATAGGAATGCAAGAGATTTCTGTGCATTAATTTTGTATCCTGCAACTTTACCAAATTCATTGATTAGCTTTAGTTGTTTTCTGGTGGCATCCTTAGGATTTTCTATGCATAGTATAATGTCATCTGCAAACACTGACAGTTTTACTTCTTTTCCAATTTGTATTCTTTTTATTTCTTTTTCTTCTCTGATTGCCATGGTTGGGACTTCCAAAACTATGTTGAATAACAATAGTGAGAGTGGGCATCCTTGTCTTTTTCCTAACCTTAGAGGAAATGCTTTTAGTTTTTCACCATTGAGGATGACGTTTGCTCTGGCTTGTTGTATATGACATTTATTATGCTGAGGTGGATTCTCTCTATGCCCACTTTATGGAGAGTTTTTATCATAACTGGGTGTTGAATTTTGTCAAAAGATTTTCCCGAATGAGATGGTCATATGGTTTTATTGTTTAATTTGCTAATATGATGGATCAATTTATTGATTTGCATATACTGAAGAATCCTTGCATCCCTTGGATAAATCCCACTTGACTATGGTTGTATGATCCTTTTAATGTGTTGTTGGACTATGTTTGCTAGTATTTTGTTGAGGATTTTTATGTCTATGTTCATCAGTGATATTGGTCTATAATTTTCTTTTTTGTGTGATATCTTTGTCTGGTTTTGATATCAGGGTGATGGTGACCTGAGAGAATGAGTTTGGGAGTGTTCCTTCCTCTGCAATTTTTTGGAAGAAGTTGAGAAGGATGTGTCTCAGCTCTTCTCTAAATGTTTGATAGAATTCACCTGTGAATCCATCAGGTCCTGAACTTTTGTTTGTTAGAAGATATTTAACTGAAGTTTCAATTTCATTACTTGTGATTGGTTTATTTGTATTTTTTGTTTCTTTCTGGTTCAGTCTTGGAAGGTTGTAGCTTTCAAAATATTTGTCCATCTCTTCCAGGTTGTCCATTTTATTGGTTTATAGTTGCTTGTAGCAGTGTCTATGATCCTTTGTATTTCTGCAGCGTCAGTTATAATTTCTCCTTTTTCATTTCTAATTTTGTTGATTTGAATCCTCTCCCGTTTTTTTCTTGATGAGTCTGGCTAAAGTTTTATCAATTTTTCTTATCTACTCAAAGAAACAGCTTTTAGTTTCATTGATTTTTGCTATTGTTTTCTTCATTTCTATTTCATTTATTTCTGCTCTGATTTTTATGATTTCCTTCCTTCTACTAACTTTGAGTTTTGTTTGTTCTTCTTTCTCTAGTTGCTTTAGGTATAAGGTTAGGTTTTTTATTTGAGATTTTTCTTGTTTCTTGAAGCAGGATTGAATTGTTATAAACTTCCCTCTTAGAACTGCTTTTGCTGCATCCCATAGGTTTTGGGTCATCATGTTTTTGTTGTCATTTTTTTCTATGCATTTTTTAATTTCCTCTTTGATTTCTTTAGTGATATCCTGGTTATCTAGTAAAGTATTGTTTAGTCTCTATGTGTTTGTGTTTTGTGGTTTTTTTTGTTTGTTTTTGTTTTTTTTTGCGGTACGCGGGCCTCTCACTGTTGTGGCCTCTCCCGTTGCGGAGCACAGGCTCCGGACGCGCAGGCCCAGCGGCCATGGCTCACGGGCCCAGCGGCTCCGCAGCATGTGGGACCCCCCCGGACCAGGGCACGAACCCGTGTCTCCTGCATCGGCAGGCGGACTCTCAACCACTGCGCCACCAGGGAAGCCCTGTGTTTGTGTTTTTTACAAAATTTTTTACTGTAATTGATTTCTAATATCACAGCATTGTGGTCAGAAAAGATCCTTGATATGATTTCAGTTTTCTTAACTTTACTGAGGCTTGATTTATGGCCCAAAATGTGATCTTTCTTGGAGAATGTTCCATTTGCACTTGAGAAGAAAGTGTAATCTGCTGGTTCTGGATGGAATGTCCTACAAATATCTGTTAAGTCTATTTGGTCTATTGTGTCATTTAAAGCTTGAGTTTCCTTATTTATTTTCTGTCTGGGTGATCTGTCCATTGGTGAAAGTGAGTTGTTAAAGTCCTCCACTTTTATTGTGTCACTGTGAATTCTCCTTTTATGGCTGTTAACATTTGCCTTATGTATTGAGTTGTTCCTATGTTGGGTGCAGAAATATTTATAATTGTTATGTCTTCTTGGATTGATACCTTGATCATTATATAGTAACCTTCCTTGTCTCATGTAACAGTCTTTATTTTAAAGTCTACCTTGTCTGATATGAGTGTTGCTACTTCAGATATCTTTTGATTTCCATTTGCATGGAATATGTTTTTCCATTCCCTTACTTTCAGTCCGTATATTTCTCTGGGTCTGAAGTGGGTCTCTTATAAAAAGCATATATATGGGTCTTGTTTTTGTATCCATTCAGCCAGTCTGTGTCTTTTGGTTGGAGCATTTAATCTATTTATATTTAAGGTAATTATCGATATGTATGTTCTTATTACCTTTCTGCATATGATGGGAGAAGTATAGAAATTGGACTAATGAATATGAGGATTCTATTTTTAGGCAACATATCACAAAATCACTCTGTTAGAACTGTCCATGTTTTCTACTGCCTAACTCATCTGTGAGCTTTGTTAACAGGCTACAGTCTGAACTTAACAAAGTTTATTCTTAATCAAAACAAATTATGATGTTATAAATGTGTCATTTATTGAGTTCTACTCTGACTATGAAATATATGGTGTTTATATCATGCTATGGTACTTAGATCTTAATATAAGTATGCATATCTAATATTTAGTAGGTACTAAAAAAAAGAGTTTTTTGTTATATGGCTAGATTAAATACAAGGTACGTTCTATAATAAGACATTAAAATTCAGGAGAAAGAGAATTGATATTTGTCTAATAATAATATTTTCCAAGAACTATACTGGGTACATTAAATAGTGTTTTATTTAATTCTTATGACTAGCCTAAAGAGAAAAGCTATTCTGCAAATTTAACAGATGAGATGAAGAATCAGGGACTTCCCTGGTGGTCCAGTCGGTAAGACTCCACACTCCCAACGCAGGGGGCCTGGGTTCAATCCACGGTTGGGGGACTAGATCCTGCATGCATGCTACCACTAAGAGTCCTCATGCCACAACTAAGAAGCCTGCATGCTGCAGTTGAAGATCCCTCATGCCACAGCTAGGACTCGGTGCAGCCAAAATAAACACATAAATATTAAAAGAAAAAAAAAGCAACAAAGAGGTGGTCAGCAAGTAAATGGTTGTGTCAGGATTGAACTCTAGGCCAGAAGCCAAAGTTTGGGTAATTCTCCAATGAATTGGAAGGAAATATAACCAAGCCTACCAGTTGTGATGGTTAATTTTATATGCCACCTTGACTGGCCATAGAGTGTCCAGATTAAAAATTATTTCTGGATGTGTCTCTGATGGTGTCTCTGGATTAAATTAGTATCTTAATCAGTGAAC
The DNA here is from genome assembly GCF_026419965.1 of Kogia breviceps. NCBI lineage: Eukaryota > Metazoa > Chordata > Mammalia > Artiodactyla > Physeteridae > Kogia > Kogia breviceps. Next base: position 129,669,288 of record NC_081310.1, read on the forward strand.
CCAGTAAAGCAGTCTGCTCAGTATGGGAGAGTATCATGCAATCCATTGAGGTCCTAAAAAGAAATTAAAAGATGGAAGAAGAAAATATTCACCCCTTTCTGCATGATTGCTTGATTTGGAACATTGATCTTCTCCTGTCCTTTACGGTCCTGGTTCTCAGGCCTTTGCACTTGGACTGATTTATGTCACCAGCCTACTTGGGTCTCCAGCTTCTAGATGTCAGATCATGGGATTTCTCAGCCTCCATAATTGCATGAGCCAATTCCTAATAATAAATCTATCTATCTATCTATCTATCTATCTATCTATCTATCTATCTATCTATCTATCCTATTGATTTTGTTTCTGCAGGGAACCCTGACTAATAACCACCCTTAAAAATTTTACTAACAAAGAAATATTTTTTTTAATAGTGAAAGAAAGTGATTTCTGCACATGTACATGTGTTGGTTTCCAAAATAACCTAGCTGCAGCTGCTGGTTTTATGCTTTGGCATATAAGGTAGTAGCTATGAAATTCCTGGGCTGTAAGTGCCACCTCAAAATTTTCCATCCACCACATCATTAGCCCTCATTAAGAACAACATATAGATCATAGCTGGAAACCATACAGAGATACTAGGGATCCTGAAGTTTAGAAATTCTAAAGAAGAATTTTAAAACTTGACCTGAGTTAATAACCATTATCTACTGATTAACAGATAATTAATTAATAATTTAGTAATAATGTTTTTAGCTTCTCTTGACTCTGGAAGGCAATGTGATGTTCCTAAATGAGCCCTACAAAGTTCTGATTTTCTGGATTCAAGTCTCAGTTCTACCTAATTTAATTGCCAACTAATCTCAAGTAAGTTGTTTAATCTCTCAGAGTCTCAACTTCCCCATTGGTAAAATGAAGAAAACATTTGCCTGAATGACTTATACTTATATACAGCATTACTGTGGATGGAATCTTAATTTCTTTAGTCCTTGCTACCTTTGAATCTATTCCTGTGTTATTTCTATGTCTTGTCCTCCCTTCTACAAAGAGTAATTTGTTTATTTCTAGAAGATAGTACCTGGGACTTCCCTGGTGGTGCAGTGGTTAAGAATCCACCTGCCAATGCAGGGGAAGTAGGTTTGAGCACTTGTCCAGGAAGATCCCACATGCCACAGAGCAATTAAGCCCATGTGACACAACTACTGAGCCTGTGCACCACAACTACTGAGCTCACGTGCTGCAACTACTAAAGCCCACGTGCCTAGAGTCCATGATCTGCAACAAGAGAAGTCACCACAGTGAGAAACCCATGCACTACAACAGAGTATCCCCTGATCGCCACAACTAGAGAAAACCTGCACACAGCAATGAAGACCCAACACATCCAAAAATAAATAAACAAACAAATAAATAACTAAATTTATTTTTAAAATAAAAAAATAAATAAAAGATAGAAGCTTCCTCCCTGGAAGTTGTAGAATCAACACACTTAAAGTTTTCTTATTCAGCAGAAGAGAATGGGGAAGAGATTTTTAAAATGATATAGCTTATGTTTTTCTTCATTTTTAAACTACCAAATATGAACATAATCCTTTAATTTGTTTTATTATTTAGTGATTTATTTTAAAGATCATTATGTTTTGAACTTGGTGTCTCTATATTCAGCCCCATGGCAAGAATGTATTATTTGAACTATGAGAAAGAACTTATTGTGATTGTGTCCCTTGTATAACCCAAACAACTGATATATACTTGCAGTATTGTTTCAGAATATTTTAATATTTTCCAGGTACTCTTTTTCCCATCTAAGTTATTTTAAATATTTTTTATAAAATTCCAAGACTGATTTTTTATTATACTTTCAAATCAGTTCTTCCTACCACCCACCTCAGACTGCATCTCCAAATTTCTCATGAAAGGTAAATTGGAAAAAGGATTCGATATGTAGAAACCTTAAGTAATTAACTTTCTTTAAGGAGTATTTTTTATCTGTCCCAAACATATGTAAGCCTAATTGATTTGGTAAGGTTTTGGCTAACAGGAATGAGGAGTCCTTGCTCTCTTTCTCCACAAATCATCTAAATCTATTGATAGTGCTTCTTAAATATGAGTGTAAACCCACTCCACTGGAACAATTTAAATTCTGCACACTATTGCCACTTATTTTATTAAAACAGTAGACTCTTAATTGGTCTTGACTTCAGTCATGTCTCTCGTCAATCAGTGTAATCTTTTTAAAACACAAATATGATGATTTTACTACCCTGTTCAGTGGCTCCCCTGTAAACTCAGGATTAAATATACCTTAGCATGAGGTCTAAAGCTCTCTATAGACCCTGAATTTCTTTTCATTTCCTTTATAAACTTTTCCTCTTTTCTTCCTTTCAAAACTTATGCCCTGACCAGAAATACTAAATACTGTCAGTTCTTATACCATAATGTGATCTTCACTCCTCTGGAAAACATCTCATGTCTATCTCTCCCCTTGCGCTGTGTGATGCCTACTTCTTGAGGATGATTTCACTCAGATTTTACCTCCTTTGGGTAAATTTCTTGAGTGGCCTAGGCTGATTGGTTTCCCATTCTTGTGTACCATGTGCATACCCACTCCATACTGCTTGTTTATCCTTCCGTCTACCCACAGAACTATAAGCTCTCTGTCACATTCCTTATTGTATCTCCAGTCCTGAGAATGATGCTCAGTAGATATCCACCATTTGCCCTCTCAATCCTCTCAGAGCTTTTAAAACCTTGCCATATATTCTGGATATTGATCCTATCAATGGGCTTTCTTACCATGGGTTTCAGTTGGCTTCTGCTAGAGGTACTGTGGCATGAGATCAGAAGAGAGTGAAGGTGAGGTTTGGAGGTTCTTCCTACCTAGTCACCTTGGCTCCATTGCATCCCTCCACTAAAGGCCATAGCTCACCTCAGCTCTCTTTCCAGGATCTGGCAACCATTCCTTCCCATTTCTCCTTCAGATCTAGAGATGGTAAAGAATAAGTATTTATTTAATGAATTGAAATAAAATCACTTCATTTAAAAATTTTCCCCCTCTGGTGGATATGTTTCCTAGAGTAAAGAAAGAAAATGAGTTTTCTCAGGTCTGACTGCCCATTAATTGGTCACTATATAGAGCAATATTGTATACTTAGATGGTATACAAATGAACATTTCATATTTTAATAATCACTTATTTCAATATATAGTAGAAAAACTTAACTAGCATATCAAACCCATGGTTTATAGATATTATAGAATAATATACATTTTTCTTATAGAATACAATTGAGTGAAAACTTTATAAATTAAAAAAAAATCCTAATTAAATAACATTTACTTTGCTCTCAAAACTAATTCTGGGAGCAATGATAGCAACAACAAAGTTTTGTTACTCTCTGGAATTTGAAAAATACTGGCATAAAGAATTTTGAGGCTGCTTCTTACTCACGCAGAAAAGGGTGTGATTGATAATGTCTGCCACAAACACTGGAAGGAGAAAACATTCATATTCCAGGTGTATGTCATGTCTAGAGTCTCACCCTTCTTTTACCTTGGTCATCTGGGAAGAAAATTTCTAGTTTTAACAACTTGCTTCAGCTGTTCTACTGGATCTGGATATCCTAAAATAACATTTCCAGGTACAAGGGTGGAAGAAGGAGCATTTCTACTTTTGACAGAAATCCATCTGTTCCTATTCCTCCAGAAGTTGAGCTGAAACTCATTCAACTGCCCCAAAAGGAACAAGTACTCTCCTAAATTATTAGACCCCAGCAGAATAACAAAGATCTTAAAGAATCATCAATGTTATTATTGTAATTGTGTGAGCAGAAAAAGTGATGCTTCCATATTTGGAGTCAATGACAATTGAAGATATAGTATGTTCATAATTTTGACTCTGGTTAAAAATCTATAGATTATTAGAATAAATATTACAGGATTATGGAATGGGAGAAACTTGTGGGCAACTAAATTTTAAAACTGAATAATTAAAAGCTATTTCTATGGCTATTATCCTGAGTGGTGACTAGGTTTATAACTACAGGCACACCATACTAGGAGTGAAACATTCAGTAGGTCCAATTCCACAAAGACAAGTATTTTATTTACTTGTTTATGTATAATTTATACACCACCTGCCTCCAAAACATATGTTACACCAAAAAAATAAAAAATAACAATAATGTACTCTTGATTTTTTTGTAAGCACAGTTAGTTAAAAGCTCTATTAATTAATTATACTTAGTATTTCCATCCCATTTAGTTTGGCTATGATCACCCAAAGATTACCACAGCATAATGGATCCTAGAATACTTCCAGACACATAAAATGATAGAATAAAATGCTTAAAGTTAAAAAGCAACAACAATAACAAAACAACTTTGGGAACTGATTGGTCCAATTAGCATAGCTACATTGATTCAATTCACTTAGTAATTCCAAATAACCTGTTTGTACATAGTAACAAGCATTCGCAGTCAAATACCTTAAGAACTCAAAGGGTTAAAATAGAGCTGTAGGTGGGAGAGGAAGGATGAATATGGATCCAAAATATCAGAAGTATCCCCCATTAAGTGATTGTCTGGTTTCTTACTGTGGTCTAACCTGTTTAAGAGACTAGAATCAGCCACAGCTATTCCCATTTTAAAAGACAGGAGCTTAGTTGCTTAATGCTCATTACTCTATATAGAAATCCATTTCTCTCTTTGCTGTCTCTTTAGGAAATCTTTGTTTAATAATGCTCAGTAAATTAGGCCTCCATAGGCTTGGCTTTATCCCACCCTGCCAGTTTCTTTTCCTTTTTGTACCTCTGTAAAATAACTGCTTAGAGTCTCTGATTTGAAATGTTAATTAAGGTAGGCCTGGCCTCAGGTTACAGTGTATATCCCCTTTTACATGCAAAGAAGATATGCTAACTAGGTTACTAAGAATCTGGGGGCCAAGAGGGAGGCTTCCAGAAGACAACAAAAGTCTATGAAGAATGGGGCACTTCCCAGCAACTCTCAGGAGGCAATAGGTAAGACAGTGTTGGCTGAAATGAGTTATCTAGCACACAGAAGGGTCTGCTGTTGATTTGACCTTTTTTCTTTTCCTTTCGTAATCTCTTAATGTTGAGTTTATATCCAGTTATTATAGATATAATATGATTTAATTCATGTTCAAAAAAGCCAGATATGTGAGTAATCCTATCTACTGATTTTAAAACAGATAAATAACATTGAATCTACTTGAATTCAAGACAATGATCTCAAGATTTTAAGGTTTCTGAGTGGGATATTCGTTTCAAATCTTCTGGGCCACCCTGAAAACCTAAACATGATGCCTATGTTGATCTGAAAAGAGAACATCTGTATGTCTGTGTGTGCTGTGAGAGTGAGTGCGTGGGCATGAATGAGTATGTGAGAAAATAGTGTGTATGGGAGTGTGAATGCATTTCGTATACAGTTCTTCTAGCAAGCAAGAGTTAGAAAGGCAGAATCTACATTTAAAAGCAAGGACACCGTAGATGTTAACTTTAAATCATCTAAGATGTAGCACAAAGAAATAAATTAATATTGTTGTGTAAAAAGTACCCTAAATTAGTCTTCAGAGACATGAATTACAAAACACATGCAAAAGTTGCGCCTTTAATTACTGTGGTGGAACCTTTGAGATTTTGAAACATTTATTTATATAAATCACTTTCATAGTTATTACGGAAAGTTTTTTCAAACTCTTTTGATTATAATGTTGCAGATGAGAAATGTTCGTTTCATTATTCTCATACTTGAGATATTTAAAGTTCTCCTGTCTATTAGCATGGGCACATTTCATCTGCTGAGCTGTAGCGGACAGTCATTCCAGCACATACAAAAAAAGGGAGTATTTAGCAAGAAATATTTTCTTGTGGAGGTCAATCTTAACTCTCTTTTTCTTTTCTTCCCAAAACAACAGTCTCTCTTCCTTTCTTTATAGCAGGAGTTCATTATGTGTGAACTATACACGCTTCAATAGCCACAGATGTTCTACAATCGTTCAGTTTTTGAATATAGCGGTCAATCATGTATTTTAGGCTCTCTCCTTAATTCTTGAAGGTTGACTAGTTCTCCCCTTCATGTTAAAGTCATAAAGGGTAAAACACTTGAGTGAGTTGAGCAGTTGGTATTTTAGGGCATATGTTTGAGCAAAAAGACAATGTAAAACACCCAGTGACAGAGGAGAGCTTGTGTTTTTCACTCCTCTTCCCATCCCTTAAGAATAACCTGGTCTAGATAAATAAGTAAATAAGGTATGTGGTGGGAGTGGGGGGAGGGTTTTTCTCAAGGAAGGTGAAGGAGAGCTAGGATGCTTATGACATTGGCAGCTGACACATTATACTGATACCCTCAAAATGCTGTTTTAAAAAATCCATTTAGTTTAAATATGAAATTTCAGCCCGCAAGCAAGAAAAATAGCCCCTTTTTGGAATTTACTAAATGTGTCTTTTTAAAGAAAGACAAATTAGTACAATTTGGAGATGGGTAAGTGATATTTTTCAACACCCAAAGAAATGAAAACTAGTTTCTGATTGAGATTTAGAATTATTTTCTTTGAAAATCTATTTAAAAAATTCCCTTCTTACTACATTATTTAATTAATATAATGTTTTATGCAGCTAGCACGATTCTTTTCTTTATTTCCTGGCTACTGCTGATGCTGCCATGTAATACTTTCAACCAAGTTAGGGGAAATGAAATTCAGCCCAGCCTAATTAGCTTGTGACTGTTGGAGCTTTCTTTTGTTATTCTCCAAAACCAAAGTATAGTAAATTTAAACAAATAGGTAAAAAATTCAGAAATTATCCTCCATTTCTTTCACTTATAAATATTATATCAACGCTACTTTGTAAAATACCTTTAGCCAAATTCAATAATTCTTTATTATTTATTTATTGAAGTATAGATGATTTACAATGTTGTTTTAGTTTCTGGTGTATAGCAAAGTGATTCAGTTATACATATATATATTCTTTTTCATATTCTTTTTCATTAGAGGTTATTACAAAATATTAAATATAGTTCCCTGTGCTATACAAGTAGGACATTATTGTTTATCTATTTTATATATAGTAGTTTGTACCTGTTAATTTCAAACTCCTAATTTATTCCTTCTCCCGCTTCCCCTTTGGTGACCATAAGTCTGATTTCTATTTTTGTGAGGCTGTTTCTGCTTTGTAAATAAATTCATTTGAATCATATTTTAGATTCCACTTATAAGTGACACAATAATTCTTTATTTGATACATCATAAAATAAAGTCAGTCATGACAATTGTCACTTTCTTTTTGGAAGTTATAGAAAAATCTCATTCCAAAGTAGGCCACACTTCCAGAATGTATAAGCTTACTTTCCGCTCCATGGCTGACTCGTTAGGCTATTACTTTCCCAGTCGCTGATAATAATGATCCTGCCAGACTATTCCACTTCACAAAAAATATTTAAATAAAGTTCCTTCAAGCACAAATGAGATGCAGCATATTTACATTTTTATTTGATGAAGCCTACTCCTGTTATCTTTGTTCTTAATTTGGTCTCAAAAGAATTAGCAGTAAGAGGAAAAATAGTCTGTAAATATGTATGAAATCAAATACAGAGGGTAAGCTAAAAGGTATTGACTGCCAACAGAGCTTAGCTGCAGGAGGCAAAATTTTCTCCATAGTTTTCTTCTTGGCTGGAAACACATTGCCTTCTATCTAGATTATTTAATCCTCAAAATGCACATCAAAGCTTCTCATCAGGTGGTGCATGTCTTTATAGGCAGTTGAATGTCAAAGACCTAGCTTAAAGATTTTTGAAAAATGTAAAAACATAATGGATCCCAGATAATAACACAGCAGTGGAGCTTCTGTCCTATTCCTTCCAGCAAAGTACCAGCATCACAGGCTGTGGCTAATCTCTGTGGCAAGGGGAAGAGCACATTCTGCTGCCCGAGAATGTGTGTCATCTCTCCAACCACTAGAAACGAAATGCTTAAACTGGGTTCCAGACCAAAATTAGCTTTTTAACAATCCCAATCTCACTGTACACCTGTGGCTGAGGAGAACTCTGAGCCATAAATTCTGTCCTGCTTTCATGCCCAATTAGGCAATGGAAAAACTTACGCAAAAATATGTGAGGCATTTTCTGTCCTATGCGAAGCTAGATGCAGGCTTCAGCACTAGCTCTCCCCTTATAGGTCTCATTTTTCAATCTTTGGCAAGGACAAATTGCTTGTAATGATTACATCAACTTCTTTAAATGATTATATCATTGTGAGTTTAGTTTAAAAGCCCTTTAACACATTTATTTTGCATTTCAAAAGTTAGCTTTTGTCTTAGAGAGACAGTGAAGCATAATGAAAGAGACAAAAGCACCTGTATTAGATGGAATACACCATACACAAGGGACTGGGGGAGGGGGGTTTAGAAGGTCACATGCTAGGTGTAATAGAAACTGCCTGAAATAGTTCCATATTGGTCTCAGAGTTGTATTGTTTTATACTCAAGATGTTTAGGTGAATAAGAGTTAAGCCCTTGTCTTTTTATTGAATGATATTACAAAAGGCTAACTCACAGCCAACATTTTCACCCATATTATCATCATCATCCAGTATCTCTCCACCTCTTAAAAGAAAATGTCTGGATGTTTGCTCACATTTCAGAATTTTCTCCGGTTTGTAGTTTTCCCACAGAACAATTTCTTACAGATTTTTAAAATAGAGAAAAGAGAATTAGAGTCTCTGAGGAACACCAGCTATCAAGAACCTCCCTTTAATTATGCTACCCCAAACCCCTTATCATAATCTGTCTGGCAACTAGACATTTCCATCTACCTCTGGGGAGAGATCATGATAGAGCATTAATTCAAGACTCCTAGTGATCTGGGACACCATAACACCACACGGCAGTTGTATTAAGTGTATTATTTAAGTCTGTAAAGTATTTGGGGATGCATTTTGGCATAAAGACACTACATAAACAGAATCATGTGACAGAAATGGGCCATGAGGTTTCAGGTGCAATTTTAAGCAATGGCTCTGCATTTTGGCCAACCACCACCTTTTTTTCTCCCCCGTTTTCCTCACTTGGCTGCCTAATTTCATTCTAACCCTTACCAGGAAAGGGAAAGAGGCCCATTTTGAGGGTCCCTGATGTTTTGGATGCTGTGATGATTTACAGCAAAAAAGTGTTTCCACAATGCTATGGTCTTTCTCCCTCCAGACATTATTATACAAAAGACAGAAAGAAGAATGCTTAGGAAGTCCTGTGTATGACAGACACCAACATTCTCACACTGGTGGCTATTTGCATCTCCACCCAGCTTGAAAATGTTGTCTGTTGTGTCAACACAGCTTCCTTACTTGTAAAAAATGCTTCTCTCTGTTGGAGGGCTCAGAAAGATATTCTTCACACAAAATCCCCTTACAGAACCTCCAGTCCCTTTGGGGCATATTCTGCTGGTTTATGGTAGTGATGAACTGTCATCGGTTCCTCCTTGGTCTGTGAGATTGGGACCCATAGAAATGGTTGTGACCACTACTTTTCTCTTTGGGGATTTGCCCTTTTATCATTTGGTTGGAGATTGAGACTGAGCTTTGTTACAGAGAATTATCCTGTGGCAGTGGGTTGGGGAGATAAGTCTTTGTTGAGACATAAAACACATACAGACAAAAGTGTGAAAAATTGAAATGACAAGGTTGCAGGGGTGTTGTTTCTGAAGTTCGGTCAAATGTTCAGACACAGGAAGTAAGGTTCTCTAGCTTGTTGCTGTATACTCGAGTGAATCTCTATTCCATGTTCCCAGAATGGAGGTACTATGACTGTATCATCGGTCCATATCCACACATTCACACCATGTCCAGTCCTTACGTTATCTTAATGTCTACAAATAACCACTGTCTGCTTTGATTTTTGTTCGATAGAGAAATAAGATGGATGCCATCTTACAAGAAGCTGGGAAGAGGAATCAAGTGAAAGCCAAGCTTCTTGTTATCTATTTTTGTAATAGTTACATGATTGTATTTTATGTGGTTAACATACATCAGTTCTCTATAGAAGAACAGAGATAATATTTGTATCTGACTTTCTGTTTAGTTTCATTTAATTCAAATAATACATCTACATTTTTAAGTCTCAGGTTTAAGATTTCTGAAGTCCACATGAAATGAATTTATTTGCTATGCAGAATGTGTTAAATACTAAAATATGACAATAACAACAAAAACAACCTATGAAAAAGGCATTCAACATCTCCATCTTCGAGAGCAGTATTTAGTATCTGCTTTACCTACTGATGTATCTTAGAGGTTTTTAGAAAAGAACCTGTTAAGTAATATAATTGACCTTTTAAAAACCTTTTAGAAAGTTGTGGTTTTATTATTCCTTCCCTACCTGTGAATAACTTTGTTTTTCTTTGTAAACATCCTTTGAATACTGTTTATTGTGATTTCAAAATTCTGGTAATTCTAAGAGCCAATAATAATAAGTGTTATGGATGTAAGATTTTTTATTTGGTATATTTTATGAAAGCAGGGTTTTTTAAAAACAAGGTTAACATATAGCACCTCTTCTCCTGAAAATTTGGAATTTTATTTTAACACAAAAATTCAAATGAAAAACTGATGAGTGTTAAATGAAACATTAAATAGGAAACCATAAACTGACACAGCACACTGGAACTGTTTTGTTTTGTTTTGTTTTTTTGCAACAAGGCAAATAATCAAATTACATCAAAATAGTAATAAATATATGAAATTTCTAGTAGAAATGTAAAACTAGCAAATAAAAATAACTATTAGGATAAAGGCCATTGTAAGGCATTTTGTTACACTAACATTTTCCAATAAATTTTAGTATTTTCTATAACCTTTCTATTCTTATATTTGTTCAAATTTCAATATTTTTTAGTTGATATAAATTATATTTAAAACAATTTTTCCCCCTGAAACTGACGGTCTGAAATCTGAGATCTAGCTTCTTATCCTGGCTTTGTTTTTAAGGCTAACTATTAACCTCTCCAGACTTAGTTTTTCTCTTCTTCAACCTTAGAAGTTTAAAATTAGATTTTCTAAGCTCTTTTTAATTCCCGTAGTCTATGACTATTCTCTAACTTTTTTTGTTAGCTTCAATCTTTTTTTGTAAGGGTGTTGTCACCTTAAATCCTAGTGTAAGAGATTCTGCAATCTATTAGCAGCACTTTGTCTCTTATTTACTCTCATAATAAAATGACATTACAGTGTTACCAAATCATCTCAAATTGGTGTAAAGAGGAAAAGCTCTATACTGATTACAATCAGAGTGTGGAAAAAAATGAGACGTTTATTTCTTTTGTGTGTGTTTTAAGTATTGCCATTAATGTTATATCATGATATCTTCTTCAAAATATGCTAAATAATCGACAAAGTAACTTTTTGTGACATTTAAGTCTAATATTTTAATTAAAAGTTAAGGTAAGTCCTTATTCACGACTCAAATTTTTCTAGTAAGACTTTTTTGTTGTATACTTAAAATCATTTTTTTATTATCGAGTTATATATTACATAGTTTACTTTGTAGTTATATATGGCTGGTTGAACATGAAAATAAGTGAAGTAACTAAGTCAATACAAACTGGAGAAATGAAAACTATTCACTCTTGATTGAACAATATTTATTATTGAAGAACTACTATTAGGGTTCCTGCTAGAAACTAGTAATAAAAACAGTTCACAATGAATCAAACGTTTTGCAGGCACTATTTTATTTAATTCACCAAGCTACCTCATGAGCTATTACTAAAATTCCATTATGCAGATAAGTTAGCTAAAACACCAAGAGGTTAAATTACCTATCCAGGGTCACGCAACTGAGGGTGGTGCCCGGAATACATTTGTGGCCAGTGCTCTGAATCACATTCTTCTGTTACAACCTCACATAGTTTTAAAGGGTCTGCATTTACTAAAGTAGATAGAACATTCCCAACTATCTAAAAAAAAAAACGTTTCAAGTTCTCTAATAGAGGCCTGGATACATTTGGGGAAGTTAAAGGAAGGAGACATCTTTGTGGATTTGAGTTTGTTTTTTCATATGTCTGTTTGTTTGTTTGTTTGTTTTTAGCATAGGAGTTGGGGGCATTTTTAAGGCAAAATAAATACTCACTTCCTTGAGAAAATCCCACTGTGGGTTGACAGATATCTCCACAACATAACTTGCTCTATTTCCAAGTGTGCTGACAGGACCAGGCAAAGTGGATACTTGCAGACTAAACTCCAGTGAACTTGCCTGCCGCCTGATTATGCCAGCAACAGGAATTCTAGCTGCTTCTGTCTTACTACCTGGCAGCATTTACTGGCTAAGATGGTAAACTTAAGTTTTGCCCAGAATTTGTGTCATGAGGGATAATCCGGGGATGTCCCACAGCGGGGTTAGCTGACAAGATTAAAATGTTCCTCCTTTCTCCATTTCTCCTCAGTTGCTTTTTCATGAATCTGTTGAAAGATCACACAGTTTTGTTTCATAAGCCAAAATGTCTTTTAAACTGTGTTTTTCCTTTATATTTCTGGCTGGCACAATTCCTGTGGAACTTCCTTGGTTTTTTTTGGACAATTATCCAAAATTAAATTTGAAACCATAATTGCTTATGGGAACCTTCTTTTCTGTTATTTTGAGGCATCACATGATTCTTCTGTTTTGTTGCTTTATGATATTCAAATTGAGTAAAGAAAATAAACCTCAAATTGGACATATTTTCATTTGGTTATATTCTACTTTTAGTACTATATATAAATGGATTTTTAGACTATTAATGTTTCCTTTTCTTAGCCATGGAAAGTAAATTTTCTATTTTTCTTTCATTCAGTTATTTTGTAAAGTCATATAGAAGCTTAGCCCCTGGTCATAATTTCTGCAGAGGGCAAGTTCTAGTCTTGTGTTGTGTCAGAATAAAGTTGGTGGGATTGTGAGAACAGACAGACTGTACAGAGAGACAATACCCTACCTTCAGTCTTTTCACTGGAGACTTACATTGAGCTGTAGCTGAGAAACCTAATTTGCCCTGAACACGGGGCAGTGGAGTACAGTCCTACAGTGTTCAGATTTAAGTACTAGGAGGACAATATCACTTCCTTTTTTCTCACACTTCAAGCATGATGAAACAAAACATGTTCAAATAAAAATGTGTGATATAAGTATTAGGTCTTATGCAAAATAGTCACATTTGAAATATGGTCAAATCTCTTATAGTAGTATATGTTTCTTGCTTCAAATAATATCTTGCTTCAAACACAGAATTAAATGGATATAACACCTTTACATTTAAAAATGAAAATGCCTTGTCTCCTCTCTGACACATCTATTTTAAATTAGAATAAATTGACCTACCTATGCAAATTCATTCTGACTCTCTACCACTATATTCGAGTTTACCAAAATATACAAATAAACCAATATTGAGGATAGCATAGGTGAATTTGTAGGAAAGATGATCTTATTATTGTGAAGAGAAAATCTGGTAAGAAACAATATAGCTTAAGTCTCTTGGACCAGTGAAATAGTTTAAAAAAAAAAAAGAAAAGAAGAAAAAGAAGTTGCTAACTAATCAGCTTGGATTCTTAAAAGCAAAACAACAACAACAACAAAAAAGAAATTGTAACTAGAAAGCATATAGAACTTCTGTGAAACTGCAAAAGGTACAGCTGGCTGGAGAATGTGCAGTCCCCTGAGACTGAGGATAAAATCCTATAAATGCACCCTCTAAAGTCTTTTCTCCTGACCTCATGCCATGGTTAAGATAGAAGATTTTTTTTTATGACTTTGAAACAGAGTTAAGGTGAAAGAATCTGATGAAAACAGGTGAGAAGTGGGGACTCTTTCCAGTACTCAACGGAAGAATCCAAGAGGCCAACTGCTGCCACCCCAGTGTTCTCCCTTCTGCATCTCGAGTTTGTTTCGTGATTATTGTACTTGCACCTTTAATTCCTGCAATTATGCATGCAAATCGACGAATTCTCACCGCGGAGGTAAAGGTAAAATGCTAGAGCAGGCACTCTGTGGAGCTTCTCATGTTTAGTTGACAGAGGTTTCTCCTTCAAAGAGACCCTCTCCTCTGCCCTTGTCCAAAATAAATGCCAGAAAAAAAGTAGCGAAGATTTGTGAGGGGTGGGGGGGGGGGATTACTGCTGATTTCCAATAGAGGTTACAGGCTATTTGGTAACATTTGCTGTGATGCTGTCTGTGTGCTCCGTGCCACATGCACGGACACCCTTCACTTCATTCAGAATGCTGTGTTCAATAGTGAAGTGCTAGCGAAAGAAAAAACTGTTTTTAATCGCCTACTGAACTTTATCTGTCACCTTTAGTTTTCCTTCTTAGCTGTTTTCATTCCGTTCTTCTGACATAGTGCAAACATAACAGTAACCATTTTTTTTTAGGTTCACTAAAAGGATGCTTTGCTGATCTAAATGATTGAGAGAATGAATAAATTCTTTCAGATCCTAAATGTCTCCCTTAAAAAAAGAAAACCAATTGTCCCAAACTTCAGCTTCTAAAAATTTGCCTCTATTAATTATGTGATGTTCTTAAGCCCCTCTTCTGACTTGCCAGGTCACTGATGTGTGTTCCTACAGGAATTCTGCCTGCCTGCATTCACTTGTTTTCCTCCCACATCTCTTGACTAAATCAATTTTTATGTTAGCAACATGTTATTAGCCCCAAAACAAATGTTATGCTTTTTAAAATCTAATTTTGAAACTACACGCTGAACTATCATGACATGGGTTCATCATAGAAAGCAAGCAGATGTCTAACGTGGAGTTGAAGAAATAGGCAATCCTTATCAGAAGCGAGAAAGTTAGGCTGTGTTTAACAAGGAGGATGCCTCTTCCACATGCAGACAAGCAAGTGAGAAAATGCAGGGAAGAGTCCAGGGTGTTTGCGCATAGGTACGTGTTGTTACTCACTCAGGCTGGAACTCAGCTGAACGGATACCCTACTACTGCAGCAGATCTTTATACCTGCCAGTGATACATTTTGTTTTCAAGATTTTGAAGCTTAATCAGTAAATAACCCACATGTTGTCTGAGGATTTGATTTTTATTATGTGACTCATTCCAAGGAAACTTCTCTGAAATTTCCATTTAGACTAAGTGTAACAAGAAGAAAAAGGGGCACAAGGAAAGTAAGTTGACTAAACAGGTGAAGCAAAGAAAGACTGACCTTAAAAAAAAACAAAAGAGAAAAGAAAGGAAAGGAAAAGAAAAGAGAAGAATGAAAATAAAAGAAAAGAAAATTCTGGATTTAAACCAGTCTCCTTTCAAATGAGATTGGTGATCGTAGCACTTGAGTGAGCATCAAACCCCATGAGAGAAACAGACTGCCTGCCTTTAATTGTTAACCCTACATTACAGGAGTCTTTGTCATAAAACTAAAAGCTGTTTGACTCAAAGTGCAATCTTTGCACTTGAGATTGCACAGGTTGTGATGAGCCTGGAGACTTAATTACTTTCTTGCATCAATTGAAGGAGATCCTCCAGGTCAGGCTTATGGCATATTGATACGAAGTGAAAGAAACCTTACACAAAATTAGCCTCCAGTGTGCTGGTTTCCCAGACACCCAGGAAAGTTTGATCTCTGTTCCTGCCTTTCATAATTTCTCACTGTTCAGGAGCAATATCTTTACCATGCATGCCAATGCTTAGTTAAGTGGGAGGGAAAGAAAAAAAATCAGTAATGCCAAAGACAGTCTTACAATTACTGTGTTAGGATAATTTTCTGCCATCTCCTCAAAACAATAATAACACAACAACAACAAAAACCTTGATCTAAATCGGTGGCCATACTTTCTGAAGTTAAAATGTTGCTTAATTAAATTTGTTTTACATTGTGAAGGGCTGAATTCGCAATTGGTGGTCTGCAGTTTCAAATAGAAATCTTGCCTCTTCTATTTAGTTTTTGCGTTCCTTGGGGTGGGTGTGAGCTATGGCTTAGTTATAAGAGTGATTTGCTTAGCTAAGGCTCATTTTATACTGTTTGTGGGGTTTTATTTCACTAAATATAGAATAAATTTGCAGCCTAAGAAATGCTTTTTATATAAGAATAATTACAAAGTACTAAGTGCAAAATCTTAAGACAAAGGATACTGCTGGTAAAGAATTCTGGAGAGACAACGAATGGATGTTGATTTCACTAAGGGAAAACAGCCCAGAGTCAGTGTCCCTCACACTGTTCTGTTTCCGTCACTCTCCCTTTCTCTTTGGCCGCATGCAGTCTGATCAGCTTTTGTAGCAGTTCTATATGTTCTGAAGGCAGAGGCGGCATGTCAAGGTCTTGTCATCTCTGGTCAGCAGAGTAGTTTGTCAGGAGAGTTTTCAACTATAAAAGCATCAGTAACTCATCAGAATATTTGTTGTTTCTTTTTGACAAAAGAGGCAAGTGTCTTTCAAGAAAAATCTGGGGTTTTCCTTGCCTTCCCTAAAGAACTTGGAACCTGCTTTGAATAGCGGTAGACTCCAGAAACCTTGTGTGCAAAATAGATGTATTGATTCCTGTAGAATCTTGTTATTTGTGACATGCAACAGTGTAAGTCAACATGACTTTGCCTATTTGTTGCCATGTGTGAAACAGAATGTGCAGCTTTCATTAGTAAGGAGCATATTATGTGCTGAGGCTTAACAGGTCTCATTGGAAACCCATGGAAGCACAATCCACACATAATAATTCAGCAAGAGACATAGTATGCTTAACGGGTAGCTCTCTAAATGGTTAAATAGTGATGTATTGGTTGGATGTTTAAAAATTTTTTCCAGAGCTGAAAATGCATACTCAAGCTTATAAACAAACAAATCAGTTGCTTAAGGGTTTTAAGAAATTTAAATGCAAATAGCACTTTGTAATGATGCCCCAGAGACTGACATTATAGTCAATTTCTTGAAAATGCATCATTGTAAACTTAGTTTTTGCTACTGGTTTCCTTAGTAACTGGAACAACATATTGTTCAGGACATAAAATAATATCCTGTTTCAGCCACCGAGAATCTTGAACTAAAATGTAATTGATTTTGCATGAGGTACAGGATAATCATGTCCACCCCATTTTGGTGAGGTATTACAGCACAAAATGAATGGACTCGGAGCTTTTTTTCAAACCAGCCATTTTGTTTCTAATCATCTCATTGTGAGAATGCTAAAATTGCTAACAGTGTGGAATGTTATCTATACCTTTAAGAGAAACAAATTATTAAACAGAATTCTATAGTTGATATATATTTTCCAAGCATACTGGGATAATGTTTATTTCTCTTTTCTCGTATGCAAAAATCAGCCTAAGATGGAAGTATCTACATTATTGTTAAATAATAGTGATGCTTATTTTGTAGGACACATATATAACTCAATACATACCCATGTAGATATTATAAAGTATGCATATAGAGGAAACGCTGGGATCCAGTACAGTTTTACAGTCTGAAATCAGGACAAAGAGTCAGAAAATTTATTTTAATTTCATTTCTGCAGCTGGTCTACTATACTGCCTTAGGCACATTATTAGATCTCCAGTGTCTCAATATCCCTATCTATAAAATGGGAATAATAACACCTGCATCACAGGGGTGTTATGTGAATAATTACTTGATATGTGCAAAGAGCTTTGAAGATATAATATGCTAAATCTTATTATTGTTTTAAACCACATATATAGCAGTGTGTTATAGGCATGAAGTTAGAGAGTAGTTTAATGAGCTTAGAAAACTGGAGGCCCCTGATTTAGGAGAGAATTATCTGGAGATTTAGCAAAGCTCTGTCTATTTTACTGTTTCTGCAAATAACATTTCCTAGAATGATATGGCAATAGCAGAACTGTTGAGTGATTGATTTTTCATGATATCCACATTAGAAATACTGAATTCCTGAGGAAGTGATATTATGCTCTGGGTACTGCTGCTCTAGTGAAATTTGTTTGTAGATTATTTTCCCCAATCCACCAGGAAATTGACCTCCTTCCTAGCTGCTTTGTGGGAGATATGGGGTCCTGATGAAGAGTTTCCAGATAGAACTCATGTCTATCATAATACCTTGTTAACTACTTTGCCAGCAAGGGGTCAGTCTCCCATCACATCAGCCATTGACTGCTTTCCTATAAATTAGCAGCTTGTGCTAGGTTTCTAGTCTATGCCAAAGGAAACACACTGGATATGAGGATTGTTTTATTAATTCATTCACGCATTCAATACTGAAGGTCTACTATGGACTAGCTAAGATGTTAGGCATGTAGGGTTTACCAGGAGGTATTAAATCATGGTACCCTCCTCTCATCTCTTTCACAATATAATAGAGGCAGTTACCATGTGTACATACAACTTTGGTATGATGTGGTAAGAGTAACTATCATAAACATTGTACAAACATTGTTCTGAGAGTGGCTAAGATGATCAAAGATGGATTCTAGGAGCAATGGCATTTAAGCTGGACCTCATGGAATGGGAAGGATTTCAAAAGATTGTGAGAAGAAAGGAAAAAGAAAGGTTGTATAGGATACAACATATTACTATATTTCGAGAGGGAAAAGGAATAAAATTCTGATAGATCTCTAGCAATCTAGCTTGGCAATAATATCAGGTATATGTCATCACAGTAGCCAGAGATAAGGGTAGAAACATAACCTTCTGTAATATCCTTTCTTGTGAATACTAAAATTGTTTAGTATTCCATGGTTTGTAATAATACATCAATTTATTGATTGATTTTGCTTCATGCCCCCCCCACTTTCCGTGCATGTCCACTCCAAAAAGACACCCTTTTCTATATACTACATTATTCCTAGTTCATTAAACATTTGAATGAAAGGAGGCAAAGGCCAGGTTGTGAATGGTCTTGATGCCAGAAATAAGGAGCTTGGATTGGTTCAAGGAGAAGCACTTTGTTCCTGGCCGTTGCTCCTTCTGAAAGGAAAGAACAGAAACAAGATGCAAGGAGAAGTGCAGCTTAAAAGCAGGAAAAACTGTCAGGAAGTTTTTATATTTGTCAAAACGTGGGCAACAAACTATAATGGAAAAGAGTTATATAACTCAGACATGATGTCGAGGGAGAAGTAATGGCAGTGTACTCCATAACAGCTGTGCCCTTAGAAGAAATTGGGTATTCATGGGCAGGAACTGATTTGGTCAAATATGTGGAGAAGTTAAGATATGAGTACATTGAGTATGAGATATTATTAAGGCCCTCAAACAGAGGTGTCTGGCAGATGTCTGAAAATCGAAGATTAAGTTAAGAGAAATTAAAAAATGGAGATATATGTTTCGATGCCATTTGTATAGCGCTAAGACTCAGAAACCATGGGTTCATTAAGAGAGAACATGGAGAGAGAAAAGGTCAAAAGACCCAAAATAAAACTGACATTTAAGAGATAAGGTAGGAAACAGAACCAAGTAAGAGAAAAATTGAAGTGCTATCTATCAGAGAGATTCCAGAACAAAACTAGGCATAGAATTAGGAAGGCATAGACTTGCAAAAGGGACAAGTTGATACCAAAAGCACAGGTAGGAAGAGACTTAGGAAAAGTCATTGAATTTGATGAAAGTTCATTGTTGATATTTAAAGATTTCTTTTGAGCCATTGGTACTGATGTCTGACATTTAAGTGATTAAGGAATAGAAGAATGAGTATTGAAGTGAATGCAGTAACTGTAAACCACTCCTTTCAAGGTTTAGCAGTGATGAGTGTAGAAAAATAGGAAAACCATCTGAGAAAGCTGTTTGTTGGCAGAGACTAGTGCAAGTATATCTTTGTTAGAATTGCTGCCTGAGATGTTCCACAACTGAATCTATTTCCAGTACAGAAATATATGGCTGCTCTGTCTGGATACATAGAATCCTAAAATAATAACCTCAAGTTCATGATTTCTATGTTTTGGATAGATAAAACCTCTTTCATAAACTTTCTAATGTCTTTGTTCAGAATAAAATAATGTTTAAAAGGAACTACCATTCTGATTCCATAGTCAGTGTTCAAGTTCTCACAACATGGTAAAATTTAACAAAATAGATTAATTAATCTAGATACCAAGACATCTGGCAAATTAAATCTACCATTAAACTCTCTGAAAAAAATAAGGTATATAATTTTCTAACCTCTTTTTTTATAATAAAAAATCACATTTCAATCACAATATATTTCAGTATATTTCAATATACTGTGTTTTTATACTATTGGGTGGCAATTCTCCATGGGTCTTCCATGTGCTTATACATCTTGCAAGTGAGGCACTGGATGCTTGCATACTGCCCTTAGAAAACATAGTGTCTCTCTTCAAAGCAAAGGACAGGTTTGCTTTCAGCCTTGGAAGATATAGTGTCTCCCATTGGAGCAAAGGGCAATCATGTTTCTTGACTGATCTATAATATTGGCTCTCCTTCATGTTGCCCTGGGGGGAATGGGGCTTAAGGCAACCAGTGCAAAAATAGTGATACTCTGACTATGGTTATTGCTATAATTAAGAAATTGTACTTTGTCTCTGTTCCAGGAGCCTCATATCTTCTACTCAAGCCCATGAAACAGGGCAGACTAATTAGCTCCCGACTAGGGTAAATGTCAGACCCTTCCCAGTTTTTGCATATACATTATCGTGCTAATAACATTAACATGAAGTTTAAAAAATTGATAGCATGTATTGTGTACCTAACATGCCAGCTACTATGTTGGAACTCTACATATTCTCATTCATTTAATAAACTTATTTAGTGTCTATAATAAGCCAAGAATTATTCTAGGCTGGATGTTTAGGAAGTAGTGAACAAAACAAATACCAGTCTTTCCCTCACAAAGTCCAGGGTCCATTTAATCCTCACAACAGCCCCACAAGGTAGGAATATTACTCTGAGAAAATTGGAGGTTAGCAAAATTTAATGATTTACCCAAGTCCATGGCAGTCTTTGGTTGAAACTTTGTCCAGACTGACTAGGTCAGTGTTTTTTTTTACCTTACCACATAATACATTATTAAAATTTTTATTTTCTTATGTATATTTTTAAAATGTATATTATTTTAAACTTACATTTTTGTAGAACCTATTTACATGTATCTGGCACTTGGATATCTAATAAAACTGTTTTTAAATTGAATCTTCAGCAGTGAAGTAAACTTTTTTAGTCAAAATATACACTTGTTTGACATAGGCCCATCAATATATTCTCCTATACCACCCTTTCCCAAAGCAGAAAGGATTTGGCCATTTATAATAAATTAGAAGTTAAAACTAGACCTTTTAAAAAAGCCCTTTTCTCTTTCTTTCCTCCAATCAGCACTGGAAACTCTGGATTTTGTTTGTTTGTTTTTTAATTGGTGTTGTTATAAAGTTATAGTCACACTTAAAAATAAAGAATGTTTTTAAGCAGCTTGATGGGCAGACCCACATTAAGCTTAACAGTTCACTTGTACGAAACATGTTTTCTGCTATTAATTTTTTGACTCAGGGATGCAAAAAGAGAGGCAGTATTGCTTAGTAGTAAAGATCACAGGCTCTGAGGTCATCAGCTAAGCATCATATGCCCCTGCCCACTCCACTTACTCAACCTTTGATCTGGGCAAATTACTTTTCTATTCCTCAGTTTTCTTTTCTGGAAATTTGAATAATAGCAGCACTCGTGGATAAGGCTGTTATGTGGCTTAACTGATTTAATGAACTCAATGCAGTTAGCACAGTGCCTGTCACATAGGGCACAGTAAATGTTAGCAAGATTTGTGACATCATACTGGGGACTCACTGAATAAATGTCTCCATTAGCTCCGTAATTTTTAAAGTTATAATTGTTCAGAGTAACTTGGCTCTGAACTCTGAGCCCCAGAGCAATGGCCCTTGACTTTTCTGACTATTTTTAAGCATAGGGTAGGCATGTCAGTTCAATAATGATGATGCCTGACTTATAAAAGTAAATGTCACCAGCCTTCACTGTGAGCATTTAAGCAAGGTGAGTGGTCTGAAAGAGAATAAGGCATCAGAAATTTTGTCTCCTATTCCCAGCTCCATTACTGACTTGCTAGGACAGAGTAAATAAATCACATATAAATAAATAAACAAATCACTTAACCTTTCTGTATTCCAGTTTCAACAAAATGAGAGTGATAAGCTTGTGCTTTTTAAAGGCACTGAAATCTTTGGCTGAAGGGTGCTACAAGAGTGACAAGTGTTATTAACTTTCCAGTATTTCAGTCTCACTTATGCATACTCTGAATGTTTGCTTTTCATCTTGGGAATTAAATACTTCTTTAACACTGATATGTGGTAACTGCAGGAATTAGTGAAATTCGCCAGCTCCTCAGATAAAATCAGAGGACAAATAAGTCAGGCTGTTAATTATGTGAAAGAATAGATTAGGGGAAGGAAGAACAGCTTCAACAGAAATCTCCTGATTGTTGTCCCAAGTTCAGGGTTACAACTTTGGAAGGTGAAAGAGGGAAGGTGGAGGTTATAGAGATAAAAAGGAGAACCATTCCTGTGTGTTTCTCAGTCATGCTTTCCTTGTTCTCTGCCTAGACTTCTTCGAGATTTTGCATCCTTTGCCCGCACAGTATGTAACCACTTCAATCAGATTCAAGCTGCTGTGTTTTGTACTTTTTAAGTAATTGCTGTTGCTTGATATGTCTCAAAAACCTATTTTATTTCAAAAGCCATAGTCTTTGACTATTAATTTCCTTCTTTATTTATTATTTGTAAACTCATTTTTGAAAGGGCACTCATCCTTTTATATATGTACATACATATACATTTATATATTTTTTTGTTGGTTGTAAGGGTGTTAGAGAGTTAAATAAATCTTTATTATTTTGTTATTAATCACCCATTATTATTCTTATTTTCTTAATTACTTTTAAATGACGAACATTTGTAGATTTTTGATAAATTATTGAACTACGTGAAGCATTACCATTTTTGCTCCTGTTCATAAAGCAGGCACAAAAGAGTTATGGTTTGTTGGCCAAATGAGATTTGCTACACTTCTCATAAATCTTTTATTTAATGTGTTTTTGTAGGAAATCAATATTACATTGGTGTAAAATACATATAAAATATAGTTCACAATGCATTTGATAAAATAGGCTTTACTAGAAGTACTTTTAGTATACATTTTAATGTGACATTTTTATTTGAATGTAGGGTTATATTTTCAACTATATTCGAATGTGTCTTTTCCTTGGGATCTGCAAACTCCAACAAATTTGTTTGTTTTATATGCATACATATGTGTGTATATATGGATATAAACAAAAATATATACTCTTTTTTTCAACGTTTGCTGCACCTGAATTTTTGTTACATAGTAATTCCCTAGGGAAACACTATAAACACATCAATAGGCCACAGCATGACAATATATAGTCAGGTGTTGTACGCGTATTAATATTCTTTGAAAGAAATCTTATAGTACTCATGAATTTAATTTTTTAAAATATAAACTATATAAATATAATGATTAACAATCTGCTGTATTCACTATTCAGGAGATGAGGTATAGTATTTTCCTAATTACATAGACCAGTGTGGGAGGATATGACTGCAAAAAAAGATTAAGCCATTTGTATTTATTCAATGCTGCTTTATAACATTAACTAGAAAACTCAGGCCTGCTATACTGAATGCTAAGGAATTTGATTACGAGAGTAGTAGACTCTGCCAATCTTGGCTTGAGACAGCAGACTCAACTAATTGTCTATCAGCAGAGATTTAGCTATATCATCTGTCTACAATCATGTTATTGATGGGAACATTTAAAATCTGATGAAAATTACAGTTTAATAATCAGGACTTGGAAAACCCACCTGGCAGATACTTACTTTCTATTTTTTTTTTCCCACTTGTTTTTAAGGGAGAGGAAAAGAAGTCATTACCCAAACTTAAAATATAGACTTTCCTTACAAAGAATATTTTGAAATCAGATTTTATAAATATTTTAGCAAAGACAGGCTTAAATTTTGTTTCTATTATTGTTCTTTTGCTTTGTTTTGTCTTACAATGTCCATGAACACCATTGATCCTAAATTTTGTACCCTACTCTTAGTATTGAAGACAGTGGTTCAGTGGTTAGGGTTGTGTTTCTGAAGCTATCTATTTTTTTTTTTAATTAAAGGATAGTTGATTTACAATGTTGTGTTCATTTCTAGTGTACAGCAAAGTGATTCAGTTATACATACATATATTTTATTTCAGATTCTTTTTCCTTGTAGGTTATTACAAAATATTGAGTATAGTTCCCTGTGCTATACAGTAGGTCCTTGGTTTGTTATCTATTTTATATACAGTAGTGTGGATATGTTAATCCCAAACATATCCCAAAAGCTATCTTTTGATTGCTGCTCCACTTCCCTCTCTGTCTAGATTCTGCTGCATAATGCTTACTGGATACAGTGCTTTAAAATATTAGCTAAATGTAAATATGTCTAATATAGTACATAAATTTAAGTATGATCATTCAGATGTGTTTTAAAAAGGATGATTTGTGCAGCAGAAACTCTACTAAAGACAAATCTAATATGTGTCCAAAAATAGTATATTTCATTATCTGTTCAGGAAGAAAATAAATATTTCATATTTGAAGGAAAGGATTAAGACCTTCCAAAATAGTATATAATAAATAAGGGTCTGTGGATGAGCTGAGTGCAAAATCAATCACCTCCTGTTGCCAGGTTTGATGAAGTAGATATTTAATAATTTGGGACATTTACATTCACTCACCACTCAAATAAGCTTTGCAGAGCGTTTCCTAAGATTAGTATGGCACTTCTGTAAGTTGACAGTTCAATGCACAGAAGGAGTCACTTAAATGGTCCTCCATTTTTCCCTGAAGCGAAATTTGCAGTGAGCATATGTAACAGTCTGTACTCCTGCGTGAATACCAATTGGTGTCATTAGGTGCCTGGAGTCTTGAGGCATGATTTTCAGCTGGAGCAGACTCGTATGTACCAATGTCAGATCTTCACTGTGGGTTTCATAGTTTGATATTGTCTAAGTGATTGGTTTTGTTCTGGGAGCTTCCCTGGTATTCTTATCTATTTGGAGAAAGACCAAAGCTTTTCTTTTGTTTGTTTGTTTCGTATGGGACTGAACTTTTGAGAATCTCTTAGAGTTGGAAACGAAGAATCAGAAGAAACAGCAATACAAAAAGAAGGGTGGAACAAAAAAGCATAAAGTAGTTTCTAAGACTTCATTCAGATGTTCAAAGTACTAATCAGAATGAATTATTCCCAGTAACTGAGAACCATAAAATGTACTCCTGAGAATACCAAGGTTTCTGTTTCCATACCATTTGTCTTTGGGCAATATGTTTGTATATTCCATATCCTTTAAAGACCAATGATGACATAGGTTTAGAATGAGGTCTGTATTTGAGTTCCTGACTTCATATTTATAACTATGAAACCTTAATCACTTTTCCTTATTTTTACCCTTTCTTATTTCTCTGTGCTAATATATCCACAAATGATATCTAAATGGTAAAATGTCCCATAAATATAAATTGTCAGAATTAGTATGTTATTGCCTGGTTCCTAGGAAGCCCCAGTAGAGTTTTATTTTTTTTTTTTTTACTTTCTAATACATTTTAATTGTTTCTATAATTTCCTACATTTATTTACAGGAAATACCAACCATAAAAAGTACAAAAAGTTAATCTTTGATTAGGCAACTTTTTGGTAATGTAAGAAATATAATTGAGAGATCTTAGAATTTGTGAAATTAAGTTAAGTTCTTTGGCTAATGAAAATATATTAGCCTAATTAAATATCTTAAAACAGATAAGAGAAGAAACCATCCTAAGTCTTTCATAGAGAGTAGCCACTTTAGCTTGTCTGTACCTTCAATGGATATTTTAAAAAATATGTTTAAGATCTAGAAGACACTGTTCCCTCAAATTACAACTTGTTTTTTTAAAGGTGAATTTTCAGTTATCCGTAAAGTTATCAGTATATAATGGAAAACTCAAGTTGTCAGTTCATAGGCAATTGTTAAATTGACTGCTAATCATCCACCTGATTCAGATCAGAAGGATGCTATGTTTGTTAATATCTTGTTTTAAGATTTTATTGTGTATCTCAGGAGATTGATGAGGGAAAATGATGTGACTGATATTAGCCTTGTTGTAACATATATGTTATATATATTTAATATATAACATATAACAACATATATATCATGTGTGTATATGTATACACATGTGTGTGTGTATATATATATTTTCCTCTTCAAACGTGATAGGGTCTGAAATGAATTCTGAATTCTTTGAGTTTTATGTCCAATCATTTCTTTCCATACTATCATTGTACTGAGTAAGTATGTATTTTTAAAATGCTATCCAGTCCTATTTCTATTTGGTTTTCATGCTCTTGTTATAAATTGTGTATTGATCAGACATCTAAAATTCTTCAGAATTGAAGGTGATAATTAAGAGGTCATGATGCTGGATTTATAATTTTCCATTAGAAAATATGGCCTAGTAATGGGATTCTTCAAGAATTATTTGACTTTTTAAGTATAAGGTAACGGGCTATTTTGAGGAAATCTACTATTCACTATTATTTCCTTCATCAAGAAAAGTGAATAATCTGGACAAAGAGTTAAACTACATGGCCATTGAATTTTAAACTGGATTAAATCTTACTATTGGTTACAAAAGAGAAAAGCTTTTGAAAGGTAGTAAGCTTGTTATATCTTAAAACATGTCCATGAGAAAATTGTATTTGAGAAATAAAATGTTCATTATGAAACTTGTTTGTAATAGATACAAGTTAATTATTATGACATGAATTGGAGATCAGCAGGAGCTGGGATAATTGATGTCAGATGAATGTGGAAACTCCCTAGAATGAGCTCAGTCCCAGATGAAGTGACGATTGGAAAAATATAAAAGCTGTTGTGATGCATGTACTAGTCCCCTGATGAAAGCCGATTGATTCCAAAAGTTGACATTAAGTCAGTGGGGGAAAAAAATCTATAAAGATCCTTTTACAAAACTTTGAATGGAAGCAGGCTATTTTCTATCCTTAAGGTATGAAGAATGCCATTTGTTTGGGTGGATATTTTGCTACTATTCATTAAAGGAAAGGGTCCAATGAGCCTTACATTCTCCACCTCCCAACTCTCGTAATTGTTTCATATCCCACGATACAAAGTGCAATTTGTTCTTTTTTTTTATTGTATTCTCTTCGTAGGAAAGTAGAAGCATATGCATTTTAGATTATTTTGTTTCATTACACACCAAATTAACATCTCTTCCACTAGCCTGGTTTTGATATTTCATTAATTCTAGGAATAGCAATGGGTAACAGAATGGGGTGCCAAAATGCAGAAGGCAAAGCCAAATCTGTCTCCTGCTTTTGTTCTCAACATTGGATCCATTAACTGTGAAAGGAAACATCTCCATTGAATTCAAACAGGAGATTTTTAGCTCTCTATTTATCCAGTCCCATTTACAAAGACTTTATTGATTCACTGTCACAGATTTGTTCCTATGCTTATAGTTCCAATAGACAAATGGGCAGAGGTTATATATATCACAAACTCTCCAACACCTATTTTTATAATCGGAATCAAGGGATGTGAGTGGATCGAAGAATTGATGCTCTGCCTTTCTGATCTTTTGATTTAAAATGTATACCACACTAACTTTTGTGTTATTTCATGTAAGCATGTTAGCTTCTTCAACCTGACTAGTTTGACAATGGTTCATGAAGAAAGTCAAAGGCAGTGATGAGAACTGAAGAAAATGTATATCCATTAGACCATCTTTCTCACAAAAAAGGAAAATCAACAACCAAAAAGACATTCATCATGATCTCAGTTCATTCAAAATCTCTCCAGTGTTTATTCTCAATGCCTTTTTGTCTCTCAGTTTTTAATACTCAACTAACTTCTGAGCTTGTCTTTTATTTATACACTATTCCACCTTTGAAAAGAATTTAGTGTCACTCTCAGAACACTAAAGAGTCTGCTACTGAGTCTGGAAACTCGGCTTACTAAATCTTGTTGACTGTTCACTCTTTTTCACGATTCTCTTTTTGGCTCAGGTCTCAAACCCTATTACAACTTCCAGAAATGGTCCAGTATTATTTTGGGTTACTTTCATCTTAATAGTATTTTGTTTTAATAGATAATAATAAACAGCATTTCATTGCTAGCACCTGGCAAAATTTTGTTAAATATGTATATTACTGCAGTGGTTTGTTATAAAAGGAATTTGTCTTGAGTTTCTACAAATTATTGCATCACGACCCTAGCCTTTTCTAAACAATAAAACCTATATATTTACTCACATGTCTATATATAATTGAATCATCTCATAGTCTTGCTCAAGTCCCTGCACTGCCAGAAACATTCCATGATATTCTTTTATCCTTAACTCATGACCATGTACTTTATGACCTTCCTTGCTTCACATCTTCACCTCCTTCTTAGGAAAAAAAGAAACCCTTTGTTGAAAGCTGCTGCTGTTGTAAGAGTCAGCTCCCTCCACCTGGGACCTCCCCATTAAAAAAGCCTTTACATTGCCTACAGGCTGCCAATTAGTTGTCTGCCATAACTGTGGCTGCTTTTTTAGAGAAACTTTTTTTGTGTTATCTATTGTGTTAACTTACATGTTAAAGTTATAGGGTTTTGACCCACAAATTTCTAAAACTTTGCTACAGAAAAAGAAATATATCATAATATTATGAAATAAATCTACTTAAAAGGAATATGATATATTTCAACATATAGTAACATCTCATTTATCCAATTTATTTGGTAAAATAAAGTGTCTTCTATAAATAAATTTTCCAGATAACAAAGGCACTCACTATTTATATACCCATTTTTAGTACATAAATTTGATTAAAATGCTATTAAATTAAAAAAAGTTATTAAATAAATGGCATGTTTTCTTATACTAGCAAAGTATGGCCAACATGATTTAACATTCCCTTAATGACTTGAAGGTCTTTATAAAAATCAATTGTTCTGTTCTGTATTATCCTTGAAACTTCTGCCTTTTGTGCCCTTATATTAAATGCCTGCAGACTGTTGAGGTTTTACTGTTTACTGTTTGTTTTGGTTTTATGTGGTTCTTCTTTGTTAGCTATCTGTTCTCCTTTGCTAACATTATGCCAACTCACAAAAGTCCAGAAAGGTCTGTACAAATTAGCACCAAAGATCCATGCTGGGAATTACAATTTGAGAAAACTTTGAGAACACTATTGTCTTTATTTCATCACCTTTTTCTATTTATTTTATTCATATTCTTCTGTCTTTGTTCCATTCAGAGGGATTACAATAAGGGGGAAGGAACAAAGAAAGTTGTGACTGTACATGAACCATGCTAAACAAGGCAGAAAAACAGCTTCTCTGGGGGCAAAGAATGGATAGCTAAAGATGTGGTTCCTTCTTGTTTGGCACCACTAGAGGGTACAAATGTATTTTCTTAGAAACTTAGAAAACTACCCCTATTGCAAGGTGTCTCCCCATAGAATATAAAGCACTTGAGGACAGAAGCTCTGTCTTTTCACCAACTATTAGATATTTGTGGGCTAATTTACTGACTGGCTGACTGATTGACAAGATGACAGAAGTATAGGAGTAAAGTATTAATAAGGAGAAAGGCAGATTGGCAAACATCCCTTTGGCAAAAATGAGACCTTAGCTCCTCATTTTCTACATAAGCTACTAAAAGAGTCCTGAAAATGGCTGACAACAAACATGCTCTCTATTTCAGTTAAGAAGTAAGAATATCAAGGCCACTTCCTCCATTTGAGAGGGAAAAAAAAATCCCTAAAATATGGATAAAATGTCAATCAAAACTTTTTTCTGTGTATACTATGGTAACATGAACCATATTGTTCTATTGCTTTTTTATTTTTAAACACAACTAGATTTGGTAGTTTGGCAGTATTTTTTTTTCCCTTCTTTTCTTTATTTTTTTTTTTTTTTTTTTCCTTTAACAAAGACAGCACCTTCAAACTCTTTTCATAGCGAGGCCGGAAATCCTGCCAGGTTGAAAAAAAAATGTTATTGAAAATCTTTCTCCCCTTATAGGCCCATTTTGACAGGAAATCTTTGAGAGGCAACAGCAATGAAGTACCCAGAGATTTCATCTGTCTTCTTTTGCTTCAGGAAATGCTGAGCACAAGGCTCTCTATTAGGCAAATAGAAGGAGTACCAAATCCCCGTAACAATCATCTTCAGCCTGCTCCCGGGTTGACAGCTCTCTGTGTCCTAGACTGTCAGACAGGCCCAGGATCATATTACTGGGACCACTGTAAAAGTTTCTGACAGCATCACAAAAAAACATTATATTGTCTCTGTTGGTTATCTGGCACCATAAATCTTGCATGGGCTAATCAGAATAAAATTTACTATACCAGGAAGGCATTAATTTGCAGTACTTTTGCTTTTTTTTTCTCAATGGTTTTGACATAAAGTTTCTGTCTGTGTGTTTACCTCTGTCATCTTGTGTGACTGGTTAAATTTCAGCAGTAATTAGCTGCTATATTATAATATCCAATAGAATGACAGAGTTTTGTTTTGACAGACGTCAAATCTAAATTTTAAATAATACTTTCAGAAATCAAAATGCAAGCTTGTAGCAATACTTCAGAAGTCTAAGCAGATGTATTTTAAAAAATGATTAAGATTAGGTAAAATGGGTAAAAGTTCATACTGAAAGTTTTTTAAAAAATCTTTTATTTCATAGTTTTAGTCAGACATATTTCTTTTAGTTTACATTTGTTTATCAATTTTCTGTTAGTTCATAACTATATTTAATTAACACATTGCCTAGAAACTTTGCATGAATAAAAAAATAAACTTGAATTTAGAAGTGTAAATCAATTTGTGAATAATTTTAACAAAACTTTTTATAAATTTCTGTGTACGTTTATCATATACTGTGTGTGAATTAACCATATTGTAGATCTACACATCAATTAAATAATAGCCTATCTCCAAGAAAATAGAGGCAAGGGAAAGGAGATATAATTTCTAAAGTATTCCCTAGAGTAAATTAGATGGCAATTGTGTGATTTTCGGTGCATTTGTGATGAGAAAACAAGTTGTAAAAAGGATGATTGCTGTTGTTTAACAGTAGGCTTCATGTAATTCACATCATCTAGGCTTATATTTTGGCAATTAACATTCAAAAACAATAATCAGAACAATAGATGCAAACGGATTAATAAGAATAGTACTCTGAAAGCAAGCAATGAAAAGGGTTTCCTAATCGGCCCCTCAATCCCTAGTCTTATGCTCCACAAGCCCAGCCATCAAACAGCTGTCCCTGCATGATATTCTTAAAAGGCAAAATGTATTAAGTCACTCCTTTATCTAAAACACTTCAAAAATTTCTGATCCATAAAATGAACACACACACTTCTCACAATGGCTTATAAGACTCTCCTTTATCTGGCTCGTGCCTTTTTCTCTGTGCTTATCATCTCAACATAATTATCTCAATTATCGTGGTTTATTCACTAAAGTTTACCAAATCCCTCCTGAGTACAGTGACTCGAATATACTGTTATTAACTAAATGGTTAATATAAGTAGATTGCAGGTATAATGAATATTTTGGTTGCCATTTTAGTATTCATGCTTCCATTTCTCCTTGCTCAAAGACTTTATTTCTTTTTTTAAAAAATATTTTATTTATTTATTTATTTTGTGGTACGTGGGCCTCTCACTGTTGTGGCCTCTCCCGTTGCGGAGCACAGTCTCCGGACGCGCAGGCTCAGCGGCCATGGCTCACGGGACTAGCCGCTCTGCGGCATATGGGATCTTCCCGGACCAGGGCACGAACCCGTGTCCCCTGCATCGGCAGGCGGATTCCCAACCACTGCGCCACCAGGGAAGCCCTCTTTTTTTTTTTTTTTTTTTAAATTTATTTATTTATTTTTGGCTGCATTGGGTCTTGGTTGCTGTGTGCATCTTTCTCTAGTTGTGGCGAGTGGAGGCTACTCTTCGTTGCATTGCATGGGCTTCTCATTTCAGTGGCTTCTCTTGTTTCGGAGCTCAGGCTCTAGCCTCGTGAGCTTCAGTGGTTGTGGCACGTGGGCTCAGTAGTTGTGGTGCAAGGGCTTAGTTGCTACACAGCATGTGGGATCTTCCCGGACCAGGGCTCGAACCCAGAGTCGCCTGCATTGGCAGGCGGACTCTTAACCACTGCACCACCAGGGAAGCCCTCAAAGACATTCAAATTTGTTCAGGTACCCTCTCTTCCCCCACACAGCCTTTGGGATGCACTGGAAGTTTTGCCCTGGTTACAGAGGCAGGTTTCGCTCATCTATGCAAATTAGAGCACCCCTCTCAGATTAGGAGTGGGCCTGTGATGTGACAAGAGATTTTTTGGGCCAATGAAATACGAGGAGAGGTTTGTTGGGGGGAATTTCTTTTTTGTACCACTTAAAGTGCTCCCAAGAGTGACTGACTTTCTGCTCTTCTTAGTGCTTCTGACTCTGATTACTATCTTTATTTGCAAAATGGTTCAAGAGTTAGATAGAGTGGAACATTCTACAATGCAGAATGATGAACATTAGATGTTGCTTTTAGAGTTAAACCCATGCTTAAAAATCATGAATTTTTATATGATTTCTGAATATTTGAAAATAACTAAAGAATTTTCAAAATCATATATTAGAAAATCTGAAATATAAACTATAATTAATATTAATAAATGCCCTTTCACCTACAAAACTGAATAAAATTATACTTTTTCAGCATAATTAAAAAGTGTCAGCAGTTAACTTCCAGTTCAGGAAGGTGAATGTGGCATGAGTATCATTTCTTTTCATTCACCCATATCTCTGCTGTAATGCTAGTGGAGGAATGATAAAAGACACCATCCAACTACAACAAAAAGAATGCAAAGGCAGACAGCCCCGAGGTGAATTTTCAATATATTTCAGGAAGGTGGGAGGCTAATGGAAGCTATGACTGATGAAGCAGAGAGGGGATGCTGAAGCCTGGAGTACACTCAGAGAAATAGCGCTGGGGTGCAGACCTGGTGACCCCAGGACGCAGAACCCCAGCCAGGCTTCAGGCACAAGAGGGTTACTGTGAAAGAGAGAGTGTAGTAGCCAGATTTGGGGCTGATATGGGGTTTAATGGGGTTTAATTAAAGATCCATTTATAGAACAAATGAATCCTTTACTTCTTTCCCCCCAGGTCTGTCTGTCTCTCTTTCTCTCACACACAGAGAGACACATAATTTGTTTGGAGAAAATGAATCACTGATGATAAATGATCAGCCTGAGAGTCAAACACTCCAAGTACCACAGTGCCATCGTCACTGTCTACCCACAGCCCAGGTAGTGCAACACGCTAGTGGACAAGCTGCCCACTGTGCACAGTATTTCCAAACACGCTTACGGTTGCTTCATTCTTAAATATGCATTTATTTTACCAGAACTACCAGTCATTTGAAGAAAACCTGTAGCGTAAAGAGAGAGACCAAAATAAAAATGGGAAAATGTACCCCAAAGGAAAAAGAATTTTATTCTGTTAAAATTCGCTCTCAGATAGGAAATGTAAAAAAATAATGTCTCACGTACTCTGAAAAAGTTAAGGTACTACATCTATTAAAAAAAAATAAATTACTATGAAAAAAGATACACAAGACAAAAAGAACGCTTTGAAACTAAAACTAACTCCCAAAAGAAATCCACAAAATTGCAAAAATACAAAGCAAGAAAGTCAATTAAAATTTAAAATGAAAAGACAAGACAATGGGAAATACAGAGATATGAATGTTCTATCTGATACTAGGCCTAGTATCCAAGTATTAGGAGTTCTAGAATTTGAAAAATAAATAAATAAATAGAAGGAAATCAATTATCATACAAACAGTAAATGAAACTATCTCACAACAGAGGAAATGCAAGGCCCAGAGAATGTTGATCATGGGAAAAATTATAAATATAAACAAATAATAACTTTAAACAAATTAAAAATAAACTAAATATATCATTGTAAAAATTCAGGATACCAAAAATAAAGAGAAACCTCTGAAAATTTCCAGAAAGAAAGAAGAAAAGGGAAGGAAATAAAATATTTCTTTAATTTAAAAAAGGACAAAAATCAGACTGGTATCAGACATCATCAAGTAATATCTGATGCTAAAATATCATGGAGAAATGCCTTTAAAATTATAAGGAAAATTAATTTTAAACCTAGAAATTCAATATTGAACGAAATTATCAAATCACATATAAGGACAAAAGAAAGACTTTTAAGCACCTTTGTGTCCCATGAATAATTTCTTAGAAAGTTAATGCTAGATGTTCTACAGCATAGTAAGGAATTAAGTGAAGAATGAAGTCATGAGTCCAATAAGAGGCAGACCTAAATCAACTTTTTATGAGGGGGTATCTCAGGTGGTGGATAGCTAATAGTCCTAGATTAATTAGTACAAGGAGGGCTTCAAGGAAAAAGTCGCCATGGAGAAACAAATTGGCAGGGAGAAGAGGAGGGATTAGTAAACTTATAGTGTGCACACTTAAGGACAGAGGAAAAAAAAAGAAAGAAAAGTAAGATATATTTGTTGGTAGGGGTGGGTAAAAGGATCAGAAACTTCAGAAATATAAAAATATTAAACAAGAAACACAATGCACATCACCTATCGATGCAAAGAACAATATTTACCACTATGCCCCAACACCTAGAGTGGTGTTTAGCACAAGGGAAACATGCTGTTTAAGAACTTGGGGAAGGAAGAAAAAGAGGTAAAGAGGGAGTTGGGAAGGAGAGAGAAATGGAAGAAGGGAAGGGTCATGATAATGAAGACGCTGTACATTGATTTTCAACTCAAATTCAATTTATGGGCAAAATACAATAACCATAAAGTTACTAAATTAAACGTAAAATTTACCAACCTAAACAATGTAAAAGTACATAAACAGATTCTAAGAGTTTAAGGGACATTTAAGAACAGTGAGATCCTTATATTATATTATCAGACATCAAGATATTCTCCCTTTAGTTGACAAAATAAGTAAAGATAATACAAGTATATAACTTTAAAATATAGTGAAATCTCAAAATACTGATCTGAATGCTCTAAATTTTTATGTGTCATAGTAGGAATGTGATAGATAATGTTTACATTTTAAAGATCTGGAACAGTACAATTAGCAAATTATATAAAAGTATGAAAACAACCAGAAGTCTAAAAAACAAAAATGATTGAAAGAGGTTACCTAGGGAGTAGACCTGGGGGTGAAGAGAGGTGGGCAAAGAACTGTTGTTTCTCATTAAATCTTCTCAATTATTATATGTTTTACCCATATGCACATAAGTTTTTTTTTTTTTTTTTTAAGTTAAGTGAAAGTGCTATTTTAGTTTTCTACATGGATTTCAGTAATGAGAAATTCTAGTTAAATACGTCTTTTTCTATTTTGCCTTTTTAAATTAACAATTGCTATGCTACACTTCAAATTAAAAGTAGCTAAGCATTAGGAAATTACTATATGGGTTAGGACTTTTGGTTGTAAGCCAAAGAGATTGAAGTTGGATGAATAAACATAGAAGGCATTTATTGGAAGAACACTGGACTGATAAACTAATGTATTCAAAGAAAAATGTGATATACCTGGCCTAAGAAATGTCAGAAGTTACAGTATCTCAGAGGGTGTAAGGAACTCACTGAGTCTGTTTGAACACTTCTATTAGAAAAACTTAGCTCCACCTCCCTGCCATCCCTGTATCATTTTACTCTCGATTCACAGTCTTGGGAGATGAAAGTATGAATGGACTACATTGAATCATATGTGTATCCAGTGGGGAGGGTGAGATGGGGTGAGGGAGATAAAATAATGGTTGCACCAGGGCTGTGTTTTACGGGGAAGTAAAACTAAAGTAACATAACAAAAGTAAAGTAAAATTGGTTTTATTACCAATAGATGGTGACAAGATTCTGCATAGGCAAAAACAATTGTTCATCACATTAACCTTAAATTTAATTGTCCTACTTCAAGGGTTTTGTCCATGGTAAAACATACAGAATGTTTTCTGAGTTAAGAAACCAACTGACCAACCAAAAACTACTGTGTACATAATACAAAAATAGAAAAGCATCTTGCCAGTTCTACCTCCAAAACACATCTCCCATCTCTTCACTTCCCTGTGTCTCTGGAGTCCCTCATCATTTCTCATCTCATCTTATAAAACAACCCACTAATTTTTCCTCCCAGCTTATACTCTTGGTCTAACCCCCTTATGCTACATTGTCTACAAAGTTACTGGAATTATAATTTTAAAACAAAGATCACATCTCTCTCCTCAATTACCTTATCTTTTCCCTTAGAGAAATAGCCAGACTCTTTAGCCCCACACTTTTCTTCCCTCCCACCTCTGCACCTTTCTCACTTCTGGGCTCTTGTATTTTCAGCTCCATCTGCCCAGAATGCAGTTCTTCCAAGGCTTCCTGTAAGTGGCTCATTCTCACACTTCGGCATAAAGTATTCCCCTTTCCCAGGTACTCTCTGCTACATGTATTTCATTCATAGTACCTGCTTTCTTTCTTACTAACTTGCATCCTGTCTCCCTAGGCCCCATAAGAGCTACAAACTGGAAGACATCCCAAGCCTTCTCATGCTTGTTGACCATTGAATCTCCAGTGCTTATAATTGAGCCTGCCATTTACTAGGTACACAAAAAACAAAACAAAACCAGAGAAACTTACTGAACAACAAATGAATGTGCAAACTCAGTCAAAAAGTGAAGAAGTTTATCTTCAAACTGCAAACCTGTGCTTATTAATAAATAACAAAAAGCAGTCAACCGTGTGTTAATGAATT
Organism: Kogia breviceps; assembly: GCF_026419965.1. Taxonomy (NCBI): domain Eukaryota; kingdom Metazoa; phylum Chordata; class Mammalia; order Artiodactyla; family Physeteridae; genus Kogia; species Kogia breviceps. Next base: position 129,706,039 of record NC_081310.1, read on the forward strand.
GACCCGTAATGCTTTGAATGCCACACTGTTGATATTATCCACTTTCTATACATACCAAATCTTGAATTTTGGGAACTGCATTTCCCAAAAGCCCTTGCCAGCAGTATTCCAGGTTCATCTAAAGAGGACCACTCACAAGAGATCTGAGAGTAGGAACACATATTATTGCTTCTCTGGCTGCGGTTGACAGATGAGTGAATTTTCACACATGTAATTTTGCAACAGCTTCTGTGTGTTTAGATCTGAATCTGCCTCATTTCAGGAAGCAACTGTGATCATCACAGGCAATTTCATGAAGCTCCTGCAGTTTTCCAACTCTCTGAATGCTTAGTTGCAAATTGAGAATTATCAGCATCTTCACCTGACTCGTACTCTTCAGTCATTCTAGTACTTTTTGTTTTAAATTTCTATTTTAAAACAGTTTCAAACTTCCAGAAAGTTGTAAAAATAGTATAGCAAATGCCTATACACTCTTTACCTAGAGTTCTCTTTCAAGCTTCACCAATATCCTCAGTAATGCCTTTTTGTGGCCAAAATATATATATATATATATATAAAAATAAATAAATACATATAAATATATATATAAATAAATAAATACATATAAATATATATATATATATATATATATATATATATATATATATATATATATATATATATATATATATATATACTTTGCATCTGGTTATCTTTCCAGTCTCTTTCAACCTGGAGCAGGGCCTCAGTCTTTCATTTCCATGACCCTGATGTTTTTGAAGATTATTGGGCAACAGTTGTGTATAGAATGTTCCTCAATTAGATTTGTCTGATGTTTCTTCATGATTAGACCTGGGTTATGCAATTTTGGCAGGAATAGCACAGAAATGATGCAGTGTTCTTCTCATTACATTCTATCTGGTATCATTCACTGTTGATTTGTCCCATTACTGGTGGTTTAAATTTTGATCACTAGACTAAGATTGTGAATACCACGATTCTCCACTGTATTTGTTTTTACCTTGTTAAATAAGTGTTTTCTGTAGAAATATTTGACAGTAGATTACTACCCCTTTTCCCATTGCACTATCACCCAATAGTTTTAGAATTCATTGATATTCCTTGTCTAAATAAGTACTATGATGATTGCAATATGGTGATTTTTCTAATTCAATCATTCCTTCTACATTTATTAGTGGACATTACTATAAGAAACAGCTTTTTATTCTCCTCATTTATTTAGCCATATGGATTCAAGGATTTCTATTTTATTCAGTGGATTAAAATCCATTACAGTCATCCCTTGGTATCCAAGGTGGATTGGTTTCAGGACCCTCTGCAGGAACCAGAATCCATGGATGCTCAAGTCCCTTATATAAAATGGCATAGTATTTGCATATAACCTAGGTATATCCTCTGTATACTTTTAATCATCTCTAGATTACTTATACTATCTAATATGTAATGCTATGTAAACAGTTTTTTGTTTTTTTGGTTTTTTGGCCATACTGAGCAGCTTGTAGGATCTCAGTTCCCCAACCAGGGATTGAACCTGGGCCTTTGGCAGTGAAAGCTTGGAGTCTTAAACACTGGACAGCCAGGGAATTCCCATAAATAGTTTTATATACAATGTAAATGCTTTGTAGATAGTTGACAGTGCATGGCAAATTCACGTTTTGATTTTTGGAATTTTCTGGAATTTTTTTTTCAAATATTTTCAATCCACAGTTGGTTGAATCCATGGATTCAGAACCTGTGGATATGGAGGGCTAACTGTACTATTATTATTTTCTTTTGTGCTTATACTTCTCAGATTTTGCCAGTGGTAGGCCCTTCAATTTAGTTTTTTGTCCATTTGACTTGCCTTCAAAACTCATTCATTCTTTGATTATATCATTACCTTTTATATACTTCATTATTTCCAGGGACGTATTGTAGTTTTCCAAATCCAGCCCTAGAATCTGCCATTTCTCCAGGAGCCCAAGTTTATTTTAGTGAAGAGTTGTAATTAGGAACCAAGATTTGAATGCCGGAAGTGCTCATTGCTTCAGGGGTGTTGCTGCATCCAGAGCCATGAATTGGACTGCGCTTTGAAGTCTATATATGTGTATGTATATACACATCATGCCACACACACACTCACACACCCACACGCACTTTATATTTTTACATATCTGTCAATCATCTATCCATTATTTATTTACCTATCATCTATCTACCATCTATTTATATCTCTCTCTCTCCCTCTGTCTTAAAAACCATGAGTTTACCCCGGTATCTCCAATTTCAATCTAACACTACAGGTTTTACTTCAGCTTTCTTCATTTCAATATTTGTACCTTCCTCTCCCTGCAGCGAGAAACCTGCTCCCGTTAGTCTCAATACATTTACTTAGTTGTTCAGTTCCCACACAGTAGCTAATTACTGGGACTGTCAGACTGTACTTACTGCCTTGCTGCAAAACATCAACTTTGTGTAGGCTGCCATTACTGACTGCTCCTTGGACATTCTTGCCATCCTGCTCCAACATGCTGTCTTCACGTGAACCTTGTGCAAACTGTCCTTACTGGCAGCCATCAGACTATTCTAACTTCCTGTTACATGATACCATCCTCCAACATGTAAACATCACTGCCCTTGCCTAATACTTTTCAGAGGAAGAAGCAAAGAGGCAGACAGTCTCTAGTGCATGCTTATAACTCTAATATTCTGCGGAATAGTAGATTCTGCGGAACACATCAAGAGTGGGTTTTGGTTCCTTAACCAAAAGCTAACCATTATACTTTGCTATATAAATGTCTGTGCAAAAACTTTCTAGTTATTGTGATTTTATTTACAAAATAAGTAAAACTGTTTGTTCATGAACATCAAAATTAGAAAAAAATATACCTCAATAAAAGGAAAAATTGTGACTAAAATTTTAATCTGAAAATGGAAAATTTATGAAATTTTAAATTTATAATATTTGAATAATTCTGATTATAAGTATTGCTATTACTAACCTAGCAGATATTCAAAACACTTTGGTATGCATTTTTCACTTAAAGTACTCAGTTAAAGCTTAGGATTTTGTCCTGCTAAGCTGATTCAAGGTCATTTGCTATATAAGAAAATGTCAGACTGATTTAACTGTTAATGATATATCAAAAATATCAAGTGCTAGCAAATATCAGATGGCAAAATTTTTATTATTATTTTACTGAATACCTTTTTTTAAATCATTGAATGAATGCTTAATTTTATTTTTGTTTCCAGGGAATGGTGTCTAGAATAAAAATTTCTGCAAAAAGCAGAATGTGACTACATTAAAGAACATGTTCATTATCTGCATGTCAGAACAGAATTTAACTAGCTTGCGGCACAAGCTATACTATGTGTGAAAGAAAGCCTTTTCGTAATCCTGCACTTATAACCTTCTATCTGTTCATCTTGTGCCACATGGCAGGTGAAAAATGAAACCTGAGAAAAAACAAAATTATGTTTTGAAATATTTCTGCTAAGTGATTTTTTTTTCATCTGAAATATTTGCTCTCAAGGAAAATGGCCCCCAGCAATGCCTCCATATCTGTCTCCCATGGTTTTAAAATCCTTGGGATTTTAAAGTGATAAAATTAGAAAAAAATCTAGGCACCCCATTGATACAGTGATTTGAGTCTTGTTCTTTATAAAATAAAATACAGAAATGAATAAAAGCTTCAGAAAAAGTACTTTTAGCTTTCTCAGTCATACTATGTATAAGACAAATTAAGAACTACAAAAATGCTTGACTTAACATGTACTGCCTATCTCATTTTTTACTTGAATTTATTGTTAGTTTACCTGTTGCTAAATACCATCATGAGCATAAAGTCAAAAAAAAAAAAATCTCAGTGCCAAATTTCAGTTAGTATAATTGTGTTTAGTTAGTATAAAAGTGTTTAGGAGCTACAGAATGAAAATAAATAAGGAAAATAAATAAGCTGAGGAAATCTGAGTTCTTCAATTCAATAAATATCAATACCTATGTACCTAGATAGGTATTAAAATAACTATGAGATGAATCTTGAAATAGTATAATCTGGCGCCTCAATGTTTTCAGTTAATAATTGGAGATTATTGGAAGTCAGAGTAACACAAGCTAGCAACTTTTATAAGTGTCACAAAATTTCCTCTCAGCGGCAGAAGTTGTATTTCCTCTCATTGCATCTCTATCTTTGAACTTGGATTGGCACCTTAATATAGAATATATATGGCCACTGGGAAATTTCAGGGCACAAAAAGCACTTAAAACATTTGAGATTTAGAGATGATATTCTAAAATACTGTGGAAGAGTCGTAGAGCAATTCTTCCCAAACCATGCTCAAAGGGGAATGCAGCTGATGCTGGGAGGGAGAAAAAGAGAAAAGTATTCCATGGTAAGTGAATTTGCGAAATGCTGGGTTTATTAAACTTTTTTTAATGGAGTTTTTTTTGTTTGTTTTTTTCTGTAGAACTTCTCTCTATATCAGACATTTCCAAGAGAGGACTGTAATATGCTGGGGCAGATTTTGGGGAATTCTATGCTAATGAAAAGAGGCAGAAATAGCAGGCAAAACAACCTAAAATAAAAATTCATTTAACTGCTTTGATTTCCTGTGTTCTTTTTAAACATCTAACTCAAATGTTGCTTGTAGCTGAGCCAGTATCAATCCGTGTTTTCTGTCGCCACATTTAAACATTGGAAACAAATGCATCAAAATGCTTGGTATATTTTTATCCCTTACAGATGTCCTTGCTCCCTGGTAAAGAAACCATTGGAATGTTGCCATTTTAATTAGGCTTAGCTACCAAAAAGCCTTAATCTGTCATTGAGATGTATATTTGCCTGTTTTATTAGAGCTTGGGGGAGGTGGAAAGGAGGTTTTAAGTTTATAGAAATTATGTAATCATACAAACATTCCAAGATAAGTTTTATAACTTACAGTGAATTTGAAATATAATTGATGACTTTGAGACTGTTGCCAAAATAAAGAACAGTTTTTTATGCTATTTTTAATAACCAGAATTTTATCTATCATTATTAAATTGATTATTTTTTGGAACAGTGTCAGGTCGTATAATTTTTCATGTTAAAAAGGATCTCCCAGTCATATACCAGATACTTTTATTAGCATAAATATCACCAGCCAGTAATTAAACAGAAATCAGATTGAGAAAACAGCTTTTATAAGAGTGCTATTAGCTTGCTATAAGATAATGTATCTCTGATTTTTAAGTAAATGATGGTAAGAACGTTTGATATTATTTAAATATACGTTTTTCTTGCATGATTTCTTAAGAATAAATTTTGAATATATTGTCAGAATTATCCTGTGTTTACATTTTTTTTGGGTGGTACTGCATTTTGTTTAATATAATAAATATTTTTAAAGGTAAAAGAACACAGAAAGGGAAATATGTCATATGGACACATTATGAAACAAATAAGCCTAATGCCTATTTTGAAGGATGAACATCTATATCAATGCTTTTTTAAAAGATATTGTGCCTATGATTTAATCAATGTGCTAATTCCTTGGTTAAGTAAGAGCATGCAGTGGTATAAAGAGCAAGTACCACAGAGCTAGACTGCCTGGAGTGAAACCCTGGCTCCACCACTTACAGGATGTGTGTCCTTGGAGAACCTCCTATCTTCTCTGTGCCTCAGATTCCTCATCTGAAAGATTAGAATAATAGCATCTTCCTCACAGCATTGTTTTGAGGTTTAAATGAGTTAATACTTAAGGTAATATTTAAGTGCTCCAGGCATGAAGGGCCTAGAACAGTGCCTCATACATTGTTATCATTAACTACAGTTGGTTTGCCTCCACAAACCTAAAATATATTTCAACAGTAGTTAGTCTCACCTTAAAAATTTAATTCAGTCTCTTTCCTTTAACTGTTATAGCTGCCTTTGGCTATTATTTAATGAAAGCTCCTATAAGAATTAGTAAGATATTGCAGACAGCAGTCTCTTTAAGGTTTTAAATTGTAACTTTACATGAGTGCTGGATCTAAAAGTACCAAAAATATTACCAAAGTTTAATGAAATAAAAATACTATGTCCTATTTCTAAACAAGCTAATAAGGTAATAGCTAGTTTTTCTTCTAAAAATATTAAAGGAAACTGTTATTAGGTCATTGTTTTATATATATATATATATTTTAATGTCATAACACAAATACCAAGACACATTACAATTTTTTTGAAGTTTTGAATTTTATTTATTATTTTATACAGCAGGTTCTTATTAGTCATCCATTTTATACACATCAGTGTATACATGTCAATCCCAATCTCCCAATTCATCCCACCACCACCACCTGACACCACCACTTTCCCCCTTGCTGTCCATATGTTTGTTGTCTACATCTGCATCTCAATTTCTGCTCTGCAAACCGGTTCATCTGTACCATTTTTCTATGTTCCACATATACGTGTTAATATACAATATCTGTTTTTCTCTTTCTGACTTACTTCACTCTGTATGACAGTCTCTAGATCCATCCATGTCTCTACAAATGACCCAATTTCGTTCCTTTTCATGGTTGAGTAATATTCCAGTGTATATATGTACATCTTCTTTATCCATTCATCTGTCAATGGGCATTTAGGTTACTTCCATTGTAAATAGTGCTGCAATGAACACTGGGGGTGCATGTGTCTTTTTGAATTATGGTTTTCTCTGTATATATGCCCAGTAGTGGGTTGCTGGGTCATATGGTAATTCTATATTTAGTTCTTTAAGGAACCTCCATACTCTTCTCCATAGTGGCTGTATCTATTTACATTCCCACCAACAGTGCAAAAGGGTTCCCTTTTCTCTACTCCCTCTCCAGCATTTGATGTTTGTAGATTTTCTGATAATGACCATTCTAACTGGTATGAGGTGATACCACATTGCAGTTTTGATTTGCATTTCTCTAATAATTAGTGATGTTGAGCAGCTTTTCATGTGCTTCTTGGACATCTGTATGTCTTCTTTGGAGAAATGTCTATTTAGGTCTTCTGCCCATTTTTGGATTGTGTTGTTTGTTTTTTTTAATATTCAGATGCATGAGCTGTTTACATATTTTGGAGATTAATCCTTTGTCTGTTGATTTGTTTGCAAATATTTTCTCCCATTCTGAGGGTTGTAATTTCGTCTTGTTTGTAGTTTCCTTTGCTGTGCAAAAGCTTTTAAGTTTCATTAGGTCCCATTTGTTTATTTTTGTTTTTATTTCCATTACTTTAGGAGGTGGTTCAAAAAAGATCTTGCTGTGATTTATGTCAAAGAGTGTTCTTCCTATGTTTTCTCTAAGAGTTTTATAATGTCTAGACTTACATTTAGGTCATTAATCCATTTTGAGTTTATTTTTGTATATGGTGTTAGGGGGTGTTCTAATTTCATTCTTTTACATGTAGCTGTCCAGTTGTCCCAGCACCACTTATTGAAGAGACTGTCTTTTATCCATTGTATATCCTTGCATCCTTTGTCATAGATTAGTTGACCATAGGTGTGTGGTTTTATCTCTGGGCTTTCTATACTGTTCCACTGATCTATATTTCTGTTTTTGTGGCAGTACCATGCTGTCTTGATTACTGTAGCTTTGTAGTATAGTATGAAGTCAGGGAGTCTGATTCCTCCAGCTCCATTTATTTCCCTCAAGACTGCTTTGGGTATTTGGGGTCTTTTGTGTCTCCAGACAAATTTTAAGATTTTTTGTTCTAGTTCTGTAAAAAATGCCATTGGTAATTTGATGGGGGTTGCACTGAATCTGTAGATTTCTTTGGGTAGTATAGTCATATTCACAATATTGATTCTTCCAATCCAAGAACATGGTATATCTCTCCATCTGTTGGTATCATCTTTAACTTCTTCCATCAGTTTCTTAGTTTTCTGTATCTAGGTTTTTTGTCTCCCTGGGTAGGTTTAGTCCTAGGTACTTTAGTCTTTTTCATTGCAGTGGTCAATGGGAGTGTTTCCTTAATTTATCTTTCAGATTTCTTATCATTAGAGTATAGGAATTACATAGATTTCTATGCATTAATTTTGTATCCTGAAACTTTACCAAATACATTGATTAGCTCTAGTAGCTTTCTGGTGGCATCTTTAGGATTCTCTATGTATAGTATCATGTCATCTGCAGTGACAGTTTTACTTCTTCTTTTCCAATTTAGATTCCTTTTACTTCTTTTTCTTCTCTGATTGCCATGGCCAGGACTTCCAAAACTATGTTGAATAATAGCGGCAAGAGTGAACATCCTTGTCTTGTTCCTGATCTTAGAGGAAATGCTTTCAGTTTTTCACCATTGAGAATGATGTTTGCTGTTGGTTTGTTGTATATGGTCTTCATTATGTTGACATAGGCTCCCCTATGCCCACTTTATGTAGAGTTTTTATCATAAATAGGCATTGAATTTTGTCAAACGCTTTTTCTGGATCTATTGAGATGATCATATGTTTTTTCTTCTTCAATTTGTTAATATGGTGTATCATCACATTGATTGATTTGCCTATATTGAAGAATCCTTGCATCCCTGAGATAAATACCACTTGATCATGGAGTATGATCCGTTTAATGTGTTGTTAGATTCTGTTTGCTAGTATTTAGTTGAGGTTTTTTGCATTTATATTCATGAGAGTTATTGGTCTGTTATTTTCTTTTTTTGCAGTATCTTTGTCTGGTTTTGGTATCAGGGTGATGGTGGCCTCATAGAATGAGTTTGGGAGTGTTCCTTCCTCTGCAATTTTTTGGAAGAGTTTGAGAAAGATGGGTCTCAGCTCTTCTCTAAATGTTTGATAGAATTCACCTGTGGAGCCATCTGGTCCTACACTTTTGTTTGTTAGAAGATTTTTAATCACAGTTTCAATGTCATTACTTGTGATTGGTCAGTTCATATTCTCTATTTCTTCTTTGTTCAGTCTTGGAAGGTTATACCTTTCTAAGAATTTGTCCATTTCTTCAACGTTGTCCATTTTATTTGCATAGAGTTGCTTGTAGTAGTCTCTTAGGATGCTTTGTATTTCTGCAGTGTCTGTTGTAACTTCTTTTATTTCATTTCTAATTTTATTGATTTGAGTTCTCTGTCTCTCTTTCTTGATGAGTCTGGCTAATGGTTTATCAATTTTGTTTATCTTCACAAAGAACCAGCTTTTAGTTTTATTGATCTTTGCTATTGTTTCTTTTTTTCTATTTCATTTATTTCTGCTCTGATCTTTATGATTTCTTTCCTTCTACTAACTTTGGGTTTTATTTGTTCTTCTTTCTCTAGTTCCTTTAGGTATAAGGTTAGATTGTTTATTTGAGATGTTTGTTGTTTCTTGAGGTAGGATTGTATTGCTATAAACTCCCCTCCTAGAACTGCTTTTGCTGCATCTCATAGGTTTTGTATGTTGTGTTGTCATTGTCATTTTTTTCTATGTATTTTTAAATTTCCTTTTTGATAACTTCAGTGATATCCTGGTTATTTAGTAACATATTTTTTAGCTTCCATGTGTTTGTGTTTTTTATGTTTTTCTTCCCTGTAATTGTTTTCTAATCTCATAGCATTGTGATCAGAAAAGATGCTTGATGTGATTTCAATTTTCTTAAATTTACTGAGGATTGATTTGTGCCCAAGATATGATCTATCCTGGAGAATGTTCTGTGCACACTTGAGAAGAAAGTGTAATCTGTTGTTTTTGGATGGAATGTCCTATAAATATCAATTAAATCTAACTGGTCTATGTGTCAATGAAAGCTTGTGTTTCCTTTTTTTTGGATGATCTGTCCATTGGTGTAAGTGAGGTGTTAAGGTCCCACACTATTATTGTGTTACTGTCGATTTCTTCTTTTATAGTTGTTAGTAGTTGACTTATGTTTTGAGGTGCTCCTATGTTGGGTGCATATATATTTATAATTGTTATGTCTTCTTCTTGGATTGATCCCTTGATCATTATATAGTGTCCTTCCTTGTTTCTTGTAACATTGTTTATTTTAAAGTCTATTTTATCTGATATGTATATTGTTACTACTGCTTTCTTTTGATTTCCATTTGCATGGAATATCTTTTCCATCCCCTCACTTTCAGTCTGTATGTATCCCTAGGTCTGAAATGGGTCTCCTGTAGACAGCATATATATGGGTCTTGTTGTTGTATCCATTCAGTGTGTCTGTGTCTTTTTGTTGGAGCATTTAATCCTTTCACGTTTAAGGTACTTATAGATATGTATGTTCCTATTACCATTTTCTCAATTGTAATGGGTTTGTTTTTGTAGGTTCTTTTCTTCTCTTGTGTTTCTCACTTAGAGGAGTTCCTTTAGCATTTGTTGTAGAGCTGGTTTGGTGGTGCTGTATTCTCTTAACTTTTGCTTGTCTGTAAAGATTTTAATTTCTCCATCGAATCTGAATGATATCCTTGCCAGGTAGAGTAATCTTTGTTGTAGGTTCTTCCCTTTCATCACTTTAAATATGCCACACCACTCCCTTCTGGTTTGTAGAGTTTCTGCTGGGAAGTCAGCTGTTGACTTTATGGGAATTCCCTTGTATGTTATTTGTCATTTTTCCCTTGTTGCTTTCAATAATATTTCTTTGTCTTTAATTTTTGCCAATTTGATTACTATGTGTCTCAGTGTGTTTCTCCTTGGGTTTATCCTGTATGGGACTCTCTGCACTTCCTGGACTTGGGTTGCTATTTCCTTTCCCATGTTATGGAAGTTTTTGACTATAATCTCTTCAAATATTTTCTCATGTCCTTTCTCTCTCTCTTACCCTTCTGAGACCCCTATAATGTGAATGTTGTTGTGTCTAATGTTGTCCCAGAGGTCTCTTAGGCTGTCTTCATTTCTTTTCATTCTTTTTTCTTTATTCTGCTCTGCAGCAGTGAATTATACCATCTGTCTTCCAAGTCACTTATGTGTTCTTCTGCCTCAGTTATTCTGCTATTGGTTCCTTCTAGTGTACTTTTCATTTCAGTTATTGTATTGTTCATCTCTGTTTGTTTGTTCTTTCATTCTTCTAGGTCTTTGTTAAACATTTCTTGCATCTTCTCGATATTTGCCTCCATTCTTTTTCCGAGGTCCTGGATCATCTTCACTATCATTATTCTGAATTCTTTTTCTGGAAAGTTGCCTATGTCCACTTCATTTAGTTGTATTTCTGGGGGGTTATCTTGTTCCTTCATCTGGTACAGAGCCCTCTCCCTTTTCATCTTGTCTATGTTTCTGTGAATGTGGTTTAGTTTCACAGGCTGCAGGATTGTAGTTCTTCTTCCTTCTGCTGTCTACCCTCTGGTGGATGAGGCTATCTAAGAGGTTTGTAGGTCACTGTTGTATTGAACAAACAAAACCATTCTAACTTATACTGTCAGAAACAAATACCTAAATCTAAAAATACAAAATCTATATACTGCTCCCTTGCCCCTTTATAAAACAACTTCAGAACACTTAGCATAGTGTCTTTCCCATATTAATTATGTTTGGGGATATGTATATGTGTGTCTACTCAAAATTGTAAAAGCAATCATTTTAAATTGAAACTTCAGCTTGACATTAAAATATAACACTGGGGGCTTCCCTGGTGGCGCAGTGGTTGAGAGTCCGCCTGCTGATGCAGGGGACATGGGTTCGTGCCCTGGTCCGGGAGGATCCCACATGCCGCGGAGCAGCTGGGCCCATGAGCCATGGCCTCTGGGCTTGTGCGTCCAGAGCCTGTGCTCCACAACAGGGGAGGCCACAACAGTGAGAGGCCCACATACCACAAAATAATAAATAAATAAAATAAAATATAACACTGGAAGAAGGAGTATTTAAAATATCACCTTTGCCTATCATTGAAATATTCAGTATTGAGGCAGAAGATAGAAGGGCCCCAGGATGAGCAGCTGGAATTCATCCCCTGTGGACAGATACTCCAAGATGAAGAGGAAAAGAAGCTAAGCCCTGCCCAGATAAGAGACCACATATATCTCATTCTTGAGGTCAAGGAAACCTTCCTGACTACACATGTGCAGAAAGATTCCTTGAAGGTCAATAAGTGAGGGAACACCACCCTCTAGTAGGTGATGTCGACTTACCCATAAGCCTCTTCACTAGAATCCATCTTGGCTAAGAGATGCATGCACATACCAGGGAAGACCGTGAGATAAACCAAATGCCTACTCAGGGCTAAGGAAAGAAAGATGATTGGCCAAAGGAAACCCAGAAGAAATGCCCCATATAAGTGATTCAAATTAACAGGAGGGTGCAACTCTCTCTGAGTCCACCTGTCTGCCTAGTCACACGTAATATTTTCTCCTAATAAACGCTTTACTTGTTTCACTATTTTCCATCTTTGTGGGAATTCATTTCCACAAGCTAAAGGGCCAGGGCCTTGTTACTGGTCACTGGTCTCATGGCTATGATTCAGTTCTCTCACTGCTGCAGCCTGATTTCAATCTCTGGCTGGGAACCAAAATCCTGCTTCCAACTGCTTCAGGCTGAAGCCACCCTGAGATCAGTATCTGTACGATTTCTGGTGTAAGGCCAAGTTTTCCTGGTGCTTTCCTTATTCCCACCCTAAGTTCCATTAACCTACCCAAGCCTGACCTCATTCTATGCCACAGAACTTATCTTGAATTTCACTTTACTTGTAAACTTCTCTTCCATAGTTCTTGGAATAAGTACCTACTGGGGTATCCTCCCAGCCCGCATGCTAATGGCTGGTCTTTTCTACAAGTGCTGCTCTCCATCAAGGGTGAGTCACCATCAGTTAGGCACTTACTTGATGACATCCCCCCTGACTATAACTTATTAGCACAGAGATGTTCCTTGTTGGAACAGTGATAGTTTTTATTCCTAAGGTGTTGGAACTGAAATGGATGCTTTGATAATGGATGCACCCATACATATAAAGTCAGAATTTTGGGGTGTCACAGTTTCATCATGTGGTATGAAGAGCTGAGAGGAGTCTGTAAGGAAAATATAGAAACCAGCACTGGGAAGAGTAAAGATGAAAAACACAGAGTGCAGGAATAGGCTTCTAATTCCCAGTTTCAGACAGTTTCTGAGGTTTGTCTAGTCATGATTTGGGGATCTGGGATACATCCCTTTCTTGCCAACAATATTCCCATTTTGTTAGTGTTGGAAGAGCCAAGAGGAATTTTGAGAAAACCATACTCTTTGTAGTCCTAAAACATTTTCTGTGACTATAACCACATCTGGCCTGGCACTACCCAAATAAAATCTGAGTTTTACCATAATGGCCAACAGACATGGATACAGGATCAAAATAACAATCCTTAATACCAAAGTATTTAAGATGTATAAAAGGAACATCCATACATGGGTAATCATCAAGATAAGTATCAATAGTTAAAAAACAATTTGTTTAATCAAAGTCTCAAGCAGCAGTTTATTAAAATTATAGATAAAAACTCTTCAAAATCCTTGCACTATCAAAAATACTGCTCACTTTTCAGGTCATTCAAACCCTTTAATTTCATCTTTGAGCAATGTGAGGATTGCCAGATTTAGGAAATAAAAATACAGGACTTAAAGTTTAATTTCAGATTACAAATACTAATTTTTAGTGTAAATATGTCCCATACAATATTGGAGACATATATATACTAAAAAGTTCTTTATTCTTTATCTAAAATTCAAATTTAACTAGGTATCCTGTATTTAATGTGGCAACCCTAAGTACAGTAAGTAATGTGCAATCATAGGCATAGGAAGAAGAACTTTATTCTTCCAAAATACATTTTAAGTGGGTAGACTAGCCACTAGGCAGTTAAATCAGCCAAGATGCAAAATGGCAACTTCTATCAAAATGTTCTTTCAGTGAATTGCACTGATGTGCAATACGTAGATGTGTTACTGTTCTCTTTTGAGGCGCAATTCTTTTTGTAGGGAGAGTAGGGGAAATGGGAAGACATTATACATGTTAAATTTAGTAAAAATTTACTTTTTTATTTATGGTATTAATAGCAATACAAAAGTCATTATTTTAAAAGTAGTCTCAGTTTTTTTGAGAAGCATAGTAGCATGGTAAAAAGGGAAGAGCAGAGATAAGAAGAAAAAAGAAAAAGGAAAAAGAAATACAAGACAGGGTGCTTTTTTTCCCTAGCTGTCTGTTTGCTTGATAAATCCACATTGGATTGACTCCAAAGCAAATTTAATCATTTGGGCAGAAACTGGTAATAGTGGCTGAAAAAATTAGAATTTAACCAGTAAGTAGTCACAACAATTGATACTGTTTCTGATTAGAAAAAAAGAAACTTGGTTACACTGAGATTTTTACTATATTCCAAAAGACTTGATCTTGTTTTTTACCCTCTAAAAATGTCCTCTCTTCCCCTGCTCCCCCCCACCTTCCACAAAAGAAAATAACACACAAGCATAAAGTGTGAAAAATAATGTATTCAGGAGGCTTGGCTCAAAAACAGCAGCCAGGAAAGGAAGAAAGTCTATTCTGCTGGCTGGGATTTTGGTCTCCTGCTGAAAGAGGTAGTGTGGAGTCATGATGGGTGGAAATGTCATTTATAAAACTCCTCTTAATAAGAACCACTGCTATAGCAGTTCATCGAGTGTCATTTAGTATGCTAAGTTGTGTTTCAGAGAATGCCATTTATCTGTCTGAATCCATGTAATAACGAACTATGATGCTGAGGAATATTAATTAATTCAAGATAAATAAGATCACCACACTTTGAACTCAAGAATGATGTATATACAACAATAACATCATTCAAATTTGAACATAACATACATCATCACAAACATTCTGCTAATAAGGCACTACATTCTCAGAAATAAGTAAGGACTTTTTCTAAATTGAGCCTGAAGCTCCATAAAGGAAAATTCCAGCATCATGATTTGCTCTCACTCAGTATGTATGGAAATTCTCCTTGTGGTAGCTCTTGGAAAGATAATCTTTTTTATGATTAGAACAGGGAATACAGGTATCTTGCTGACTAAATTGCTCTTTCTGATGTCTGATGTACCCACCCATTATGTCAGACTCTCCAGTACTAATATGTAGGTCCCTTTAAACCAGTAGGTTACACATCAAACTTCAGGTTTGAAGCTCTGGAAGATTCTCTAGGATCACAGGTTAAAATCTCACCAGGTCCAACGCAACCTTTCATTCTTCCAGAAGGGATAAATCAACCAGCACGTACTTCACTGTGTTAGGGTGTTTCAGATGAGAACTTATAAACTTAGACTCCTTTGCTTTGTAATAACATTAAAGATCTCATGGGGTGTTTGTTCTAAGGTTTGGAGACCGTCCTAAAACCTTGAGTAATTTTTGCTCATACTTGAACTCTGCACTATGAGAGGCTTGAACATTCTTACATGTTATTAAGGTTTTGTGTACCCTATTAAGTCATAAAAATTAAATTCACTTTTAGCAGGTACTTGCAGAATTAACATTATCTGGAACTAGGGATTATCATGTACGTGGTGTGATTTGAATATCACTGTAGTCCTATTCTCATCTATTGTGTGTCGCATGAGTTTTATACATCCTTCAGCAAAATAGCATGACAATTTGGCCAATGTCTGTGTTTTTAATAAGCCACAGTCTGTTGGTGTGAAATGCAGTTCTGGAGTCACTGCATATAACACATTTAATGCCTCTGGTGACTTCTTTGTGTCCAAGTCCCCAAAGACTTTTTGAAGACTTTAATAAAGTCGCTATCATGGCCCTGTGTCTGATCGAGTCTGCCTGGATTACCCCCTGCATTGCACTATATTGTAAACATTTATCTTTTGATTTCAATTCTTCTTTTCATGACTTTTTTTTTTACTTTATTGCTTTTAAATCGCCGTTTCCCCCATTGTTTATGATTAGTTGATCTGTCTTTCTGGCAAACAAATAAACAAGGAGGAAAGTGAAGGAGCAGTCAGTGAATGTGTGAATATGGAAAAAGGAAACAAATTCCCATAATCAGCATTCAGATGTTGCCTTAGATGATTTCAGTTTAGAGTTCTTTTTAGAAATATCTGAGTGCTATCTGTAATACTTTGTGTCACACGTTTTTTGCTTCATTTTTTTTTTTCCTGTTTGACTGAAAGCCACTTAGAGGGTTCATTTTCATCCCATTGTGAAGCCTGATCCCCTGAGATCATTCCATCAGAAAAATGTCCACACACCCACTCACAAATCTCCATAGGGTGTCCTGGTAAAAACACAAAGAATTGTGGTAAGGTATAGAAAAGAAACTCATATTTACAATCTACATGAAATTATCTGGCAAAATGTATTTTATAGGTAAAAAGCCAAACATTCCATCTCTAAAATATCTGAATAATTCCTCCTGGAAAGTCTTTGACAAACCCCAAATGGAGATGCTTCTTCCATTCTATTCATTTCCTCTCATACATTTGCAGCCCCATGGAAACACCTCCTCTTTTCCCTTCACATATTATCATAATTAATTCCATAAGCTTCTTCCAGCTTGAAAATTTAATTTTTATTTTAATAGAAGTTAATAGCTTTGTAATAGAGCAAATGCAGGGTGTAGTTCCTATGAATGGAGATGACACATTTTTATGTACCAAAATGAATCTCCCATTTCTGTGTTTAGTATGACCTATGTTCTCTCTCAGAAATTTTAATGTCATCTCATTCATCACTCAGCTTGCTTAGTCTCCTTTGTCTCTCTTGTTCATTTTTTTCCCCAAATCACTTGCTGATAGAGCTTAATAATTACTATAGTGTAGCCCTGCTTTAGGTTTATATTTTCTTTGAAAAATAGTCTGATTGAGATAGTTAAATAATATATTGTTGTGATTTCATTTGAATGTTGAGTTCTAAGTAAATATAGTGCACTGTAGCATTTTAGAGCTCTATCATATGGATAAACATCAAACAAACACACACACACATGCACACACACACACACATACATACACATATACACACACTTCATGAAATAAAAATTTTTTGTGTCTTATTTACTGTTTTATCTCTTGGGCCTAAATCAATATCAAGCACATAGCACACAGTCAACAAGTATTTGCTGAATAAATGAAATTACGTATTAACCAATTCAGAGGCAATTCTACATATGTATTAACATATTTGAATTTTTCATAATCAAAAAAATATTTGTCATCAGTTTGATGAGTTAAAACAATACATGGTAAAATTCCAGTTACCTAATTCTCAATGACTAGAGCATTCTGTGCCTTTCAATTCAATCAGTCTCTTGAAGTTCACAGTAGCTTCAAGGTAAACTCTCTCTCCAATTAAAAAATACCATTTATATGTTCATTTAACAAATAGATGTTAAGAGCTACATGATATAAAACCTTGCAATGCACAAACTATTTATGTACTTTTGTTATTAATAATTCTATAATAATTGAGTAGTGGAGAGATCAGATTTGAAGGACTTTGAATGAATATAAAGTCTTAAGGCTTTGTTTAAAAGAAAACTAAAGCAGATAATTTCAGTGCCCTGTCCATAAACTCCTGTAATCTACTGTTTCTTGTCTCTGGGATTCATTTCCAACTGTGAGAACTCGCTATTCTTTGCCTGAGGGTTTTCTTGGGCCATTGGTGCCTCCTGTGTGTGTGTGTGTGTGTGTGTGTGTGTGTGTGTGTGTGTGTGTATGGGGTAGGAAAGGTGCAGGACAGAAGTGCCAGGGGATTAATGAGCCATGAACAATTATAGAAGCCCAAGCCATACTCACCAATGACTGAAGGGCATTGGAGGAAAATTGAGGCAGTAGATGACTATCCCTTCTGGCTCAAACTTTATGTGGGATAAGTCTGAGACACATACCCCACACTGCACCACAGTTGCCCAGTGGGATTAAGCTTGCCAGGGATAACACCTTTGATTGGCTTCTCTCCCTCCTTTGTATTACTTTTTCCCTCCTCTCTAGCGTTTCCTGGTATCGCTCAAACAAATAAACTACCTGAACTTGAATCCTAGTCTCAGGAACTGCTTCTGAAGGATAAATGAAGGCAGCTGATAATAAAAGTAGTCCTAGGAAGCCAGTTCTTTTTTTCCTTTTTTTAAATAGGAAGGCTGTTCTTAGAATGTGATTCTGGAATTGGATCTTTCACTAGCTGTGTGAGATAAGGACATCATTGCCATTAATGAGTAGAGTGATGTTTATGCCAGGCATGTTATAGCACAGAAATATTAGACTCCCACCTGTGGTGGGATGAGATACAGATAGAAGGGAATGCTCTGTTTTGTGCATTTTAGAGACACGGTGGAAATGACAATTATAAAAACTCTGGAGGGGTTGGTTTTCGCTACCTGCCATAAGAGCTTGGAAGGAAGAAAATGATAAGCTCAGATAAGCCAGCTATCAGCCTAAAGCATGGTGTGAAATCCAAAAATGTATGGCTGCATTTAAAGACACCCAAATTCTTGTTGGAGGAGAGACTCTTCTGAAAATCATGACCGTGATTTGATTAGCAGAGTAGTAGAATTAAAAAAAAAAAAAAAAAAGAAAAAAAAGAAAAAAGAAAACCCAACCAAGTAACCAACCAGACAAAAAAACAAAGCCCTAGCAAGATTCCTGTGCTTGGTTAGGGTGCTGGAAAGGACCCTAAAGCCTCAATGGAGACATCTGGGTCAACACAGATGAAAATGCATTGACATGCATGCCTTACTTGCTAACAGAGAGCATCTTCCCCTAGCTTGGAGGCCACAGAGAGGCTGCATTTGAGACCATTGCCTCATAGGATCATGCGTGACTTCCTCAAGATCTGTGCCCGGCTGCCTTCACTGCATTTAGACCAGTAACTAAAGACAAGTTTCATCATGTCCCCATTGGGAAATACTATCTTCATTATGGGAAGAAATGTGTTATGCAATAAAAGAGCTAAAGGATCTGGCCAATATGTTGCAAATGGCACTGTAATATGCTTGAAAATGGATTCTGGACTAGGAATGGGGAGTGAAGTATAAGTCTGAATGAGAGATATTTATTGATATAAGGACACTGTCCTGTGACACAGGATTTAATGTCTTGGCCAGGACACCTGGGATTGGGGGGTGGGGTTGGTGCTAACATGAAGCTTAGATAAAAATGATGGCCTACAGTAACAGAGGTGAATATACCTAGCTGCCTTGACCAGTATCCAGGAAGGATTTAAAAGGCTCTGAGAGATGCAGTGTGAAATAATGGATTTATTGTATTAGACCTGAGAACACACCTGCTACATATATTCCCTGGAAAGGCTCAGACTACACTCCCTTCACTAAGGCAATAAGAAATATTCAAGTGAGGGGGCATTCACTTGGCTGATAATCTCAGTAGTAGTGGTCTTATAAAGGTAAGAGTGGACTATAAGAGGAGCTGCTATGGGTTCTCTAAAGTCAGTGCGGATAGTGGGATTCTGGAACAGCAGAAACCAAATAAATCATTTAGCCATCAGAGTCATGGGAGGTGTAAGTTAAAGGAAGAAATGGCTGCAAAAGCATCCTACTGGCTTTTAAACATAGAACAGGGACCACTGCATAATTTGTAGGGCTCAGTGTAATGTGAAAATTCTGGCTCCCTGTTCAAAATTATTAAAGTTTTTAGGTGGCAACAGGAGAGTATTTAAACCAATATGGAACTCTTCTGAGCATGGGCCCCTCTTCCATTGCACATCCATGAAGCCAGCCCTGATACAGGGATCTATGGTAATGATAATAGGCCACAGTGTTCCTAGGGCTAAGACAGATGGGAAGTCAACAAAGATACTGTTTGACTCACGTAAACAAAAATATAGCAAGAATAGGTAAGATAAGGCTGGTGTTAACTGCCGCAATGAAAAAATCATAATCCCTTACTAAACTTGCAGACTTCAGTCAATTCTCAGACCAAGAACACTCAGCTCCAGGTCCTGTAGAGTCAAGACTGCAAAGCCACAGGCTAAGTGGAGACTGACTGATAACTCAGGTTGGAGTCCTGACACTTTGAATTTGGAGCCTTGGAAGTGGGTGAGGGTGATTAAAATACTAGAACAAATTGTGTGGAAGGAGAAGAGACTATAATTAGTGATGGTGCAAGGAGTCTGCTGTCTGTGGAGGGTGGTTTCTGACACATCTCAAGATTAATTTATGTCCCATTATGAATAGACTTGGAAAGCCACTTTTGAATCATCACCATTTTGTAAACTCTGCAATTGAGGCCTCATATTGCTTAAATAATAAGTGAAGAATGGATGGCACATCCTTCTGATTTCTTGTATAGTTTTAAAAGTTGATGGAGAGAAATGAGGTCCACCCTCTCCCCATCTAAATGAGCCCCAGGACAAATGACTGAGAGTCCCTTCTTGGTGTGGCTCCTGCCTCCCTTTCCAGACTTTCTTTGTACATATGCTTTACCTACTACTCATACGCAGTACAGCAGCAATACTGAATGTCTTCCATCCTTGGGTTACTCCTTCTCTCTTCTCCTGATCTTCCAGACATGCCGTTTCCTCCCTTTGGAATACTCCTTCTCTCTGTCCACTCCACTCCCCGCTTCCACCTACTGCTTAGCCAATACTCACTGCTTAGTTCTCAGATTAAAAGCTTATATCCACAGGCTAGCTTAGATTAATTTAGGTCTTATCCACCACTTTATCCCAGGCTCACGTGCTTGACTCATAATTATTTTCAAGAAAAGATAATAAATGTATTTTGATTTTTTCTTCCATTTGAATAGATTTAATTCCAAATTTCATTTTAAACATCTTTTATTTCATCCTTTATAGAAGCTATTTTGAGAAATTATTTTGGGGAAATAAAAGGAATCTTAGTACCACCTTTGGTTTACTAAAGATCTTTACCTTCCAACTATTATAATTCTTTGTCTATTCTTTCTGCCTAAATTAAAAATAAGCCTTAAATGCAGAAAAGGCAAAGCATCATAGGAAAGCTTAACTTCTTATTTCTTTAAAAGATTTTATTGATTAGTAATATTTATAATTCTTATGGAACCATTATTTATTAACCACTTCTAACTCCATAAGCCCATCTCATTTGTTCCAAAGGAAGAAAAAGGGGCTGAGGAAAAATCTGGAAGATGAATTTTCTTTCCAGTATATTTATTGAAAATATTACAAACCACTGGGGTTGGGAACTAAAATCTCTAGCTCTGTGTTTCGACTTAATATAAGGATCTTCCCTTTAGCCTATTAACTCAGTGTAATTAGTCAAGACAGCAGGAGTTTAGGAGGAAGAAAATTTGTGTGTATGTGTTTGTGTGTGATTTTCAAATGTGTGTGCACAATTGTTTTCTATGTACACTTTTCTTGTGATAGTGGATTTGGGACATACATGCATTTTGGGTAATACAGAGAGGTATAAAAGATTTCTACTGAGGGGATGTCTTTGCATTTTATTCCTGCATTACTAGTACTCTCCAGCAGTAATTTCTAAATTGTGCCTTCTTCTGAACGTGATGGCTAGGAATGCCCCTTTTTGGAGATCATTATACAAGCCTCTGTATGATGCTTACTCATCTGGAAAATGGAGAAAAACTGGATAACAAATGTGACAAAAATATATATATATCGCTCAAAGTAAAAATGTAAATTAAAGTGGCCAGCCATTCCCAGGGTTCACCACAGACAAGGAATCATATGCCAAGGGTGTTCACCCTTATACTCTGGTTACTGGCTTAAGTGAATTTGGGCAATTAACTTAACCTCTCCATGCCCCCATTTCCTTCTTCTGGCATCCTATGACACTGGTAGTGAATTTCCTTGCAGTAATGTGACAATTACCCGATTAGTGGCTATTAAACTCTGTGAAGAGAGAATGCAAGGAAATGCTTAATAAAATGATAAATAAGGAAAAAATGCACAGTAAAGGGCCTGTAGCCACAACTGGAAAAATTATTAAAGGTTACTTTGAGAGGAACAATGAGAGATGTCTCCTAACACTGTCTAATTGCTGACTGCCTGATCTTATAACTCAGAGCTTGGCCTAAGCTTTTATGGTGCGTGACAACTGGGTCTTCCACACCTGCTTCATAGAGAGGCTGCCACCCTAGCCAAGTTCCCAATCACAGCAGCATCTGAACTTTCCCCCTGAGACTCACTTTCATTTCATAGACACCTCTTGTTAAAAAACTAGACTTTTTTTTTTGTTTTTTTTTTTTTTTTTTTGCAGAGACAGAACACTAAGTCATTTCTTTCCCCTCCAGAGCAAACTTCCCCTCTTTTCTCTCTAGAATGGTTTTACTTCTGTAGTTCCCTGTAGTTCAAAGGCAGAAATACAAAATAATGGGATTTGGTTGAAGGGTTATAATCCTAAGAATTCCAAAACTTTTCATCCAAGGGCCATTTCTAAAGAGAGCTTTTATCTATTTGTAATTTCAGCTGAGAGCTATTCAGCCTGACTCAGGAGGCACCACATAAAGGCTTTAATATTCACTGGTCTGCCACTGTCCCTTTGCGAGGGCAGAGACAGAGCCTCTGTGTGATGCTTCTCAGCCCATTTGTGAGAGCATTCATTTGACAGAGGAAGAGCCTGGAGCTAAACTGGGAGGAATTGAAGACTGTTTCCTTGACCAAATCTACTGTCAGAGCAGGGACTTCCCCATCTCTACCCACTGAAGGAGGCCTTAACATTTATTACTAATGAGGCTCAGCTAGGAAGGTATATTATTGAAGTAGGCTTATTTTCATTTAGGAAGGCAGCATGACAATAAGGAAGAGGAGATGGTGCTTTGTGACTCAAATGTCAGAAGGGATGTGATCACACAATGCATACACACATATGCATACACACATATACATACACATACACACACACATACTCATGCTTCACCACCTCATCTTTTCCGGTTTCAAGGAAACAACGATATGAATCTCTTTTCTACGGAAGAACCTGAATGTGTCTACAGAGATTGGACATGTGCTGTTGTCTATAGTCCCTACCTCTGCCTTCCTGGCTATAACCTAGAGTCTGCCAGCCATTATTCAGAATGAATAGGGAAGCTCTGAGCAGTTTTTTCCCATTAGAGCAGAAAAATAATGTAGAACAGTAACTTTTAGAAATACCCCTGTAGTATCTAACGATTGCCTTAGGAGGGGATAAGAATAATTTATTTCCATGCAGTCCCAAGCCCTTAGGATTGAGCAATGAGGCCTCCCCAAGTACTTAGAGAACAGGGAAATAAAGTTGCCCTATGAGAATTAAATGACTTGAAAACAACGTTCAGCAAAATGTTTTCTAGTTCCATGGGAACATACTAGAATATCACTTAATTAGTGAAATGGTCACATCTGCAGTCAGCATACATCATGTAAAAGGAGCAGCCACGTAGCAAGTTGTCTTCAGAGGATCCAGCTGCCTGCAAATTCCAGGGGACAGAAAGCGAGACCAGGAGGTCGTGAGCTTCCTGATCACCAAGCCTCATAAGGTCTGGATGAACCATCCTCAAGACCTTTGGCCACATTCTGTTCTAATTGTGCAGTTACTAAGCAGCCCATTGATTTAATACTTCATCTTATCCAATACTTACATATGGAAAAAACTCCTGAGTAGGAGATATAAACACCTTAGTCACCAGAGAGAAATATTCCCTATTTACAAATTAATTACTTGGCTATCTAGTTCACCTATTAGTTTCAAATTAGTTCTGATGAGTTTGTCTCTAAGAGTCTAATTATTTATGTGTTTACTTCTAAAATTCTGCTTTCATACCTGTAAGACCAAGAGCCATGGTGAATTCGCTAAGGTAATGCCACCCAGGGAGGAATCTTGGAGGTCAACCACTGCATCCTGGTGATTGTTCCTACATGAATGTTTTCTCCCATTTAAATTTCAATAATTCCTAGTTTATACAGGTATGGTAAAGAATCTCTAGAAATTGAAATAATTATCATGTTTCCCTAACATATGAAGCTGATATTATTGTTTATAAAATTGAGTCTTTTCCTCTGGAATGCACATTTTTTTCACTTCAGAATCTGGTTCCCAGCAATGTGCAGACTGATAACACCTGGTAATTCTCATAGTTAAAAGGCATGAGGAAAAACCAACTCCACTTTAACCAAGTTTGAGTGATTAGGACATAAAGCAGGAATTGATTTGTTCTAAATTCTATCCTATCAAAACACACTCCCTTCCAGTATCCATTCAATATTATTTTCCAAATTCCCACTATGTGTTGGCCATTTGCTGGTCTTTGGAGATACATTGGTGAACAAGGCAAACCCTCACAGAATTTGTGGTTCAGTAGAAGAGGTAAACATTAGGACAAACATTCCCAAGACAATCCATTGATAGGAACTGCAAGGGTGTTAAGTTCCAGGAATAACACAAACAACATATTGCATTGAATGTAGTGGGACTTATCAAGAATAGATTCTCTGACAAAGTAGCATTTAGGCTTGGCCTTAAAGGGTAAGTAGGAACCCATCAGAGGATGACATTGAGGAAGAGCAACCAAACATAGAAAAAAAGAATGAACAGAAATCTTGAGGTCAAAAGGAAATTAGTATGTTCCATGAACTTGAAGGAAGCCAGAGTAGCTGAAAATGAGAACTGTGAGGTGAGAATGGAGGTTTAATGCAATCTGCCTGCATAGCATCCCAGTTTCCATTGTGGATTTTATTTATTCTTTTAGCAACTACCCATTGAGGGCCTACTTTGAACCAAGAACTAACTGTTCCAGGTATTCGCCATATAACAGGGAACAATCTCCTTGGGAGGGAGGCAAACAATAAATAAGCACATTTCTAGTATGTCAAACGTGGTTAATATTGTGAAGAATAATAAAACAGACAAGGGAAACGGAAACATGAGGGTTGAAGTTTTGGGACTATTTACATAGGGTTTTGAGGGATGGCCTAACTGATAAGTTGGTGTTTGAGCAGACGAGTGCCATGATTTAATTCCCATTTAAACAGCCCACTCTGGTTTTTGTGTTGAGCAAGATGATGAGGTGTGGGGTGGGGGAGGGAAGGGACAAGGCAAGAAAACCACTTAGGAAGCTATTATCTTCAACCTGAAAGTAATGGGGAATAATTAAAGAGTTCTAAGTCAGGGAGTTATACTTCCTTAAAATATCATGATACATATTCTAATTATAAGCCTCAGTTCAACAATTAATTAAAAATACAAATACCTTAGTAAATTTAAGTACTGTCCTATCTTAAGCTAATATACTAATTAATTACTGATAAATTTCACTTTGACTTTTCTATTTACCTTTTTTCTTTTTTCCTTTTTTTTTTTTTTTTTTTTTTTTTTGGTTTCCTCTAACTTGCAGTCATTTGGCCTGGATGCATCTTCCAACTCTTTTCTGGTGTTGGCATAAACTGGACTAATTCTAGCTCTAATAGCCCTACTAAGAAAACATTTGGTCTGTGTTTTTCCAGTCTCAATACATCCCTTAGATCTCTAAGGCTTCCTTGTGTAACAGATAACTGCTGCACTGGAGTACAAGAAAAATCTGACTCATCAATACTGTCAAGAATTCTAATATCACTCATTCTGGGATTTCTTGCTCCCTCTGCTGGATTGTTCAAAATTCCCAGAATCATGGTGCTGCCAGAGAATGGAGAAATTTCCCTTCCATCCTGTCCGTATGCTGTGTGGCTCCTTCCTGAGCTCCCATGGGCAGTTTGCATGGAGATGACACCATTGATGGCATTTAGTTGTTCAACGCCAAACTCAGTCATGAGAACACAGCTCAGCAGCCAAAGCTTTGGCCCTTTAGTGTTGGCTGCTGCTGCCCTCGCATCTGATATCCTGCTAATTCACTGCTGCTGTGTGCAAGAGAATTTTTAGCCATGGACTCTCTCAGAAACTAGAAAATTGTAGTCTTCATTTCCAGAGAACCCGCAGTCCAGTCTTCCAGGTGTCAGATTCAGATTCTCAGAAACTAAACATCTGGAAAGTCATGTGAGTACCTCTGGAATTAGATACCCCTCGACTAACCAAACCACGACATCTGGCCTGGTTTCAAAGACAAGTATAATAATGACTCTGTATGTGTAGAACTCCTTTCATTTCGGTTTTCTACTAAACTGGCTAATAAGCTTTGCAAAGGATATGGACAGCATATACATGGTGGACACTCCCCATACCCTCCAGTGACATCTAAACTGCTCACAGTGGCTTGCCTGAAATCTGGTGGTCAGTGCAGCCCACAGTAAGTGAAGATTCAGCTAGGTTCAAGGATTCAGGACTTGAGCTAACTGCCTCTCTTACCACAAGGCAGGCAAAGAAGACATGTCAAGACCTAAATAGCTCTCTAGTTCCATAATAAGGAAATTCTTGTTCTGTATTTACTTCTGTGTTCTCTTTCTTAAACAGTAGTCAAATTTACAAAATAGTCCTGGCCCCATCTCCCACCCCCAGACAGTATCACCCCTTCCTTCTCCATCTGCTAACAAAGAAGGAAGAGCATTCTAAAACAGAAGGGAAAAAGAAACCCACACACAAATTAATATCTCCATAATTTACCATGTATCATTAGTATAAGTGTAAAATGATTTGTGGTTTGTGACATCTCTTTCCTTCCTTCTTCCCTTCCAGCTAATATGAAAGAACAGAGGCTATTTTACCCACCATACATTCCTGAAGATTTTAAGTTGCCTGGTATACTAGGTCTTTGAGATACCCTCTCAATTCTCATTTCCAGTTGAGACAAAGCTTTTCTTGGCAACTCTTTATATTCTTTCCACCACCAACACTTCTGATTAACATCTAATCTCATAAATTTATTTTTATACTTAATTTTGTTGATTGCCAACCATTTTAGATCTGGGTCACCATAAAATACTGATGAAAGTTTATGCCTTTTAATTTTCAGGACATAAATTGTTAAACATTTCAACTGATGTATTTTTAGAAAAGAATGTGCAAAGACCTTTTCTCAGAAACCAACAAAGTCCCTTAAGTCCACTCAGGAAAATGAACTATAGGCTACACTAAGTGGAGGATGATAAAGAAAATATCATTTGAGAGGGAGTGGAGAGGGCTTCATTCATGAGATGATTACATTTCAAATAACTACCACTAATACTAGTTATAACTGTAGCTTCAACTTCTAGTCAGCTTCTGTCTTGGTTGGGCTTCTTAGTTTTTGTAAGCAAACATCAAGCTTACCTCAGTTTGACTGACTCTTATAGGTATGGCTCTGCTGTCAATTAGTTTAAAAATATCTACACTCCAAGTATTGGTTCTATTTGATGCTCTATATTTATACTTGATTGTGAAAACTATTTGTGATGGATTAGCTGAATAATATGAAATATTTCTTTACTCTGTTCTAATTTTATCCTTGTATCATTTGGGACTGCTATTGAACTGCTACTATGAAACTGTGCCTTAGTATCATGGCAGTTTGAAGAACTGGCATTGAAGGATGTTTATGAATAAATATCCTCACCCTACATTAATTGTAAGGAGATTGTTGAGGGCAGTTTTTCCCTTATCACACACTCTCCTTTTATGAGGCTCTATCAGAGACATTTTTATTGTCAGGTTTCAATAAGAAAAAAGATTGCCTCTCCATTGGTCTGTTTTTTTAACAAACTCTAACTGAATTTTTATGACATGCTGAACACTGACAGGTATAAGCATACACTGATGAACACAAAGAGATGTGGTCCCTAAACTCAAGGAACTTAGAGTTTAATAAGTGAGAGAGGTGTGAAATATACTAACCTATAAAAAATGTTGAAATGAAGTTGTAATGTGTTCTGTGAAGAACACAATTGTGCCATTTTCAGGGCACAGAATAAGGACTTGACCCATTTATGAGGTCAGAGAAGAAATGAAAGTGGAGATGGGAAGTCATTGAAGATATTCAGCATGTTGGGAAAGTTTGATATGACTAAATTTATTTTCTGAAAAGAACACACAGCTGCAGTGTGTTTCCCTTTTGGAATAGCCTCCTAGGAAGCACAGACCAAATTTCCAGCCCATTTTTCCCCAAGTCTGTAACACATGATGACATTGATTTCAGTCACTAACTTTATCCCTGACTCAATATTACTCTTCTTTCTCTTGATTTCCCTTTATCTTATTTTTCTTGCTTAACAAATTTTATTTTATTTTTCTGTACATATTTATAATTCATATAATTTTTTTGGTGTGGGGGATATAGAGGTAAGATATTAATAATAAACAAATGAAAGAGAATATGTCCTAGTTCTGAAAACGTTGACAACCAATTTGAAGAATTAGAGAAAGAGTATGGAAAAATGGCTCTGAAAAATACAAAAGACAGATAAGAGAATAGGACTTGATAGATTACTTCACAGATAAGAGAATGTAATTTTTAAGCAAAGTTGATTTGAACCAGTCAGCAGCTTTGGTATCTCAAACAAACCCTGTGTCTTTTCAATATAGATAATACTTTTATCTGTTATATCTTTCTCTTTTGTTTCTCTTAATCTTGGGTCTCTTATTCTTTTACTTTCTAAACTGCTTGCTGTTAGGCAATAAACTCAGCAAAGAAAGAGAACTTGCTTTTATTTATTTATTTTTCTTTAACCCTGCCCCCTTACCCACACCCCTCATAGCATTCAAAAGCATTCATTCTTTCTCATACATTTGTTACTGGTAGGGCTGGTCTCTGGGCTTCCAAGCATTGGCATGCAAAATTGACAATTGCAATTAGTATTTCTTCTCTGTTTTCCCTCTTCTCCCCTCCCTTTCAATAGTTAAGAGAAAAAAAATTATCTTTTAGCTGTGAAAGAGCCAATGTTCCTATATAAAATTCTGATGAACCCTGCCACCAGCTTACACAAAAAATGAGTAGAAAAGAGAGGATCCATATTACATGTTTTTTAAAAAAAATTCTGATCATATTTTTATTTCATCCCAATGTTTTGGGGATAAAACAGTAACATGTAAACATATAGGCAAATTTTCCTTTCATTAGTTAACCTGTTATAGCTATCAGGTCTAATGAAGTCATCTTTGAAAAAACAAATGAAAGGAGCACTGCAGAGGCTGAGGGTGAGGTAAAATGATGCTGGGTCTCAGGAGCTGGAGGTTAACCTGCAGGCCAGTGAGAAATACTGAGCACCAGGGGAAAGTGGATGGAGAGAATTTAGGGTCTTTATGGAAGGTTTTCTTTTTTTCCCTGTGAAAGCAACTTTAACCTTGTAAAAGACCTACTTTTGTCTTGTTAACCTGGCTTTGAAGAAGAATGACCCTGAGAGGGAAACAATAGCAGCAGCGAAGTATAAAGGGTAAAAACTCTAGCAGCCTTTTCACCATCTTCAGAGTCTCATTTGGGGCAATAGCAAAGTATATCCACTAAGAAAAAGGCGTGAAGATCAGTAAAACATGTTCCTGCTCTCTCCTCTTTTCAAGATTGAGCTCTCTGTTCAGTTACTCTTTATAAGGGAACTTTCTGTCTCCCCACTTCAGCTGGAAGGCATTTTTCTTTTTCTTCACTCTTGGAATATTTCCTTCTTTTTCCTTCCTTTTCTTGCTTCCTTCTTCCTTTCCCTCATTTTCTCTCTTTATTTTAAAGCTGCTTTAAGAGCCCACCACCTGTCAGCAGCATGGAAAGCCGGCAGGTGAGCTACTTGAGGGCCACAGGGTGGAGACTGCACCTAGTCTGCAGGGCTCTGTAGGGACACTTTGGAAAAGCTTTCGCCTGAGCAGAAGCAGGCAGGTGTTCCTGCTGCACTCGATACAGCCTCATTAATAGTTAGAAAGCCTTGCTTGAGGGCTCCCCTGGTGGCGCAGTGGTTGAGAGTCTGCCTGACAATGCAAGGGACACAGGCTCGTGCCCCGGTCTGGGAAGATCCCACGTGCCGCGGAGCGGCTGGGCCCGTGAGCCATGGCCGCTGAGCCTGCGCGTCCGGAGCCTGTGCTCCGCAATGGGAGAGGCCACAACAGTGAGAGGCCCGCGTAAAAAAAATCCTTGGTTGAGGTTTAAAACTCTGATGTTTAGTTACCTGAACACGTACTCTGGAGTAGAATTTATCATGATTATTTGATTTAATTTGGGAGATAAATGTATATAATATTTGGACTTTTTATATTACAGTTATAATTTTTATTGACCTATAGACATACACATGGATTGTGTGTGTAGAGATCTATCTATCATCTATCTATTTATATCAGGCAACTAGGGCAAGAAGAATACCAGAGCCAATGCCTCTGAAGGACTCACCTGGCCTCATTTCTAGCACTCCTCCTCCTCCAGGTGTAGCCACTGTCCCAACTTAGAACACTATGAATTTGTTTGCCTGTCTTATATCAATTCCTGGCTCCTGGGGCTCAGCATCAGGTTTGTGAGATTTGTACATACTGTTGTGGCAGCTGTAGATTGTCCATTCTCATCGTGTGTCACAGTGACTCTCAAATGTGTCCCCAGAGCATTAGTATCAGCATCATAGAAACTAATTAGAAATGCAAATTTCTGAGCAAATTCTTGAATGCCCACTTTGACCTACTGAATGATAAATTTTGGGGGTGGGGCATTGCCTTCTGTGATTTAACTAACCCTCCAGATGATTCTGACTCCCACTAATTTTCAGAAACACTGCTATATAGTATTCCATTCTCTGAATATCTTATGATATATTTATCATTCTACTGCTGATGGACATTTGGGCTGTTTCTGGTGTAAAGTTATTATGAAGATGTATGAATTTTCCAGTACATGCCTTTTGGTGATCATGAAAATGCACTTACTGTATGTGTATACCTAGGAGTATAATTTCTGGGTTATAGGATATGCCTTTGTTCAGTTTTAGTACATATTATCATACAGTTAATCTAAATGGTTACACTAATTTGCATTCCCTAGCTGTATACAAGAGTTGCAGTTTTTTAATATAGTTACCAAAAACATACTTGGTATTCATTTTATTTTTAGCCACCATTCTTATGGTGGATAGTGTATCTCACTGATGTTTTAATATGCATTTCTCTAATGACTGATACTGAGCACTTTGTCATATACTCATTAGTCATTTGTACATCTTCTTTATTGAAGTATACACTCAAATCTTTTCCCATTTTTCTATTAAGCTGTCTATTTTATCTCATTTTTAGATACAAGTCTTTGTCAGATAGATGCACTGCAAATATCTTTTTCTACTTTGTGGGATGCAAGGCAAAATGGTTTTGATAACAAATCCCAAAGTATAAATGAAAAGGCTACATTATAACATATACTTTTTCAACATACTTTCTATTTCCTGATTATCCACTAACTTTCTCTTTTAAGGAAACATTATTGCATGGAGTAGCAGAACTTTGTTGCATTATGGACACAGCCGACTAGATGCTGATAAAACCAGACAAAAGGTTATAAGGAATATTTGGTGCAGGTCAGTCTCTCCCAGAAAACTCTAAATACTCTAAGGCTTAGGCATGTGCGTCCACATTTTTTCTGTATCTTATAATCACTGTCCCATTTTCTTTTAAATATGGTTCCTAGGTGACTGGCAAGTAGCCCAGTCATAGACCATGGATGATAAAGGAGGCATAACAAATCTGTTGGGAGAGGAAAAGGTTATTCAATAAACAGAGCTGGGGCAACTAGTTGGTTATTTGGATAAAAATCCATTCAGATTTTGATCTCAAGCCATTTATGAAAATATGTTCCAAGTGGAACAAAAAGTTAAATGTAAAAATTCTAACCATGAAGAACTAGAAGATAATATTTGTGAATTTTTTTTCTTAATGTGAAAGGAAATAACAAAGGGAAAGATACATAGAAATAACTATATGACAATTTGAAACTTTTGAACTTCTAAATCCAAACTGAATTAACAGGAAAAGCAAACTGAACAAATTATTTTCAAGAACTATGACACAGAGTTCATACTCTTAATCTTAAATTCTTAATATATAAGGATCCTGAACAGTTAGGAAACACATTATGGACCCAGTAGAAAATGTACAAAACATAAGAAAAGTTTATTTAAAAGACATGAAATTCAACTAGCTTTTAAATTAACTGTTGTTTAAAAAATAAACATTTTTTAAAAAGGAAGGGAAGAAAAAGTCCAAACACACATAGTCAAAGAAATAAAAATTAACCTTTTTAAAAATCGCATTTCCCATATTGCAGAGAGTTTATGCTCAAGTGTAGTTTGAGTTAAGAAAGAAAAACTCATGGAGAAGCAAAAATAATTTCTATTGTAACAAGGAGAGGAGAGAAAAGAGAAGAGAGCAAAGAGGTGATTCTGCAATTGCTAGGGAGTAGTGAAGAAAGAAAGGAATCTTTAGACAGGCTGCTGGCAGCCCTGAGAGGGTGGCCATTTAGGCTATCAAAATAAAAAAACCAATAATTTAAAAAAGAACATAAGAGAAAATAAAATAGCAAATAATTTAAAGAGGATCAGAGATGAAGGGTGTCATTAATTAGAATTGAAGTGAAGAATATAGAGCAGTTCACATTTTTACAGGGAGAAAAAAATTTATTTGTTGTGTTCAAAATGATCCAGGCACTGTGGTTAGTATTAGATCGACAAAGATGAATGCAGCTCACCCCTGCCTTCAAGGAGCTTAGACAGGTTACATGATAATTTGAATAAAATATTGTTGAAGCTGTTACAGTGTTGGCAACTTGAATAGGACTTTATTAAATTTGCCTGAGGAGGGCTTCTCTGGTGGCACAGTGGTTAAGAATACGCCTGCCAATTCAAGGGACACGGGTTCGAGCCCCGGGCCGGAAAGATCCTACATGCCGCGGAGCAACTAAGCCCTTGTGCGACAACTACTGAGCCTGCGCTCTAGAGCCTGCAAGACACAACTACTGAAGCCCGCACGCCTAGAGCCCGGGCTCCACAACAGCAGAAGCCACTGCAATGAGAAGCCTGCGCACCGCAATGAAGAGCAGCCCCACTCACCGCAACTAGAGAAAGCCCACGTGCAGCAGCGAAGACCCAGTGCAGCCAAAATTAAATAAATAAATAAATTTCTTTAAAAAAAAAAAAAAATTCCCTGGGGCACTTCAACCCAGCACCCTTGAAAACACAAGCTGTTTCTGCTGTGTGTGTGTGTGTGTCTGTGTGTTTTAGTTCAACCTAAAAACTGATATTTATAATGCCGACCCTGATTCATAATAAGTGGCAAAACTGAGTTAGTATATTCTGTTAAAGACGACGGGGAAGTACAGGGAATATTTTTTAGAATGATTTGCGGCACAACTAATTTTAAAACAATTTTGGCTCTTACAGAGTTAATCTCCAACTATCTCTGAGTCAATGGAGAGCTCTGCAGAGCTGATCGCTGCATATGCTACTTCAACGCATAGGATTGATTGAAGCATTAAAATGAGCTGCTATTCCACTTCCTATGGGAGTACAGACCAAAATATTGGAAAGATGGGTGGCTGAGAGGATAGACACCCGTTTAATTTTTACAACACACAAATATCGCACATGCCAATCACTTTAGGGGAAGTCATACAGAAGGGAGATTCTAACACCTGATATTAAAGATACCACAAAAAATCTGTTGTTTCAGTGAATGATCATTATGATTTAGATTGTTTTTTGCTTGATTCATCTAAGGAATTACCTCAAACCTCTGCTGTAGTTTTTAATATCATGCTATGGTTTACTATTGTTACTACCTGGAGAAATAAGTAAAACATTGTAAAGTACCTTTGCTTTTTGCAAACTAAAATCTTTGTTTTTGGAAAACACTGTATTTGGTAATATTATCAAAAACATTACTTTTTTCTAGAATTAGAAACAGCATGAACAGAAGAAATCTGAAAGTGTACTGGTTCAAAAAAAAGTTTTCTGCTTCATATAATTGCTTCTCTGGGAAATTTTATGATAAATATTTATCCATTGCTTTTGTAGTAATTATTGCATTATGAAATTAAAACAGACTTAATACTGAGCATTTTTAAAACAATTATCCAGCAGTGAAATTACTATATATTTCCTTCTAAAAACAAGTTGTATCATATGTACATTGATGTGAAAACTGGCTGACCTTTTTTATTCAGTTCAGCAGCAACATTCACTAGACTCGCTTTTTAATTTCTTCAACTGGAGCACGTAAAATGCAAGGCAGGGCTGGGGGTTTAGGATGTGAACATGTGTACGTGATTCCTTTTGATCAAGAGCAGAGCTGACCCTTCTACCCACCCAGCTTTCCCTTTGTGCTTGTGTGTTCTGAACAGCCTTTCGTAACAGAGTCCCAAATTGCAACGATGTCCCAAATCACAGGATTAATGTGTCTACAAACAGACCTCTTATGCCTCCAAAATGAAGTACTCCTTGCTAATTTCTCTTCAAGACACCAGCTTAATTGCATTTTAAACAAATGGGCTGTTTTGCTGGCCAACTTTTAAATGAGATAACAGCAATGTTCACTCTCCAGCAGTGATGAGTGCCTTGCAGTAGATTCAAAACTCTGTTCAATAACAGGTTTAATCTCACACCAGCAGATTTACTGCAGAATAAACTGCCACTGGGCTCATAATTAGTAAAACAACAACAACAAAATCCAACCTACTAAATACTATTTTCAAAAGCAGCAGGTAATGTTTTAGTGGAACATTTCAGTCCCATTCTTTGTGAGTTTTATTGATTTTATATATGATATTGGGAATTCATGTTATGATTTAAGATAATGTTCTTTATCGATCACATAAGCAGTTGTTTAGCTAACCAGCAACAAAATGATACACCCATTCACAGAATATGTGACATACACAGCTGGGGAGACTACAGTGCTTCTCTCTTTAATGTTTATCTCTTCTTCATTTTTTTTTTTTTTTTTCCTAAAAGCATATTCACTGCTGGAAAACAAGCCAAAAAGCATTTGTGCTTTAGAAACAATCTTCTCATAATTTTCTTTGTTGCAGCTATTAGTGGGCAATTGTGATTCAGTGAAAGCCCCGTTCAACAAACAGATGTTACAAAGTATATTCTCTGCTTGCTGCATCTAAACAAATATTAATGAGGTAATTGGAACTATTAAGAAAAAAAGATAGTGCTAAGTATGTATTTATAGTCTTATGTATGAGGCTATACCCTTCTAAAATTTCTCATTTATATTGCACAATAGTAAGATATCATTATAGTGATACACCAAGGGACACGTTTTTCATAATTGTCTTAAATATCTGTGCAAAAGCCTGTATTACACAATTCTAAAAAGATCATCTGCCATAAGAATGAACAAAAGCTTTTGTGTAAAAGTAGAGAGAAGCAACTACATGTATTTAAAAAAATCTATTTCCTTACATACACCATACACAGATTTTTAAAAATCTTACTGTTTTTTTTTGTGTGTAAATATAAACTATATGTGTGATAGCCAAAAAAAAAAACAAACCCATCTTATATCTTCAAAATATTTGATCAGTGTGTTTCTCCTGACATTTTTCAAACAGAAATAAGTTGTCTTTAGTACAAGCACTAGCTCACCTCCCATCACTCAAGCATGTAGTAATGGCATGTGAGGCTAGCTTTATTTCTGGCATTAACCTTTTGATAATGAGTGTTACATCAAATGGAATTTGAGGAATCTAAGGGTACTGCTGTGCAGTTTATTTTTTTAAGACCCCCAAAGCAAATTAAACCTCAGTGACTCAGACATCATATTCACAGACAATAGCAGTTTTAAGAAATAACTAAAAAATACCAATTTACAAATAAAGCTTTTAACTCTATATTACCAAGTGGTGATTTAAAGAAGAATTACTCATTCTTGTCTTCATTTAAATTGCCCCTAATTTGTACTGATCCTGAAGATTAAAAGTTTAAAAAAAGAAAGGAAAGGAAAGAAAGTATTTGCAGTTCTATCTCTGACTAATTAAGTGTGGTATTTCTAAACCATAGACCCAAAGAATTTTAGTAGTGAAAGGCCTCAGGAATGACCCAATTCCCATAACTCACAAAGGAGGAAACTAATGTTCAGAAGAGTGATGTGATAAGCCCAAGGGCACATTTTTCATTCGTCTCATCTATTATATAGGAGCAATGTTTATTCTTTTATCACATACCTAATAAATATCATAGTCTACACTCCGATGCATCAGATTCCAAAGTTGTTGCTCCTAACCACACACAGTGGATGACCTCACCAAAATATGTCCGCTTCACTGATATTATACAACATCACATTCTTCTTGTTTGATCATTTGAATTTAGGCCTGTGGGCAATGGAATGATAATTTTTTATTAATGTGTTTCTTCAATTTTATTGAGGTATAATATACATGTAATAAAATGCACCCATTTCTAAGTGTACAGTTTGATGAATTTTGACAAATACCTGTACAACCACCATCTCCACCAAGATACAGATCATTGCTTTCATTTCAGAAATTTCCTTCTGGTCCTTTTGCAATAAACCCACTCCCATTACCCACCATAGGAAATCACTAATCTAATTTCTATCATTATAGATAGAACTGTTCTAGAACTTTATATAAATCAAAGCAGAATTTTATTTATTAATCTGATTTGGCAAGTACTTATATAGAGCTTTTATGTACCAGACACTAAGTGCTATACAAATATTGTAATATTTAATTCTCATAACCATCATAAGGTAGATATTGTTATCTCCATTTTATAGATACTAAAACAGAAGAGCCCAGAGAGGTTAAGTAATAGTCCAAGGTCACACAACTAGTAGATGGTGGACCTGTAATTTTAGCCCCACCAGTCTGGTTCTAGAGCATGTGCCTTAAACACTACATAATGCAGCATGAGAAAGATGATAATAATAGATAATAGCTAAATGCTTTTCTCTGCTGGGCACTCTTCCAAGCACTTACAGATATCAGCTCATTAGAATAATCCTTTTGTGTAGGTAATATTGTTCTCTTCACAGATGAGGAAGTGGAGACAGAGGGAGGCTCAGGAAGGTTATAAACCAAGAACTTGACATATAATATGTCTGACTCTCCAAAGGCTAGAAGAGTAGCCTGATGTATGATAGGTGCTCAATAACACACATACACACACACACACACACACACACACTATACATATTATATATCATATTTAATATATGACATTAACTGTGTAATATATATCATACATAGTATATATTTTACATACATAATCACATATTATGTATTTTTGAATCTGTAATATATATCATTATTATATTAATGAATTCACTTGATAAATGAATCTTTTTTGTGTTGATTTTATTAATATCCCCATTCTACAAATGAGAAAATAAAACATGTTCAGACAGAGAAAGTTAATAACATTCCAAATTTATAAACCTGGTGAATGGATTGTTTGGTTTTGAAGGCAAATGTATTGTTTTACAAATAGCACACGTTTTTCACTCTATTCTCCCACCATTTTTCAGCTACTCTGGTAGGTACATTTACAGCATAACTTGTCGTATATAGTCATCGCAAAGACCCTATGGAGAAGGCTTCTCACCAGTTTACATGTTAGATAACTCATATGCAGGGGTTATGAGCACATTCTCCCGGTCACCTAGCTGGAAAGCTTATACTCTATGCTCAAATTCAGGTTAGGAGTTGAGTCTGATGTTGACAAATTTGAAAATCTTCATTGTGTAGGGGACACAATGAAAGTGCTTTAGATTGCTGAAACAGGATGAAAAGGACTAACACAAAGCTAGTCAAAGTAACTTATAACTAAGTGAGTATTTCCAAGTGCCAGAAATTTTATATACTGCATTTACTGAATCTTAATCACCATCAATTGTAAGACACATTCTGATTTCTGATTTGTTGAAATGTGAAAGCAATCATGATTTGGAATCAATGATATATACAGTGTTATCTCTAACTCTTAAAATGACCCCATGGGCTTCCCTGGTGGCGCAGTGGTTGAGAGTCCGCCTGCCGATGCAGGGAACGCGTGTTTGTGCCCCGGTCTGGGAGGATCCCACATGCCGCGGAGCGGCTGGGCCCATGAGCCATGGCCGCTGAACCTGCGCGTCCGGAGCTTGTGCTCCGCAATGGGAGAGGCCACAACAGTGAGAGGCCCGCGTACCGCAAAAAAAAAAAAAAAAATGACCCCATATGATTATTATCTCTTTTTCAGAGGAGGAAAACAAGGCTCCAAGAGAAAAAGTGACACGTCTATGGGCCCAGATTTGGATTTGGGTGACTCTGAAGCCTATCCTTTCATGAGGCCTGTCTCATCTATCATAGTTTTCTGCACTGCCAGATTATTTTGCATATTTGAGCACCACTCCTGCAAATTGGGGAGATTCAACGTTTTTAGAGCACATTCACTCTACAGGAAGTTTACCACTTTGCTAATCCAAATTATTGTCTGTTTGAACTTCTGAACTGCCTTTAAATTAGTATTGCACCACACAATCTGCAATTAATTTGTTTTCAAAAGATCTCATGTTTTTTGCTCCTGGGGTTTGCTCATACATACCCTTCCTTTAGTTACAAATGGTTAAATCCAATTCTTTCCAGAAGATCACCCTGTCTTTCATGATCAGCTAACGCACTATGCCAGTAAGGGAAGTATTGTATTTTGGCAACATGTTCCCTTCAATGTATCTTATTTTTACAGTGAAGTGTTATAAGATTTTAGTAAAAAATTTAGT
Organism: Kogia breviceps; assembly: GCF_026419965.1. Taxonomy (NCBI): domain Eukaryota; kingdom Metazoa; phylum Chordata; class Mammalia; order Artiodactyla; family Physeteridae; genus Kogia; species Kogia breviceps. Next base: position 129,744,432 of record NC_081310.1, read on the forward strand.
CAAATAATTTTAGAAAATAAATATGTTCACATGTTCTGATGTCTTTTTGTAATTTCAATTTTAAAGCAGTGTGAATTTATAGCTTCCCAAATATAACCCATCAGAAGAATGAAGACTGCTACACCCTTTGCAATTCCCATTTTGATCTTTCATCTCTGAATTCATGTCTCCTTGTTACTTTTACATATAGCAGGAAATGTTCATCTGATTCTTCCTCAGCTGGCCACGACTTTTTTCTGAAGTCACAGCAAGGACTTTTTCTGAAGTCACAGCTATGACTTTACATCTATAATGTAAAAGACTAGATCTTCTAATGGCAACATTTTTCATATCAAATTAAAAGTTTCTTGTGAAGAGACCTATGCGATTTTGTGGAAATAAACTCCTGACAAATAACTGACCATCTACCTAGGAGATACGATTTAGTTAACATCCATAGAAAAAATGCTTCCTAGACTTGTAATTTATACAAATAATGAAATCTTTATTTTTCTTCTCAGAAAACTTTCAGTTATTTATAAACTTTGAAACGTGTGGTGATACCACCTTCTATGCTTAATTTTTTTTTTTCCCATTTTATTTCCTCTCTCTCTCTCTTGCTCTCTCTCTCCCTTTCCCCAGCTGCAGTTTATGAACCCAAATGAAAGAAGAAATATTCTAGAAATACAGCAAACTCAGACTGGACATTTCAGGTAGGTTCTCTTAATTCTTTAGGAATGTAAACTCCCTTACGTGTAAGCAACCCTTAAAAGTTGTCGGTGCACTTCAATCTTCCTTGTTTTCATTCAGTCTACATAATTACCTCAAGACACAATCAGGACAAGCAACACTAGATATCAGGGCTGGCTTCGTGGTTGTGGACTTGTGCAATCGAACAGGGCCCTGTGCTGGGAAAGGCCCAGCACTCTGTTTAAAATTCTACTTAATAGTATTTTATCAGAGCCCTGCATTTTCACTTTGCACGAGAACCCCAAAATTTATGTAGCTGTTACTGTGAGTTATCCCCATATAATAGATAGGATGATTTCTTTGTTCTACATGAGAGGAATAGCTACCAAAGAGGAACCAAGAAAAGGGTAGATAGAGAAGTTAATTAGAGTAAACAGTTGTTATGTTTTGGTTTCATTCTTTAGCTTAAAATGTAAATTGGCAAAACATGAGACACATTCATACTCAATTACTATGTACCACCAAACATAAGCCATTATTTTTCCTCACTGAAAAATCCATACCCTAAAAAGGATGAATTGTCATATATTTGAATTCTCACAAAGTCTGTAATATTACGGGGTGATCTTTCAATTATTTTATTTTGAACATTAGCTTGAGATAACTTCAAATCGCTAGTTTGTGATATTAATATATATATATATATATATATATATATATATATATCACATGATAGATTCCATTAAAAAAGAGACAAATAAATATTTAGTTATTTTTGGACAAATTATTTCACAACTGTAAGTGTTGTATCTCACTGTAAAAAAAGCCTTCTTAAAACCATTTTAAAAGATAAATGGTAAAGTTTTACCTCATAGAGATAATAAAAATATGCCTTCAGGATAATTTTTTTTAAAAGTAGAATGGTATGGGAATGGACGCTTGTAACTGCAAATAAAATTTCTAGTGACAGCATCGTATATGAATTCAAAATGAATTCAAACAACTTTGACAGAAGCTGTGCTCTGGAAGATTGAGGAAGATGGCTCAAAGGGGGACTCTGGTATGGGAAAGTCACCAATGTTAGAGATCATGAGAAAGTTTTGATAAAATTATTCCATAAAATTCAAGTGTGGACATAATTTATAAATTTACATTTTATTGTAAAATATTTAAATTTAAACATGTATAATTAATAAATATTGTAAGTACTGTTGTCATTTATTTAATCTACCTGCCTCAAGGTTTATATATTCAAATTGTTCCCTTCATTCCCCCAAAATCTTTCAGTTGGGAGAATGAGGCATTGCTGTGTATTCAGGTTTACTTTATCTTTAAATATTTGCGGTAATCATAAACCTTTCAAAATCACATATTAAAGTAGGACGATTTTCCTGCTATTTTATGTTATTTGCTCTATATACAATGTGGATGGTTGATTAGTACGGTTAACTGAAAGTTGAATATATTCAGGCATTCTCAGTTGAAAGGTTCTTTATAGCTACAGAGTGCCAAATTGAATTATTTTCATCTCTCTAGTCCAGTCCTGGGGTGTGAAGCTCTCCGGGACAGCTCTGCTGAGATTGATTACATGCACACATCTGTATTCCCCCCAAAGTCCTTCATTCCTGCCTAAATGAAAAGGAAGTTTGATCACCTGCCCACCTCCCTCTCACCCGCTAGACCCAGGGCAGGAGGCAGGTGTTCTGGAAAGGATGAGGTTACAACCAGAAGCAAGCACCCTAAGAATTTAAATCGATCTTAAATGAAAACAAACAAACAAACAAGACAGAAATAAACCCTACTTACTCTGCATAGATATTTCCTTTCTGCTCCTGTTTTAATTAAAAACCTTTTTTTTCCCCTGAATGCTTCTGTTCTTTTCTCTCCCTTCTTTCTCTTCCTTTCCATTCCTACTGCCACAGTCTTATCACAAAATGTTTTTACTCCCTGTCTACATTTCCTTCCTGCAGTTAGTCCTCACTTTCATATTTTTTACCCCTCATTTCAACCCATCTTCAAGCCTGCTGCCCAGGTGCTCTTTCAAGTGCCCAATTAATATCCTCTCAGCTCTTACTCACACATTTTCTATGGCTCCTGACTGCTATGAATAAAATAAAAATTTTCTTATTCACTAAACTGTGATCCCAATTCACTTTTCCAAATTTGCTTCTTACTATATTAGCAACCTAAACTCAACCAAGAGATACCTGAAGTGGTTCTTTAATATAATCGTTAATCACATTAACTTGTTGTAATTTATGTGTCCTAGTGGGATACTTTAAGTCTTGTCTAGAACAAGATAGAATAAAAAGGTAAAATACCTTAACTTTGAAATAACATATTTTCAGCTCTCTGGTTTTGTTCATACTATTCCCTCTGGAATACTCTCTCATTCTGGTATTTGCTATTGAAATCCATCCACATTTCATGGAGGCCCAGGCTATATGTCATTTCTTGTAGGATGAATTTCTTAATCAATGAAGTCAGACTCTTTTCCTCCCTCCTACCCTTGAACGCTGTAGACCCCTCATACGATGGCTCACATAGCCTGGTATTACAGATAACCTTGAATTTTACCTACTGAATTATATGCTGATTACACATAAGATTTATAGCCTTTAGTCTTAAATTCTAGCACAGTAGCTTGCACAAAGGAGATGCTCAATAAACACACATTGACAGAATGAATGAAGAAATTAATAAAGTTGAATTTTATGCCTCTAAGTTTCCATTTAAATTATGGACTTATACTGAGGGCTTTTTTTTTTTTTTTTCCTAGTAAGTCTCCTGTTTAAAAAAGAAAGTAATTTCATGAAGTGGACCACCTTATGATATTTGTGTCATGGAAAGAATTCTACTTAGCAAGACATTCATTCTCTTGATACATCCTAGTTGTGAGATGGTGGGCAAGTCACTTAAAGCTTGGGACCTTCCTTTCATAATTAGGCACAATAATAATAGCTAACGTTTAAATAGTCTTTACTGTGTGCCAGGAACTGTTCTAATACTTTATGTATATTACTTCATTTAACCTTCACCAACACTAAAGAGGCAGATACTATTATTATTACACTGTTATGAAACAAGGAAGAGGTAAGTTTTCAAGTTCACGTAGCTATTAGGTGGTAAGAAATGGTATTTGAACCTATTCCTTTTGGCTCCAAAGTCTGTGTGCATTCTATATTATCTGGTGGCACTGGATGAAATAAACATTATGTTTGTTTCAATCAAAAAACCTATGAATATTTGATAAATGTGTTGCTCTATTTCAGTCCCTAATTATGATGTAACAGGTAAGGCAATATTCCTAAACTTTAGTAAAATCTTTTGTTATACTGAATAGCTATGGTTAAAAATCAGATATGGATTCAAGATCATCTTCCCAACCATATAATCTATGCGGTTGCATGGGCCCTGCACTTAGACGGGCCCCACGCTTGGTTTAATAAGTTTTGAAATTCTTAATAATTTTTGAACAAGTGCTCCAGATTTTCATTTTTTACTGGGACCCATAAATTATGTAGCTGGTTCTGATTTAATGTTTTGGGGACAAATATAAATATTTTCTCAGTACATTAAACTAAACATTAAAGTCTTATCCCTCCACTCTCACTTCCCTTTCCTTCAAACACGCCTCGAAAGATATGGAATCAAGATCTTAAAACAGCTAAAAATCTCTTTTATAAGAAAGCAATAGAATTTCCTGAATAAGAGGTTAATATTAATATGTCCATCTGGTAGACAGATGAAATTTTTATCTCACTTTCCTCACCCTGGTTTAGTTAAGAATTGCCCCCTGTTCCCCATGAACCAAGGTATATGAATAAGTATTCTTCCTTCTTCTAACCCTGTGTAATTTTTGGAGCTGCTTTTGACTTTTTTTTTTTTTTTTTGAATTCTTCTGTACCTTCTCCTGGCTAGCCTTGGTTACCCTAGCCCTCTGCCATCTCTGGGCTATCTTTGGGACTCACGTCCATTCTTTCATTTGGTAATAAACTCTGTTGAGTCTGTACTATAGTAGAGAAAGAGAAACACTGAGATGATGTGACCCTGACTGTGTATTTTGTCTCCCCATGATGATAAAATGTATAAAATGAATTTGAAAGACAGCCCAAGAACAAATACTATTCTGTAATATGAGCATGGTGTAAACACAAGAAACACAGATTAGGTCACTTTTTATAAAACACATCTTTCTACTAAGAACATCATTTAAGTTAAGATCCCTGCTATGTGCTGGAGAGGTGAAGATGAGTCTAGACAGTTTTTGTCCTGCAACTCCCCATACAAGAGAGGAGCTAGTCATACACTTAGTGATCACACACTCACATGCACTTGACAATATCAGTGTAAGTAAACTACATTATGGATCCACTGGGAAATAAAATAGGACACAGATACATGTGAGCAGAAGAGATAATACTTGGGCTTCCTCTGAGGGTGGAGAAGGGCAGTCTTTGCAACAAATTCAAAACACAAAGCCATGAAAATGCAGCATCTGTTTGTAAAAGTGAGTGATTTGTTGTAATTGGACCTGGGGTTCATGGGACTGAGTATAGGTAAGGACAGATGCACCATGCAAGACGTGGATGATATTCTGTTAAAAGGGATGAATCAATAAAAGGTTTTAAGGGATAAAGAGACTTAAAGAAGTATGTGTTTAACATAGATAATACCTGTGGTAGACAGAATAATGACTCCTCCCTCCCCTAAAAAGATATCCACATCTTAATACATGGAATCCGTGTATGTATTAAGTTAGGCAAAGGGGAATTAACTTTGCAGTTGGAATTACAGTCACTAATCATCTGACCTTGGATTGTCCAGGTGGGCCAAATAAAATGACAAGTGTCCTTGTAAGTAGGAGAGGAAGGCAGAAGAGAAAGAAACAGAGAAATTGAACCATGAAAGGATTCCACCAGATGTTTCTGGCTTTGAAGATGGAAGAATCTAGCCATGAAACGAATGTAGGCAGACTCCAGAAGCTGGGAAAAAACAAGGAAATGGGTTCTTCCCTAGAGCCTCCAGAAAGAATGTAGCCCTGCTGATACTTGGATTTTCTTTAGCCCAGTGAGACCAGTGTCAGACTTCTGACCCCCACAAATTGTAAGATAATAAATTTGTGTTGTTTTAAGAGAAAGAATTATTTAAGTTGTATAAGATAGTACATTTGTGCTATGCTGTTTCAGCAGCAATAGGAAACTAGTACAATATGTTAAATTCATAATAATATAATGAAATCCCAAAAAGTCAATTTTAAAATATGATTTAATAATCAGTAAATATATTCTATCTATCTACTCTCTCCTAATTTTCATAAGTCTTGGTACACATTTCTCCGTGCTCCCTACTTGTGCCTACTGCCTCCTACAGATTCCAGATGACTTAGATTTGTAATCACAGTCTTCTGCTTCCAGCTATATTCAGGACAGAAGCATAAATGCCAATGTGCCTTATAGTCTAGCTATAAGCTAATAAAAAAGGAGGCAGTTACTGAGTTTTTTGGCATATCACCATCTTTCTCTTGGACAGCAGACATTACCTTTGCTTACATTTTTCTGTGCCTAGATTAGTATTTTTACTTGTATCAAATGCAAAATAATTTGGATATGGCAACAAAATAAGATTTAAAAGTTCAAAAAGTCATTTGAGATACTTGACACATTGCTAAATCCATAATTGCAGATTTTGTTTATGCCATTCCTTTTGACATAGGATAAGGCAGCTGTATAAAAACTCATTTACTTTAAGGTGACAATTCTGTTTAGAATAATTGACTAGGGAGATTAGTATTTACTTCTCTATCACTATTGACATGTTAACTATATTATATAAAATCCATTAAGTACTAAAGATTACTTCACAAACTGCAATATGTTGATTTACTTCTAAAACGCAGCTCATATGGTCACAAAGTGGCAGAAAATCTTTGTGTGTTTTAAAGGGCAAATGATTTTATTTGAGCATCAGGAACATGACTAGTGGCATTCCAGTTTGGAGTCATTTATCCTTGTAGTGGAATGACCCAAACTCTTCCACTCAAGAAAGCAGACTACCTACAAAGAAGTTGATGGTACTGTCCTCTAAGTGTGCCCCAGCCTGAAAAGTTAGTAACTGTTTATCCAAGAGAGTGAATAAGAAGATAAATGTGTTCCTAGGTGCTGACAACGCTAATTCCTTTTTGTGAACCAGGTGGGTATAGTCTTAAGAACTATGTGGTCTAGGAGCTGCCTGCTGGCTAGGAAAAAGCATCATGGCAAAACAGAGGCTATTGTTTCTGCCAGACATTCTCCAATAGTTATGCGGTCAGCATCAAATAAGCCAGAGAGTTGCATAATGCATCAATTTAATTAAAGCTAAATTTTGTCACTAATTTCTTCTGACTGTTGTGAGACCACTTCCTTGCACATGTCCCTTAGGATTATGACTGGATCTTTCTCTAGCCTTCGTGGAAGTTTGGCATCAATTTGAAGGAATGCTTTCACAGACCATATGCCTCTCTGAGTTGCGATGTTGTGAAAATTTGAAGCCTTTATACAGTATTTAATCAAAAGTTTTGTTCCAAGGGTTTTCCGATGTGAAACAAAGAAAAATAGTTTTTTGTTTGTCTTTCCTGTAGGTACATCTTTGAAGAGGTGGAAATTTCTCCATTCTGCTGAGAATAGTATGGAGAATCCTTAATTATCTTAATAAAAGTCATAGCACCCACCTGGCTTTTCAAATCTTAAGAAGTTATCCTTAAAACTCTGTTAAGTACAAAAAGACTTTAGTCCTTTTGTCCTACAGGAAAACCTTGAACTAATTGTTATTTGGCTCTTAGCAACAGTCCCTCAACGGCTAGCTCAAGGGAGATCTCTGAGGTGCCTGCCACCGGTTCTCTTCTATGGAAAATCAAATGCTCTCCTTTGATCAAATTAGACACCACTACCCAGTTACCTTCCCTGAATTTCACTTCATTGTTGCACCTTTCACTTTTATCAAATACAGCTACAAGTATTGGCTATATACATTTAATTTCTACTCTTTCTCCATAACAGTGTGGGTGATATATCTCACCACGTTGCACAGTGTCCTCTATAAATTGTTCTAGGCAAGGAATCTCTCATAGGATTAAATACCAAGGAAGTTTCTTGAGAAACTTACTTCCTTCTTTACAATAAAGAGGGTGATGTATTTTCTATATTTCCTTCTGCTTCATTTCCTTCTGCATGTCTTGCCCTACTGCTATCACTCATCACTGGAGCTGCCAGGATGCTGAGAATCAGGAAAGACTCTCATTCACACAATTCAACATATTGGACTCACGTTGGAGACTTGGATTTATCCTTTAATTTTTTGTCTTTGTCTCTATGTTTAGCAAAAGTAAAAGGGTACATACGTTAGTACAATTAACTATCATTTTGTTATTCTGGAAGTTGAGGAAGGAGATGCACTTAAGGCTAAACAAGAAGGAGAAGTTAAACATCTTTGGAATTGATATGTTAAGAGATAGATAAAGAAGGCTATAAAGGCAACATCAGAGCATTCTGTTAAAACAAATCTTGCTATTTTCTGGTATGGTGGCAGTAGTGAAAATAATAAAACTTAGCTAAATGCAATCATTAATTTATCCAACAATATTATCAAGACTGCACTATGTATATGACAGAGTTCCTGCCCTTAGGAAGTTTTCATGAATATGAGTAGTCAGTTTAACTATATTATAGCATTTTAGAGGAAATACAGCTTGCCATAGGACCAAATGAGCAAGCACTTTGGATTTGAATTTAGGGTAGACTTGAAGAGGGAGCACTTTCAAAAAAGACCAAAAGGAAGACAACAAAAAGAAGGTATCCAGAGGAAAAGGGGAGGGAAGAGGGCTCCAGGGAAAAGAAAATTTGGCAAAAACTCTGAATTATGAGCAGACACAGAGACTCCAGGGAACTAAAACCTGTTAACCAATGTGGTAGCCAGTACCTCTCCCTCAGAGGCATTGAGGTTAATCTAATCTTCAGGAGCCATGACTACACCTCTACTGTTGACATTAATTACCTTATTAGTGGTGATTGCATTATTCAGGGAGGAAAAATATACTCATATTTAATCTACAGTGATAACAAGACATTGTTTAGACTATGTTCCCAATTATGTTTGTTTGCATGTTTGTATATATCTATAAGTATAACCTGAAAACAGTGACTTTTGCTAGTGTACACTTTATTTCATATCCTTTAAACGATATATGCGGATATCTACAGAAATGATAGCTCGTGTTCTTATGAGACGATGATATCTCTTAAAGGTATTGTGGCAATTATGTAGGGAACTCAGGAACTCAGGTAACTTTTAAATGGTTTTGCTTGTACAACTTTAATAAAAATATGTTTTGGACTTAAATTATCTGGATACTGGCATATATATATATATATGTGTGTGTGTGTGTATGTATATATATTTATAGTGGGACTATCACAACAGGACAAAATCTGTGAAGATTTAGTGAGGTAGAAACCCAATGATTATATTGGGTGGTATTTTCAGTCACCAAGTCAAATTTAAAGAGGAGCCATTTTTACAATTTCTAAATACATTGTATTAAAGGCAAATTTTTACTGTTGCTTCTGTCAAATCAAAGTTTCTGAGTTTTTTCACCGAAATTTTTACCATTCTTGGCCATTTCATTTTTTCTTAAAAGAGGACAGTCCCCTTTGTATAGCAGAACCCATTTGTGAGGAGTGTTGGTAGTATATTAAGAGGACCTTTCACTTCCTGTGTCCTGCTTTTTCCAGCTCCTGCAAGTGGGAACATGTTGATTGGATTAACCTAAGAACAAATGAATGTCAGACCATAGATCTTTCATCTTTTCAAAAATTGCATAATAGCAAATATCACAGAAAAATATTTTGAAACAATATATATAATTTATAATCACATTTTATATTCTATCATATTTCAGACTCTTAAAAGTATATTATTTCTTTGGAGTTTGGGGCTTAGGGGAGAATTATAGAAGAGTGTGAGCATTATGGGATGTATTACCTGGTAATAAGATTTTTTTTTGCTGCGTATACTCAACTTTCCTGGGACTTTGATGCTATATAGTGAAGCTGACATTTTAAATATTTTCTTATGCACTCGGGTCAAATATTTGTACATAACAATTTGTGATGATGTCTTTATCGTTGAGAGATGAATCTGTGTAATTTTTTAATCTAACACTATACTGTGGTTTGGTAGACTTAATTTTTTAAAATAACTATGTAGATTCTCTTCCTTGCTTTGAAACTTATAAAATACATGGTGTAGTAAGCACAGAATAAAGTGGCAATTATTCTGTGCATGGGAGGTATGTAGACAGGCAAACTATGAAATTTAAGGACAATTTTAGTCTCTTATGGACCTAAATTATCTGTATAGGTTTCCCCCATCAGTAAAATGTACCATAATATTGCCAGTTTTCCACATTATTTCAGGCTCTATAAATCTGGATAAAGGGGAAATTTTAAATAGAAAGTGGTGACGATAATATTTTAAAGGTCACAGGGGACATAGTATGAATGGTTTAAAGATTATTACCTTCTGGATATTTCTTAAATTGGTAGCAATTGGATATCATGACTTGGTAATGTCCTAATATTTGTATTAGGAGGCGGGAAAACTGGGTTCTCATATCTATATTTTACCAGTCACATAGCAAGTGGAATGGTGTAATGATAAACTTATCTGCCTGAAGACACATAATGCCTTATTTTGTGGTCCATCAGAGCTATAGGGTCAGCAAAGTATGCCCTTTGCTACAAATCCAGCCTGCCACCTGATTTTGTAAATAAGATTTTGTGAGAACACAGCCCTGCCTATTTATTTATGTTTATCATTTCTGGCTGCTTTCATGTTACAATGGCAGAACTGAGTAGATGCAACAGAGACCGTGTGGTCCACAAAGCAAAAATTATTTGCTATCTGGCCCTTTGCAAAAAAAAATTCACTGACCCCTGCTATACCAGATGTACTATTATCATGTTGAACACATCCTCCCGTGAATGGGTAGCAGTTTCTGATAATTAATCATATGTTTTGTTTAAGCTCACCCTCTGAATTTGCTTGAATCCAATACAGGAAGATGTTTCTATGTAAGGAAGCAGAAATATAGCTGGTTATATTAGACCCGTTAAACAAATAGAAAGCAGATTTCTCATGGGCAATCAGTTTGCCATTTTTGTGAGCATGAAATTCATTTTATAATTTTAAGGAGGAAAATGTGCTCTTAAGCATGGGAAAATATTTTAAAATATCTTATATTCTGTAATGTGACCTAACTTCTCACTGTTTGTTTCAACTCAATAATAAAATGTAACTCTCAAATGTGAGGAACTTTCCTGGGCTGTGAAATTGATAAGATCCAGACTCTTCACATGGAAAATGTTCTCACGACTTCTCGCTTCTAATTCTCACCTCACTTTCTTTCTGAAAATTTGAAAGAAAAGACTATTCCCTTAAATAAGGGGCCTCATATTTACATGTTTTTTGTAAACCAAATGCAGTTCATACATTTATTTTACAAAGAGTTACATAAATTGAACCATCACATATAACAAATAAAATGGAACATATCGGGCTTCCCTGGTGGCGCAGTGGCTGAGAATCTGCCTGCCGATGCAGGGGACATGGGTTCGTGCCCCGGTCCGGGAAGATCCCACATGCCGCAGAGCGGCTGGGCCCATGAGCCATGGCCACTGAGTCTGCGCGTCCAGAGTCTGTACTCCACAACGGGAGAGGCCACAACAGTGAGAGGCCCGCGTACAACCAAAAAAAAAAAAAAACAACAATGGAACATATCAAAATGATTCACAGACCCTTCTGGTTCAAAAACAAAGCTACGTTCTCAAAGTGGGAATACTATAGTAATAATTTGACATGTAAAATTACTTTAAAAGAAAGAAAATTATTTGTTGTTGTCCACTACTACATTCTCTCCTTGGTTCCAAATAATCTATTGATTTATTTATTCATTCAGTAGAAGGTGACTGCATGCCACATTATTTCTTCTTCTTCTTTCCCATTCCCAGGGACAATTGCTTATCAATCTACAGCTGGGTAATAGCTTCTTGAGTGTTCCTATCCTTTCCTTGGCTACTATGAAGAATCCAAGTGATTCATAAACAATTGTTATGTGCCTCAACCTCAGCCTTGGCCTCTCGTCATTCCTTATATTAAACTAAATGTAAATTAGTTTTGCTAAACGATCAACATCAACCTTATTTACCTAAGTCAAATTGAAAAAAAAAGTTGGGAACATTAGGGAAGATGGCACAAGGAATTCATGCTATAATGTATCCTCCTCAATCCTGACTAAAAATGAAACAGAAAACAAGGTTAAAGCCACATATCTTCTTAGTTTTAAGCCTAGAATAATACGATGGTACTGGGAATTTGGCATGTGTTGAATACTGAGAACCAATGGAGCACCATGTCGAATGGGACCAGAACTTGAGGCTTGGAGCTATGAACTAGAATGTGGCCCAGCACTACAGCTGTATGGACTCTAGGGGACTTGGGAAGCTTGAGGACAAGCAGGAAGCCACCTGCTGGCCCAATGACTGCATGTGTGGTATTTTCAATTTTAGATGCTGTTAAGAAGTGTTTAGTATTTCAAAAATTTAAGTTATTCACTAAAACACCAGAAATACAATGTTCCAAACAGTTGAAGGAAACAAAGGGGGAGTATTAAAGATAACCTTATCAACTCCAGGAGAAGTCAGGAAAGAATAAGAGAAGGAGAAAGAAGAGGAGGAAATAAAAAGGATATAGACTGAAAGTACCAAATAGTAATTATAGAAAATCCCTGTGTTCAACTAAAAATAAGGTAAACTATTAAACTTATTTATTAAAAGACCAAAATTATCTGATTGGTTAAAAAAAACAGGATCAAGCTCTGTGCTATGTACTTGATTTCCACTAAAAGAACCCTCTTCCCCTGAAAGAGTGAAAATTAAGAAATGAAAATACAAATACCCGATAAACACTGAGAAAAAGAAAGCTGCCCTAATAATGTTACTCACAGGTAAAGTATTATTTAAAGCAATAAAATGGACAAGCAAAAATAATAAAAGGAATGGAATACAAGAAATATACAAAAGTTATAGTATATTCTAAATATATTTTCTGATTTCTACTAAGAAAAAAAGAAAAAAGGTAAAAAGAATAGCGAACTCACAATCTTGTTTGTGATTTTAACATACAATATCAGAAACAGTAGCTCAAGTAAACATGAGAAATTTGAAAAATTAGGACCCTTGACCTAATACACACACATACACACACACACACACACACACACACACACACATATACATAACATATACACATATATCATTATATCATTATATCATTATATCATCATATTCACCTATGAAGAAAGGAAATCCTGCAATTTGTGACAATATGAATGAAACTGAAGAGCATTAGGCTAAGTGAAATAAGTCAGACAGAGTAAGACAAATAGTGTATGATCTCATTTATATTTGGAATCTAGAAAATCCAAAATCATAGAAACAAAGAGTAAATTGGTGGTTGCCAGGGGTGAGGGTATGGGGGAAATGGGTGAAAGTGGTCAAAGGGTACAAACTTCTAGTTAAAAGATGAGTAAATTCTTGGAATCTAATGTATAGCATGATGACTGTAGTTAATATTGTATTGTACACTTGAAAGTTGCTAAAAGAGTAGAACTTTCTCACCACAAAAAAAAAGTTAAAGAAAAAAATGGAGGTGTTAACTAACTTTATTGTGGTAATCATTTTGAGATTATATATATATATATATATATATATATATATATATATAAAATCATCACATTGCACATCTTAAACCCACACAATGTTATACATCAATCATATCTCAATAAAGCAGGAGAAAAAAAGAAGAAAGAAAGAATAAGGAGAAACGCTAGCCATAGTAAAATATATAAACCAGTAAAATATATAAATTTATAGTAAGGTTGATTACATCTTTCAGAGGAACCAGAACAAATACCTAAGATGTAGTTCTATATATCATCTATGTCTAAATCCATGTCTGTACACAACTATATCTACATCTATAGCGATATTAGCTGTATACATAGCTTTTACACCTTTTAAGAGTTTTTGTTTGTTTGTTTTTGTTTTGTTGTTTTTGCCACACCATGCAGTTTGCAGGATCTTAGTTCCCCCACCAGGGATCAAACCTGTGCCCCCAGCAGTGGAAGTGTGGAGTGCTAACCATCGGACCACCAGGGAATTCCCTTTTATACCTTTTATAGCAAGATTTCTCAACCTTGACACAATTGAGATTTGGAGCCATACAGTTGTTAATAAAGGGCTGTACTGTACTGTGCATTGTAGGAGGTTTAGTGGCATCCATGGTCTTTACCTTCTAGATATCACTGGCATCCTCTTTACTCCAAGAGGAGACAACAATTTCTCTAGACATTACCAAGTATCCCCTGGGAGGAAAACTAACTCCCAATGAGAACCACTGTATCATCTGTGTTATCTATAGTTATGGATGTGTAATCTATATTCTTGTCTTTTACTATCCCAATGAAAAGAGCTCAGAGCTAGGAAACCAAAATCTATATACAATACTTGAATGACTTATCCCACCTGTCACTAGGATTTCTTTATAAATGGAGACAGAAATTTCTAACTTATCTTCTGTGTGGTCTGTTTAGGTGCTAAAAGGAGACAGTAGGTATGAAAATCTTTAAAAAATCCATACGTGCTAAAAAGACAAAAATAAAACAACAGCAGAAATAAGAATAAAATAATAATTTAATCCTGTAATTATTGTACAAACACAGGAATTAATGTTTTATATACATTGAAATGGTTTATTAAAGAAAGGGCTAAAGACGAGAGACTTGATATGAAATCAAAACTTGGCCACTTGGTGATAGATATAACTGTGAGCAAATCACTTATTTCATAGATTCAGAGTTTCAGTTCTTAATTGTTAATACTGGGATAATAACTCAAACCTAGCAGACTTTTGGGGAGAGAAAAATCCATTACCATGTGTGTATAAGAATATGGGCGCATTGTTGGTACAAGAAGAGATATTTTTGGAATTCATGTCAACACCTCTTTCTTGTAATATCCCGTGACATTTCCTTTTGAAACCTGACTTTTTTTTTCTTCAGTCACTTTGGTTACATTTCTTGGGGTTTCTCTATTCCATTTTCCCCAGTCCCTGGCAATCTAACAGACTACTTATTTTCCCCTATGTGGCCTTAAGTTTCTATTTTCGGGTGATACTTTCAACAGTCCTGTCATCCAAAAGGATATATATCTCCTATTTGCAAATTTCAGAGAGGACTCCCAATGACACCACACATAGAAGTAACATCAGCTCAGTAATAAAATAATATTCAACCAAATTACCTTTCTGTAGATAGCTAGCCAGTACTATGTATTAAAATATTAAGGACTCAAACCCATATGTATCCTTCTTTGAAGAATAATATCCCTGCCGTGGCTACTAACAGTTAAACCTATTACTATGTTTATACTATAAATCTTTTATTTTAAAAGTCAGCGCCTAGGCTGTGAAAATTCTCTTTGTGGTTAAACTTGGCAGAAAGGTTGACACTCTGGATTGATATTTTCTTCTCCTCAAGTTTAGATGGAAAGCCGTTAGTTTATTTTTAGGATCTTAGCAGGAAGACAAGGGGAGGGAGTGTCAACAGAGATGTTTCAGATGCTTTTTATTGCTAGAAAATTGAATAACCATTTGGCTTTATTTTATGCAATATGGTAACATGAAAACTAACTTTTGACTTATGTGTATTCCCTGCCGTATATGATACCACTGACCAGACTAGTCGATTGTAATTTTCTCTTTTAACCTTTAAAGGGGATTCTGGCTCATGCGCAGTTCCTCGCTTTCTTCAGAAATTTCATAAGAATTTTTAGTATGGAAAGTTATTGAGCATACAAGGTTCTGTGGATTGAAAAGCTCCCTAAGCATGCATTGACATGGAGGACCAGGGTTGTTCCAGTTTGTTATGTCAATGATTTGCAAATAATGGGTCTCTGGGAGATTTTTAAATTGCAGCTTTCACTCCAGGCCACTGTGCTTTTTAGGATGAGCTGAGTTGCTATGAGGCTTGGCACTCTTCAGTGCACCTTAGGCAGGGGCTCTAATACTTCCATTGAGATCATAACAGCTGGCCATTACAATCAATCTCAATGACATATTTTCCTTTCATTTTTTTCTTTTAATAAAAAACAAACAAAAAAACCATACTCAAAAGACAATATTAAAGTTGCAACTGAAGCCAACTACTGTGAAGAGCTTTCACTGAATGCCTTGAACACCATGAATCAAGTCTTTACAGAACGATGTTTAAGCCACACGTTGATTAGAGTATGGACACTGCCGTGCCTCATTCTAAAGGGGGTGAAACTGAAGCAGTTAAAATGGCAGCAAAAAGGCATGATTTGTACATGGAATCAGAAAATGTGGGACAATCAAAGTATGCACTATGGATCAAAGTACATGAAGATTTTATATTAATATTAATGTTTCCCCAAACTATAAAACATTTGGTAGGTTCTAAGTTCTCAAAACCACACATATGTTTTTTACACAAACTGAGTTTTAACTGGTCAAACTAACTCATGATACCTGAAGTTATCTAGTTTTCTGAAGTTGAGGGAATCAAGAGAATTTTTCAGATCACTTGCTTATTTATGACATTCTGAAGGAGATTCTGGTGGGAAGGTGATATGCAGGAACACCCCATGGATGTAACACTGATGCATCCATGTAAAATAAGACTGTAGAAAATACATTTTTTCCAGAGAGAGTCTTCAACTAGGTGTAATTTCACTTTATGGTCTATTTTTTTTTTTTTTTTTTTTTTTTTTTTTTTTTTTTTTTTTGGCGGTATGCGGGCCTCTCACTGTTGTGGCCTCTCCCGTTGCGGAGCACAGGCTCCGGACGCGCAGGCCTAGCGGCCACGGCTCACGGGCTTAATTGCTCCGCGGCATGTGGGATCTTCCCGGACCAGGGCACGAACCCGTGTCTCCTGCATCGGCAGGCGGATTCTCAACCACTGCGCCACCAGGGAAGCCCACTTTATGGTCTATTAAATAACTGATGGGAACATATGTATATGTATAACTGATTCACTTTGTTGTAAAGCAGAAACTAACACACCATCGTAAATCAATTATACTCCAATAAAGATGTTAAAAAAAAATAAATTTCATATCAAAAAAATAAATAACTGATGAGTATCTATAAATATTATTTTGAACATGAATATCTGTATAATACACTTATAATTTTCAAGGGTTCCTACTGGGTTGTCTCGTTTTTACTTGAAAATTATGAGCTCCTTCACTGCAAAGATACCATCTTCTATGTTACTTATCATTCACTCAGCATCTTTCATAAAGCCTGGCACAGTGGATAACAAATATTTGCTGAATTTGGGGCTGTTATTGAATGACTATTGTGCTTATACCAAAACATCTGTCAACATTTCCAAACAGCTCTGGTCAAAATTGAAAAGGGAATCTGAGAATTATTGAGAAAGTTAGAAAGAGTCAGTGTGGATCAGACACTGACCACTATTCACAAACTGATGTAAAATCACAAATAACATACTCTTGAGAAACTATAAGTAATGGAGGTTGAGAAGAGAAAACAGATACTCATGAGAGCATGAGCTGTTAAATAGGGATTTTTAACTTACTATCTGGTTAAACCAAGAAAGAGCTTCCTCTCCCAAAAGATAGCAAGAAATGTTTCAAAATGGAAAAGAAATATTCATGGAAGGAATAAAGATTTTCAGTAACTGGAATATATTGATGGTAAGCTTATTTAAATCTTAGAGGAGAAAAAAAAAAGATTGCATGAAATATCTAACAAGAAAGAAGAGTTGTGATTTTTATCTGCCTTCTTTTTTTTTTGCCAGAACATTTCTTTGGCTTTTTGAAACCTTTGACAGAAAGAGTTTGGATATATTTTCCATTACAAACTGGCAGTGGACAGAGATGTCAGTAATGTGGTGAAGGGTACAAGTCAAGTTGAGTAATGTAAACAGGAAATGCTGGCTGGGGCAAAGTTTGAGATAACAGTGACCAAGACACAGAAGGAGGAAAGGACTCCATACATGACTTAATGAGAGGTGGAGTCACCAATACATAGTAGGAAGGGGCAGACAGGCAGACTTGGAAATATGAAAAAAAAGAAAAGAAAAAGATAACTTGGGATATGTTCTATGGAAATTCAGACTTTGGAAAAGGGGGTGAGGAGATGGAATAATTTATTCCATGCATTTTATTCAATACACTTGACACATAAAAAATCATAATAGAATTACTTTCTTCAATCAATGCTTCAAAATATCCCAGCAGCAAAAAATATGTAACAACCCCATTTTTCAAAGCCATCTGGCCATGAGCTTAGTTTGAGGTTGAAGTTACACTTCCATGTGTTGAGCAGAGTGAAAGAGGAATGCTTTTGTTAAAACTGCAGTCTATCTCCGACTTCTGGAAGTCTAAGCAGATATATCAGTCTTGCATTTTCTCTTCTTTTTCTCCTCTTGTTATTATTTTTTTTTAAAGTTGTATATCTTTATGTCTACATCCTGAAATAATTCCCTAAGAGTTAGAAACAGGTGAAAAGCCTTTGTAGGATGGTCCATGCGCTCAGCTGCTTTAGATTAACTATGAATAATATGCCTTTCAATGGAATTAGACCTAACAAGGTGCACGTGGAGATGATGGGGCCACCTTGTAACCACATTGTCTAATCTCTGCTAGTTGGCATTTCAAACAATAGATTTGACCTTTGATTTTGATGGCTGACTGGCACAAAGGATTTCCTGGCCCAGCCACCAACTTTCCTGAACATGGTGCTGTGACCAATATTTTAAAACTAATGAATAAATTAAATAAAAGGGAAGTCTCCCTAAGAAATTATGGGTGGGGGTTCTGATGTTAACAAGCACTTTACTATTAGAATTAAACTGTAGAATGAGAAACACTATTCCTCTTACTATTGATTTTCAGAATTATTTTTGTATCTCAATTATTTTGGAGTTAGGGCTAAATTTCACAAAAATAAAATATGATCTGCTGCAGTACTATAGACAGAAAAAGTGAAACAGGAACACCAACACGTTCTGGAGGAGACATATTTTCCAAAAGCAAATAAAACTAATTGCACTTGTCTGTCTAGGGTGAAGCCGTTCTTAAGGAATGCGGTTTGGTCTCTTTAAGCTCTTTATAAATAAATAAAGGCGTCTAATTATTCCAGATTGTCCTCTTTAAATCAACAAGACCATGAAGTGTACAATATGTAGTTCAATGTGGGTGTCAAAGTTAACATCAGTAGATGATTACCCCAATTTTTAGCATTTCCTTCCCAGAAGAATTTTAAGGAGAGTGCTTATTTTTCAAGAGTACTTAAATACGACTTAATCCAGAGAAGCCTGTGACTATATGTTGGCAAGCTAATGTTTTGACAAGAAATAAATCAAGGCATATGGACATGGGTGATGCATGAATCTCCCCAATAACGCATGTCATCAAAATATGTCTTTCAAACCTATATGTCTGTCATAATTCCTAGGCCAAATGTTTAATGAGTAGTTTATCTAAACACTACTGTCAAGAGAGACTGTTATTGGATGTCAGCTTCCCACACGTAAGTGATTAATAAAGTGACAAACTCAAGATCAAAGCTCTCACAGTCTAAGACAGATTTAGTAGTGAGTGCATAAGACATGGGTTTTTGAACACAGATTTGTGTCCCCAGATCTGATCAGGTGAACATCCACTATTTAATATACAATATTTAAAATACCCCCTCTGTTCTGTCAGCACATTGTCTAAAATATTTGAGAATAACATTTGGAAATTAAAAGATGGTATCTCACCATGTTGCCTGGACTAAAATAGAAGATAATTCACATGTGCATTAAAAAGGAATTCAGAACTAGTTTTTGATCCTGAATCAGAATTCATGGTAATGTATTATTTTTAACACAAAATACATATAAATTATTCTATTTATTACATCCAATACATTTTAAGTAAACAAAAACATTTTATTCATAGAAATTTCATGAAAAGTAGAATCTCAGAGATTGTCAAGGAAATGTTGATGTTCCATTGATAAGAATAAATGACAATAATTTTTCCAGTGGACAACTTTCAAATTTTGAATATTATTATTTAACTTTATTCAGTAGTCAATAACTTTAAACAATTTGAAAATGTGACTTTGAATTCAAAGCCTTTTCTAAGTGTGTCAGTACTGCTTGTTATGACATTAGTAAACAGAAGTTAATAACCTAAATTCATTTATTTATGAAAGATATGTATACTACTATGATAAAAATTATATCAACTTTATTGGCTAATATATGGAGCATACCAATTGCACAAAATATATGTTTTCCTTCATATTTCAAAGAGATAGAATTTTTTAATGTTTAAATCTACAAAATTGTACTTAAAACATTGAGTGTTAAAAAGTTGTCTTGTGAAGTGAAAAACTATTTTGTTTCTGGCTGCATATATGTAAATTATGTAGAATGACGTCTCAAGAAAAGCATAGGCGTTTATCTGTTTAATATACTATTTTCTATTTATAGATACATGGAGTTTGGACTGAAATGGCTTAACTGTACCAAGCCAGTTTGCATGTAAATAAATTAATGACACTAAACTATATTATCTTTTGTAATTACAAAAGAGATATTGTGACAAAGGTCACTGATTTCATAATGCATAATAAATAAATGTAATAGAAAATAAAATATTTAATTAACCTAATAATATCATTTAAATTATTTTTGTTCCAATTCAAATGAATTCACATTAATGGCATCCTTTTTTAATTTATTTATTCTGCAGCAAGTTTGTTTTATGTGGCATGTACTAATTTGAAAAAGGTAATGTTACATCAACTTCAAACCAAAAATGCTAATGAATTCTAATGGATGAGGGAGCAAAAAAGCCTAGGTTTCAAAATGCTTTTGCTGTGAAAATCTCTCTTGTGCCTCTCATCAGGCATCAGGAACTTGTGAGTTCTGGTTATCACTAATTTGGGGAAAGACAGTCCAACCAATGGACCAGCCGTGACAATAAGCTCTGGCCCCATGTGCCAAAGGTCCAAAAGTAATCAGACATTAGACCTAATAAGAATCAGGTAATGTACCTAATAAAAGTCAGGCAACAGGCCTAATGAATCTTAGGCAGTGCAACTCATGAAAACCAGGCAGTGGGCTTAATGGGAGAGAGGCAACACGCCTAATGAAAATCAGGCAACAGGCGTAATAAGAGATGCCATAGACTTCATTTTGGTTTGTCTCTCCATGGAAGTTTGTACTCTGGTCTCTTAAGCAGACCCACTCAGAAACATACTTGAGGAATATTCATCTAAGTGCAAAGCCGTAGGAAAAAGAAGTGCAATAGTATATAGGGTAGAGCCAATGCACAATTTACCTGCCTTATTGAATTGTTTAAGCACTATGAATTTGGAAACCATCAAAGCTAGCATACACCATCACAGTGGTAGTTTTTAATTAATATATCACAACTCTAATTTGAGATTTATCCTGAGTTCCTGTCTTGTTACCATGCCCTAGTCAACCTTTTTACAGCTGTTTATTTATTTATAGCAATTTACTCAATCATTCAATAAGCATTTACGAGAATCTACATGGCATGTATAGACCTGGGCCTAAAAAAAAAAAAACAACAGGTTCCAAGCTTTCTAATATTTGATATTTAGATGGAAATGGAATTGTTTACATAATTTCCATGGTTCCTTAAATTTAAATGAATATGCAAAATATCAGGAGAGATTTCAGCCTTTCATTAATTCTTTCAGAAACTCTTCAGATGCTTCTGCGTAGGTAGTGAGTGACAATGGTGAAGAAATCTATATGAGCCTTTGTCTGCTGAGATTTTTAGTTCAGTGGGGGAGGGGGACAATACATAAGGAGTTATAAACTACACATTGTGGGAAGTGCTATAAATGAAATAAACAGAGTATTGTGATAGGTTGTAATGGCGCAGGAAGACCAAGGTTTAGTGGTGTGGAGGAAGGCCTCTCTAGGATGAGATGTGCTACAGACTGAAGGCAGGGATGAACATTCCTGACCCAGACACACTGAAATCAGGACAGTGGCTGGTAAGATTGAGGGACTAAAATATCAGTTTGGGTCATCAATTGTCAATGAAATGGGCAATGTGAGACATAGTTTAGGGAACATATAGATATATAGATATATCTGTACAGTTTGGAGGCAAACATGCCTCAATTCAATTCCTGGTTCTTGTGTTTATTAATTTATAATCAAAGGAAACATATTTATCCTCTTTTAACTTTATTATTCTTCTTGTACCTAGTACATAGTGTTATGACCTGTATGACCTATAATGAGTAAGGGCTGAAACAAAATATATTTTTGTATTCTTTCACTTAAACATTTCAGTTTGATATATACATATATTTACTTAAAGTTAATTTTTTTAAATTGGAGTATAGTTGATTTACAATGTCATGTTAGTTTGAGGTGTACAGCACAGTGATTCAGTTATAAATATATATATTAGATAAATATTTTTAAATGTTAAGACAAAACCCAGAAAAGCTGAAGCCAACTTTTTTATAAGAAATTGAAATGTTGATTTTAATCTTTGCCAGTATAAACATATCATTAGCAAGACAATATTACAGTAAATATGTATATGAAAATTAAGAATAGGTCTGCAGTGTCATATGATGAAACAATCACTTTAATTCTAAAATTATTTCTAAATTCTAAAATTATTTCTAAATTCTAAATTCTAAAATTCTAAAATGATGTCAGTGTTCTAGCAACAGAATCATCAAAGATTATGGCTGTATGCAAATGTGACCTAGAACCATATAATAATGCAATATATATTTCACATAAAATATGTCCAATTTTATGTTATTTCAATTATATTAATCAATCTAATTTTGCTTACATTGGGTCTAGAATTAATATTAGAGAAAAATAACAGCAAGTGTTTGGGAGATGATACATTCTTTTCGACCTCAAGTTGAATTAGAACAAACCCCACAATAACACAGAATAATATGTCTGATGTGGTTTTCCTTTAGGAGATACGGAGTTTTTAGATTTTACCAAGTCCCTTGGAAGGTGTAGGGTTCTTACTATGCCTGGAGTCAACCTTGAGCAACTTTGCAATTTACTGTAGGGGATCTTCAACAAAATACTGAAAATGGGAATGCTTTGGGGACAAGTAGGTTTCTCTAAGACGTCAATACGAGATCCCTGATGGGGAGAAGGAAAATGTACATAATATATATCTGTAATACTGCAATATGTTAAAAGGTATTAAGAATAAAAAATTTTAAGTAAAAAAATGAATCCTTTATCAATTTCATTGAGAGAATTAGGACTATGTCTAAAGAACAAACAAAAGTGCATGAGAGATTAACAAACTCTCTATTTAGCCCTTTTATTTACACATTTATTCTGAATTTATTTTTTTATTTGTTTGATGTAAGATGTTGTGACTTGCATAAAGTCATCCATGACAAAAATTAAATGACTTTGTGTTTATAGTTCTAACATTGCCCTCTATCTACATTCAGTTAATCAATAATTTACCATCCATCCTTCCATTTATTCAATAAATACTTATTCAGTGTCTATTATGTGTCAGGTATAATTATATGTGTAGGGATACGGTCGTGAACAAAAGAATCAAAAGTACCTGTTCCCCTTCCTCCTTTTTTTTTCATATCGAATTTATAATTGTTACTGTATACTTCTTGTTGCATTATGCTGGGAGACATATTGTCTTTCAACAGTGTTCATACTGATCAGTGGATTCAAATGTTTTCAGCTTAATCCATTCATTATAAAATTCCTCACTGGACTTTCTTCACGGTTTTAGCAGTCATTGATGATTGTTGCCTAGAATTCATTAATTTATTTGTTGTTATAAAATGGTAATATTTTGATTCTTTCATTATTTCTGCATTTTATAGAATTCTTTTGTAAAGAACAACTGTTCCTATCAAATAGTCTGATTTCATGAAAAGAAGTTTGTTTAGGAAAGATAGGTGAGATTCTTGGTTCATACCCTATATTTGTGTTTGCAGAATAATGAGTTGATTTCTTGAGACAGGGAACCCAAGGTAAAGTATTTTTTTTTTCCTTTCAGTATCATTTTAAACTTAGGAGTTTAAACATATTTGATATGTTTAAATACATTACAGTCTTTGCTCTTTTTGATGGTTAAATTGTTCTGTTTTTAAAGTTAACTTCTAGGACTCTTTAAAAAGATCCTAGAGCTCCCTTTCTTTTTTGGTAAAATAGGAGTTTTCAGACTCATGGAATTCTCCTAAGTCTGGGGTGACCTGTTTCTCCAGGAATCTCTGGTTCCTTTGTTGAAAGTGGTACTAAGAGACCACAATACAGGTGCTGGGAGTATTCATTTTTACATGACTAGCCTTTCAGTGGACAAAACTGGGATCAATTTTGCTGGTTATTTTTTCTAAGAAACCAACCATAAATTCATACCGTTAATTCTGATTCAGATTTAAGATCAAATGGTTTTAACATTTTTTTAAATGTTGATCTTTATTCCTATTAATCTTTTATTCTCACTGTTGGAGACAGACAATTCAGAAGCCTCTAATGAGTGTTACATTTTATTTAATCAATGGTTACCCTTCATATTAGAGGTGGAAATAGAATATAATTCTTGAAGGTGCTTACGATTTTTTCCTGGAGACACGTTGGTCTTCTCAATTCTTCTTATATAAAATACTGTCTCAGAAATAACATCATCCTTTACTTAATATTTCATGGCAAGAGACAGCCAATTAAACATGATTATACCACCTTTAATCTTTTAAATCCTACAAAAATAAGTATTTCATTTGGATGTCATTATCTTCTTGAATTCATAATGGCCAAGCAAACCTCTCATAAAGATGACAGAATTTCTGCTAATTATCTAAAAAAAAATAATGAATAGTCTTATAACAATTTATCTTAAATTCCCTTCTGAATAATTACCATTGTGATTCACTAAGAGAAAGAGGCAAAAGAGAAGGCATACTTTATCATATCTCATTGTCCTTTTCTTCTTGAGATATTTAGGCATAATATAAATTATTTTAATGTGGATATATAATTTAATGAAAGGAAAATTGCAATGATGACAAATGCATAAGATTTTAACTGCAAGTAATAATACTCAACAAAAAAAATCTTTTATTAAAGCATGTAAAAAGCCATCTTAAATAATAATGGAAACTTGAAAATTGTGGCTTTACTTCACTATTAGGAAAGCTCAATCTCTAAACCATCTATAATTTGAGTGAGGGTGTTATCAAGCAAGGTGGTGTTGCTTATTGTGGACATTACAAAAAATAAATTCCAAAGGCATTCTTTCTTTTAAAAACCTGAATATGTTGCTATATATTGGCTGTCCATAGTCAAAACCATAGATAAATATTTTGAGTTGTAAAATGTGTCAAATGTTGTACCTGAATGAGTAGTCTATGTTAAATAAATGTATTTGTAGGAGTTAAGCAACCGATATATTGGTGTAATATTGACCAATTAGATGAAAATCATAGTTTTTCACACACCTAAATTTTGCTTATGTTGTAGAGACAACTACATTTCCCTGAAGGAGGAAAACATAATTAAAATTTAGAATGGTACTTTTTTGTTAATGTGACAGGAGATTGGTAATACCTAAAAGTTTGCACAGTAAAAACCCATGGAATCAAATATAAGAACAAAAATATGTTGGAAAATGGTGAAAAGAGGACCAATTATCAAATATGGTGCAAATATGTGGTGCAAATATTCACTAGTTCCAACTTTGATGTGGATGGAGCAATAATTAATATTCTGGATTATGTAGAGCAATAAGGTCTACCACTTAAATAAGATTTGATTTAATCTTATTCACTGAGACATAAGTGTCACTGATCAGAGATACTGACTCTCCACTCCAAATTCCCACTGATGAAAACGTCTGACCCAAACAGCATTAACTATCTTTACCCTTTATCCATTAACCATTTTCTTTATTCATCTGTTTGAACATTAACAAGCATAATATAGTGCAAATATATTTTAGTAATAACCTTATTAAGTGTTATGTATTTTAATCATAATAATAATTGTTAATATTATTAATTATGATTCCTGTGTGGTTTAATTGTTTTTAAACTCTTGAGGTTACACTATCTCAGGCAATGTTCTAGCCACTTTCATTCTATTGTCATTGTCACAGTTACACTAAAGATAGGAAGAATAGTATCTTCATTGTACAGGTGAAGGCACTGAGGAAACTAAAACTAATGAGTGATTAAGTTGGAATTTGACTTTAGGTCTGACTGAACCACGCTAGGAGGAGAGAGAAAAAGAGAGCCAGAGGAAAGTGCAAACATGAGAGGAAGAAGGGCAAAAGGATGATAATGCAAGCATAATATATTCTATAGAAACATGCTGAATTTAGATAAATCTCATTTTCTTCATATACAAATAAAAAAAGTAACAAAAAAGTCTTCTATAAATATTTCTGTTGGACACAGTAATCAAATGTTATCCAGAATATGTAAAGAAATTTTCATGTTTCTATGTTTTAAATAACAATTTTTAGAAAAGAGCTTTTGTATTCTGCACTTTTCAAATTCAATGAAAGAAATGTCTTTATAGGCTTAAAGAAAGAAAAAAAAAACTATTTAAAATTATGCTGAATTAGGCTGACAACATCAACAATAAAAAAAATCCAGTGAAAGGATCCAGAAATCCAATAAAAATTCAACTGCATATTTGAGGTGTGTGGAAATGATCTTACCAAAATTGTGATTTCACACCTCCCAATATATAGGAAGGAGAAGAAAAATATGAAAATAATAGAAAAAAGGTAGTAGATAAGAAAATGGAAGAATAGACTAAATAACTCCAGTATGTGAAAACTAATGTTCCTGAAGAAGAAATGAGAATAAAACTAAGGGAAGCAATATTGAAAGAATTAAATTATTAAAGAAAACTTTCATGAGATAAAACTTTTCTGAACGCAGACCTGCTCAAAAATGGACTTGAGGACACGGGGAGAGGAAAGGGTAAGCTGGGACAAAGTGAGAGAGTGGAATGGACATATGTATACTACCAAATGTAAAACCAATAGCTAGTGGGAAGCAGCCGCATAGCACAGGGAGATCAGATCGGTGCTTTGTGACCACCTAGAGGGGTGGGATAGTGAGGGTGAGAGGGAGGGAGATGCAAGAGGGAAGAGATATAGTAACACATGTATATGTATAGCTGATTCACTTGGTTATGTAGCAGAAACTAACACACCATTGTAAAGCAATTATAATCCAATAAGATGTTAAAAAAAACTTTTCTGAAATTTCAAATTAATTAGTGTCAATTGTCAAAATAAGTAAATCAAACTCTTATTTAGATATTATCGGATAACTATTTAGACTTTAAAGTACAAAGAAAAGTATTCTAAATATATCCAAGCAAAAGGAAAAGACAAATGTTATATATACAGAAGCAAAAATCTTAATTTTAGAGTTCTCTTGGGAGATTAAGAATACTTAAAGTAAATCAATTATTTTCTACAGAAAATCAAGGGATAAACTCAAATATACAATCAAGATGTTGTTCCTATAGTAATGAAATAGGAAGATAATATCAAATAACTGAGGATCCATAAAACACATTGCTTCTATCCCCTTACTGAAAAAAAGTTTTTTGAAGATATATTTCAGCTAATGGGAAGAAGAATAAAAATAAAAACTAAAGATCAGGTAATTTTTTTCTGTAAAAGTAAAGGAAAGTGTGGCAACATTTCTTTCAGTTAAAGAAATAGAGTTAAGTATAAAATATTGTTGTAAATATGGTAACAAAATGTAAGCAAATAAAAATTCTTGTGATTAATTTTTATGAATAAAAATCTTACTCTATGACCCCAGATTACAGTTACAAAATATGAAAAGTTGACATGAAAGGGGAAAGAGAAATTAAAAATATAAAAAATTATTTTTAGTTCCTATTTTTGGTTATCTGCTACCAAATAACTATAAAATATCAAAACGAAACCTGTAATCTATATAAAAAGAAAGTATAGAAAATGATGATAAAGTATGGAGGAAACAAGTAAATAAAACCAGAGACTATTATGACAATAGGTATAACAGATCTTAAAATGCCTATATCAATTGAAATATTTATACAATGCATATTACAATACAAAATAGATAAAACTAGAAGATATGAAGACCCTAAATTATTAAAAATGATTAGGTAAGGCATATTATAGAAGACGTTAATTTTTCATTTATTTTCTTAAAAGATTCTTTTAAAGCTACAATATGAAACCTACTCCCAAAACTCAGTTACAATATTTAACAAAAGCGTAGTGGGCATGGGTGAAGATATTTCAGATATAAAAGATAAAACTGTAAATCAGCAATGCTAATTTTAATATAAAATTGAATAGGGAATGGTATAAAATTGAAGGATAAAGATAGTTCTGTTGATGAAAATTAAATAATAATAAAATAAAAATATATCAGCAGAATTAGTTTCATTCTTCAGTGTTAAACCATTCTACTTTATACAAAATAAACAGTGCTTTGAAAGAAGCTGACTCAAAAAGCATACAATTTTTTCTTTATTAAACACGTTCTTTAAAATTTATGAAATCAATTATACAATGCTCTCTAAATTTAAAATTTTGAATTATATTATTTACATTTCTAACAATTTTGAGGTCATGATATTCAGTGCAAGATAGTAAAACACACGATTTTACTAAACTTTACTTCCTATAAAGTAGCATATGTGACAACCCCTCTACTCACAACACATATAACTTGAAGGCAAAAATTTTATCAAAGAAGAAGGAGGAGGAAGAGGAGAGGGAGGTGAAGAAGGAAAAGGAAAGGGGAAGAAAAATACTATCCAGATAACTGGAAATGTAGCAAAATGGGGGATTACAGTTGTAAAGAGTTTTACCATTAAAAAAAGAATAAATTTAGCATGAGAACAGTCCTTAGCACTTTTAGTACTATAAGTGTGAACTATTATTATTGTAATTATTAATGTTAATGAAATGAAAGATGCAATTTTTAACATTATGTTAGTAAATAGCTCTTAAAAGTATAGAAACATATTTGATATGTTAATGAAGAAGCAATACACAATATTGACAATTTAAAAGTTGCACAGAAAAAAATGAATTATATGTTCAAATGATATTTGTAATTCCTCTATAATTGGTTTTCAAACTGAAACGTACATAACCTTGGGGTACATTAAGACTTTCTTTGGTATATAAAGTGTGGAGAATTTTAAGAAAATTAACTGACAATGTTTTTTCCATTTTTGAAAACCAAGAAGCTTGGAGCTGGCTTTTGAGATATTTTATTTCATACCTGGCTGAGCAAAAGCAGTAAAGGAAGGGATTTTTATTTCCGTAAAACAAAAGATCGTCATTATAAATGTCTGCTTTAATTTTAGTGGGTTACTCCAGATCTTTAGCATTAAACCATTATGGAGCAATGGAGGAAAATTAGTAAATATAAGTTGTTAGATATAAACCTAGCCAGAGTCAGGTCAAGAAAGGGGAAGAAAAGAAATGTTATTCTTAGTAATGCAATTTGTTCTTCGTACTCTTTCTAGGTTGAAATAATAAAGGTTAAGTAGAGTATAGGAGAGATACTTGCACAACATATTAGAAAAATATTACTGTGTTTCCTTCTATCTCTTCTTCTGTACTCACATGTCATCACGAATTTTCTTCCATCATTTGACTTGTTCCCTTTGTCTATTAAAAAGTGATTTGGGGATACTTTTTAGACCCTGCTGATGATTGTGTATGTTGGACATAGTGTTTAGAGTTCTGGGATAATATAAATTATGAAAATAAAATGTTTGGGAAGTAGAATTTTGGTAAATTTTTATGGGTGTACACAGCATTCAAAATGTCAAGGAAGTATTTTATATTAAGTGTTAAAACTGACTTGGAAGAAGAGGCTTTTGTAACTATATCATTAGCGGAATTTCCAAAGCCCCTAACTCTTATTCCGATTCACAAGAGCTACAAGGAAGAAAGAAAAAAGAATAAAACTAGTATAAGCCCTTTGCCTTAAGAGTTTTCTCATTCTGTTATATCAGTGATACGCTTCAAAT
Source organism: Kogia breviceps (assembly GCF_026419965.1). Classification (NCBI taxonomy): domain Eukaryota; kingdom Metazoa; phylum Chordata; class Mammalia; order Artiodactyla; family Physeteridae; genus Kogia; species Kogia breviceps. The sequence goes on from NC_081310.1 coordinate 129,774,313, forward strand.
ATGCTATGACCAGAAACCTAATCTACCTAGATTTTATATACTTTACAGTCTTCAACTTTGAGTTTCTTTTTAATTATTTGGAGGCTAAAATTGACCCCCAAATTGCCAAAGGTATTATGATGCAATTAGCATAAGAGAAAAAGAAAAAGTCAAGCTATTATTCAAACATTTACCTATTCAATAAACTATACTGCTATAAATGAGAGCTAATGGGATTTTTTAATGCAAGATTGTATGAGTTTTTATTTATGAATATCAGTACCTACATGATTATAGTAGTGTACCTTAATATTGCTTTCTTCCTTATTTTACAACCATACTCTTCCAGAACCAGAGAAAGCAAGAAGAGTAGGAGATGGAATCAGACAATCCAGAGCTGTGGCTTTTGCTATCAGTGAAATGAGGAGCTATTTGGGGGTCTTGAGAAGTGACAGAACTGACTCATGTTTTAAAAGCATTAGTGTGGCTTCTGAGTTGAGATTAGATTGTAGGTAGAAAAGGTAAAGACAGGAAAACCACCTAGGGAGCTCTTACAGTATTCCAGGCTGGAGACATTGGTGGCTCAGTTGGGATGATAGGAGTGTATGTAGTGAGACCTAGTCATGTGCTAGATTTATTTTGAAGATAGAGCCATTAGCTTTCTCAGCAAATTGGTTGTAGGATGTGAGTAAAAATAGAAGTAAAGGAAGACAAGATTTTTTTTTTTTTTTTTTTTTTCCTGAACAAGTGAAAGAGTTTCCAGTAATTAAGATGGGCAAAACTGTAGGTAAAGCTGGTGTCAATAGAGCAGATGTTCAGTTTTGGATGTGATGGATTTGGAATGTCTGTTGGCTATCCAGGTAAAGTTGTAAGTAGGCAGTTGGATATATGAGTCTGTAGTTTGGAGGACAGTTCTGTAGATATTAACAGTAGATATATATCTGGGAGTCACTGGAAAACTAATGGTATCTCAAGTCATGAAACTATGAGATTTACAAGGGAAAGTGTGTAGGCAGAGGATAGAAACAACAAAACTCGATCCTGAGGTGTTCCAATATTAAGAGCATGGGGAGAAGAGGAGCGACCCAAAAAAGGAAATTGAAGAGTGATAGTGGCAAAGGAAAGAATTTAGGTGAGTGTGATGTCCTGAAGTAAAAAGAAAGGGGAAAAAGTATCAACTTTGTCAAACGCTGTAATCGATCAAGATAAAGTCTTAGAATTGTTCACAGGATCAGCAGTGTGGATTCTATTTGTGACTTTGATAAGCACATCTTTGATAGAGTGCTGAAATTTGAAGCCTAATTGATGTAAGTTTAAGGTAGGAGGAAAGGAACTGGAGACTAACCTGGGAGTTTTGCAACTAAGGGAAAGAAAGAAATGGAGCCTTCTTAGCTGCTCAGAAAATGGAGTAATTTTTTTTTTTTTTTTTTTTTTTTTTTTTTTTTTTTTTTTAAAGAGGAGAAATTACAGAAAGTTTATATAGTAATGGGAATGGTCCACTTAAGAGAAAAATAGGAGAAATTGATGATGTATTATCTTATCATCTATTTTCACAATAATCCCATAATATTGTTCTAATTGTTATTTTCATTATTTAGATGAAGAAGCTGAGAACAGAAATTTTAACTGGCATGCCCACTTTTCTATTTCTCATTTATGTTGTTCTTTCAAACCTTATATTTCCTTTTTTAAGCTTACTTTGAAATATTTGGTTTATTTCCATTTGTTGCTTTCATTAACTGAAAGACTGTTATTCAGTCTATTTTAAAATTTATTCTAATATTTTTGAGCCTTATTGTAAACGTTTTCATTGTTGCTGTCATCATCTATGTTTAAATAAGAAGGGGTTTCCTGGACTAATAAGAATAAATTTCTGGGTAGTTGGAGGGCATCATCCAGGGAATAGGCCAAGAAAAGTTTTCAACATTTATGGCACCCTCTTTTCTTACTATGAAGGTTTCAAAAAATAACCTCGAATAGCTAAAATATTCATACTCATAGAAACAGAGTAGAATGGTGATTGCTGGGTCTGGGGGAAAGGGAGAATGGGGAGTTGCTATTCAACAGGTATGAAATTTCAGTTACACAAGATGAATAAGCTTTAGAGATCTGCTGTACAACATCATGTTTTTAGTTTACAGTACCATATTGTACACCTAAAAGTTTAAGAAGGTAAACTCATGTTAGATGGTCTTAGAGCAATAAAATAAATATATAACCACTGTGTAATCTCATTTGTGAGACTTGGGTCAAGAAGGATCTCCGGTTCCAATGCTGTGGTTCATAGATCTATAGGTCTTGCACTACAAAACAGTGCTTTCCGCCTTGTACCTTGCATTTTTCTCTTAAGATACTTTCTGAGATAATTCTCCTCAGGACCACTAACTGTTCCCCTTCCCTCAGTTATCTAAAACTTCTTTCTCCCTTATTCCCAAGTCTACTTTCCTAGTTTATTTGGATTCTACTCTTAGTAGTATTCCCTAAAGGGTGTGGTTCTGTCTTTTAGAATCAGAGAATTTACTAGAATTTTTTGAGATTACCATGGACTTCCCATAGGGAAAAGGAAGATTAATATTTAGCTACTTTCTGTCACACTATGTACAAAAATCAATTTCACATATATAGATCCCAATATAAAAAGTCAAATGATAAAGATGTCAGGAAGAAACAAAGGAGAGCATCTTTGTGACCTTGGGTATACAAAGATATTGTTTTTTTAAGAGTACACATAATTATTTACTCTAGAATGAAGAACTTCTGCAAATCAATAAAAAAGGGAAGATAACCTCATAAAAAATAGTTAAGAGACTTAAAACAAATTTTTCAAAAGAGAATATCCATATGGCCAGTAAACATGAAAATCTGCTCACCTTCATTAGTCATCAGAAAAATATAAACTAAAACCATAATTTATACACCCAATAGAATGGCTAAAATGAAAGACACTCATTCTAAGTGTTGGCTAGACTTTCAAACAACTAAACTCACATACACTGCTAGTAGAAGTGTAAGTTATGATAATTACATTGGAAAACTCTATAGAAGTATCAAAGAAAGTGCATATATGCATAACTAGTGGTTCTACTCCTAAATATATATCCAACAGAAATCCATTTGTTTACAAAAGAGTTTTGCACAAGAATTTTCATAGCCACACTATTCCTAACAGTTTACAAAACTGGAAATCATCAAAATGTCCATCAATATTAAAATTAATAAATATATTATGGGTACATAAATACAATAGAATATGGCAATGTATCATTTTGAATTCATGAAATAATGTGGAGGAATCTCCTAAACAAAATCTTGGGCAAAAGAATGTAAACCCAAAAGAATACATGCTGTATGATCTAATTTACATAAATTACAAATAATAGAAGCAATTTATGGTGTAAAAAGTCAGAATAGCAGATGCACTTGTGAAGGGAGCAATATTGACTGGGCAGGGCAACTTTGTTCTATTTCTTGAATTTGGCACTCCTTACTATGTATGTTAACTTTGTAAAAATCCAGTGATTTGTACACTGCTAATCTGTAAGTTATATTTCAACAAAATGTTTACTTACAAATACAAATAATAAGTAGACAGCTGGTTATGGCCATAGGATGGCTAAATGTTAAAATCTGTTTAATCTTGTTAAAGAAAGTATTATTTTATATGTGGTGGGGGACTCTATGTTGCTGCTCTTGTCCTGGAGTAACTGGAAGTGATGTAATTACTTTTTTAAAATTGTGAACATACCCTTTTTGATGCATGCAGAATCCACTCTTGGGAAATGTTTATTTGTAGAGGTCACATCTGCATTACTCTAGGCCAAAATCCATTGCAGTTTTGGTATTATTTAATAAGAATATTGCTTTTCTGTTGAGAAAGTTTGGACATTGCTAATTAAATGGAATTAGACTCAGTGTTACTCCTGTCTCTGCTGTCAAAATCCATTTTCTGCCCTATGAAAAGACTCATGAAACAGCAGCTAGTCTTCACTAACATTTCATTCAATTAAAATTAAATTACACAATTGAACTTTTTTTTTGTCTTTTCTATATTACATTTTGTTAATTACTTAATTAAAACTGAAGACTGACATTTATTTCTTTCTTTTTAGGAAAAAAAAAAGAAAGAAAAAGAGAAAAAGAAATATAAGACACACTCACTGTTACTTACTTAGTTATTCAACAGGAAGCTCTAGAAAGAAACTTCTGTTAGCAAAGAATAAAATAAACCACAAGTTTCCCATGAAAATTTTATAAAAAAGATATAAACATGATAGTTTTTAAGTTCATTCCCATTCCAGTTTCTAGGAAGGCATTTAAAATGTACCATATTCAAAAAATATATCTAGTTTTTTGTAAATATATATATATATATATATATATATATATATATACCCCAACTTGAGTTTTCTTAGTATCTTCATCATTTTCCAGTAGCTATTTTACACCTGGAAATAGATAATGACTCTATCTATTGGTATTTATATATAGTACTGTTGCTTCAAAAACCTAGTATCCTCAAACATGATAGCTACCATTTGTACAGTGATTATTATTTGGCATTGTCAAATTGTTTTGTGTACATTAACTTATTTAATATTCATATTTATAGATGAGGAAACTGAGGCACAGTGTATTTAAAAGATTTACCAGAGACTATATGGCTAGTAAATGGCAGAGCTGGGATATTCATCCAGAATTTTATTTTAATTCTATTAATTTGTCTGTAAGAGTCATACTCTTAACCAATGTATTACAATGACTCCAAATGGATTCACACAAGCCAAGAGGTAACTCTCCTCTTGAAAACACAGAATTTATGTATTTATTTTTAACTTAATTCACAGCTATTTACTGAGATTCTATATGTTTCTGATGTTCTAGGTAAACATTTGTAAAACAGGGAAAGTCTTTCCCTCATAGAAATTAAAGAAAATAATCATGATAGATATTAACTAAACTTATTGTGGTAATCATTTCAAAATATATGTAAGTCAAGTTGTTATGCTCTACCCTTTAAAATTATATAGTGCTGAATGTCAATTATATTGCAATAAAACAGAAAATAAACAGGTGAAAATAAATGAATAAATATACAACTGAAGAAAAAGCCAATTAATACACATGTAATCAAAGGCAACCTTATGTATCCTAATTAGGAAGAAAGAAGTAAACAAAAAAAGTCACTATTTGCAAATGAAATACTATATATAGAAAACTTAAAGACTCCACCCAAAAAACTATTAGAACTAATAAATGAATTCAATAAAGATGCAGGACACAAAATTAATATACAAAACTTTGTTGCATAACTATATACCAATAACACACTATAAGAAAGAAAACAATTAAGAAAAATTAAATTAAGAAAACAATCCCATTTACAATTGCATCCAAAAGAATAAAACACCGAGGAGTAAATTTAACCAAAGAAGTGAAAGACCTGTACTCTGAAAACTATAAAACATTGATGAAAGAAACTGAAGATGACAGAAATAATTGTAAAAATACACCATAATCCTGGATTGGAAGTATTAATATTGTTAAAGTGTTTATACTACCCTAAGCAATCTACAGATTCAATGCAATCCCTATCAAAATACCCATGGCATTTTTCACAGAACAGGAACAAATAATCTTAAAATTTGTAGTGAACCAAAAAAGACCCTGGATAGTTAAGCAATCTTGAAAAGGAAGAACAAAGCTGGAAGTATCACACTTCCTGATTTCAAACTATACTACAAGCTAAAATAATTAACATACTGGCACAAAACCAGATGCTTAGGTCAATGGAACAGAATAGGGAGCCCAGAAATAAATGCATGCTTGTATGGTCAATCTATGACAAAGCAGGCAAGAATTTATAATGGAGAAAGACAGTATCTTCAATAAATGGTATTGGGAAACCTGGGCACGCAAAAGAAACTAGACCACCTTTTTACACCATATACAAAAATAAAATCAAGATGGATTAAAGACTTAAATTTAAGACCTGAAACCATAAAACTCCTACATGGCCAGTACACGTTTTGACATAAATTGTAGTAATAGTTTTTTGTGTCTGTCTCTTCAGGTAAGGAAAACAAAAGCAAAAATAAACAAATGGGACTACATCAAACTAAAAAGATTTTACACAGTAAAAAAGACCATCAGCAAAACAAAAAGGCAACCTGCTGAATGGGAGAAGATATTTGCAAATGATACGTCCTGTAAGAGGTTAATATCCAAAATATATAAAGAACTCATACAACTCAAATCTCCAAAAATAAACAATCTGATTTAAAAAGGGTAGAAGACCAGAACAGACATTTTTCCAAAGAAGACATGCAGGTGGCCAACAGGTACATGAAAAGAAACTCAACATCACTAATCATCAGGGAAATGCAAGTCAAAATCACAATTAGATATTACCTCACACCCGTTAGAAGGGCTACTACCAAAAAGACAAGAAATAACAAGTGTTGGTGAGATTGTGGAGAAAAGGGAACCCTACTACTCTGTTTGTAAATTGGTGCAGGCACTATGGCAAACAGTATGGAAGTTTCTCAAAAATTAAAAATAGAACTACCATATGATCCAGAAATTTCACTTCTGAGTATTTACCTGAAGAAAACACTAATTTGAAAAAAATATATGCACCTCAATAGTCATTGCAGCATTATTTACAATAGCTATGATATAGATACAACCCAAGAGTCTATCAATAGATGAATGATAAGGAACATGTGGTATACATATACAATGCAATATTACTCAGGCTTAAAAAAGAATAAAATATTGCCATTTGTAACAACATGAATGGAAATAGAGGGTATTATGCTAAGTGAAATAAGTCAGACAGAGAAAGACAAATACTGTATGATTTCACTTATATGTGGAATATATATATATATTCTCTTCCATTGACACATATATACAAGCAAACAAACATAAAACAGAAAGAGACACAATGATACAGAGAACAGACTGATGCCAGAGGGCAGGGGCTGGGGGGATGGGCGAAATAGGGGAAGGGGAATGAGAGGTACAAACTACCAGTTATAAAATAAATAAATCATGGGGTTGTAATGTGCAGCATAGGAAACATAGTCAATAATATTTTGATAACCTTGTATAGGAACAGAAAAAAAAAAAGGAAGTTCTCACTTTGCTCAGTTCCAGAATACACAAATTTCAGTAACTGCATTTATGTAAATAAAGCCAGACCCTCAACAGCATGATTCAAATTTCAGGTACCATAATATACCAACTAAGACTAATTGCATAAAGTACAAAGTGGGCTGCTGGCTCTTTAGTCCACAAATTGCTACACAAGCAACAGATGCTGTTTCAGTGACAATTCATGTTACTTCTTTCAAAATCAGTGATTGATCACTGCTTATCTGTTTATTCGGTTCACGTATATACAGTAAAGACTGTAGATGTGTTGTTTCTTGTCTCCCTGTGATAAACCCACATGACATAGTACAAATATGGTAGTTTGAAAGAAGGAATTGGGCAAAAAGATGAACATGCAGTGAAGAACCAAAAAGTGATAATGCCCACAGTAAAATTAAAATTGAATGTAAACGAGGTTATAGAAGATATAGCTGATCGTGTTGACAGTGCTGCCACTTCAAAAACTCAAGATATGCAGCCAGGGGAACTTAGAGAAGGTGAATTTATTGACATAAATGAGAAAAATGATTTTGATATAAAGGAAGAAGATGTTCCAGAGTAAGTGACTTGAGCAAAAAACTTCATATTAAAGAATTCTTAAAGATGTTTCATGACATTGAAAGCACATAGGGGGACTTCCCTGGTGGTCCAGTGGTTAAGACTTCTTGGTGGGGGATGTGAGTTAGGGGAGCAGGGGGTGTGAAAGCTAAGATCCCACATGCCTCACAGCCAAAAAGCAAAGCATAAAACAGAAGCAATATTGTAACAAATTCAATAAAGACTTTTAAAATGATCCTCATCAAAAAAATGGTTAAGAAAAAAAAAGGAAACACATAGGAAAAAAAGTTGGGAAAGAATCCAAATTTAGAAAAGAACATAATTGGTCAAGACATTAAAAAGTTGTTTGCTTTGTAAGTTACATGAAGGCAAGCACTGTGTAAAAATAACATTTTTACAAAGAAGTAAAACATTTTAACTGTCAACCTTTATTAAAAATTAAATTACAATATACTAAGTAAATATTAATTTTACTATATTTTCACTTCCCAATCCACTGATAATGGACAGTAAGAGTTTCTAATGTTTGATAAAATTTTTAAAGGTCATGGAAAATTGTAATTTTCCCCATTATTAAAATAGCTTGGTGTGATTTCAGCTTGCATGCTCATTTTTAGAATACCACACTATTGTGCAAAGCAAAAATTACCTGTACAAATGAAAGAGCTTACAATCCCTAATTCTCAACCAATATCTTTTTCCCTACTATTACTCCACTAGGGAAACAACAGTGAAAATATTGGGTTGGCCAAAAAGTACATTCGGGTTTTCCCTAACAGGCAGAACCTGAACACACTTTTTGGCCAGCCCAATAATATTTCCATAGCTCTTTTCTTAGACTATCAATTTCAGATCTTTTAATTTCCTGCTATAATAGATGAAAATTTTGCTTCTGTTCACTCTTCTCCTCCTTCCTTGTCCCAATATAGTTATGCAACCACTTTGAGTACAGCTAAAATTAATTTTCTTTGCATCTATAAACAATATAACCCCATGTTTATTTCTTTTTCTAAATTATACATAATACTTTTTTCTTTGTACATTGACAAGTACAGTATTAAGGCCTTATCTATTCTTTGGTTACCTCTTAACTGCCATCCCTGAAATTCTGACATTTGTATTTTTCCTGTTACATCACCAAAGTTAATTAAATTTATTCAGTTACATATTCATACATATAGTATCATAGTGCAGATCTGCTGGTGATGAAAATTTTCAGCTTTTATATGTCTAAAAATGCCTTTATCTTCATTTTTTGAAAAATACTTTTGCTAAATAAAGAATTCTAAGTTGACATTTAAGAAAAAATTTTTTTTAATTCAATACTTTAAAGTTGTTGCTCCACTGTCATTTAGCTTGCATTGTTTCTGACAAGGAATCTGCTGTTATCCTTATCTTTAAATCTGTAACTTTTTTTTTTCTATCTTCTTTTAAGATTTTCTTTTTATCACAGATTTTACGCAATTTGTTTATGATGTGTCTTAATGTGGGTTTTTTTTCCTACATATTTTTGTGCTTGAACTTTGTTGAGCTTCTTGGATCTGTGAGTTTATAATTTTCCTCCAATTTGGAAATATTTAACCCTTAATTCTTCAAACATATTTTGCCTCTAATCCCTCTGGGGACTTTAATACATATAGTTGACCACTTGTAGTTACCCCACATTTCACTGATGCTCTATTTTTTTTTTTTTTAATTCTTTCTCTGTGTTTCATTTTGGATCATTTCTTTCACTATGTCTTCAAGTCACATCTTTTCTCTGCAATCTGCCTTTAATCCCATACAGTGTATTTTTCATCTCAGACATTAGTTTTTACCTCTAGAAGTTTGATTTGTTTGTTGTTGTTGTTAATATTTTTATATCTCTATTTAACTTCTTGAACTTATAGAATACAGTTATAATATCTGTTTAGTATTTTCTGCTAATTCTCACATCAGTGTCTCCTTTAATTGGTTTTGTTTGATTATTCTTTTTATTATGAATAATGCTTTTCTGCTTCTCTGCATTTCTTATAATCTTTGATTGGTTACCAGCCATTGTGAATTTTACCTTGTTTCTATTCCTATAAATATTCTTGAGCTTTGTTTGGAATATAGTTGAGTTACCTGGAATCAGTGTGATCCTTTCAGGTCTTGTTTTCAGGTGGGACAAGATCTGGGTTTAATCTAGGGTTAATACCTAGCTTCCATACTAAGAAGACAAGACCTTTCTTAGTATTCTTATCAATACCCTCTGAATTATGAGGTTTTCCACACTGATTGTTGGAAACAGACATTATTCTTGGTCCTGTGTGAACTCTGGGCACAGAGTTCTCTTAATCCTTTTGAGTGGTTCTTTTCTGTCCTAGAGTAGTTTTCTCACACAAGTGAGCTAATCAGTTTTCAACTGAATCCTCCAGAAGATCTCTCTGCAGGTCAGCAGAGTTCTCTCTCCACGTTTCTCTCTTGTGTCTGACACCCTGTCCTGTGACTTCACTGCTTTGTCTTTTCTCAACTCCCAGCTCTATCTCCTTAATTCAGGAAGACTACAGGGCTTCCCTCTCCTTGCACCACAGTCTGAAAATTTTCTCCAGGCAGCAAGTTGGAGCAATCATAGGTCTCACCTTGTTTGTTTCAAAATTTCTCAGGAATACTTTTCCATTATTCCTGACCCTGATGACTTGAGTCCTGTTTTTTCATATATTATTTTTTTTCTCAGTTTTTTTAGGCATGGAGATAAATTTCATTTTGTTACTCTTGGTTCTTACTTAAATTAGTATTTGCATAATATGAGCAGTGAAATGCAATAGAAAATTAATTAATAAAGAGAGAACAACAACAAAAACCCTTGGTATTGAAACTTTTAAATGCCCAGAGACATAAACATGTTTCAAGTCATAATTATGCAAATAGATTGCAAAGTTTAAGATAAAGGTGTCAACGCTTCAACCTCATTTAGTATGAAGGAACATAGTTTGAACAAAAAATATTTTAATTCTTAAGGACATCCCAGAAACCCTTATCAAGAGTACAGTGTAAACTTTACTCGTTTGGCTCATTAAATTGAAAATGGACTTGGAAAAGGTCATGGGGAATTAGAGCTTAGATAATTCATAATCAAAGCAATTAGCAATGGATTATGACTCATGAGCTCCCTAGAAAAAGAAATCTTAGTTGAAATTGCTGAACCCAAAATGGTACTCATTTGCCTAGCTGGATCATAATCTAGTAACCAACTACCTTGTTTAGTACATAAATACAAATGGTATTCAAACTCTTCTTTATCTAAACATATAGATTACAAAGGATATAAATTGATTTTCAAGAACATACATGTTATACAAGTCACACCTTTGGACAAGGATATGTAGATATCTGAAGTTTCATTTTACAAAAGCTAACTAGAGAGTGCACTCTAAATACAACTCATTGGTTGACTTTAGTAGAACTTGGATATTAATATTATTGGACTCTAGGAAGTATTCTGGACAACTCAGTTAAATCACATGTAAATCTTAGTTACCAATTTCTCTTTTTTTGAATTGTATTTTAATGTTTTCTTTCATTGTCACCTTTAAAAATTTGTTTGATTTTTTTAAGAACACCCTTTAAAATAGTTCACTTAGTCTCAAAACTCTTGGACTCTATTTCCTAGAAGTTAGTCAGTTTTTCTGACAATCTTAACCACAGTTTCTGTGGCTGCTGTGAAATGTGGCTAAAAACACTTGTCCTTGTCTTTTTTTACTTTCCTAATACTATATCATCTTAAAACACTATGTAGGTATAAGGGTTTCCTATTTTTCATGTTGATCTTTCAGAATAAAATACTATTTCTAAATGTGTAAATTTGAATATAAATCAAAGTTTGAGGACATGAATTTTCAAAATGCCAGTCTGTGGTATCATGCACACGTACACCAGACACTTACCTATTTTAATAAGCATGTAAAGATTAGGAGGCCTAGCAGTGGTCTAACTCTGAGAGGAAAGCAAGATACTGGTGTGACATGCTTCAAGATCAATAACTAGGGAGCAGCATGGAAGTCCAAAAGATAGATAAAAAACAGACTTGAAAGAGATCATTTAGAAAGAGAAATAATTATTGAATGAATCTATCTGAATCTAACTAGGAAAAAATAACTGTAGATGGGGCAACATGGGAATCAAAGATCAGAGCAGAATTGGATTTTAATTCATCATTTTACCCTAGCTTATCAACAAAGTGACATAACCTTGTGCTTTTTGTAAGTGTGATAAAGGTATTGGGGTTATGCATTTTTAAAGGGTCCTTATCTCTTAGAGCAATATTCTAAAATATTTATAGTTAAAATATATGATATGGGAATTTGCTTCAAAATAAACCAGAGGGCTTCCCTGGTGGCGCAGTGGTTGAGAATCCGCCTGCCGATACAGGGGACACGGGTTCGTGCCCCGGTCTGGGAAGATCCCACATGCCGCGGAGCGGCTGGGACCGTGAGCCAGGGCCGCTGAGCCTGCGCGTCCGGAGCCTGTGCTCCGCAACGGGAGAGGCCACAACAGTGAGGCCCGCATACCACAAAAAAAAAAATAAATAAATAAATAAATAAATAAATAAACCAGAGAATGGTGAGAAGGTAGGGATTTGTATAAAACAAGACTGGTTATGAATTGATAATTATGGAAACTAGATGATAAGTTCATATTATTATTCTATTTTTTTAACTTCTTTGAAATTAAAGAGAAACAAAACAAAATGAAACTTGTTTCATCATATAAGTACTTGGTTACATAATACTTAGTTCATCATTTATATAAGAAATAGAATAAGAGATACCTGCCTCATAGCATTCTTTTGAGGATGAATTGACTTAATTGATGTAATGTGCTTAAAATATTGCCTATCGCATGGAAAGTGCTGTGTAAATACCACCTTTAAAGAAACTATTCTCTATTCCATGTCCAAACTTTTTATTTTAATCTATATTAATTTTTATTTTTAAAAAAAATTTAATTTCACTTTATTTTTTATACAGCAGATTCTTATAAGTTTTATAATTTTATTTTATACATTTTATACATATTAGTGTATCTATGTGAATCCCAATCTCCCAATTCATCACACCACACCCCCTGCCACTTTCCCCCCTTGTTGTCCATACGTTTGTTCTTTACATCTGTGTCTCAATTTCTGTCATGCAAACTGGTTCATCTGTACCATTTTTCTAGGTTGCACATATATGCATTAATATATGATATTTGGTTTTCTCTTTATGACTTACTTCACTCTGTATGACAGTCACTAGATCCATCCACGTCTCTAAAAATGACCCAATTTCATTCCTTTTCATGGTTGAGTAATATTCCATTGTATATATGTACCACATCTTCTTTATCCATTCATCTGTCAATGGGCATTTAGGTTGATTCCATGACCTGGCTATTGTAAATAGTGCTGCAATGAACATTGGGGTGCATGCATCTTTTTGAATTATGATTTTCTCTGGGTATATGCCAGTAGTGAGATTGCTGGGTCATATGGTGATTCTACTTTTAGTTTTTTAAGGAACCTCCATACTGTTCTCCATAGTGACTGCATCAATTTACCTTCTCACCAAAAGGGCAAGACAGTTCCCTTTTCTCCATATTCTCTACAGCATTTGTTGTTTGTAGATTTTCTGATGATGCCCATTCTAACTGGGGTGAGGTGATACTTCATTGTAGTTTTGATTTGCATTACTCTAATACTTAGTGATGTTGAGCAGCTTTTCATGTACTTCTTGACCATCTGTATGTCTTCTTTGGAGAAATGACTATTTAGGTTTTCTGACCATTTTTTGATTTTTATTTTATTTTTTTTTTAATATTGAGCTGCATGAGCTGTTTATATATTTTGGAAGTTAATCCTTTCTCCATTGAATGACTTTTCAAATATTTTCTCCCATTCTGAGTGTTGTCTTTTCATCTTGTTTGTAGTTTCCTTTGTTTTGCAAAACCTTTTAAGTTTCATTACGTCCCATTTGTTTATTTTTATTTCTATTACTCTAGGAGGTGGATCAAAATAGATCTTGCTGTGATTTATGTCGAAGAGTGTTCTTCCTATGTTTTCCTCTGAGCTTTATAGTGTCCATTCTTACATTTAGGTCTCTAATCCATTTTGAGTTTATTGTTATGTATGGTGTTAGGGAGTGTTCTAATTTCATTCTTTTACATGTAGCTATACAGTTTTCCTAGCACCACTTATGGAAGAGACTGTCATTTCTACATTGTATATCCTTGCCTCCTTTGTCACAGATTAGTTGACCATAGGTGCATGGGTTTATCTCTGGGCTTTCTATCTTGTTCCATTCATCTATACTTCTGTTTTTGTGCCAGTACCATATAGTCTGGATTACTGGAGCTTTGTAGTGTAGTCTGAAGTCAGGGAGTTTGATTCCTACAACTCCATTTTTTGTCCTCAAGACTGCTTTGGCTCTTCGGGCTCTTTTGTGTCTCCATACAAATTTTAAGATTTTTGTTCTAGTTCTGTGAAAAATGCCATTGGTAATTTGATAGGGATTGCATTGAATCTGTAGATTACTTTGGGTAGTATAGTCATTTTCACAATATTGATTCTTCCAAGCCAAGAACATGGTATATGTCTCTATCTGTTTGAATCATCTTTAATTTCTTTCATCAGTGTCTTATAGCTTTCTGCATACAGGTTTTTGTCTCCCTAGGGAGTTTTATGCCTAACTATTTTATTCTTTTTGTTGCAATGGTAAGCAGGAGTGTTTCCTTAATTTCTATTTCAGATTTTTCATCCTTAGTGTATAGGAATGCAAGGGATTTCTGTGCATTAATTTTGTATACTGCAACTTTACCAAATTCATTGATTAGCTCTAGTAATTTTTTTGGTAGCATGTTTAGGATTCTCTATGTATGGTATCATGTCATATGCAAGCAGTGACAATTTTACTTCTTTTCCAATCTGATTCCTTTTATTTCTTCTTTTTCTCTGATTGCCATGGCTAGGACTTCCAAATCTATTTTGAGTACTAGTGGAAAGAGTGAACATCCTTGTCTTGTTCCTGATCTTAGAGTAAATACTTTCCCTTTTTCACCATTGAAAATGATGTTTGCTTGTCGTATATGGCCTTTATTATATTGAGGTAGTTTGATCTGTGTCCACTTTCTGGAGGGCTTTCATCATAAATGGGTGTTGAATTTTGTCAAAAGCTTTTTCTGCATCTATTGAGATGATCATATACTTTTAGTCTTTAATTTGTTAATATGGTATACCACATTGATTGATTTGCATATACTGAGGAATCCTTGCATCTCTGAGATAAATACCACTTGATCATGGTGTATGATCCTTTTAATGTGTTGTTGGATTCTGTTTGGTAGTACTTTGTTGAGAGTTTTTGCATCTATATTCATCAGTGATATTGGTCTGTACTTTTCTTTTCTTGAGGCATCTTTGTCTGGTTTTGGTATAAGGGTGATGGTTGCCTCACAGAATCAGTTTGGGAGTGTTCCTTCCTCTGCAAATTTTGGAAGAGTTTGAGAAGGATGGGTGTTAACTCTTTTCTCATTGTTTGATAGAATTCACCTATGAAGCCATCTGGTCCTGGACTTTTGATTTTTGGAAGATTTTTAATCACAGTTTCAATTTCATTACTTGTGATTGGTCTGTTCATATTTTTTATTTCTTCCTGTTTCAGTCTTGGAAGGTTATACCTTTCTATGAATTTGTCCATTTCCTCCAGGTTGTCCATTTTTTTGGCATAGAGTTGCTTGTAGTAGTCTCTTAGGATGCTTTGTATTTCTGTGGTGTCTGTTGTAACTTCTCCTTTTTCATTTCTAATTTTATTGATTTGAGTCTTCTCCCTCTTTTTCTTGATGAGTCTGGCTAATGGTTTATCAATTTTGTTTATCTTCTCAAAGAACCAGCTTTTAGCTTTATTGATCTTTGCTATTGTTTTCTTTGTTTCTGTTTCATTTATTTCTGCTCTGATCTTTATGATTTCTTTCCTTCTGCTAACTTTGGGTTTTGTTTGTCCTTCTTTCTCTAGTTCCTTTAGGTGTAAGGTTAGATTGTTTATTTGAGATTTTTCTTGTTTCTTGAGGTAGACTTGTATTGTTATAAACATCCCTCCTCGAACTGCTTTGGTTGCATTCCATAGGTTGTGGATCATCTTTTTTTCATTGTCATTTGTCTCTAGGCATTTTTTTTAAAATTTCTTCAGTGATCTCTTGGTTATTTAGAAACATATTGTTTAGCTTCCTTATGTTTGTGTTTTTTACATTTTTTTCCCTGTAATTGATTTCTAATCTTGTAGTATTTTCATCAGAAAAGATGCTTGATATAATTTCAATTTTGTTAAATTTACTGAGGCTTGATTTGTGACCCAAGATGTGATCTATCCTGGAGAATGTTCTGTGTGCACTTGAGAAGTGTAACCTGATGTTTTTGGATGGAATGTTCTATAAATATCAATGAAATCTATCTGGTCTATTGTGTTATTTAAAGCTTGTGTTTCCTTTTTAATTTTCTGTTTGGATGATCTGTCCATTGGTGTAAGTGAGGTGTTGAAGTCCCCCACCATTTTTGTGTTACTGTCAATTTCCTATTTTATAGCTGTTAGCAGTTGCCTTATGTATTGAGGTGGTCCTAAGTTGGGTGCATATATATTTATAATTGTTACATCTTCTTCTTGGATTAATCCCTTGATCATTATGTAGTGTCCTTCCTTGTCTCTTGTAACATTTTTTTTTATTTTGAAGTCTCTTTTTTCTGATATGCATATTGCTACCCCAGCTTTCTTTTGTTTCCCATTTGCATGTAATAACTTTTTCCATCCCCTCACTTTCAGTCTGTATGTGTCCCTAGGTCTGAAGTGGGTCTCTTGTAGATAGCATATATATGGGTCTTGTTTTTCTATCCATTCAGTGAGCCTGTGTCTTTTGGTTAGATCATTAATCCATTCACGTTTCAGGTAATTATCGATATATATGTTCCTATTACCATTTTCGTAATTGTAATGGGTTTGTTTTTGTAGGTCCTTTTCTTCTCTTGTGTTTGCCACTTAGAGAAGTTCCTTTAGCATTTGTTGTAGAGATGGTTTGGTGGTCCTGAATTCTCTTAGCTTTTGCTTGTCTGTAAAACTTTTGATTTCTCTGTTGAATTTGAATGAGATCCTTGCCATGTAGAGTAATCTTGGTTGTAGGTTCTTCCGTTTCATCACTTAAATATGTCATGCCACTCCCTTCTGGTTTGTAGAGTTTCTTCTGAGAAATCAGCTGTTAACCTTATGGAATTCCCTAGTATATTATTTGTCATTTTTCCCTTGTTGTTTTCAATAATTTTTCTTTTTCTTTAATTTTTGTCACTTTGCTTACTTTGTGTCTCAGCGTGTTTCTCCTTGCGTTTTTCCTGCCTAGGACTCTCCACACTTCCTGGACTTGGGTGGCCCACGTTAGGGAAGTTTTCAACTGTAATCTTTTCAAATATTTTCTCAGGTCATTTTTCTCTCTCTTCTCCATCAGGGACCCCTATAATGCGAATATTGTTGCATTTAATGTTATCTCAGAGGTCTCTTAAGCTGTCTTCATTTTTTAAATTTTTGTTTTCTTTATTCTGTTCCATGGCAGTGAATTCCACTATTCTGTCTTCCAGGTCAATTATCCGTTTTTCTGCTTCAGTTATTCTGCTATTGATTCCTTCTAGTGTATTGTATTGTTCATCTCTGTTTGTTTGTCCTTTCATTATTCCAGGTGTTTGTTCTTTAATTCTTCTAGGTCTTTGTTAAACATTTCTTGCATCTTCTCAATCTTTGCCTCCATTCTTTTTCTGAGGTTCTGGACCATCTTCACTAACATTATTCTTAATTCTTTTTCTGGAAGGTTTCCTATCTCCACTTCATTTACTTGTTTTTCTGGGGTTTTATCTTGTTCCTTCATTTGGTACATAGCTTTCTGCCTTTTCATCCTGTCTATCTTTCTGTGGATGTGGTTTTTGTTCCATAGGCTGCAGGATTGTAGTTCTTGCTTCTGCTGTCTGCCCTCTGTTGGATGAGGCTATCTAAGAGGCTTGTGGACGTTTCTTGATGGGATGGACTGGTGGTGGGTAGAGTTGGCTTTTGCTCTGGTGGGCAGAGCTCAGTAAAACTTTTATCTGCTTGTCTGCTCATGGGTGGGGCTGGGTCCCTTCCCTGTTGGTTGTTTGGCCTGAGGTGACCCAATACTGGAACCTACCTGTGCTCTTTGGTTGTGCTAATGGTGGACTCTGAGAGTGCTCACGCCAAGGAATACTTTCCAGAACTTCTGCTGCCTGTGTCCTTATCCTCACGGTGAGCCACAGCCACTCTCCACCTCTGCAGGAGACCCTCCAACACCAGCCGGTAGGTCTGGTTCTGTTTCCTATGGAGTCACTGCTCCTTCCACTGAGTCCCAATGCACACACTATTTTGTGTGTGCCCTCCGAGGATGGAGTGTCTGTTTCCCCCAGTCTTGTTGAAGTCCTGCAATCAAATCCCGCTAGCCTTCAAAATCTGATTCTCTAGGAATTCTTCCTCCCATTGCCAGACCCCTAGGTTGAGAAGACTGACATGGGGCTCTGAACCTTCACTCCAGTGGGTGGACTTCTGTGGTGTAAATGGTCTCCAGTTTGTGAGTCACCCACCCAGCAGTTATGTGATTTGATCTTATTGTAATTGTGCCCCTCCTACCATTTCATTGTGGCTTCTCCTTTGTCTTTGGATGTGGGATATCTTTCTTGGTGAGTTCCAGTGTCTTCCTGTCAATGATTGTTCAGCAGTTAGTTGTGACTCTAGTGCTCTTGCAAGATGGAGTGAGAGCATGTCGTTCTACTCTGCCATCTTGAAGCAATCTCTCCATGTCCAGTCTTTTACTTTTGAGATAATTGTAGATGCATATGTAGTTTTAAGAAATAAACAGAGAAATCTCCTGTAATATTTACCCAATTTCTTGCAATGACAACATCTTGCACAAGTATAGTACAACATCACAACCAGGATATTAATGTTGATATTATCAAGATACAGAATATTTTCATCATTGCAAGGATCCTTCTTGTTGCCCTTTTCAAACTATACCACTTTTATGACCCTCCTTAAACCCTGACTACCACCAGTCTGTTCTCCATTACTTTAGGCAGTCTTTTTAAGAGTGTTTATTAATGAAATCATACTGTATGTAACATTTTGAGATTTACTTTTTTTTTTTTTTTTTTACTCAGAATAATTCTCTGGAGATACATACAGATTGTTGTTAGTATTAATAATTCATTAATCCTACTGCTGAGTAGGATTTCATGGTATGGATATTCTATAGCTTATTTAGCAATTCACTGTTCCCTAAAGAATATCTAGGTTATTTCCAGTATTTGGAGATTATGAATTAAGCTTCTTTAAACATTTTTGTACAGATTTTTGTGAGAACACAAGTTTTCATTTCTTTGGGGTAAATGCCCAAAAGTACAACTCTTCTGTCATATTGTAGTTTCATATTTAATTTTCTTATATGCTGCCAAAATACTTTCCAGAGTGGCTTTAATGTTTGAAATTCCCATCAGCAATGAATGAGTAATCCAGTTTTTTCACATTCTTTCCAGCAAGAATTGAATATTGTTCTGACTGTTTTTTTTTTTTTTTTTTTTTTTTTTTAAATTAGCCATTGTGATGTGTGTAGTGATTTTTCATTGTGGCTTTAATTTTGTAGGAGATCTTTTCGCATGCTTATTTCCATCTGTATATTCTCTGCAGTGGAACGTCTTTACATGTCTTTTGCCCATTTTATAATTGGTTTGTTTTTTAATGTGAGCTTTAAAAAATACTTTATCATCATTGTTCATTTGACATTAAACAAATATGTACTGTATAATACTAAGTGCCAGACCCTGTTATAAGGTACATTTGTGAATAAAGCATTGATCTCAGCACTTATGAAATGTATGTTCTAGCAGGGGAAGAATAATGACATATATTGAACATGTTCAACAGTTGCAAGTACTACAGAAAAAAATTAGAGCAGGGAAAGGGAGATAGGAGAACATGGGTTCAGGTTGAAATTTCAAACACTTCATTCATGCCTAAACACATATGGATATGCAAGAACATTTGTCTTTTGAACAATAGTAAGGAAATGTAAACATTAAAAACAAAGTTACTAATGTACTGCAATGCTATTCCAACTTGAAAATTGGGTTGCTGGATTTGTAGCATGTTGGAGAATTATGAGGGTTGTAATAACTAAGATTTATTGAATGTTAAGCACCAATGACTGCATTTTACATACACCACCTCATTGAATCTCCAAATGATGTTGCATTTTATATCTCTAAATGTGTTTTTTTAGTTAATTTATCCATGACCTTACAGTACTTGTTTTTTGAATGAAAAAGATATGGCTACCCAAAATTTTAATAGTGGCTTAACTCTATGTGGTAGTATTAAGAATATTTCATTTTTCAATGTTTAAAACTTTTAAATATAACTTTTTAAATCGTTTCATGCTATTTATAGAGTTAAATGTTTTCCTAAAATATTGAAGTATCTCTCTACAACTTCCATTTTATTTACGACCTCTTCCTCAGTCCATTCTCTAAAAAATATTGACCTTTGATAATCCTTTCCCAAACTTCATCTTTACTAGATGATCTATCACTTCGTTTACCATCAGTCAAAAACTGGTTGTAAGAGGAAACATTTCCAGAGACTCAGCATTTGTACATTGTCTTATAAACTTGGTAAATTCTCTACATGCCTGACCACAAAACTATAAGCTCATGAGTACCAGGAGCTTGTCTTGAGCTCCAGGCCCATATTCAACTGCCTCATGGGTTCTGTGGGTTCAAAAGCAAATTCTTTTCCCTAAGGTATGGACATTAAAACATTTTGGGATTTGGGGAAAAATATAACAGTTTTCATTTTGACCAACTTGATAAAAATATTGATTTTCTTGACTGTGACTCATTTAAATCTGATTTTGAGAGTCATTTGTTTGGCTATTTGGGGAAAATAATCATATATGAGGCCTAACTATTTAGGTTAGATAGAAAGCTATTGCATTTTACACTAAATCTGTTTGCCCAGTGTTTGACCAATTTTAATACAGATTTTGTTTCACCAGCAACCTTCTTTTTTCATAA
Source organism: Kogia breviceps (assembly GCF_026419965.1). Taxonomy (NCBI): domain Eukaryota; kingdom Metazoa; phylum Chordata; class Mammalia; order Artiodactyla; family Physeteridae; genus Kogia; species Kogia breviceps. The sequence goes on from NC_081310.1 coordinate 129,795,113, forward strand.
CTTGGGTTAATCAAAAATTCCTTTTACTTATTCTCTTATGCTGTGTTCTCTTCCATTCTACATTGCTTAAGATATCATTACCTATTTCCCAACTTGAAAAAGTAGGACTTCACAAATTACATTTATACCAAGACTAAATATTCCATGATTTGGTTTGTAATCAGATCATTATTTTAATGTCTGGATTTTTTTTTTTTTTTTTAGTGGCTTATGTTTCTACATCTTGCTTTTCTCTCCCTTAATCTAGAAATACTTAGTTTCCTATACAAAGACAAGGTGTTCCATACCTCTTCTTATTCTTGTCATCAACTGTCAAATTGAGTCATCTCTCCATAAAAGCCTTACTATGAATTTCCCTACAAAGGTCAATATTAGGCTATGAAAGTTTGGAAATTTTCTAAGATTAGTCATCTGTTACGTGGCAGAACATGCTTTTCAACCAGAGTCTGATTCCCAATCACAAGCTCTCTCTACTTTGTTATACTACCACAGGATAATTAAGAGATGAGATTTGTCCACCTGCCTCTATGGGCCAATATATATGTGTTTCAAATACTAATTTGGTGCTAAGATAAGATTGGGAACATAGTGAGATGGATAAAACTATATTTCACAGAACTCATGTCAAGGATAACACTGTATGTTTTGGAAGAAATACGATAAACCATTTGCAGTGCTTTCAAAAATGGGTGAACAAATGTGGGACTATGGTTAAATTATGCAGGACAAGGTAAAATATTCCACCGTTAGTCCTCCTACATCACTTATCCCACACACAGAATTCAGCTGCTTTTGTAAATTAGTAGTGAGAAAATATTATGGAGTATCAGTTTGGAATGGTAAAGGGTGATTTGCTTACTGCGGCGGACATCTGTCTGTGAGTGCCCTGTACTCAGCTCTGCATTTTGTAGATTATGAGAAATTCCCATCTGAAGAAATGAATCCACATCTACACCTATGCTAAAGCACTTTTCCCCACAAGATATAAATCTATCTTAAATAGTTAAAGTTTCAGAGAAATGGAAATCATGATATAAGCCTACAGTTAATATTTTAGCAAATACAGAAGGAAACCTAAGGACGGTTTCTTGATCACAAGAGGAAAAGTCAAGCAGACCAAAAGTTGAAATTTTTTGGCCAAATTGAAATTTTAAAATAAAATTGAAAACAAACAGATTACCAGTAATATGGTATATGGTGTATGGTGTATGTTCTGCAAAAGATGGTTCTTGTAAGCTTGATTAAGAGTGCTACAGGCTTAAAGATGGTATTTATCAGTTGGATGGTGGCATTAAGAATGCGTTGACTTCTTCCAGGATGCTAAGAACATAAATATTGTAGTGTAATCCACTTTCAAAGATTTATGAAAATAGTAAAACCATGATCAGACATTGGGGGAAATCTTCCAGACTAGACTTTCTTCTCTATCACAAGTTTCCACAGCAAATCAGGAAAATGTAGAAAATGTGGCAATATTCCTACCTCAGAAGACTAGCCTGAGAAGTAATAAAAACAAAAATATTGCAGTGTTAATTGTGGACAAAGCCAAGATTTATTTTTGGTATTAGAAATAGTTCACCCTAAACATACAAGGACACATTTAAATTCACTGACAGATAGTCAAATGTAGAAATATTAAAGAAATCTCATTAGCACATTTGTAAGATTAGGAGGAAATTCTGAGCATATGTATAAATATATATAATATCACTGGAGCAGGCTTGAATATTCAGTCAAAAAGTAAAAGACCATTTTTGAAATTTTAGCCCAAAGTCTTTTATAAGTAAAATATTGTACTTAGTAATCCACTCCTAGAAACCTGCAATGAAAACTACCACAGCAATCATAACACTGTCCTATGTTCTCATTTTCTATTTTAATAATAATATTTTCAGTCACAAGAGTCAGGTTGATGCCCTCAAGTGAAACCGATAATTGAAATAATTGCATAGATAATTTAGACTAAACATATTTTCCTTTACCTGAGACTTCCATATCATTGAGATTTCTTTTGATTGGAATCATGTGAATGCTATCCATCTTCTCAAAACATAAGCATTATTTGCACATTTAATGGCTAATAACAGCGTCTGGAAAAGCCTCCTCTTTGGAGTTATTTATTCACTTCCATATTTTAAAAGGGATTTGAGAAAGAAAAAAATTCTGGATTTCATGCTACACTTCCAAAGTATATTTGTGACATGAAACTAGAAGCTAGCAGTTTTGCTACAGACGTTTGGCCAGTGACATTTAACCAGGTCTAAGTGAAAACATACTTATGGTGAAATCATCAAAATGAATGATGATGGAAATTCTCGTAAATATGATCATTCTATTTCCCGAGGTGTGGTTTCACAATTTAACACAAGATAGTAAGCATACGCACAATAATTTGATTACTCATTTTACTAGTTGGAATTCTTAGATCAATTTCTAAGAGGATTTGGATTACTTTGACTCCATTGTTCTATAAGTCTTCACTCTCAACAACTATTGCAATGTTGGTAATGAAAGTATTTAGGTATTCACACTTGCACCATTCCTTGAAATCTTGCCCATTAGTTTGCTTGAACCTCATAAAATATTAACTTGTGTTGTGTGCAGTAAGGACACCAAGAAAACACCAATGTGTGGTGACTAAACTATTAAAAAATGTCCTAGCACCCCTTCTATAATATTCTGTGATATATAGGAATTTCAGATTTGTCTGTTTTTAACAAGTATGAAATATTCTTTGTTCTTAATATACCTTCTTCACACTCTTTGAGAGAGAAATTGTCCATACCTGCAAGAAAAAAAACCCACTGGATTCTGGTTTACTAATTTAGTTTAAGAAATAAATTTGGAGAAAATTCTGCTTATTTCACTTCCTAACCTTATCTTTTAGTAATCAACTGATGATTGCCATTAGCAGCCAAAGAACTAAAACAGTGTTCCATTAATCTTCAATGCCTAAGAAATAAAAGACTCTCCATTAAAGTGTATAAACAGAAAATCAATGCATGTTAAACCAACTTTCTAAGGTGCAGCTTCTCTTAGATAACAAATTTGGTAAGGAAAAACAGAATTATCCTTGAACAAGATGAAAAACTACAAAATATAGAATTGAAGGATTTCTATTTAAAACTCAAATTAGTCTGATAATTATGGCAACATTACCAAACTAAACTGAAGCCAGTGAAGTAAAGGGAGAAATCTACTTATAACCATACCAAACTGAACCAAACCAAACCAAAACAAAACAAAAAACTTAGAATTAGCAGGCAAAAATCATAGTGGTTTTCTACTTCTACCACCATCTTTTGCTCCAGAGATTGATGGGTCCCCTCTTCTAAGTGAGCCAAAACAAAAAACAAAAAATAAAGAAAGTATACACCCAAATATATGAATCTGAAGTTGAGTGGTAAGCAAGTTTCCAGGAAAAGCTAATCAATATCTCATGGTCATTTCAAACTTTCTATGAAAGTGTCCAAATGCAGATTCCACTTGATGAATAGAATTCAATAGCAGTTTGAAAACAGGTATATATCTAATTAGTCAACTTGTGATGATTGAATGGACCCAAACTGCCAATGTCTCTGAAAGGAGAAAGGTAAATAAAGAGAACATAACCATTGTGCTTGACTATACATGCTGTGATTGGATTATCTTGTACCCAGTTTCAGACCTTGAAGCATTGAAGGTATGAAGAATCCTTGAGAGAGAGAGGAAAGAAAGTGATAGCTTTAACTTTTAAAATGCAAAACACGACTTTTTCAAATTGCTTACCAGCTCCCAGTCCTCATTACTGCCCACCTCCCTCCTCCTTATTCTAGTTAGAATGTCAGCCATTATCCCCTTGCCCAGCTGTTTTAGGTAGGTAAATATTTTAGTGCCCGTTGGATCTCTCTAATCTGCAGAAGAATAAAACAGAAAAACAACTTAAAAATAAGCAACCACACCTTTAAAAATCATTTTTTGTGACAAAGTATCTTTATAACTTTGTATTCAATATATGAATTGCTTTAGGTTTAAGCATTGAGTCATTTCATATTTTAACCCAGTCACCAACTCACTATTAAATCTTAATATTAAAGGAGTACCTCAATTTCACCACCTGTTTACATACATTGACACTGGACAGGGAGTGAGTTATGGGAGTAAATGTATATAAAGAGCTCTGAGACGCTTTAGTAAAAAAACAGTATAGATATATGAAATATATTGTAGCTTTGGAAAAAAACCACTGCAAATGTCCCATTTCTGTAATAATTGACAGGTTGTTAGGCTAAACCATAATTTTAGCTTCATTCAAATTTGCAATAAAAATGAGATCCAATCTAAATACTCTTAAATAGAATATGTAGAGCTTCAGTGGTAATGATGTTCTTAGATTTCCCCTTTTTATATGATATTTGAGAGATCACATAGCATACTCAGTGGCATTGATTCTGGGAGAACTCAATTTCTACACATCATTCAATTCTTCATCAAGGTTACAAGAAAGGTGGAAAAATAGATCAAAAGAGACTAAAGGAAGTCGATAGCCTGGCATAAAATGCCACACAGCTATCCACTTAGGGCATAAGTCAATATAGTTGTGTATTGTTCATTCCCCTTGTTAAACAAGAAAGGAGAGAGAAACCTCAAGTTAGGAGATTTCAGAACATTCATATATTTTATAACTTCTTTTTGTAAATCTTTATGGAAAAAAATGTGTTTTTTATTAAAATATGAACATTCTAATTTCAAATGCACAAATTATTCCTTTAAACAAAATGATCCTTATACCCAAACATTTGTAAATGTCACCTCTGAAAGGCTAAGAATGTTGCTATGATCTTGCTCACCTATAGAATATTCTCCGAGTCAAGAGTTCACAGTAAGACGTGCGTACCTGTCTTGACTTAAGTGGTCTATAGAGAATTGGATCAACGGTATGCCAAGGTCTCCACTGAAGACCAAGTATTGCTTTGGCAAACTTTCATGGCTTTGGATCCTAGCTTATAACTTTCTGTAAAAACCTGGAGTAGAATAGGAATGTAAATACTCATATTCTTTTATCTAAGTCTTTTTTATTATATTATTAATTCTATTCTGACATCAAACTGTATAAAATCTTTTACTTTTTTTTTTTTTTTGGTCCTATTTAAACTCACAGATTGGTTAATTACTACTGTAGCAATAATAATCACACGATTTTTTCATTTCTGCATTTTTTTGAAATTAGGTTTCAAATGAATGTTCCTCATTTGATAAAGATAATTAAATCTGGAATAAGTGTAGTGAATCAGTGTGCCTGTCGGGTTGATTAAATAGGGATTTTTCGCTTTCTATTGCTGCTGTGACAAATCATCATGAACATATGGCTTGACACAATACAAATGCATTACCTTATAGTTCTTTAGGTCAGACTTCTGATGTAGTTCTTACTGACCTAAGATACAGATATCAGCAGAGCTGTATTCCTTTCTGGAGATTCTAGGACAAAATCCCTTTCCTTGCTTTTGCCAGCTTCTAGAGGTCTGCATTACTTGGTTTGTGGCCCCCTTTTAGATCTTCAAAGCTAGCAACATAAGGTCAAGTTCTTCTCATGCTGCCATATTTCTGTTTCTCTGAAGTCAAGAAAGGTTCTTGCTTTTAAGAATTTGTGTGATTAGATTGGGCCCACTTGGATAATCCAGGATAATCTCCTCATCTCAAACTGCTTAACTTTAGTCATATATGCAAGTCCCTTTTGCCATGTAAAGTAACATATTCACAGGTTCTTGGAATTAATGCATGTATCATTATTCTTTTTACTACATAATAATGGTCAAATTTTGTCTGAACATTATATTGATCTTTTAAATAATCAGCAGTGTCATGATCATGCAGCTTACCTTTGTTCCTAATCATGTATTTGAAAATTTCTTTGACCATAATTATGTTAAGAACTTCCCAACATTTCCAAAGTAATTCCAGACCTCTTAAAGTGAAAAAAGAACCTCTATTATTTAAATACTTCAGCTTTGAGCTTTTTCAATGTCAATAAGAATAAACAAATGGATAAATACTATTATTTTGGAAAACAAGCATATTATCAGGATGTATTTAAGCATTACAAGAAGCGAAAGACTGGGTTTTAGCCTGGAAATGTCATGCACTGTGTCATCTTCAGCATGTCTCTTAAACTCTTCAGGCAGTAGTTCCTCACACACATAATAAGTAAATTGGATTATGTGATCTCTTAAAAACTCTTGAATTACAAAATTCTATAATTTCATCACTTCATGAATACTATTAAAACACTAGATTTGGAGATAACACGTCATATGGAATGGTGGAGTGAGGCCTCCATAAATCTACTTCTCACTAAAAGCAACAGAAAATTGGTAAAAACTGGCAAAATCAACTTTTTCAAACTCTGGAAGTTAGCCAAAGACTTGTAAAAATATGAGGAGTGTTTATTCAAGAAAAACTGCAGACGTTTGGTAAGAGCAACAGGGTTTGTGGCATTATAACTTTACCTCTTCCCATCACACTCTCCTCAGCCTTGCAAAACTTGAAAACCAGAAGCTTTGCAACTATAGTAATTCTGAAAACCAGAAGCTATGTAAAAATTGGAAGGGGGAAACCAGGTTTGGACCTCAAAATGTCTATCCTTAGAGCATTGTCACTATTTGATCTATTTGACAGCTCCCTAGAAAAACCCCATTTATATCATGTTGTCCTTTTTTTACCAGATTAGGAATTTCCCTAAATAAAGAAAATACCTATCCCCAAAGTGTTTTGTGGAAAACTTTCAGCAAAAATTGTTTAACATGGGAGCTGCCTAAAGCTGCAGTATCAGTTTAGATTAAATAAGAACTTGGTTAAAAATTTAAAAGGACGATCTGGGGAACAAGATATCCATAGGGGTTTTGTAAAGCTCTGACATATTTCTGGAGCTCTAAAAGTTCGTACACATATGCAGGGCTGGGTGCAAGTCCAGGAAAAGACTGAGAAGGTCTCAATCTCTCACCACTAACAGATTTTGAGGTCTTGCCCAAGTAAGAAGTAAAGAATATATGAGGTTGTAAAATTCCTGAGTGTTGATCGTAAGTCCCAACAAATAGAGCTTCTTAATAAAGAGTGAAAGACTTATTGGTTCAAGGAAATTAAGGAAATCTCTGACCTATCTTTATTTGATCACTAAGTTAACTAAGGAGAAATTTCAGTGACTACATGCCACAGGAAATGCAAACTTTACAGAATTAGCTCAAGAAAATCATTAACTAACTAAACATGAGCCACAGTATTAGCAACAAAAACAACAACAAAATAGTCACAGCATCAATCAAACCCTGGGAGTAGGGTTTGATTTCCAGAGTTGCCATATTACAATATCTCAAAGGTCTAAAATGCCCAGCTTTTGGCTAAAAAAAATATGAAATTCATAAACAGGAAACTATGGCCCATACATTGGGAAAAAAGCAGTATGCAGAAACTGTCCCAGAAGGCGTCTATATGTTGAACTTCATAAACAAAGACTTTAAATCACTCATTATAAATATGAAGAAATAACTAAAATTAACTACATCTAAAGAATTAAAATGAATTATAACCACAATGTCTCACTGTTATATATCAATAGATAGAAATTATAAAAGAAGAAGCAAATAGAAATGCTAGAGTTGAAAAGTACAGTAAATAAAATGAAAAACTCATTAAAGAAATTCAACAGAAGATTTGGGTTGGCAGAGGAAAGAATCAATGAACTTGAAGTCAGATCAATTGAAATTATCTAGTTTGAGGAACACCAAGAAAAAAGAAGGATAAAAATTAAGAGTCTCAAATCTTTTTGCCATACCAGCAATTGTACTAACCTATACATAACAGGAGTATGAGAAGAAGAAAAGGGGAGAAAAAAAAAAAAAGAAGAAGAAGAAAAAAAATTTGAGGAAATACTGACTGAAAATTTCCAAATTTGATCATAAAAAAATAAATAATTATTCTACATATCCAAGAAGCTCAACAAACCACAAATACATTAAACACTAGGACAAAAACACCATGGCACATAATAGTCAAGCTGTCAGTAACCAAAGATGGAGCATCTTGAAAACAGCAAGAAAAAATAACACACCAGGTACAGAAGACCTTTAATAAGATCTTTCACTGACTTTTCATCAGAAAATATGGAGACTAGAGGCAGTAGGGTGGCATTCAAAATGTTGAAATAAAAAGACTGTCAACCATGAATTCTGTATCCAGAAAAACTATACTTCACAATGATAGACATAAACAGACTGTGTCACTAGCAAACCTTTCTTATGAGAAACACTAAGGAGAGGCCTTTAGGATAAATTGTAAGGGCACTAGATGGTAACTCAAATCTGCACAAAGCAAAAAAGAACCCAGTAGGGTTAACCATATTGGTAAATATGAATTACAGTATAAATGTATTTTTTGTTTATAACTCTTTTCTTATTTAAAACTCAAGATGAACAAAGCAGTATTTATAAAATTTTGTTGATGGGCTTAAAATGTTTTATACAGTTTAAGGGGATGAGGAAGGGGGTGAGGGATGTGAGGAATGGGGTGAGATCAGAGCTTCACTGGAGTAGAGTTTCTGTATACTGTTGAAATTGTCAGTATTAATTTAATGTAGCTTGTTTTAATTAGGTTGCTAACTTAATCTTCAGGCAACCACTAAGAAAACAACTAAAAATATTGTAAATGTAACAACAAGGAGATTACATGGTACACTAGAAAATATCTATTGAACAAAAACTAAGGCCATGATGAGGGATAGATAGAGAATGTAAACTGTGGAAAACAATTAGCAAAATGACAGATGTGAAGCCTTATTTATCAGTAATTGTATTAAATGTAATGTCATTAGACATTCCAATTAAAACACAGAGATTGGCAGAAAGGACAAGAATTCATGATCCAACTTGTACGTATATAACAACCATACTTTAGATATAAATAAAAATAAAATGATTGCCAATTAAAATAGATTCACAGACATAGAAAACAAACTTACGGTTATCAAAGAGGAGAAGGAGGGAGAAAGGGACAAATTAAGTGTATGGTATTAACAGAGACTACCATACATAAAATAGATAAACAACAAGGATTTACTGTATAGCACAAAGAATTATATTCAATATCTTGTAATAACTTTTGATGGAGTATAATATGAAAAAATAACTGAATCATTTTGTTGTACACCTGAAAATAACACAATATTGTAAATTAACTTACTTCAAAAAAAATATATCACAAAAAAAAAAGAAGAAGAAAAGAAAAGATTGGAAAAAGTTATAGTCAAAGTAAAAATTGACAGAATTGAATAGAAGTAGAAATTCAACAATAAGTTAGAGACTCAATTAATCCACTTTTAATAATGGATAGTACAACAAGGCTTAAAATCAATAAGAATATTATAAAATATCTAGACCAACAGAGAGCTATAGAAGACTCCACCCAACAGAAACAGAACATGCATTTTTCTTAAATGCACGTAGAACGTTCTCTAGGACTGATTATATGCTAGGCCATAAAACAAGCCTCAATAACTTTAAAAGTATTGGAAACATACAAAGCATATTCTCTGAACACATAGAATTTAACTAAAAATCGATATAGAAGAAAATTTTGGAAGTTCACATGTATATGGAAATTAAACAATATGCTCTAAAATAACCGATCAAAGAAGAAATCACAAGAGAAATTTGAAAATACTTTGACATGAACAAAACCAAAAATACAACATATCAAAACATATAAGGTGCTAGAAAACCAGTGCTTAAAAGGAAAAATAGAACAGTAAATGCCTACAATTAAAAAGAAAAAAGATATTAATCAACAAACTAAAAAACCATCTTAAAAATTGGGGTGGGGGGAAAGCAAACTAAATATAAAGAAATCAGAATAAAGGAGATATTGGGGCAAGAATGTACAACATAGAGAATGGAAAAACAATAGATAAAATCAATAAGTTCAAAAAGTTGTTCTTTGTAGCATCAATAAGTTGACCAACTTTTAACTAGGCTAAGAAGAAGAAAGATTCAAATTAATAAAATCAATATTAAAAGAGGGGACCTCACTGATTTTCTTAAAAAATTTTTTTGGAAGAAATACTTTGAACAACCATATGCCAACAAATAAAATAACTTAGATGAAATGGAAAAATTCCAAAAAACATACAAAAACCAAAATTGACTCAAGAAGAAAGCAAAAATATGAATAGACTTAAACCAAGTAAGGAGATTGAACAAGAAATTTGAACATTTCCCACAGGAAGAGCCAAGGTCCAGAGCACATCACTGATGAGTTCTATCAAACATTTAAAGAATAATGAATACCATACTTTCAAATACACTTCCAAAGAAGAAGAAGAGGAGGAGAAGGTGGGGAGAGGAGGACTGAGTACTTCTCAACTCATTATTAATTTGATACTAAAATCAGGGTAATACATCACAAGAAATGAACACTAGACAGATAAAATATTTCTTATGAATAGCGATACAAAATTCCTCAACAGAATACTAGCAAACAAAATCTAGGAACATATAAAAAACATTATCCACCAAGACCAAAAGGGAATTATCCCAGGAATGCAATAATTCAAGTTTGTTTCAACTTCCAAAAAGAAATCAATCAATACATTGAACCATATGTGGTGAGTGCAATGGTGACCCCTCCAAAAAATATGTCCATATCTCAGAACATGTGAATGTAATATTATTTGGCAAAAAGGATCTTTATATCAAGCCAAAGAGTTTATGGTATGTTGTTATAGCAATCTTAGAAAAATAATACACCATATTAATATAAAAAGAATAAACCCCATATGGTGGTTTCAATAGACACAGAAAAAGTAAGAGTATGCCACATCCTTTTATAGAAAAAACACTCCTCAATCAAGGAAGAGAAGGGAACTCCTTCAACCTGATAAAAAACATCATAAAAAGCATCGACATGTACACACTACCAAATGTACAATAGTTAGCTAGTGGGAAGCAGCTGCATAGCACAGGGAGTTCAGCTCGGTGCTTTGCAACAACGTAGAGGGGTGGGATATGGAGGGTGAGAGAGAGGCTCAAGAGGAAGGGGATATGGGGATATATGTATGCCTATGGCTGATTCACTTTGTTGTACAACAGAAACTAACACAGTATTGTGAAGCAATTATACTCCAATAAGATCTATTAAAAAAAAAAAAAAAAAAACTATATAGCTAACATTGTACCTAATAGTGAAAGGCTGAATGCTTTCTTCCTAAGTTCATGAACAAGATAAAGACATCTGCTATCATCACTTCTATTTAACATATACTGCAGGTTTTAGTCATAGGAATTAGACAAGAAAAATAAAGAGGTAAAGCCATCTTTATTTTCAGGTGACACAATTTATATATAGAAACTCCTAAAAAATTCGCTAAAAAAACTATTAGAACTAATAAACAAGCTCAGCAAAATTGCAAGGTACAAGATCATTGTACAAAAATCAATTTTATATCTACACACTAACAATGAACAATTCAAAAATAAAACTAAGTCAATTCTATTTATAATAGTATTAAAAATAAAATGTTTCACAATCTGTTCAATAAAAGAAGTTTAATACTTGTACACTAAAAACTACTGGGCTTCCCTGGTGGCGCAGTGGTTGAGAATCTGCCTGCCGATGCAGGGGACACGGGTTCGTGCCCCAGTCTGGGAAGATCCCACATGCCGTGGAGTGGCTGGGCCTGTGAGCCATGGCTCCTCAACGGGAGAGGCCACAACAGTGAGGCCCGAGTACCACACACACACACACACAAAAAAAAAAAAACAACAAAAAACTATTAAAAATGTTTAAAAAAATAAAGATCTAAATAAATGAAAGATCATGCCACATTTATGGATCAAAGATTTAATATCATTAAGATGAAATTATTTCCCAAATCAATCTACAGATTTAACATAATTCCTATCAAAATTCCAGCTGCCTTTTTAAAAAAAGAAATTGACAAGCTGATCTTAAAATTTACATGGAAATTGAAAAAACCCAGCCAAACATTCTTGAAAAAGAACTAAGTTCCTGGACTCACACTTTCTAATTTCAAAACTTACTACAAAGCTGCAGTAATTATAACAGTGTGGTACTGACCTAAAGATAAATAGATCAATGGAATATAATTTAGAGTCCAGAAATAAACTCTTCCATTTATGATGAATTGAGTTTTAACAATTACTGCAAGATATTTTAAAGTAAAAAGAATAGTCTTTTTAACAAATGGTGTTAAAACTATTGAATACCCACATGCAAAAGAATAAATTGGACTCCTACCTTACATCATATATAACAATGAACTGAAAATGGATTATAGACATATATGTAAGGGATAAAAATATTTTAGAAAACCTTAGAGAAAAACATAGAAATAAATATTTATGACCTTGGGTTAACTAATGGTTTCTTAGCTATGACCCTAAAAACCCAAGTGAGAAAACAAGAACAGAATAATTGGACTTCAGCAGAATTAAATAATTCTTTTAAAGGTCACACAAAAAAGTTAAAAAATAACCCACAGAATGAGAGAAATACTTGCAAAACAATGACATACCATTTCACACCCACTAGGAAGACTACAAAAAACAAAAAAAAAAACAGACAATAACAAATGTTGGCAAGGATATGAAGAAATTGGAACTCTAATACATTGCTAGTGGGGTTGTAAAGTTGTGCAGTCACTTTGGAAAGTAGTCTAACAATTCCTCAAACTGTTAAACATAGAGTTACCATGTGACCTGACAATTCCACTTCTAAGTATATATTCAAATGAAATGAAAGCATGTATCTATCCAAAAGCTAGTACATAAATGTTCATAGTGACAATTCACAATAGCAAAAGGTAGGAACAAATTTTCACCAACAGTGAATGGATAAACAAATTGTGGAATATCCATACAATGGACTATTCATTGGCAATAAAAATGAATGAAAGACTGAATGACATGGATGAAACTTGAAGATATTATACAAAGTGTAAGTGAAAGAAGACAGTCACATATTATATGATTCTATTTATATAAAATGTCTAGAATGAACAAATTCATAGAGACAGAAAGTAGGTTAATATTGCCTGGAGCTTGGCAATTGGGGAGATGGGTAATGACTGCTAATAAGTATGAAGTTTCTTTTGTGGGTGATAACATGTTCTAAAATTAGATTGTCATAATGGTTGCACAACTCTAGGAATATGCTTTTAAAAACCCATTGAATTGTACACTTTAAATGGGTAAATTTAATGGTATTACATTTTTAAAAAAGATTTATTGTTTATTTATTTAATTTATTTTTGACAGCCTCGGGTCTTAGTTGTGGCATGCTGGATCTTCCTCGAGGCATGTAGGATCTTTCATTGCAGTGCATGGGCTTCTCTCCAGTTGTGGTGTATGGGTTTTCTCTCTCTAGTTGTGGTGTGCAGGCTCCAGGGCACATGGACTCTGTAGTTTGCGGCACGCAGGCTCTCTAGTCGAAGCGTGTGAGCTCAGTAGTTGTGGTGCACAGGCTTAGTTGCCCCACAGCATATGGGATCTTAGTTCCCTGACCAGGGATCAAACCTGCGTCCCCTGACTTGTAAGCCTGAATCTCTACCACTGGACCACCAGAGACAAACATTGGATAAATTGAATAGGATCCTTAAGGGAAATATAAATAAAATGTTAATGGGGAAAAGGTGCAACCAGATATTTTCATTGAGGAAATCATGCGTCCCTGGATCTTGTAATATTTTTGTAGGACTGATAAATATTAATATTCAAAGAAGGAAGGTAAAAATATTTCATAAGGGTGGGAGGAGTAAAATGGCAAGATTTTGGATTGCTTATAGAAGGTGAGTAGTCTGATTTGGCAGATATGTTGAATATGAGGAAGGTACTCATTACAGAATGAAGTATGGAAAAATGGTTTAAAAACCACAGGATGGAAAGACTAGATTCCTAGAGAAAGGAATATATTCCTTAGTTCAGGAAGTTACAAGAAAAACCTAGATGTAAAGCAAGAGCTGCAGGCATCCAGTTTCTTTTAATCTCTAAATCCCTTAGATTAAGAAGACAGGAAAAGGCAAGAGTACCAAGAAATTGTGGGTCTTTAATATCATAAATCACTGTCATCAGTTGATCTTCTGAGATAGTAGGACTTATCCACTAGTGATCTGAAGAAAAGACTGGAGGAAAGAACATGAAAGAAAAGTAATTGCCCAGTTTTGGGAGACAAGGATCACTCTTCCTATAGCAAAACAAAAGTCATTTATGTAGCAGACACATTTGTGATGCAAAGGATGGTTGTCCTATGTTGTAAACAGAATCTGAGACCTTGTAAGCAGCAATTATTACACATGCAAAATTTTATAATAACTACTCTATGTTTTTCAGAGGCTTAACAGCTTAACACAATGCCACGCTTCTACTATTATTAATAATAATCACATGTTTCCAACTGCCTTTGGCAAGATCATAATGTCCAGTCACCCTACACAAAAGATGTCACAATACAGGCTGCAGGAGAACAATCATGAGAAGGTTATTTTCAGAAATGATTATCCAGCTTCTTCTAATGGCCAGTATCTCCAAAAGTCTCCTTTAAGTAGGAAATGTAAATGTAACCCTATCAAAATTCTGAGTGAGATATGTAGATTCACTTTCACCACTTTTGGTAAAATGGTACTGAGGTCCTAGTTTATGCAATAATAAATGAGAAAAAAAGAAAGAGTGTGCTAATTGGATAAAAAAAAATCCCCCCTTTTTTAGTTGCCATGATTTTTTACCAAGAAAATCTAAGAGAATCAATAGATAAATAAGTAAATAAATTTGGCATAAATAGGAAACACAAATCAATATCTTCCATATACAGTCAATAAATATATATGAACTATAAGAGAAAAAAATAACATACACAACAGCAATGAAACTTATATCTAGGAATAATTCTAAAAACATTTTTCTAAAAATATGTTTTCTTTGATAAAATAAAAGATTATAAAGATAAATTAAAGAAAATCTAAATATATGAAGATATATGTCAAGTCTATGGATGGAAAGGTAAAATTTTCTAGAGATATCAAATTTTTTCAAGTTAGTCTATAAGTGTAATGCAATACCAATCAAAATCTCTATAGCTGTTTCATGAAATTTTATAAGCCAATCCTGAAATTCATATACCAAAGAGGAAAAGTAAAGAATAACAAGAAAGAGTTTCAATAATAATAGGGTGAAGGGACTTCATCACTAGTAGCTAAAACATTTTAAGGCCTTAAAACTCAAGACATTATGCTATTTAATCTGGGATAGATGAACAAACCAGTAGAACTTTTAAAAGAGCCTAGATTTTTCACTTATATAATCTAGATATATGATGGAGATGGCAGAGGAGTAAATACCAGTTATTCAATAAATAGTTCTGGATCAATGATTATCTACACCACATACTATACAGGAAAAATGGATTTTATTTTTAAAAGTGAATAGCAAAATTTTAAATTTCTAGAATAACCTAGAAGAATATCTTTTTCAGCTGTTAATATACACGGAGTTTGAAACAAGACTCAGAAACCACAGTTGTGAAGGAAAATATTGATATATATGGCTACATTAAAAAAAAATAGTAACAATGAGAAAAGTGATGTTAATGCACCATGAACATACATATAGCCTGGGAGAAGATATTTGCACATCATATGATCAACAAAGGAATAATATTCAGAATATATAAAGCATTACTGTACGTCAAAAGCAAAAGACAATACAATCAAAAAAGAGGCAAAGGATTTAAAGAACATATTACAGATAAGGTTGTCTTCCCTTGAAAGTAGAGAAATGTGAATTTCAAAGTACAATGTTATACTCAACGGCTTGGAAAAAAACAAAGTTCATATGGAGAGACTGTGAAAAAAACTAGATTTATATCCCAGAAAATAGATAGGTAAATAGTCATATTAGTAAGAAATTTGACAATATTCAGGAAAACCAGACTATACACTTCAGTCTAGCAACTCCACTCCTAGAAACATTCAGTGCAACATTTCTACAAGGAAATACAAACAAGACAATTCATTGCAACATTGTATACAAAGGTCAAAACTGGGAACAACTACCCTTCAATAGGAAAATGAATAGGTAAACTGTGGTGAATGCTTATGATTGAATATCAAAAAGCCATTAAACTGAAAAAATTAGAAATGTACATATCCACATGGATAAATTTCCCAAATAACAAAATTGAATGAAAACTCAAATTAATCTATAAAATAATGTATTTAGTATGATTCACTTCATCTAAATGTGAGAACCTATAAATCGATAATATACGTTATGGCTGTACAAATACACAGTAAAGGTAGCAACACACATGGGGATGGTATATACAAAACTCAAGATGATGGGTGTGTCAAAGTAAGGAAGAAGGACAAAATGGGATTGCAAAGAGATACATGTATCAATAGAATTTCCAAATACATCTGTAATGTTTTATCTCTTAAAAAGAAGTTCTGGAGAAAATATGACAAATATTAAAATTTTACAAAGCTTAGTATTGGGATACCAGCATTTATTAAAATATTCTTTAAACTTTTTGGTGTTTTGAAGTTTTCTATAATAAAAATAAGAAAGAACTCAGGTGAACTTTGAGCCTTTGAGGTGAGGAGAAAATCAGTAATAAGGATATACAAGGAATTTTAAAATACCAAGAAAGGAGGTTGCAATTTTTAAGACCAAATACTGTTCCCTTCCAAAAAATAATGCTTAAAATAATAAATTTAGGAATCTGTATACTTTCTTGCTTTGATCTCTAGTTCTAATCCAAATTTCTCAGTTTTATTATATTCTTCTTTCAGAATGTGATCCAAACTCTAGCATCTTTACTGAATTCTAGACATCCGTACATTTACTTTTAAATGGACAAAATCTGGTTTTATAAATATCAAATATACCAGGCCTCCAACAACTGGAATGTGGTAATAACATGCCCCTTTATAGCTTATAGGCATTAATGTGTTGTTTTAAAGAGTTCAAATGTAGGTTTAAAATATATAATATATTTGAGGTGGATAAGAAAGGATTCACCTTTGAAATACATTAGCCCAGACAATTGGGAAGATATTTCAGCCTCTGACTAAATGAAGATATACTAAACAAATTGGCTCAGTAGAAAAGCCTCACTGTAAGTGATAAGAAAAATGGGTTCTGGCACATGGAACTAGATGAAGAGAATGTATATTTATGCACTTGCCATGAGTCATTTGTGTGAGACAGCTCTATGAATGCCATTTGAGATCAGCTTTAACTCTGAAGTTTTTAAGTTTTATATATATATATGTATATATGTATATATATATACATATATATACATATATACATATATATGTATATATATATGTATATATATACCATCTATGAATTAGAAAGGGAAACTATCAATTTTGATTATCTAAGCATAGTGCATACTATGTTGCTTAAAGTGTCTTATTACTTGGAGAGTCAATGAATGGAGTGAATGAAAAACAGAATCCAAATTTAATAAGAAGTAAATTGAGTTCAAAGAATACAATGAGTTGTAGGAAATAGTTGTGCTGTGTTGTCTCTAAAGATGGATTAAATTCAACAGAAAAAGGACAGGCAATACCAACGATGCCAAACCAGAAAGCTAACAAGACAAGAGGCATGTGCCAGGTACAATTAGCTCCCTGTCAGAGTTCATAGAATACACAGTGTTTTAATCCCAAGTCTTTCTGAGCTCTGCTCTCAAAAAGGACATTGGGGCAATCGAGATTCATAGGAAACAGACACCCTCAAGTATAGAAACACAGGCATATTGACCTTAACTGCTTGTTTTGATGTAAAAGACTGGATAAAACTATCCATGAAAGATGATTTGCCCCATATCTGCAGAAAACTACTCTTTAATTGTGCAGTAAAAGTGCTGGAGTGAGAGAATGACAGTGAGAAAATCAGAAATCTTTTCTATGTCTCCTCTTAGATTTATGCTTTTTCACCTACTGTGAAATAAATATAAAGCAATACAATCACTCTGAGTGGCATTATGGAGCTTAGTTTATAAGTGCATAGAAGGCTTTGAATAAATTCTCAACGCAAAGGTAACATTACTTATTCATTTAGTTAATACTTTTACAGCCTTTACAATGTGCCAGGTTCTGGTGTAAAAGCTCTAGAAAAGTGGCTTGCCTAATTCTTATTAACCTATTAGGTGGGTATTAAAATCTTCACCTTAAAGAGTGGAAACTGAGGTGAAATATGTAACTTGCTCAAAGTCACACAGCTAAACAGGCAATTTATATCCATGATCTTAACCACTACTATATATCTTCTAAATAAGAAACCTGATGCTTACAGTTGAACTGAGAGGAAGTGCTGTAAGGAAGGGTTTTGGAAAGAAATGAAATGGGAAATGGGTAGAGATGTACTGGAGAGGAGAAAAACAAAAGATGGATATTATGAAGAAAAATGAAATGATTCTCCCTCCCTTCTGGAATTTTTGCAAGAGTTTGATTTGTAGTCCAGAATAATAAGTCTGGGAAGCAAGATACCCAACTGTCATCCCTAAAATGTTTGAACATAAGACTGAAAAATGAATGCAAGGATTTCAAAGAAGGAGAAAAAGAGGCAAAACTTATTTACCATCTTCTGTCATGGTAATAATATCAAACAGTCATAATAATGGAAATTTAGCGATGTGGGTAGTGGGCTTTATTAGACTCCATTCTTAACCACTGAATAATGTTGTTAAAACATTTTATTTAATAAATCATTAAATAATAGTTCTGATTTAAAATGCTAGAAAGGCTGGTATTTGGAGTAAAAAACACTATTTCAGAAATCACACGCTCTAAACAAACCAAACTATTCATAATATTCAGGATCTTTCAGAGCAGTTATAGGAAATACTAACTTCACGTAAACCCGTATTAATCACGCGCTTAATGAATTACTCTCTACTAGATGCTTCGAGGTTACTGAGGGAGTTAATAAATGTAGTTTTTGTTCAAAAAAAAAAAGCTTACAGCATAGTATGTTAGAATTTTTGCATGAATAAAGTAGGGAACAATTCAAGAATGAGTACAATGTAGTTTGGTATATATCATACCCATAAAGCCTGCAGGTATTGGACACAACTAGAATGAATGAAACTGTTTCTTAAAGGAAATAACATGGTCATTGGAGGAAATACTGAATTTGAGTTAAAAAGGATGAGAAACAAGATAGAAAGAGTAAATCTGAGCAATGATGATATAGAGTGTGGGCTCTAGAAGTTGACTTATTTGGTTCTAACACTATATACATGAACTTGAGCAAGTAATTTAACTTGTTTCTTGTCTTTCAAATAGAGATGATAATAGCAACTGTTTCAAGATTTACATAAGATTTAAAAGAGGCCAATTTAATATTGAGAATCAAGAACAGTGACAACAAGAAGGGTATTAATAAATGTTAGCTGTTAATATTACTATTAAAACTTACAGAAGAATAAATATGAAAGAAAATTACGAGATGGGTTTATAAGTTATTACCATTTTGATTCATAATCATTAATTTCACGAACTTCAGTAAATTCATGATCATACAATGGAAACTGCATGTAGCTAGGAGAAATACAGTGAGTTTAGCAAAGATTAACCTAAAAAAAAATCAAATGAGCAATCCAAGGCCCATTTATGCACTTTCCTTTCTCTCCACTCCAGTTCTTTTTCTACACATGAGCTGAGAATATCAGTACAGGGGAAGGAAGAAAGGGGGAGGAGAAATAGTAAGTCTAAATAGATAGTAAACTTGAACAGTGCTGAAATAGAATATCCAAACAACTGTCAAATGTATAAGAAGACCATTTTATTAACCAGATGCTACCAGGTCCAAGCAAACACAGAAGAGCGTCCCCAGCACGATGCGTTGTTTTGCTTTGACAGGTCTGATTTATGAAGCAGATGATTTGTTATTTATTGATCAGAGACTGATTCTACTCACAGAGTTAAGAAGAAGCTTGATAAAAGGCAAGCATGCATCTCATTTGGTTACGAGCAAAAATACTGTCTATTGGCTTGCTGTGTCAACTGACTTTGATGCTACAACATCCAGATGTTCAACATGTGCAAACTTCAGAAACAAAACAAAACAAAACAAAACAAAATGAGCCTCTCCTGCCACAAAAGAGAGAAAAATATTCAAAACATGTCCCATAGAAAAAAGAACTCATCAGGACCAAAGAATATAGACTGAAATGCATTTTTAATAGAAAATAAGAAAGATTCACTGAATTGTTTTTCATTATTTCATTTATTTAATGATTATTTATTGAGAGCTCTCTATGTTTAAGGCATTGTGGGAAACACTATCTTGACACTTAAAATATCCTATATACAAATTCAGAGTTCCAGGAAATTACTAGCTCACATAAATTTTTACCAAAATGCTCAAAGCAAGCCTGATACTTTTTCATTTTCTACAATATCAAAGCTTCTATTAAATTAATTATTTTTCACTCTTGGTATCATAACATAGTTGCCATTTGTTCTTTCTTATTCAGGAAATTCCTTCAGCATTGTTTTTCTCTCCAATCAGTCCAGCGGAAAGCTACGTATAACTGGGTTTTGAGATAAGACACATGATTACTTAGTCTGGAAGCATGGAACATTTTATATTCTAGTTTAGTGTATTTTAATAATGATGCTGAAGTTTGCACAACATGAGTTGTGCCACGTGGTGATTTTGTATTTTTCCAAAAGCTATTAATGATCAAAAACACTAACCTCTACTTTGTCACTTGAGGGTTTATGGATTTTTTCCCCTTTCCTAAGCATGCTCTAAAAACAGGAAAGAGAAATATCTTATCATCTAAAGTTAGGTGTTAAATCTTTTGCATTTTTTTTTCCAAAAATTTTTCTGGGAATGACCTCATCCAAGATGGAGTGGTAAATATGTTTGAGGTTAATTTAGTCTCTCAATTCATTTCAGTTAGTATTAGAAAAACAGATTTTCTCTTCTGTCTCACAGTTGTCTCAGCAATAGATGGCATGAAGTTATCGCCCAGGTCTCTCAGTTTAACAAAACTAGTTAAACAAGCACCACATCATGAATAATACAGTCATTATCGTCATAAGAGCACTAAGTTGTAAAGTTGATAGCAAGAATTTTAGGAAATTATAATCAGCTGCCACATTTGCAGTACTGTCACACAGAGGCTTGCCTTTGAAAATAAAATTTCTCAGAAACCAGAAATTCACCAGTTTCTCTTGTTTATAAAGTACAGCAGAATATGGTGCAAAGTACATGGGCTATGGAATTAGACAAACTTGGATTTCATTCTCAGTTCTGCCTCTTAAAGTAGCATCCATTAACCTCTCTGAATCTTTTCTTTCTATTGGTCAATTTGGGACTGTGGTTCCTAGACCTAAGGTTTGTTAGATTGATGTTGGGTTTAGACGATGTGTTTTAACAAGATAATCTTACAACATGGTTAGAACCATGCTGACCTCTGGTAAATATTTAAAAGGAAAAATCTTAATTTCTTTTTCACTACTGACCTTGTAAGTCTAAGAAGATTAAGTGGATAACTGAGAGAGTCAAAGAAAAGTCAAAACAATCAGAATTTTTTTGGTGCCATATTAAACAGCATTTGTTTTTCTGAAGAAGAAAATTGCCCTTCATTAGTCCACAATTTGATTGGATATAAAATCACTCCAAATTCAGAATTTGGTTATTGCGTCTCTGGAGGGTAAGCTAACTTACATCCAATTTATTTGAAAGTTAAATAAATGCCAAAAAAAAGCTCTATACAATATTATTTGTTATTTTTGTACTTTGAAGTTAATTTGCTAGTAAATATAGAACACAAAAGATCACTTTATTAAAGATTTTTCTTTAGTTTTCCATACCCACTTATTCATTTATTCATTCAAAGCATTTATTGAGCACTTATTTTATGTCAGACAAAGCAAAACAGCAACACTATCTTTTGAACATTGTGAAATATTGCTGAAATTGGATGGCATACCTGACCTCTTAATTTGAGTACATTTATTTAATATTGTAACTTGAGCATCAGGAGGGAATTACTACCCACTGTGGGCAGGCACTCTCTGTTTGCTTTTCCTGTGGTATCTCCTCTAATCTTTAAAATAACCTCATTAAGTCAGTGTTACTTTCCACATTTTACAGATAAGGAGCTGAAGTTAAGGAAGTTAAGTTTTACAAGTTTAAGATGATACAATTAGTGGCAAAGCTGAGTTTGAGCTCAGGTTACTGCACTAAAGCCATATCTTTTTTTCACCAGGCCTAGGAACAGCAGTGTTTCTACTACTGTGAGAGGGAAGGCAGAAAGTGTTTGTAATACTTTTAGACAATAAGTGTCTAGAGTTTCAGAAAATTTAAATGTGAAATAAATTGGAGAAGGATAAAAATGTCTTTATTCAGAAATTCTAATTCAGTAAAATATATTATTCTGTGCTCCTTACTTCCAATTATACTTTTCTTCTAACTTATAGAAATAATTCCTTAACATATGGAGTTTACTAAAGTACATCAGTTTAATTATCAAATGTTCACTGACTACTATCTGGACATTCAATATACAACATTCAAATTTTGGTTATGTAAAAATGAGCAAAATGAACTTTATTGTATAGAATCTGAAATTTTTCTGATATGTGGATCATTTGATCTGGGTGATCAACACATGGGAGTGAGTCACTGGCTAGAAAATTTGTGGCATTGTTGTCACTTGCTTCTAGTGGAAAACATATTTTCAGGAGAATATTTTCATATTTGGAGTTGTTGAAGTTATTTGGAGTCATTCATTGCAAATATCAAGGGTGGCTGTATGTACCATAGCATAGCACTAATATAAGTCCTATGGAGGATGCAAAAACAGTGTGAGGTGTAGGCCCCACCTTCAATAAATTTACCATCCAGATAAAAATATAATTTTGATGAAATACAGAGAAATATTTATTTTTACAGATAGATCTTTCACTTTTCAATCTACTTTTCACTTACGTCCTAATGTCACTTATCTTGTTCCTCTAATGTAATCATGTTACATGGCTATGTCATTGACTACACTTTTCTCTCTTTGAAGGTAAAAGTCACAGAAGAATAAAAGATACAAAGTCACCCATCTTTGCATCCCCAATCTTCAACACAGTGTCTAAAATCTTATGAATTAATGAAGAACTTTACGGTTCTTAAATGGAATAACATCTGTGTGCATCTTCCTCTACCCATCAAGGTATAATTTTATTAAAAATAGAGGCCATGCTTAAAGTTCATTGTATTTCATTCTAAATTCCAATTCTGAAATAATTTACTATAGACATTGTGTTTAATAAGTATAATCTATCAATCATAGCTATTGAGAAGTCTCATTAAGAATAGTAGACTATGAAGAACACACAATTCCCATTTTTGCTTCCCTGTGTGACCTTGAATTAATCATCTGATATTAGTCTTTACATTCTAGTTTACTTTCCTCTGAGGAGTTAAGAAGTTCAAAGTTGAGAATTATCTAAGTTATTATTAATTTTTAAACTTTTATAATTAAATAATGCCTTTAACCACAACCTGGGCATTACTCATCTGATCCTAGCATCTGATAGACCCAGAACTCATGCCTAGGGAGAAAAAAATTTAAAAAGACAACTTAGTTTTAACTCAAATCTTGAACAATAGAAAACAGATGAGTATAAAAAAGTCAAAAAGCCCAGAAAGTTCCATTTGCCATGCCATAGTATTCTACTCCCAAAGAAAATGTCATGAAGTGAAGCATCACATTTATATTCCTAAGAATATTATTGTACAAAAACTGATCCATTTTTTAAAGTATTTTTGAATTTGATCAAAGGTAAAATTTGAAAATAGCTTTTTACTAAGGAAAAGGACAGATTCTGTCTCCAGACTAAATATTCATTTTTTTAAAGAAAATATTAGTGAATACTGAAGGACTAAATAATGTTTTTTATGGCATAAATTAGTAACACTAGTAACTA
The DNA here is from genome assembly GCF_026419965.1 of Kogia breviceps. NCBI lineage: Eukaryota > Metazoa > Chordata > Mammalia > Artiodactyla > Physeteridae > Kogia > Kogia breviceps. The sequence goes on from NC_081310.1 coordinate 129,819,102, forward strand.
TTCAATAGAAGACTGGTGGAAATTCTTTCAAATTCTCAGGCTATTATTAAATATTACATTAAGTGAGAATCAAACTAATCTAAAACATGCATCAGATGTCAAATTAAACCAAAACAATGTCTTTGCAAATTCAAAACATGACCAGAAACGCTATGGCTTAGAAAGCGCAATAAACCGTCACAGGGGGAATTCTATACATAAAGCAGATCACCAAATCTAAAGAAATAATACAAACTACAGAGGCAGCTCTCTGACAGGTTTCTCCCATTTTAATGAAACAAGTTTCAGTGGAAAACTTAAAAGACTAAAAACTCACAACAAAATAACTCCCATACATTTTTCTTAGGGCTGTCTCTACAGTCCCAGATGAAGTAGAGATTTGGCAGTTTTCCCATAATGGGATCAGTGGAGACAGTCAACCTAAATGGAACACAAAACAACCTGCATTTTCTATATTAGTTGTCTAGCTCAAACCATATATTGGCTAAATGTTCAGTTTATGTTGTAATAGGTAGACATATACAAATCCAACTATATTTGGCTCCAGAGTAATAATTTCCAGAAACAATACATCCAGCTTTAGCAACTCTCTGGCAATAAATTCCACCTCATTGTATTGCAGTTACGTTATTTTTCATGGTTTAAGAAAATCTATGGAATAGTTTCAGAAGGATAGGTGTTAACTCTTTCTTAAATGTTTGGTATAATTCACCTGTGAAGCCATCCGGTCCTAGACTTTTGTTTGTTGGGAATTTTTAAATTACTGATTCAATTTCAGTACTGGGAATTGGTCTGTTCATATTTTCCATTTTTTCTTGGTTCTGTCTTGGGAGATTTCTAAAAAATTGTCCATTTCTTCTAGGTTGTTCACTTTGTTGGTGTATAGCTGCTCATAGTAGCCTCTTATGACCTTTGTATTGCTGTGGTGTTGGTTGTAACTTCTTCTTTTCCATTTCTGATTTTATTGACTTGGACCCTCTCCCTTTTTTTCTTGATGAGTCTGGTTAAAGGTTTATTAGTTTTGTTTACCTTTTCAAAGAATCAGCTTTTAGTTTCATTGGTCTTTTCTAATTTTTTTTGTCTCCATTTCATTTATTTCTGCTCTGATCTTTATGATTTCTTTCATTCTACTAACTTTGGGTTTTGTTTGTTCTTCTTTCTCTAGTTGCTTTAGGCATAAGGTTAGGTTGTTTTCTTGAGATTTTTCTTGTTTCCTGAGGTAAGCTTGTATCACTATAAAATTCCTTCTTAGAACTGCTTTTGCTTCTTAGAACTGCTTTTGTTGTGTCCCATAGTTCCTTCTTAGAACTGCTTTTGCTCTGTTAGGTTGTTTACTTGAGATTTTGCTTGTTTCCTGAGGTAAGCTTGTATCACTATAAAATTCTTTCTTAGAACTGCTTTTGCTGTGTCCCATTGGTTTATTGTGTTTTCATTTTCATTTATCTCTAGGTAATTTTTGATTTCTTCAGTAATCCATTGGTTGTTTAGTAGCATGCTTTTTAGTCTCCACATGTTTGCTCTTTTTGCAGTTTTGTTTTCTATTTTTAAAATATATTTATTTATTTATTTTTATTTTTGTCTGTGTTGGGTCTTCTTTGCTGTGTGCAGGCTTTCTCTAGTTGTGGCAAGCAGGGTCTTCTCTTCATTGCAGTAGCAAGTTTCTCATTGAGGTGGCTTCTCCTGTTGTGGAGCACAGGCTCTAGGCATGTGGGCTTCAGTAGTTGTGGCATGCAGGCTCAGTAGTTGTGGCACATGGGCTTAGTTGCTCCATGGCATGTGGGATCTTCCTGGACCAGGGATCGAACCCATGTCCCCTTCATTGGCAGACAGATTCTTAACCACTGTGCCACCATGGAAGTCTCTCTTGTAGTTGATTTCTAACTTCATAGCGTTATGGTCAGAAAAATGCTTGATATGATTTCAGTTTTCTTAAATTTACTGAGGCTTGCTTTGTGGCCTAGCATGTGATATATCCTGGAGAATGTTCAATGTATATTTGAAAAGAATGTGTATTCTTCTGCTTTCAAATGGAATGCTCTATAGATATCAAGTAAGGCCATCTGATCTAATCTGTCATTTAAAGCCTATGTTTCTTTATTTGTTTTCTGTTTGGATAATCTGTCCATTGATGTAAGTGGAGTGTTAAAACTCCCCTTATTATTGTGTTACTGTTGATTTCTCCTTTTATGTCTGTTAACATTTACCGTATATATTGAGGTGCTCCTATTTTGGGTGCATATATATTTACAATTGTTATATCTTCTTCTTGGATTGACCCTTTGATCATTAGGTAGTGTCCTTCCTTGTCTCTTGTAGCAGTCTTTATTTTAAAATCTATTTTGTCTGATATAAGTATTGTTACTCTGGCTTTCTTTTGATTTCCATTTGCATGGAATAACTTTTTCCATCTCTTCATTTTCAGTCTGCATGTGTCTCTAGATCTGAAATGACTCTCTTGTAGGCCACGAATATATGGGTCCTGTTTTTTGTTCCCATTCAGTCTATGTCTTTTGGTCAGATCATTTAGTCCATTTACATTTAAGGTAATTATTGATATGCATTTTTCTATTGCCATTTTGTTAATCATTTTGGATTTATTTTTGTAGGTCTTCTTTCCCTTTCATTTTTTGTTCTCTTCTCTTGTGACTTGATGACTGCCTTTAGTGCTCTGGTTGGATTCCTTTTTCTTTTTTGTGTATACAGCTATTAAAGATTTTTTGTTTGTGCTTATCATGAGGTTTTATACAGCAGAGTCTCTCTCTCTCTCTCTCTTTCTCACTCTCTCTCTCTCTCTCTCTCTCTAATTGTTTTGTGTATCTCTTAACTGCTTATTGTGGATACAGATGATTTTATTACTTGTGTCTTTTAATCTCCCTACTAGTTGTGACCCTTTGTTTTTTACCTAGAAAAGTTCCTTTAGCATTTGTTGTAAAGCTGGTTTGGTGGTGCTGAATTCTCTTAGATTTTACTTGTCTAGAAAGCTTTTGACTTCTCCATCAAATCTGAATGAGAGCCTTTCTGGGTAGAGTATTCTTGGCTGCAGTTTTTTCTCTTTCATCACTTTAAGTGTATCATGCCACTCCCTTCTGGCCTGTAGAGTTTCTGCTCAAAAATCAGCTGATAGCCTTATGGGAGTTCCCTTGAATGTTATTTGTAGCTTCTCCCTTGTTGCTTTTAATATTCTCTCTATATCTTTAATTTTTGTCATTCTGATTACAATGTGCCATGGTGTATTCCTCTGTGGGTTAATCCTGTATGGGACTTTCTGCACTTCCCAGACTTGAGTGACTGTTTCCTTCCCCAGGTTAGGTAGGTTTTCAGCTATTACCACTTCAAATATTTTTCAGGCCCTTTCTCTCTCTCTTCTTCTGTGATGCCTATAATACCAATATTAGGACTCTTGATGTTATCCCATAGGTCTCTTAAACAGTCCTCATTTCTTTTCATTCTTTTTTCTTTTTTCTATTTACTGGCAGTTATTTCCACTACTTTGTCTTCCAGCTCACTGATCCATTCTTCTGCTTCATTTATTCTACTATTGATTACTTCTAGTGTATTTTTAGTTTGTTATTGTAATTTTTAAATTCTGTTTGGTTGTTTTTTATATTTTCTAATTCTTTGTTAGAAACTTCTAATTTCTCACTCTGTGCATCCATTCTTTTCCTGAGTTTTTTGATCATTTCTACGATCATTATTCTGATGTCTTTCTTGGGTAGATTGCCCATCTCCACATCACTTAGTTCTTTTTCTGTGGTTTTATCTTGTTTCTTCGTCTGAAACATATTCCTCTGTCACCTCATTTTGTCTAAATTGCTATTTGTATTTTTATGTATGTGATAGGTTAGTTATTTTTCCTGAACTTGGAGAAATAGTCCTCTTTAGGAGATGTCCTATACGTCCCAGCAGTGTATTCCCCTCTCTTCACCCAAGGACCAGGAGCCAGCTGTTCCCAGGTATACCCATTGATGGGTGGGGCTGGGTCTTGGCCCTCTGGTGAGCAGGGCTGTGTCTAAGAGCATGTCTAGAGGTGACAATGGGCTCAGGAAGTCTTTAGGGAACCTGTCTGCTCATGGATGGGGCTGTGTCCCCATCCAGTTTGTAGTTTGGCCTGAGGTATCCCAGCCCTGGAGTCTACAAGCTCTTGGGTAGGGCCAGGTTTTGGTGCCAAGATGTCAGCCTCCAGGAGAGATCACACAGAAGAATACTACCCAGTATGCCCATCACCAGAGTCTATGTCCCCAGAGTGAGTCACAGCCACCCCCTGCCTTCACAGGAGACTCCTCAAGACCAGCAGGTAGGTCTGTCTCAGACTCCTATCAAACTATGTTTTTGTCTTTGGTGCATGTGAGATTTTGTGTGCAACCCCTAAGGGTGAAGTCTCTATTTCCCCCAATCCTGTGGGGCATCTGCAATCAAACACCATTGGTCTTCAAATCCAAATGCTCTAAGGGCTCCTTCTCCCACTGATGGACACCCAGGCTGGGTGCCATGACATAGGGCTTGGAACTCTCACTTCTTTGGGAGAACCTCTGTAATACAATTATTAACCAGTTTGTGGGTCACCCATCTAGGGTGTTCTGGGATTTGATTATATCACAAGTCCATCCCTTCTACCCACCTCTTTGTATTTCTTTCTTTATATCTTTAGTCATAGAAGATTTTTTCTGTAGGTTCCAATCTTTATTCATAAACAGTTGTTCTGCAGTTAGTTGTGATTTTTGGTGAGCTCCTGAGAGGACGTGAGCTTAAGATCCTTATACTTTGCCATCTCGGCTGTTATCCCAATTATGAATGTTCTTGATGAAGCTTTGTTTGCAGCTCTGTTTTTTTGAACTGGAATATCACTGTTCAGCATGCTCCTTGCTCTGCACAATTGTGAGCACTTGAGCCTGCTGCCAAAAAATGTAGCTGATCAACAAAGAAACTGCCGAATGCCACTACTTAAAATTCCTGGAGCCTGAGAACAGCATTAAATAGCTTCCTGTGTCACTGAAAAACATTCATCCCCATCATCATCCAGGCTGATATCCCAGAACAAACATCCTCCCAATATGCTTCAGTCACATTAGCCATTTAAAGGATATTTTGTACAGATTCCTCTGACTCCATTGCCTCCACCATTTTCTTCCCCTGGCTGAAGTCTATTCTTACACCTTAAAAAGAAATGAAAACATCACTTCTATTGACAAGATAAGGTCACAATGGGCAACTTCACAGAACACAAATAAATTGCAGAGAAAAGAGAATTTCTGAATTCATTCTATGAGGCCACCATCACTCTGATACCAAAAGCAGACAAAAATATCACAAGAAAAGAAAATTACAGGCCAATATCACTGATGAACATTCATGCAAAACTCCTCAACAAAATGCTAGTAAACCAATTCCAACAATACGTTAAAATGATCATACATCATGATCATGTGGGATTCATTCCAGGGATGAAAGGATTTTTCAATATCTGCTAATCAATCAATGTGATACACCACATTAACAAGTTGAAGAATAAAAACCATATGGTCAACTCAATAGATGTACAAAAAGCTTTTGGTAAAATTCAATACTCATTTATGATAAAAACTCTCCATAACATGGGCATAGAAGGAACACACCTCCACATAATAAAGGCCATATATGACAAACCCACAGTTAACATCATACTCAACAGTGAAAAGGTGAAAGCACTTCTGCTAAGATCAGGAACAAAACAAGAAGCCCCACTCTTGTCACTTTTATTCAAAATAGTTTTGAAAGTCCTAGCCAAAGCAGTCTGAGAACAAAAAGAAATTAAAGGAATCCAAATTGGAAAAGAAGTAAAACTGTCACTGTTTGCAGATGACATGATACTATACATAGAAAATCTTAAGGACACACACCAGAAAACTACTATATCTTGTCAATGAATTTGGTAATGTTGCTGGATAAAAAATTAATATAAAGAAAGTTGTTACATTTCTACACACTAACAACAAAATACCAGAAAGAGAAATTAAGAAAACAATACCATTTACTATCACATCAAAACGAATAAAATACCTAGGAATAAACTTACCTAAGGAAGCAAAAGACCTGAATTCCCAAAACTATAAGATGCTGATGAAAGAAATTGAAGATGATACAAACAGATGGAAAGGTATACTTTGTTCTTGGATTGGAAGAATCAGTATTGTTAAAATAAGCATACTACCCAAAGCAATCTACAGATTCAATGCAATCCCGATTAAATTACCAATGGCATTTTTCAGAGAACTAGAACAATTTTTTTAAAAATTTGTATGCAAATACAAAAAAAAAAAAAAAATCAGAATAGCCAAAACTATCTTGAGAAAGAAGAAAGGAGCTGGAGGAATTAGGCTCCCTGGCTTCAGACTATACTACAAAGGTAGAATAATCAAAACAGTGTGATACTGATGCAAAAACAGAAGTATAGATCAATGGAACAGGATAGAAAGCCCAGAAATAAACCCTCCCACTTATGGTCAACCAATCCACAACAAAGGAGGCAAGAATATAAAATGGAGAAAAGACAGTCTCTTCAGTAACTGTGCTAGGAAAACTGGACTGTTACATGTAAAACAATGAGATTAGAACATTCTCTAACACCATATACAAAAATAAAGTCAAAATGGATTAAAGACCTAAATGTAAGAGCAGATATTATAAAACTCCTAGAGGAAAACATAGGTATAACACTCTTTGACATATATTGCAGCAATATATTTTTGGATCCATCTCCTAGAGTAGTGGAAATAAAAACAAAAATAAACAAATGGGACTTAATTAAACAAGAGATTTGTACAGCAAAGGAAACCATAAACAAAACATAAAGATAACTATTGAATGGGAGAAAATATTTGCAAATGATGCAACTGTCAAGGGATTAATTTCCAAAATATACAAACAGCTCATATGGCTTAATACCAAAAGAACAAGCAACTCAATTAAAAAATGGGCAAAAGACCTAAGTAGACGTTTCTCCAAAGAAGATATACACATGGCTAATAGGTACATGAAAAGGTGCTTAATATTGTTAATGCAATTGACAAATGCAAATCAAAACTATAGTAAGGTATCACATCATACCAGTCAGAATGGCCATCATTAACAAGTCTACAAGTAATAAATGCTGGAGAAGGTGTGGAGAAAAGGGAATCCTCCTACACTGTTGGTGGGAATATAAATTGGTGCAGCCACTATGGAGAACAGTATGGACATTCCTTAAAAAACTAATAGAGTTACCAAATGATCCTGCAATCCCACTCCTGAGATATACCTAAAGAAAACTCTAATTCGAAAAGATACGTGCACCCCAATGTTTATAGCAGCACTATTAACAATAGCCAAGACATGGAAGCAACCTAAATGTCCATTGACAGATGAAAAGATAAAGAAGATGTGGTGTATACATACAGGGGAATATTCTCAGCTATAAAAAAGAATGAAATATTGCCATTTGTAGCAACATGGATGCGCTTGAGATTATCATACTAAATAAAGTCAGACAGAGAAAGATAAATATTGTATCACTTATATGTGGAATCTAAAAAAAATAATACAAATGAACTAATTTACAAAAAAGAAATAGACTTACAGACATAAAAAACAAATTTATGGTTATCAAAGGGGATAGCAGGGGGTGGGGGCATAAATTAGGAGCTTGGGATTAACATATACACATTACTACATATAAAATCAACAATAAGGACCTACTGTATAGCACAGGGAACTATATTCAATGTCATGCAATAATGTGTAATGGAAAAGAATCTTTAAGAAAAAAAAATATATATATAAAACTGAATCACTTTGCTGTACACTTGAAACGAACATAACATTGTAAATTAACTATTTCAGTTAAAAATAAATGTACAAAAAAGAAAATTTATGAAGGATATTAAAATAGTTTTGTTATGCTGAAAATTATACTCTATTATATCTAATTGATTGATTAGTTCATTATAAAACAGTTATAATAAAACAGCTCTTGGGTATCTAGAGAGAGAAAGATTTTGTTATGTGAAATTATCAATAGTAAAATAAAAATTAGTGTTTTCTCTATCACCTGTTTGATCATAAGAGAAAAAGTATTTCAAATCTAAAAACATTAAACATAATTTCAATCTTTTTATTTAAAATACGTTAACTTTTTTGTTTAAAAAGAAAATTATTTTTGCTGCTAAACTAATGATCTAAATATTTCAAGAACTTGACTTTTAAAAACATAGCCTACACTAAATTATTACTGTTTTTAAAACTTTCCAAGGATCACATCATTTTATATTTTTATTAAGAAATATTAAATTTCACAATGTCTAAGAAAGTCAGTTATTTTGCCTATAAGGCAAGAGAGGGATACAGAAAAATATATAAAGATTGTTTTCCTGAATTTATATTACCAGTTCATCAATCTGGTATTGCTAGGTAGAATCACATGTATACAACTGATCATGGACAGTGCTGAGTGACTTAATGTCTTGCTAGCAATGCTCAAAAGAAGAGATGGCTAAATACATAAATGATAGGCTTAGGCTATGTCTTAGGCTCATCTGCTCCCTAAAATGAAATTAACTTGGTCTTAAATCATTTATATCATCCTCATCATGTATGATTGACTAAGACTGTTTTGAGCAAGCCATGGAAAATATTAGAGACTCTAACTTATACTCATTTTGAGAGGATAGTAAATATTGATGCCACTATGCTGTGTTCCCATGAAAAATGCCAAACACATGTGTACAGCATCCTGAAGGGTGCTGCTGAATATCCTCCCTCAAATATTCAGAAAAATAAAGCAAACTGTACAATACAAGATGAGGCAGGCTGAAGTGTTCTATGTTATCTCCAGCATGCCAATTGTGTCCCATACATTAAAGCATATTAGAGTATGAGTAAGTGAGAGTTTTGCAGGGATAAACATGTGTTTGTCACAATTTGTTAAATTATTTTAAAAATTATTTAGAAACTGTGGTATTTGAGCTCATTAGTAACTATTTGTTGCTCATGTTGTAACTGATGTCATTCAATTTGTATGTAGCAACTCCTTGTCTGAAAACTCAGGAAAAGAAAGATACTCTAGAAAGATAGTACTGATATTACTAAAATACAGTAGAGTTTGAAGGAGTTGTGATCTGGTTATTAAGGCCACTTAGGGAAGACAATTCCTTTGCTCAAAGGATTGAGGGAGTTGGAGATTGGTGCTATTATGAAAGAGAGGAAGAGGGTTTTAAGAATGAAGTGATAGAGGGTCAAAATAGAAGAAGTATTTCAAACTATAGAAAGGAAGGAAAAGCCAACATGTCAAATCATGCAGGAAGTTTTAGTGGATTGTAAATCAATAGAAATTTACTGACTTTATTAACTAGATAGTCTGAAAAAAATACCTATTTTTATCAATGTTACTACTCCCTTGACATTCATCTTTAATTTCAACTGTTCCTACAATCCATAAACTTTTTTCTTCCCCATGCTTCCATTCAAAATTAAGCTCTTGTCTTTGACACTCATTTTGTTTTTATCTTGCGACATTTCTCAAAGTCTGCCTTGACTGATACAATGGTATATTTTGTTCATGACTGTCTCCTCCACTAAATAGAAACCCAGAGTAAAAAACATGACTTTGCCTATCTCAGCCATAGGTAAAACTAAAAAATGTTGCCTAGTTTGACTTCATTTTCTTTACATTCTTCTCCAAACATGTGCATCCAGTTTATCCAACTGAATGATAGTTGCAATGAATGGAAAAATAGAGAACATTATGTCAGGTGTGTGATGGTGCAGGAAGCTTTCTCAGCTCAATTATATAAATAGCTTACTCTGCCTCTGTTGTGGTTGCTGAAAGGCAATATAGACAGACCAGAAATAAAAAGGCAGAAATTATTTTCATGGATTCAGGACACTCAGTTTGTGCTTGGAAGTTATGTTCGTAGTGGTTTATCTGCTCAGAAATTGCAGAGAGCTGAAAATACAGGGACTTAAAATGTAGGCATAAAAAAACAGAAGAGAATGTTTCCAGCTTGAGAGAGACCATTTTATCAAGTGGCATGAGCTGCTTTATGAGTGAGTTCCCCATTATTTAGTTTTCAACAGGAAAATGGATGAACATTTGTCAGGATTATAGACAGAATTTTTGAACTGAGAAAATGGATATCCTTTAAAGTGCTTTATTATACTAATATACTATTAGGTTGTACTATTTTGAAATTGACCATAGCATTTGCATTTAGAAAATTCCATGGCAAATTTTGAGAAGTAACTAGGTATAAAGATTTGAGAAATGATTTTTTAAATTAATTTGCCATTTATTTACTCATTTTGTGCCATTTATTTTACTACTGGGACAACCATAGTATACAAAATAGACAAAGTCCCTGTATTCAAGGGCCTCACAGTTGATACAAAAAATATATTTTGCACTTTATTGACAGTTCTTATAAGAAGCAAAGTTTTGAAGAAATGTATATAATATATGTAATAAAAGTATATAACGTATATATATAGGCCCTGTGCCAGACACACTGTCTGCCTAAATATTCAGTGATTCACTGGTCAGTTGGAAAATACCACAAAATTAGTAAGACACAAAAATGCAAAGAAAAAACCTAGCTAAAGAAATTACAAAATGGTTGTTGCATTTTAGAAGAGACACAGAAACAGCATGAATCAATAAAATTATCTGTCATCATTACTATATTTTTTATTCTCTCAACAACTATGTGAGCTGTGTAGTCATTGTGATTAACTGACTTTTCCAAGGTCATATCCCTAACCAATTCTGAAGACAGAAATGTAACTCATTTTTTTTCTTTGAGACATAATCAACTCCACTGACTTTGAATGATTATATGCATGCCTATGTCTATATACATTTTTATCTACAGATTATAAAAACAGAGGGGGTAAAAAAAAATCCAAAGTTACTCATCCTTATATTTAATTCTCCTTTTTAAAAAAATAATAATATAATCACATATGATTTGGGTTCAGGAACTCATATTAGGAGGATAACTTGCTAGTAATAGAATCAGATGCCTGGAAGGAACTTTGAGATCTTCAAGTGCAGTGTTTCTCAGAACACTTAGGGTTGCATTCATAATCTCAGGGAGTCTATAAAGTCAAAACTATTTTAATAATAATACCAGGACCTTATTTGCTTTCTCACTCTCATTCCCTTACAAGTGTGCAGTGGAGTTTTCAAGAGATTACATAAATGTGATAGTGCAATAGATTGAATACAGAAACAGTTATGAGAATCCAACTGTCTTCTATTAAGTAAGATATTAAAGAGATTACCAAAACTGTAAAGCAATGTCATTCTCACTAATTTTTAAAACTATAGATATTATTTCAAAATTACTATTTATATTTATGATTGTTATGTTCAAATAAGTGAACAAATAATTTAGTTAAATATTTTTCATTTTATTTTGTAATGTAGTAAGTATCCATTGCTATAACTCACATACACAAAAATTCTTTGGGTCTTTAGTAATATTTAAGACTTATTCATGGTCCATATTTATGAAATATGGTCCTGAGATGAAAAAAATTGAGAGCTGTTATTCTAGTAAAATTCCTTGCATATCTGGTAAATTCTGAGTATCATACATACACCAAACTGTATTTTTCTTCTAATGAATGGACCTCATCTTTTCTCAAAACAAACCTATCCTTTTCTAGGCATAGTAATCAGTATTTTCATACACTGTGTCAAAATCTCTTTCCTATAGTTTTCAACCACTGATCCAGGCATTATCATTTGGGGGAGGCAAGAGTTTACTAAATAAATTAATTCATAACAATCAGATGAAACTTTTTTTGGACAAGTATATTACATTGTTGGCTACTGTTAACTGCTGGGCCACTTTCCTTCGCTCCATTCATTTATGAAATTAGAGTTTTGATATCATGTAGATTTCTGTATTTTATTGTCTAAAATTACTTCATTGAAGAGACTAATTTTAACATGAAGCCACTATAACTAAATTTACAGTAGATATGATTGCAATGTTTTTTTAAATTTTATTTCAATGTCACAAAAAAATCCAAACAGAAAATTTTCTAGAAATAAATTTAAAGTAATTTGATATTCTTGATGAAGGGATTCAACTGTTACTGGCCAAAAGCCAAGTAGTTGTCAAATGGATATTGGCAGTACATAAAAAATGAAATCTCTTGCTATTTCTGTTCTTATCTCTGAACATAAATATTATACTTTTTTTAGCGAAATGCATAGATTATAAGAACAAAACATTATTTTGTAGGGAGGAAATGATGTATCATTCAACCATTAAAACAATTCTTTATTAACATATATAACCATTTTCCAATTTAAATTTCTATCATCAATTATTCATGGATTAATTAGCTAATTAATTAATCTTCTGTGTCAACTTGAAAACAACTGTTTTCAAAAAAGGCAAGAGTTTTCTTAAACTATACTCTTTTATTTTTATGACATTAGATGTCGGCAGATGTTATTGTTAGCTTAAAAATATATGACTTTCAGGGTTAAGGATTAAATAAAGGACTTGTGACATTACTTTCCTATTTTAGTGTGAGTTCCTTGGCAATTCAAAGTGGAAACCCACAGGGTAACCACAGGAGGTAACACCTTCCTGGATCAATATTTGTGCATAAAATGTTATAAGAATGTTTTGTAAGGTTCATAAATAAGGAGCTTTCTTTTTTTCCCCCAGACTCAGAAAATGAAATTAAAAGGAATTTGGCTGTCAAGGGACTTGCCTTTTCTGGAGCAAATAACTAACCAAAGGAAGACTTTGAATTCATCAATTAAAGACAAATGTTAGTAAAAAAGAATGCCAGAATATTCCTTATTTGAGGTGCATTTTCTTCCCAGTCAATTGGGGGTTTCATAAAACTGTCATATCTAACAAAATCAAATCCACAGACTTTTACTAAGTGTCAAGTTTGATTTAATTCTATTCAACAAACATTTACTAAATACCTACTATTTATGCACTAGGATTATGCTATGATCTGGATTTGAAACCATGAATAAAACACAAGCCTGGCCCTCTAAGATCTTATGGTCTGGTGCAGGAGCAAGACAACAACAAAAATGTCTTTGTAATTTAATAATCTGTGAATTTACCAGAGGCAATGATGGCTGGACTGAGTGTTGTAGTATGAGAACGTGTCCTTGACGTGAAGCAACAATGGAAGGGTATCCTAGAGAGAAGAAATAACCTAAGAAAAATATATTTTTGTTGACTGGCATGATGCTCTCAGAGGACTAGGAGATGCTAAACCTGGAAACAGTGGAAGATGAGACTTAGAAGGGAGGAAAAGGCAAATTTTAGATAGCCTCATATGGCATGCTGAGCAGCCAAGTTCAATAAGAGTTGTGAGCCACAGAAGAGTTCTGAGCAGGAAGCGGTATGATTAGGTTAAGCCTAACTAATATATAAGAAGATTGCTCCTCCCACCCTCACCCAGTCCCTAGATCAGCTGTCAGGTATGTCGTACCAAATACTTGAGGGAAGGGTGAGAGTGCCACCATGAGGAAGGGTTGACAGTGGAACTGGGCCTTATTCCTTGGCTTACTACATACTCTAAAGTACTTCTTTGTTAAGTGGATTCCCAAATTCTACTATGTTAAATAGTAGAATTATAATGCCTTCTAATGAGATGGAACATTGAAACTCTACTGTACTAAAAAAAGATTTCCTGGTTACCCCATGACATATTACTTAAAAAAAGCTATAGACTCATGACCCAGTCAAGTTTATTCCAAGGTATAAAGATGATTCAAGATTAGGAAATTCATTATTATAATTCATTATTTAATAGAGCAAAGAAAATAAATCATCTCCAAAGATGCCAATGGTACATTTGACAAAATTCATCATAGTTACTTTACAGTGGAAAAACCTAGCGGAAACTGCCTTAAACAAGTAATCAAGATTAATGTCATCAGTAATAAGATGTATCAACATCACGCACCCTCTAATACAATGCACTAAGAATGGCATAGCGCCTCTGTGGTATTCCTCACCCAAATCTGAAACCTCTATCTAATCATGAGAAAACATCAGAAAAATCCAGATTGAGAGACAGTTTACAAAATAATTATTTTCAAAAGTGTTAATAAGGTCGTGAAAGATAAAGAAAGCCTGAGGAAATGTCATAGAATAGAGGAGACAAAAGAGACATAGCCACTAAATGTAATGTGGGATCTTGGATTAAATCCTGGAACAGAATAAGGACATTAGTGGAAGAACTAGTAAGATCCGAATAAAGAATATAGTTTAGCTAATAACATAATACCAGTGTTAAACTCTTAGTTTTGATAAATGCACCATGGTTATGAGATGTTAACATTAGAGCAAACTGAATGAAGACAATAAGAGAAATTTCTGTATGATCTTGAAATTCTTTTGTAAGTGTAAAATTAATTCAAAATAACCTTTTTTAAAAAACCTTGTCAAACTGCATATTTAAAATTGGTGATTTTAATTATATAAGTTATACCTAATAAGGCTAATTTTAAAAAAAGAAATTGTTAATTTTGTTAGGTATATTGTAGTGATCTTAAAAACTACTTACCTATTAGACATACATCTTTAAGTATTTATAGATAAATGACATATGTGGGGTCTACTTTAAAATACTTGAATCCAAATAAGAGCAGTTATAGACAAAACAAAAATTGTTGGAGTTAGGCGGTTGACACACAAGTATTTTTAATACTATTTCTTCTTTTCTTAAAGTTTATTTTCTACAATGTAAAAATTTTAAATAGAGTTGTTGAATGTTTTTATTTTTTAAAAAGGCAAGTGTTCCAAATTAATGATTTTTATTCTAATGATAAGTAGTTATCAATAACATTTATCCTAGAAAATATTTTTGAAAAAAAATACACCTCATCCCTTCAAGGTAAAAATGATATTTTAATGAGTCAGAACCTGTTTTTTCAAAAGAAACTTGTGTTATAGAGAGAGTATTGAGAAAGTTTGGAAGTGTTTTCATCATTATATGATTTTGTAAATGAAAATGGTGTTTGTCTTTCATTAAAATTCTCATATCAATGCTATAAAAAATTGGAAACATAATTTTTAAACAGATTTTAGAAAACCTTCCAAATGTAAGGTGTTATTGGGTATTATTTAATCCTTTGCAAAAACAAAAAAGAAAACAAACAAACAAAAAAAATGCTGGTTCCCATCAGAGAGGATAGACATTAACAGCAAAGTTTTAAAAATAAATTTTAGAATAAATTTTTCAGAGGAAATGAAAATGCTTTAATAAAGGTATTTTTTCCATCACTCTATAGACCTTTAGAGGTATTTTTTTCCAGCTGTGACAGCTATTTAAAGGAAGTTTTAAAACAAATTGGATTTCTAAGTAGACCTTTAAATAATTTTTTCAGAAGATTTAAATTAAGATTTTAAAAATAATGAAGCATATCAACTACATTGCTAAAAACTAAAAAAAATATTTTAGAGAGATTAAAAATATTTTTGACATCAATAATAAACAAAACAATTATTGAATTCTTTTCTAAATTCTCATTTTGTGTTTGGTTTTTAAGATATATGTTATATTAGACCAGTACTATTTTCACATAAATTTTAAATGTGGATTTATGTTTCTGCAAATATGGTGGACTAAACAAACTGAAAATACTTTTTCTACAGGATGCTTAGAAGAGGTAAATGTCATATAATAAACATCCTTTTAAATATATAACTATATTCCTCAGAAAATAAGGAAAACACTTGAAGTAAAAAAAGAGCATGGTGGAGAACAAGTAAGGAGTTGCTGTGCTAGCTCTTCATAAGCTCAGAGCTTGTGATTTGACACCTGAGTAGGAACAGAAACTGAGGCCACCATCTATAAAAGTCAGACTCTTTGAAAAGTAATCTAGGACAAAGACGTCCAAAGAAGACAGTAAGGAACCTTATGTGTTTCAGCATAGAAATTGTGTAGAGGAAGAGAAAAAAAATGTTCTCCTTGAGAATTTCTAACCACAGGCCTACTAATACAGAGGTCTGTTATCTAACTTTGTACTGATTTTTTCCTACGTGATAATCCTGGAATGCCCCAAGACAAGAAATAAAAGGTTGCCTCAGTACAAATTTTTGCCCCAAACATAAAAAGTTGTCTCAGGACATTTATATGCTTGGAACTTGGGCAGAAGCAAAAGCCATGCTTTGGAGAGACATGCCCTCCACATAAGTTTTATAGAATTCTGCAGAAAAAGTTTCACTGGAGATGTGTCCAAAATTAAAGTCATACAACACATGAAAAATATTCAGTCATGACAAAAAGTCAGCAGACAAGATAAGCAGAAGGTTTAGATGAACCAAGAACTTCAGATAATTCAACAATCCATATGAAATCATAAAAAACAAAATTATACCATCATAAAATTAATTTAAAAATAAAAAGAAACAAATGAAATATATGACACAATGAAAAAATAAAGATGTGTCAAAGAATAACAGAGAACTTCTAGAAACTGAAAGTTAGTATTAGAATATAATTTAAATGTAAAAATGTATCATATGAGGGTAATGTTGAAACATTTTTAGTGTAGTGTTGTATAAATGAAATGTTTAGTTACCTGGCTTACAGGATTAAGGCAAATAACATAAATGTGTGAAGTAGGCTGGTGGCAAGTCAAAATGAATAAGCGGGTATGCATGACTTGTGTGAAAAGGCAGTGTTTACACAGTTCTGCCAATTTTTGGCTTGGGGGTATGTGGAGTACTAATACATAATACATACAGTACTAATACCATATAGTGTCATTTCTCAAGAGAAATTATAAATTCCAAAATTTAATGTGAAATCTAACAATTTTTAAATATTAGTAATGATTTCAAAATTTTAAAAACATTTATGTAGGCCTAAAGAAACATAACAGTGACTACTATGTAGCACTTCTTGTTTGAAGCATTGGTCAAAGAGAAGGGACCTATTAACAGATTGAGAAAGAATGGTCAGAAGTCCAAGAATAATAGAAGCTAAGAGAGTAGAGTTTTTCAGGTAGGGTTGAGTGGTAAACAGTCTTCAGCATGATAGGAAAAGAAAGAATAAGGACTGGATTTATTCCACTCAATTTTGAAATGTGTGCTTTAGTAATTTTTAGAGAAAAGTTTCAGTGGAGTGCTGATAACTAAAACCATATGTCAGTAAACTGATAAATCATTATTAATCAGGACAATGGAGTTGGTATGTATCATCTCCTTTTGGCTCAGTAAAGAGGTACTGACTCAAGATCAGAAGACATTATTTGTTAATCTTGTATATATGTTTTTTTAAGAAGGAAGACACTGAAACATGCTTATTGTGTGAGGGCAAAGTTCTAGTGGGGAGAGAGAGAAAGGAAGTGATTTAAGAGGTAGATCAGATCCAAAGCATTGGCTTTGAACAGGGGGAGGGTCCTTTGCCTTCTAAGACTAGACAAAAAGATGGGTGCTTTTCTAGTAGGAGGTGAGAGTAATATTTGAGGTAAACCAACTTGGACACTGATTTTTCTCTGTGTTCTTGATGAACTAGGAGACAAAATCAACAGTTGATGAGGAGGTTAGGGCTTAGCCTTAAAGAGGATGAAATAGAAATATTTGCTGCAAATATTTGAGTGAGAGCTCTAAAAGCCAAAGAAGAATTGAAGAAAATGAGTATGGATGTAGATAAATAAGTTGTGAAATCTGAGGTAATAAAAGTGAACAAAGTATTGCAAGGTTTAAAAGAATCAAAGAGTAAAGTGTAGTATAAAGTAAAAAAAAATGATAAAAATTACTCATGGCACATACAACTCACCAATCATTAAAAAATATATATATATAATGTCTCCTTACACAGCTTTAGTCTCTTACCTCAAAAGGTAACAAGTAAATAATTTCCTGAGTCTCATTTCATTAAAATATATTTTTGCCTGCATAATTAATACACTTCTACTATTGAAAATGACACAAACAGGATCATAATATACACACTTTCAACACCTCCAAGACTTTCCATAGAAATATATCAATATCTCCTACATTCTATTTAATGTTTACATGGAAAATCATTAGATGAATACATCATAATCATATGCCCAGTTATTTGCCAATGGTCATTTAAATCGTTCCCATTGTGGGTTTTTGGGTTTTTTTTGTTTGTTTTTTTGTGGTACGTGGGCCTCTCACCATTGTGGCCTCTCCCGTTGCGGAGCACAGGCTCCGGACGTGCAGGCTCAGTGGCCATGGCTCACGGGCCCAGCCGCTCCGCGACATGTGGGATCTTCCTGGACCGGGGCACGAACCCCTGTCCCCTGCATCGGCAGGCGGATTCTCAACCACTGCGCCACCAGGGAAGCCCGTTCCCATTGTTTTTGATATCCAAAAATAATTGAAAAGTCCTTTGTATCAATCCTAACTTACTTATGTAAATATGTTTGAAGGATACATTTTTTCCAGTGGAATTTATAGTTAAACAATATTTCTATTTCAAATTTTGATTGATAATCCCAATTTATCCTCCACAGGTATTACACAAATTTACCCTCACATCTACAGCGTTTGAGAATTAATTTCTATGCTTCCTCATCAAGACTGGGCAATATAAATCTAAGTTTGTTTTGCCACTAGGAGAGAAGAAAATGGTAATTTCTTTTAATTTGTTTCATTTATAGTGAGTGAAGAAAGTGATGATGAATAAGACATTGTCCTTAATCTTCCTGGGATTTCAGTCTATTGAAAGAGGCAGATAATTAAATAAGAAATTTCATTAAAGCAAATCTAAGAATAAAGGAAGTCCAGAATGCTATGAAAATACAAATACATCTGACTAAAACGTGGTGGAACAGGAAAGACTCACTGTAAGAACTGATGACTAAGCTGAGACCCAAATGATTAATATAATCTAGGAAAATGAGATTTGAACAGATTTTTTTCCAATCAGAAGATGAAGGTTTGCAAGGTTCAATTGGCAAGAGAAAGTGTTTTTATATGTCAGACCTACATATTGCTAAAATAGCAGATATTAGGTGCCTTCAATGCCTGTGTTAAAAAACATTTATTTATTATGTTTCCAACAAATTTTTATTGTCAACCATGCATCAAGAATTGTGCTGGGAATTAGGAATATTCTGCAAGACTGGCATGATACCTCTCTTCACAGAAGTTAGATCTTAATAGGAAGAAAATTAAGTAGGCAGTAATAACCATGCATATTAATTTAATACTTTCTTTTTCTCCTCAAGCTACAATGACCATTTCCCATACCCTTAGATCCTGAAATTGTTCTTGTCAGATCTTTTGACCATCATTTTCTAAATCTTTGATATTCATTCACGTCTCTCATTCTATCATGCCCGCTAACATATTTAGGTGCATGGAAACAGTCAGTCTATTGATTGCTTCATTCACTGCCAGTTGCTCTGTTTGGTCTTGACCTCTTCTACTTCTCTATTCATCTTGGACTGCATGGATTATCATCTAAATTACTCTCTCACTCACAGTACTTATCTTTAGGCCTAATTACCTAGAGAAAACTGAATCCCAATTAATCCTGAACTCCACTGTCTCATGTCGGAGGTTGAATTCTGCAAGAAGAGTTCCCACAGCCGTGAAGATTTTTGTTAGAACAGCTTCATGTTCTTCAGCCTTAGCTGGACTCATGGCACAGCTCACCAAGCATAAAGTGGTGACAGTGTATGTCAAAATGTATTAATGTGCTTTCTCTCTTAGAGTTCCTTTGCCATAAATTTCTCCCTAAGGAGCCAAAGCCACCCATGAGTGCTGTGATACATGTTTTGCAAAGAGGAAAAAAAAATAGAATCAATATTTAGCCTTTTACCTTAAAACTAGGATTTTGAAGCTCATTTCATTAAAAAAAAAAAAAAATACAGTTGTGGAAGTGAAGACATGATTTGTAAAAGGCAGGATTTCTAGTAAGGAGACAACCACTAAAACCATTCTCTAAGTGAAAAAGCATAATTCAGTAAGAGCTTGTCATATTATTAAAGATGATTAGCAGATTAGGAAGAAAGCAGATGAAGAGATGGGCTACAACAATCACAAGAGAGCACAGTGTGAGAATAGCTCTGCCTATTGCTGAGGAGATAGGGTAGGATCCCGTGGCTCTCTGGTGAAGGCACTCATCAACAGCTAACTGCATATCATGTTTCTAGGATTTCACAGGCATCTGCGTTTCAAGACTTTCTCAGCTCATCCAAATACTTCCATTTCCCCTCATTCACTTCAAAAGCTCCTGAAAACTGTAAGCTTCAAGAATCACTAAGAGGGACTTTGGGTGGCCAGATAGGGCGGTGGGTATAGAAGGGAAAGCTCCCAGCACATGTCCTTGCTTGCATTAAAAGGAAACAGCTTAAGATTTCCTCCCAGATCTTGGAGAATAGGGAAATCCAGACCCTCATTACTCAGTCACAGGATCAGGCACATCGTACGGACTCAACAAATATCTATTGAATCCATGCATTTGTAAATGAACATATGGAAATATGATGAGGGTCTAGGCCTGGAAAGTGATATTACAGGAACAGACATATGGTCAGGAGATGAATAGGATGAGGAGAGATAGGCAACTTACAGCTGAGGAGCATGACGTCAAAGGAAGTAGGTTTTATATGAGGGTAGAGGAGAAGCTGCTCTGGAAAGCAATAGGTTCCAGGTGCTATACTTAATGTGGGCAATTACTGGTAGAGAAGGAGCATACATACACACATCTCTATGCTCATTAATGGATGCATTTACTGGACCAAAGGTAATGTGTGGAGAAAGGGTAATGAAGAAAGGAGAGAGTATGAAATAGGTATTCATTCATTTAATAAACATATACTGGACACCTAATATACTCCAGGCATCAAAATAGGCCCTGAGAAATGGCAACAAACAAAAAAGATGTGGTTTCTCTGCTTTTGTGACTTAACCATCTATTGAAGAAAACTGACATTAAACAAATTCAATTTATATTAAAGCATGAAATAAGTAGCGAAAACTTCTATGAAATAGAAGAACACAGTGTCATTTGAAAAAACAAAATTGTAAAGTGGTTGAGAATGTCTTCTCTAGGAAAAGGAACAAGGAGCTCAGGCGGAAAGAAGGGAAAGGCATTATCCAGGCAAGGAGAGTTCAGTAAGCTTTTTATTAAAAAGATTATATCTTGGCAAGTAGAAAACAAGCTGAAGAAACTTGTACCAAAGTAAATATATATTTACATAGACATATCTGCACATATCTACTTACAAAAATACATACACCTGTATATATATGTGTGTACACATATATATACACACAAACATATAATATGTTTGCCTACATATCCTTATATATACACATGGATATGGATTTATTAAAAAGATTTATCCTTCTGCAATTGTGGTAGCTCACTGAACAGTCTACAAGAAGCTGTTGTTTTTGCATCCGGTGCAAAGCAGGTAGATATATGTGAAGTAAGTGGCAGCAAGGACAAACTGCAACCCACAAAAATGAGCTAGAACCTATGCCTTTAGACTGGAATTCCTGTTCTTCTCACTTCATCCAGGCCCCACCTTTGATGATTTTGTGGTCCTGCAGAAGAGCTTGGCCTACTTTCTCACAGAGCAAAGCACACACCTGGCCCAGGATCCAGAGGAACTGAAGGATGATCAGGAGACAGCTGGAGGATCCATGGCACAGCTGCTACCCAACTTCAACAAGGTAAGCCAGGAAATCTGTAAGAATGTGTTTTGAGTTGTAACAGTTTCTAACCCTGCAACCAGTCTTCCAAATGTAAAATGAATATAGATGCTGCTTCCCATTCTGCTTTCCAAATCCCATGCATACCCACAGGTACACAGGGAAGGGAATTCTGAGAAGTGTAGTTCCAGCTTAGTTAAATTGACACAGTACAAATTCACTAGAGTACTGATCCTTATTATTTAAAATAAATCCTTTCTGTAGGTCTCTAAGTGTAGAAGAGACAATTGCATGACTTTTATTGCTAGGAGTTGAAGCTAGAAAGTTGAGAGACTTGACCACATGCCTTGGTATTGTGATGAGAGCAGGCTCAAGTGTAAGACACACAGAGAGAGAATATTAATGTTTTAGGAATTCTAGTCTTAGAATAGAGGATATCTCTCTCATCCAGTTCTCTTATTGAGATGGGGTAGTCAGTCCATATAGTCCTGAGCAGGCTGTTCTCTAAAGGAAATGGGGGAAGAAGGGAAATAAAGACAATCATAATCATACCAATTTAATAGAGAGTTCATCTGGAGAGTACCTCAAAGAAATAAAAGAGTTTTATGCAGCCAGATAACGTTTTCCATAACACAGCCAAAAAATCCATCGCTTCATGAAGCTTCTCCAAACTAACCCCACTTGGCTTCTTTTAGTTTCAGTCACCCTAAACTTCTTCCTTTCCATTTCACTGAATACTGAACACTTACTAAATGTCTCTTTACAGCTGTGGGCTTCCATCTGGCAGATGTTTCTGTCACTCAGGTTTATAATTTTATAGGTCTACCTTGTGTCTTCATGGGGCCATAAGGCTCCTCAAAAGAAGCACTGGATTTCCTGATCCTTTTACAATATTCTTTTGGATCTTGCTATCCACATGTGGGTCACTTAGGAAATGCTGTTGACTGACTTGGATTAAAGGATTGTCCTGCATGAAGATACTGTTGACTCAATTGAGCAATCTGTAAAGTACTTGCTTAAATGAAACAATGCAATAAAAGATAGGCCATTTAAATAAAAGTTATTTAAGGAGTTGTTATACTGGAGTATTTTATAATTTCAATGTGAGAAATCCTTTAGGTTCCAACAGATTTTTTTTTTAATTGTTTTGGTTTATTACATCAACACATCCTTATTATCATATTCTATTCTTAAAAGTTTGTTTCCCTTCCTCAAAAAAAGTTTCTGTGAACTTTGCAAGGAAGAAACTCTGCCCCATTCACTCTGCCTGTAGTACTACTGGTAAATGTTAGTTCTGGATTATCACCAGGTTTTTAAACCTGCTGCCACTTTCTCTGTAAATTCTTTCCTGCTTCTTCCCCATCAGAAGTCAGTTTCCCTTGCTGATCTCATAGGATTATATATATACTGAACTTATTGTCCTATATTCTGCATGTGTGCTGGTATCTTTCTCACATGGTAAACAGGCCACCATGGATGGGCACTTGTGTCTCGAATTAAGTGATATTATAAAGCACTCACAATCTTAAGCTATGTATGCTCTATCTCTGTATACAGAGCCATGAACTATATTTTTCTTTTTTTAAGGAATGAAAAGAATGAGGATAATAAAGGAAACTGGATCCTGGGAAAATAAATGTCCTCCACCAGACCAAACTAGTAATAAATTATATAGCCCTAAATACCTGAGAATTCCTGGAGTAGATGAGAGACATATGTGCTGTTACTGGCCATGGAACATCTAGTTCCATTGTTTAATACTTATAGTGTTTTGAATATGCTAATTCATCTCTCTGAGCTTCATTCTCTTTCTCTTTAGAATAGATATATTGCTACCAAACTCATAATGATGTTATAATGAATATATAACTTATCATATAAAATACCTAGAATATCACAAAGCACTTACAGACGCAAAATTTATAAATGTTACTTCTGTCTATGATGCTCCTTTATCTTTTCTGTTCCCAGACAAAGCGTAGTCATTTCTAAGGGCCCAACTCAAATCCCTTTTTCTCCTGGAAGTCATCCTGTTATACACATGATCTCTCATTTCTTTATATTTCTAATGTACTCATAGTATTTCCCAATGTGTTTTACCTTTTTGAAGAGAATCTCTTTTTAATGTCAAAAGGGTTATTTTTCCCATATAATAATACTTGATTTAAGAATCTATTAATTTAGGCAATGCATATTGACAAAAACCCTTGCCATTAATTAAGATCAATCAATTATAACATCATCATACACAGAGGAAAAGCTCTTTGAGACATATACAATTGTGTATTTAGTCTATGGGCATGCCTAGGGCACATGAAGGTTTATTGACTGGGTGGAAAACTGTGAGCAATCACCACCTTGCTCTATCTCCCCACTGCTATACTCCTTGCTATCTGCATCTCACTCTTCTCCCACCTAAAACCATTCATGGTTATACTACTGACCCCATAGTTTGTTAGTAACTGGACTATATTTTTCCAACAGTTTGTACCTACATGTTGTATTTACATATATACTCTATTTGTTCTAACAATAGTTAAAGAACATTAAATATGGATTTTATGATCACAGTGGATTTATAGTTTATTTTTTCATCTATTCACTATTAGCCACATACTATAGTGGTATTCAATAAATGTTGAATGAATGAATGCAGGGGGCTCCAATATACTTCATCCTATACAGGAAATACAAAATTGAATTAGTTTTGATTGTTGGTGTTGAGAAAGTTATATTTCAGTTTGGGTGAGGTGAGGTGGGAGTTTGGGGAGATATGTTAATTTGGATCTTTCAAAAGGCAAATTCCAAGATGGGATTAATTATTCAAGGATTTTATTAGGGGAAATGTCCATGGAAGAAAATGAGAAAGAGTCACAAAGGAGCTGGGGTTACTGTCAGACTGGGATGTAGGTCAAACTCCAAATGAAAGAACAAGAGAAGGAAGGTTGAGAAGAAACATCCTAGATTGCCTTACAGTATAAGAAAAGTTCAGCAAGGCTAGTAAAAGGCTCTTCAAGCCAAAGTCAGAAGGCAAAGGTGCCCCATTTCTCCCAGGAGTGGGCCTGATTTAGCATCCCTGTGATGTGCTGTCACTGACCATAAGAACCCTGAAAGAAACATGGCCTTAGAGCAAATGTGGCAGTAGATTTCTAAGTGCAGCCTCTGGGGCCTGTCTGCAAGGTGTAGTCTCATGTATGTCACCGGTGGTTCATAGAGGTACACACACTTAGTAAAATAAATACAATTCAAGTTGCCATACATGTAATTTACAAACATTCTTTGTACCTGCGAATGACTAGCATATGTGCACAATACCTGCCACTGTGTGTAGTCCTATAAACATAATACATCTTTTGTGCAGGGCCCTTCTTCCAAACACACATTTTTACTTTATTTTTACTCAACATAATTTAACTCAGCCAGAATGCTACATTATTCTGCTGATGCTTTCAGAAACCAAATTTTTTCTTGAGCCTTAGTTCCTCCATGTATAAAATTAAGATAAGTCTGGATGATCTTTAAATTTCCCTCTCACTTGAAGTTTGTTGAGTACCTACTATATATCAGGTTTTGTACCCAGAATTTCAAATACATTATCTTGATTCTTAAAAAATAATCACTCAAGTATATATTGCCCATAATAACATTTTTGTTTGGACAGATGAGAATTTAGAAGAGCTTACCCGAGATCACATAGCTAGTGGTGGACCTGAGATTCAAAGCAAATCTAAATGAGTTCTTTCATGTTTCCTGAGTCAAATGAGAAAAAAAAAAAAAAAAGACTCAACGTCCAGATTCCTCCCATTAATTAAGAATAGTCA
The DNA here is from genome assembly GCF_026419965.1 of Kogia breviceps. Taxonomy (NCBI): domain Eukaryota; kingdom Metazoa; phylum Chordata; class Mammalia; order Artiodactyla; family Physeteridae; genus Kogia; species Kogia breviceps. The sequence continues at coordinate 129,844,573 of NC_081310.1, forward strand.
TAACTACATCAACAGTGGTTCTCAAATTTTAAATCATATAAGAACATCCAGGAGCTTGTTAAAAATGCATATTAATAGACCTATTCTATGCTCATAGTGAATGTTTGATGGACCTTCAAATCTGCATTTGAAGAAGTATTCTGAGAGATTCTGATGCAAGTGGTCAGATGAACCATGCCGTAGAAAATATGAGCATGGTACACATTGCTGCTAATTAAAGAATAAACAAGACACGGTCATTGCTTCAGGATGGCAAAGAATATAGTTGATAAGGACTGTGAAGATATCAGAAGGCTACGCTACACACTTTTACCCTGCTCACCATACATGTACTTTCAACCTTTCTCCCCTGAAATTGATTCCAAATAGCTACCCTAGGGAAATAAAAACAGATTCACAGAAGAAATGTTTACATAAAAATTGTATTGTCATTGTAATGTGATATATTACACTCTTTTTATATCATAACAATCCTACATAGTATTCTAATACAATTTGACACTATACTTCATATGCAGTAAAAATACAGGAAGAAAATACATCAATTTATTAAGGATGGTTACTCATGAGAGATGGCATTATGGGTTTTTAAATTTCCTTCTTTGTAACTTTCTATGATTTCCAGATTCGCAATAAAACACACATATTCCCTTTGATTTAAAATATTTTTTTAATTGCTAAACTTAAATTTGACAATTTCTCTGGGTATTTGAAATGTACAATCCTAAAACATCAGAGCAGCATACTTGATGGAAAGTTTCACTGTCACACATATCGAGATAAACAGTGACATTGATTTCTATAATGTTTTTGAAAATAAATTCATTTTTCTTCTACAATATGCTCTGGTCTAATGAATATTTAACTATGTGTAATGAATACAACTAATTACAGTAGTTTTCCTGTAAGGTTATTAAAATACTAACTAGAGTGTCTTGGGAGAATTCTCAATACCCATTTCTACATCAAATATCTTTTTCTATCATTGTTTTCCAAAGAGCCCAGCCTGTTTTTGAGATCTGGTAAAGAATTTTCTCAGTGGAGAAAAAGTGGCAGATTTCATTATTTTGATGTTTCCTTTTTAATTTGCATCTTTAAAGAAGTGTTACTTCATTCCAATTCATGAGTTTACTCGTTTGCATTGTTCGATGTGTCTAGAATTTCATGACAGTACATTTAAACTATTCAGTCACATCTACCTCTTTTGGGAAATTTTGACATCTTTCTGTAGTGTGCTTGTAAATTTTTTGTGGTATTCCCTTTCAGTTTCAGTAGTAGATCATCAAGCCTTTGAATGTGGTAGCTCTGGCAGTTGTCAAAGTAAAAAGCCATATATGTTTCCAAATGTAACTGATGTTCTTCCAGTGAAATGAAAGCTTCTACTTAATGAAGAGTAAATTAATCACATTATTTTTCTGTATTTCAGAGGAATAAATTACTACAATTAAATTACTTGTGGAGATTAGGTTTAAACAGCAACAGGTATACTATTCAGAAATACATTAAGAAAACTATTTGAAAACTTAAATAATAGAAATATAATCAGAAGAATATTCCCAGGAGAAAATACATGAGCATTAAAGGAAATTAGCATACTTCAAAATAATGGAATTTCTGGTAATTATTTCTCCAGTCTGAATATTTCTAATATGAATAGTAATGCCCTGAAAAACAGAAGTTATTTTTTTTCTTATTTCTAATCTTATATATTCCTCAATATCTTCCTTCATTATCTAGTATTTATTAAGTGCCCACACTGTTAGGTCTCTATCAATCATACATATAGTGCAAACATGTTAGAGTACATGAGTGTTAGTCAAACAATCCAGATATTGTAAAAATATAAACTGGTGATATTGTATAGCGTTTTAGTAGCTGTATAACCTTTATCTTCCCCTCTGTTTTTGTTTTGTTTTGTTTTGAGGTAAGAAAAAGAGAGCTTTCCCTTTTTGAATAAGATAGCCTTGAGCTCATATACTATATTTCTTTTATATATACATACATATGGAAAAGATACTTGAATGCCAATTTCCTTATATAGAGAGGAAGACAATATATACCGATTTACTGACTGTTGAGAGGATTAAATAAAAAATAATGTAAAGTACTCATGCAAGATGCATATGCACAAAGATATTTAGTGTATCATTTATTTTTTGTATCAGCAAAGGTTATACACATCCCAAATATCCATCAGTAGTACATTTTAAAAATAATACAATGAAGTATTATGGAGCCATGAAAAAAATAAATTCTTTACGTATTAATATGAAGTGTTCTCCAACGTAAAATATATATATGAAAATAATGTGTTAGAAGAGTGTGTATAATATGCTAAAGGAACTAATTTATGCAAGAATTTTGCCTAGTCTATTTCTCCCATGTAATATTTACATTTTATTAAAATTGATTCATGTCTCTGATGCTTTTATAAAGATTTTTAAAAATTGGAAATGATTATCACAGGCCCACACCATTTTAAAATATTAATTTATCTCAACTACTGTTTATGCTCTTTCATAATAATTTCCATTTAATATCTGTAAATATTTGTCTGGGGACTTATAAAATTAGCATTATCATATAATTGTAAATTTGAGAATATATAAAATATAGTTCTATATAAATACTTATTTAGGGACTTCTACAAATTGTTTACTTGACATAGTGGAGCCATTCTTATTTACCATGGAAACTCAAGCTTAAGAACCTTTGAAAGCATTTGTAAAGAAGAATGGCTATATCAGCGGGACTAAGGAGAATTCCACTGATTAATTCACACTAGGTGAGAATATACCTTTAAACTATTTAATTGATTATTAGAGAATTAAACTAACCTAGATAAATTTCTAATTTTCCATATCTAACCTATGTTATATATAGAGTCAATTACAGGAGATTATTTTATGACAAGAAAATTATGTAAACAGGGTAAGGAAGACTGTGGAGTTTAGGAATTGCTCCTATTTTGGGGAGTTTCTCAAAAGTAGATTAATATTTAACATAAAATTTTTAACTACAACTTGCAAACTTTCAGACATATATTCACTTCCTCATTCTTTAAAAATATAAACATTTCATATTTTAAACAATACTAAAGCTTCCTTGTCACATTAAAAACAAAAGGAAAATATGTTTTCTAAAGTTTTTTCTTATCTCTTTTATTCCCCATATGTCAGCCTTTCAGGAAGATCAATAAATTAAATTTCTTTTGGAAAAATTCTTAGAATAAATCTGAATATTTTAAAAATCAAGTAGCACTTTTACTAAATTAAATTATTTTTCCATTTTTCCCCACAGAAATGCTTCACTTTAAGAATGTGCTAGACATAAAATGCCAACAGTATAAAAAAGATCATTCATAGAATGACTTATTCAAGACAAAAGAGGATTTAGTATCATACAAGTATGCTCATCATAAGATGACTTTAAATTTTGAATTGCTACAGTATATTTAAAATAAAATTTATTTCACAAAGTCTTGGTTTACATACTTGGCTGTATTAAATGCATGTCTAGAACATTTATTTTAAAGGAGGGAAATTTGTTACCCACAAATTAGTCAATTCTATATTAATTTAATATATAAGTATATACACTTTCATTTTAAACACATATGGAAATTTGTGGTAAATTAGTTTTAATTAGTTATAAAGACAAGTACTGTCCAATATGCAACCTAAAAGATCATGCAAATCAAATGAAATCATTTAATGGCTTAAAGAGCAATTTAATATTGTTTGTCTTACCTTTTTGTTTAATTTGTGTATGTGCATGTGTGTGTATTTCCTAAAATGTATGATTAAAGGAGAAAATCTAAGGAGAATTCATTTTCATACACATATTGAATAGGAAATAGAGAAATGTTTAGATAATTTATTTGGAAAGTTTCTTGCTTTTACAAGCAAAAATAGTTTTATTATAATATCTCTGTAGCATTCTCAATTGGTTCATTCACTTGGTAGGGAAAGAACTTTGGAGAAAACATTTTCTTTTAAGGAAAGCCAATTCTACCAAAGTGTACAACTGTGTTCACTGAGCTTACAAATAAAGCTAAGACAGAAATAAAACAGTGATTTGAGAAATGGGTATTGGTAATTGGGGAATAAGATTGTATGAGTATTGAGGAACAAGTAAAACATTTTGAGGCCAAATGATATTTTAAGAGATTCTTTAAAAAATTAAATACCTCTTTCACATATTTTAAATATATAATTTATATAGAGATATGCACTGTCACTTAACTCACTCTTGATGCCTCTCCTTAAAACTACAGGCTGCTCGATTAGGAATGCAAGTTCAGTTTAATACTAGTGTAAGCAAAGCATAATGGAAATAATACACTAGATCTTGGATTATCTGCAACTCCACAGCAGAACACTGAAAATTTATGCTACAAAATATGACACTGCATTTAGTTGTCTCCAAGTTACAGAACCATCACTAGCTCTCCTAATTGAGGTAACCAGGTGATTCCCTGGAGGAATTGTTATCTTCCATGTCTTACAATATAATTGATTGTAATAAACTATATTTCAAAGATGTTGCAAAATCCAAGGGAATGCTTTAGTAGTCATAACAGAAACATTACTCCAAGAAAAACGAATCCTCAAACATGTTTCATATGAAGGCTCTGCAAAATATATCCTTCTAATTTCTCAAATCTCTAGAAATTCAAAATCCCATCAGGTTTCTTCGAGTTGCAAAGAAAAGCTATTAACTTTCATTTCTTTTCAAGACTGCATACTTGCGTAGGTCACTTTTTAATTTAAACTGCTTACCTAACCTATAAAATGCAGTTAAACTGAGCAATTGTTATCAATCATGACTCTAGAAATGTAACCTTTTATTTTTATTACTTGTTAAAAATGTAAAACTTTATTCAAATGTCACATCTTCCCTACCCTCCTTTTCATAAAAAGAAAAGCTGTTTTACTAAATAGTATGAATACCATTTATTAATGCTTATTATTGCTGAAGTTGTGGGAAGTTTTGCCATAAATTTCAAAATGCAGAGTAGGCTCTATCTATAACATGTGGTCGGTGTATGCTACTTTGTTCTGGTGGAAACCATTGTCATCATAACTTATAACTGAATTCTAAAATAGTAATTAATAAATATTTGCAGAGAAGATTTTTAGCACTTTAATACTTCAGAGTTTTACTGAGGCAGATACATAAATTAAAGTAGAGATGTTTTTGCCTTCTAAGGACATTTTCAAGTTTCATGATTTTTAAATGCCTATTTTAAAAATAGTATTTTGTTATAGGGAAAGCACAATTTTATATCTAACTCCAGAATCATTCATATGCTTATTGTAATAAAATGGCTCAAAATTGGAAAGAAACATTCAAATAGTATGAATATTAATTTCAAGATGGATAGGGACAAAAGCAGAACCTTTTAGTTTTTTTAAAAACTAGCAAAATTATGTTTTGTGCTCCAGAACCAGAAAGAGGTAAAGCAAAATTTTCAGAAAAGATGCAGCTTGGAGCTAAGAGAGTCTAAGAACCATTGACTCTGTTGAAGATACCTAAAAATAGCAACATATATGGCCTCCTTAGAATATAGAATTTAAAACTTGTCAAGACTGAAAACTTCACTGCAATGCACATTGTATAGTCTAGTTAAAGAGTCATTGTTGGCCATTTCTCTTCACTTTTGATAAAAATACATGTGTGAAACAAAGGACTCCATCTCATAGTTCCACCAAGGAGCTCTGTCTACACTGCAGAAAAAGAATGTTCATTAAAAAAATAATAAGTACAAGGAGATCAGTCAGCTATCAGCTGAGATAATTCTTTATTGTCCAGTTTGGAGAGTAGGCAGTAAACTTCCCTTTCTTAGTAAATCTCTTTTCATTTCACACATTTTTATTTAATGTCTACTGTGTTCCAGGCACTCGGAAGACCACAACGAATGAAACAGACTAACGTTCTTACTTCAGGGAGCCTACATTTTGGTGAGTAAAACGGCATAGAAAATGTTGAGGATGAGGTTGTTGAAACATTAAATGAGGACTCTAGAGCTGATGTCATGGAGAAAGTCATCTTTGAGTAAAGATCTGAAGGAAGTAGGGAGACAACTATCTGGATATCTGGAGGATATCTGGTCAGAGGGAACAGCAAGGGCAAAGGTTCTGAGTCAGAGGCCTGATTGTATTGTTGGAGGAAGAACAAAGAGGCCAGCGTGGCCGAAGGTGAATGAGGTAGAGGGAGAGGGCTAGCGGACAAAGCCAAGGGTGCCAGATGGCACAGTGCTTTGCAGGCTCTTGTATGGTTTTTGCTTTCATTTTGAGACCAAAAAACAAACTATTGAAGAGTATTAGGAGAGGAGTGAGATAATCTAACTTTGTTTTTAAAGGATTTCTTGGGCTGCTGAGATGACAGCAGTCTGCAAGGGACCAAGTATAGAAGCAGAAAGATAACTTAGGAGACAAGTGAACCAACCAACATAAGAACAACAAAAACTTGAACCAGGATAATATTAATGAAGTACTGTGAAGCAGTTGAATTTTTTAATATTTTTTGAAGACGGAACCAATAAGATTTCCTGATGGTCCAGATGTGGCACGTGAGACAGAGAGAGAAGTCAAGTAGACTTCAAACAAGGTTTTGGAATTGAGCAACTGGAATAATGATGTCATGGGAAAGGCTGCAGGACAAGCTATTTTAGGGGAAATATCATTTGATAAATTTGTGATGTGTAGAGATTAAAATGCCTATAACACACCCAGGTAGAATGTCAATTAGGTAGTACAGTACATGGATCTGAATTATTAGTATACAGATTATATTTAAAGCCATGAGAATTGATCAAATCACTGAATGAGGTAGTGTGACAGAAAAGAGAAGCTGTCCAAGGACTGAGAGTTGCTTATTTCTTGCAGGTTCAAAGAAGATAAGGAGAAAGGAGAGGGGATAAAAATGTTTAATTAGTTCAGCTTCTAATAGTGTAGTTCAGAATTTACTTTAGGGAATAATCAATTGATTACTTTTTGGTTGAGCTGATTAATTTTTCAAATAAGTTGACCAAGTGGAAAAATCTGTTATTTTAAAATGAAAAGTAATGTCAGTCTATTGGGGAGATAGATAAGAAAATTACTGATAATATAATTATAGTATGGTGCCGAAAGAGCTATGCTAGAACTTTGAACAGTGTGCGGTATATATAGAGTGACTTACCATAACCCTCATCAGACTGGGGGTTTTGAGTAAACCATATTTAATGAAGTAGATTTGGACTGTTTTAAAAGAGTTATCAGGTGTTTAATGGGCACATGACATTTTAGATCACAGTAACACCCATGTGTGAAAATTCAAAAACTTGGAATAGTTGATTTATATGTTTGAAGTAACATATATACATGAATGAAAATGGAGGAAATGAGACCAAAATGGAGGTAGAGCCTACATTTACTGAAAGAGTTTGTCCTTAAAATTATAGTAACTATGGAACTTCAGTTTTAAAATATCATAGTCTGCAGGATGGCTGTATTACTCATTGTTCTCCAGAGAAAAGGAACCAACAGGATATATATGCATAAGAGGAGATTTCTTCGAGGAAATGGCTCATGTGGTTATGGGGGTTGAGAAGTCCCACAGTCTGCCATCTGCAAGCTGGAGACCCAGGAAGCCTGATAGTATGATTCAGTCCAAGTCTGAAGGCCTGAGAATCAAAGCAGGGAGGCTGCTGGTGTAAGTCCTGGAGGCCAGAGAACCAGGAGCAAGGGCAGAAAAAAGACGGACATCCTAGCTCAAGAGAGAATTTCCCCTTCCTCTGTGTTTTTGTTCTATTTGGGCCCTTAAAGGACTGGACAATGTCTGCCCACATTGGTGAGGGTGAATTTTCTTTACTCTGTCTACTGATTCAAATGCTTATCTCTTCCAGAAACATCATCACAGACACACCCAGAAATAATAGTTTACCAGTTATTTGGGCATTCCTTAGCCCAGTCAAGTTGACACATAAAATTAATCATCACAATGGCAGATAGATATCAGAAATTAGGCTTGCTGTAGGATGAACAAGTAGAAAGTTCTATAGCATTTTGGGCAAGAAAAGAGAGTGTCTGAAATAAGGAAATAGAAACTGGGCTGGAGAAAAGTTTATACATTAAAAAAATATTTACAAGGTAGAATGTGTACACTTGAGAAATAATATGGTGTGGAAGAAAAAGAATATAAAGGAGTTCAAGAGTCCAGGTTTCTGATTGGATGAATAAAATACAGAATAAGGAAGATGTTTGCGGGAAGAAGGATGAATTTAGTTTTAAACATACTGAGCTGTAGGTTTCTTTGTGACTTCTAATTAAAGTTGTATGGTAAGTAGTGTATATTAAGTCTGGAGTTCAGCAGAGAGCCCAAGACTAGAGATATATATTTTGGATATATGTTTTGGGTGTTTTCCAATAACTGGAGTTAAAACAACGGATTTAGATGAGATTGTCTAAGATGAGGAGAAGCTAAAGATAGAACAAAGGATCGAAGCCTGAGAATTCACCAATATGAAAGGGGTTTCTCAATAAGTAATATTTCTATTCTCAGTGATTGAAGACGTAGAAAATCCTTCCCTAAAGGAAATGAAAGTTGTTTCCATTTCTTCATTCTCCTGCCCTTCCTAACTTCCCCATAATTCCTAAAACTGTCCATTTTCTTTTTTTATGTCAAAAATGTTTTTGCCTATATGGCAACAATTTCCAAACTTTTACTTTTCCACATTTCTATTCCCTTTTTGTTATAGAGACACAAATATTGCCTAGATGTCAGCCAAACCTAGACCCATTCATGCATGAGAATCTTAAGAAAAGTATAGCTTGGAGCATAGCTACATAGAAAAGGCCCCTATGATGCATCCTTCACCAAAATACAGACACTTGAAAGGAAACCTTAAACGATATCAATTATGTCTTAGGTTATTCTTTCAGCTATGGGACATAAGTTACAACTTTCATTAAATCTACATATAACCTATATAGAGATTTTATATTTCTTCTATGTGTTAAATTTTTGCAAAATTCAGTAAAGCAAATATGCCTAATATATATATATATATATATATATATATATATATATATGAATCAAATAAAACAAATAGGACACTATTGCCATGGTAAACCAATCATGAGCAATTTAACTTTGCACCTTCAGTATTTTATAGATAGACTCTGCTGGCCAATGGTTAATGGATTATAAATGTCTTACTTCCCCAGTCTTTCTATAGTCTCTTCAGCAATTAGGTTTGGCTATCCCAGGCAATTCCCTGTGACAGTTTTTATTTGAAAGCTCAGACTGACAGAGCACCTCATCTCTGCTCCTACATTTACTTTGGGGTTTAGGTTACAGTGTATCGATTCACACTAAATATTCAGACTTTTCACTTTAAAACATTCTTGTGGTGCTCTGCTTCTTTCTTGCTCTGGACCAGAAGTCTTTCAAAGACACATCAGAGTAGACGGAATCAAGCAAGCATATTTTAAAGTGACAGGGCTATATCCAAACTCTATGGTCTTAATGAAATCTTTATTCTAAGAACTGAACTTTTTAACTCCACTAGAACCACTGTGATCTCCAGCCTCTCTGTTAATCATTTCCAAATCAAGTTCATGGACAAGAGAAACAGCTCTAGGGTACTCATGAGATGAGACTGAACTCAGAAGTCAGTGGAAGCAGGTACATCTGAGCACACTAAAGCACTTTTTCAAATATGCCTGCAATTTTGAAGAGCCTCTTTGGGTTTCAGTTATGAGGAAGAAAGAGAGAAAGCTGGTTTGCCAATAGAAGTTTTCAAAGGCCCTTGAATTACTAAACCATAAATAAAGTTCAATGTGGAGCCTGTGGACATTTATACAATTCATACATTTTGGCATGGTGCAATTAGCTTGGCAACATTTGTTTGTGAAAGGCATGGCTGCTAACAGCAAAGGATTGCAGGTCAACATCATGATTCACTGCCAGAACTGCCTGGACACTGCTTGCGTGATGCTTGGAGCCAGTCCAGTCTGTTAGTCCCTGAAGAAGTTTATATAAATCATGCTCATCAAATTAACCTCAACATTTTAAAACAAAACTGTGGCAATGAAAATGGTTAATCTCAAACTTTTCCTGTTGTATGAACTTTTGCCATTTACTTGCTGCAGTGCTTTCTCTTTGCTTGCTTAGAAGTGATCACAGGCAGGAACTTAGTGCAAAAATGACCCGGTACCACTTGGAATGGCAACCTAATATTTCTGTAGAAGCTATAAACCTAACTCAAGGGCAGAGACACTTGGAATCACCAGAGTCAGGCATTATAAAACAGTCAACTCAGTCTCACAGTACAATCTTCTGAGTTCACTATCCAATACTCAGTCTGGAGGAGAGATACTAGGCTGTTATTGATGCTCATTAGTTAGAAGAGGGAGATATAATTTAAATCACTAACATATTGAGAGTCTCTAGACACTTTGACCCATCTATGTTGCTTGGTATATTATTACTGTAATAAAAATTATAAGAAGACTTCTCTTGGTTATAGAAGTTGTGTAGAGTGGAGGGTAAGCATGTGAGCAGTAGAGCCGGACTTCCATGAGCTGAATTTTAGTTCTTCCACTTTTTAACTGTACGATCATAGTCAAGTTACTCTCTGTGTCTTTGTTTCTTTATCCACAAAATGAAGTTGTTGTGTAGCCCTAGGTGTAAAGCATTTAGAAGAGCATCTAACACACTGTAAGTACCAAGTGAGTGTTAACTATTATTGATCTTGCTTAAGGGTCGTTTTTCATTTGTTTGATTCCACAAACCCATGAAAAGAAAAATGAACCTATATGGCTTGGGGGTAAAGCCATTGGTTACATAGTAAGGGCTAGATCTGGGGGTCTCATCTGGCTTATTTCATTAGGTTGCTGTGAGACTTAACCAATGTAAATAAAGTACAGGGTCTGGAAACTAGTAATGATAAATAGTCTTATCAATAGTGCTATTATTAATGTTAACATTTTCTGCATAACCTAAAAATGTTCCCCAATTATCTGTAAGAAATGGATTTCATTATAAAACAGCAGCAACAAAATCAAGAAACATTAGCATCAGAAGGAACCCTAGAGAAAATCCATCCCAAACTCCAAACAAAAGAAATGTTTTCCTTTTTCACTTCTCTGCTTTGGCTGAAAACAACAACAACAACAACAACAACAACAACAAAAAAAACCACACACACACACACAAAAAAAAAAACTACTTCTGATCTCCTATGAAGATATAATCACTCCTTTATAAAGTAGCCCATTAAAGTAGAAATATGTTCACATATTTTCAAGTTACTTCTTTTATTTATCTGAAATTACTCTTATTTTTTACCCCATTGTTTCAGCTTCTGCCTTAATGATCCTCTCAAAATCCTCTAATTCCTCCTCTATATGGTGTCCGATGGTCTATCTTACACCCATAAGGGATTTTATTTTTCCTCCAGGCTAAACATTTCTAGCTCCTTTTACTAATTCTCAGATAACCTTGTTTCGACTTTCTCCTTCATTCTAACTGCCCTCCTTAGAGTGTGTTCCACTTTGACTATTTTTCTCCTAAAATGTAATGCCTAATAGAACTTAATACTCCAAATGTAGTCCCTTTCAGCACATGGTAAAGGGGGAATGTTACTTATTTTCTTGGACAGTTATATTTCCATTATGTAGCCTAAGATGAAATTTGCATTCCTGGCAGCTGAATCACAATCTTGACTACCTGACAAGATTATAGTCAAGATGATCCTAAATATCTTTCATACATTTTGCTCTTATTTTTTTCCCCCATCTTGCACTTTTGCAGCCAGGTTTTAGAACCTAAAAAATAGGGTGCATTTATCCTGAATAACTTCTGACCCATTAAATTCAGCCCTTTGTTCCATCCTGACTATATTTGTTTCAGATTCTTATTAGTTAACCCTCCCAGCTTTTTACCATCTACTTATTGTGAGAAGTTTGTTATCACTGATGTCTTTGAAATACCTAGAGTGTTGAAGGTTATAGACTTAGGGGTTGATTATCAATCCTTTAAATAATACTTTTTGCGTATGATCATTCACCAATTATAAATTCTCTGAGTATTTTAACACCTAACTCAGTTATACTCAGAGATGTCATGGGAACACTAGTTAAATGCTTATGGCTGTAGCATTCCTCTAATTTACAAATAGTAACCCTATTATTAAAACAAACATATCACAAAAACAAAAATAATCATATGCTGACAGTGCCTGTACCATAAATCCTCCATCTAGAAACCTGGAGAAATGCCTTATGAGAAGGTTTAGTGCATGCTATTCACCATCCCACTCATCTCCCTTGTCTGGGCTCAGTAGAGGAAAAATGAAGACATTCTCTTTATTCTATGGAAACAAAGGTGAGCTCAAGCAGAGCTTCCTTGTGAATTTTCACAAAATGACACATCCCTTACCTTCAGAATTATATTTTTATTGTGACGCATGAAGAGGGACACTGGAACATAGTCTATAGTCTGGTCAAGTGACAGATACCTCATTCTGGCTTTGGTGTGTTCTTACAAATTTCTGAGAATGAAGTTAGATATCCCTTGCCTAAAAGGCTGTGATTTTTGTTTATGGATTAGAAATTTATTTCGAATATTTTCTACTTTACACTTGGAGGTAGTTACTCATTTTACACATATGGAGTACTCAATGTATATCTATATTTTGTACTAGTTATAAAGGATTTAAATTTCTTTAAAAACACAATGACTTTTTGGGGCTGACAGTCTAACTAGGAAGATGAACACATTAGCAAATAAGTATAAGGCATTGTTGTAAATACTGTACAACAGAGCCACATAAAGTACTAAGTAAGGATAGCCGGACTTGTAGCACCAAGCTAGAATGTCAGGGGTAACCACATGAGGGATGTATGTACTTTCATCAAGGTTTAGGGGAAGGAGATATCCATTGCTTAAATACAGTATTTCAGGCCAAAGATGCAGAAAAAATACCTAGTCTTCTACTAACCTAGGGTATTGGTCCACTAACACTATCCCCAAGATCCTTGCAATATATTAATTATTTTCCCAGTTTTTGTCCTTGTCTCCTAAAGTCTGTTCTGAACATGGTAGACAAAGAGATCCTTGAAAAATCTAAATCAGATCATGTCACTAAAGTGCTCATACTCTTCCATGACTCATATAATACAATTAAAGAATAAGTATGTTAGAATAATATTCCAGAACAAAATCAAATAATAATAATCAAATAAAAAAGTAATATCCCAGAGTAAAATCAATCCTGAAAATGTCCTCCCCTCACCCTCACCCCAATCTCGGCCTTACACATCTGCAATCCCTAACTTTACTAACATTCTGACTACATATCTTTGAATCACTCTGCTTCAGACCACTCTACTGGTTGCCTTGTTCTTTTTCAAACATCCCAATCAGCCTTTGTCCTCGGGACCTATGCATCTGCAGCTTCCTCTGCCTGGAACACTCTTCTTACAGATAGCCATATTTCTCCTTTTCATCCTGCTCTAGTTTTCTCCACAGCACTTATTATCATCATGGGTCATTCTATACACTTACTTATCGTGTATTATCCATTTCCCATCACAAGAATATAAGCTCCACAAAGACATGGATTTTGTCTGTTTCGTTCTATACTGTATTCCCAAATATTTTCACAGGACTGATATATCAAAGGCAGAATCAGAGGAAGGAAAGTTGCTCTGGTGCCATTTTATGAAAAATCTAGTATTATATGTTAGGAAGAATTGACTTTATCTTTTAGGCAAAGAGAAACTGTTGAATGACATGGAATCCTTTGGAAAACAGAAGTGAAATCTTTGGACTTTGTGCCCTCAGGGTCAATGACCTTTCTTTTCAGGTGAAGCTGCACCCTAATATTATTCTTTTTCAAGGTATGCAAGCCCTGAAGAGGAAACCCTGTTGTAACTAACTGGGCTTATGAAGACTTTAATATTCTATGCTGATATCCAAAATAGCTGATTAAACCTACCAGCTCCTTTGACTGGCTATTAAGAAACCACTGAAGCATATGAAATTGGAATTATTGCTATTTACATATTTGAATCAAGGTGAGAAATTAAGAGTCATAAGTTAACATAATTCTAAAATGAAGTAAGCCTGTTTTTGTGAGTGTGGAACAACATGAAAAAGGAATTTACATATTACAAGGATAACAAACCAGCTATATAGTAAACTTCTGATGTCAACACAAAGATTTTCAAGTAAACACATAATTTTAGTTATGATGCTGACTTTGTTGTGCATGTTACTAAAATATGTGAAACGAAAATCTGCCAACAAGGGCTGTGTGTGTGTTTCTTTCAGCAACAAAAGTGTATGTCAAGTAAACTGTGAGAAAATAGCAGTTGTAACCCAGCAGGCAATCAAAATTCAAGGTGAGATTCTAGGGAAGATGAGACATGTGTCTTCTCTATGAGTTGAGAGCTATGAGTTACAAGAATTATGAAAATGTTTCGTTGGTTTCAGAAACTACCAAAATTACAAGAAATACTCCTAATAAATTTCCTCAGTTATTTGCTCATTATTTTCAAGGTCAATATTGAATGGTCATATGACCTCATCTCATTAATTGCTTAGTCATTTAGTAGATGTTCAGTCAGAAGATGCTTTTCTTAGATTCTAAAGAAAAAGGTAAATGAGAGCTGTATTCATGAAGAGCTACATTATAATTTGCATAACCAATTATTTCCATACTTTTAGCTAACCACAAGCTGCAATATATAAGCCCTCACATTTTTCTTCCACTCCCATCAAAATAGCAATACAATAATATTATTTCCTATTTAGAGATATAAATTATATAATAGGAAAAAATAATATATAAAGGAAAGAAATTTCATGTAAAAAATGTATATTGAGGAAAAGCATTACAAATTTTTCTTTAGACAAATATAAATAAATTAGTGGATTTTTTTAATACAGACATTTTATCATTTATATGTGAGAGTTTGGACATGGTAAGGAAGTTAGGGACTACCTCGTGTTATCTTCTGATCAACTTTAAATGTTAGGAAATAATATATTTTCTTTTTTTACAGTTGAGGAAACAGTAATCGAGAGAGCATAGTGACTTGCTCAAGGCTGCAAAGCTAAGAAAGAAGTAACATTGAGATATGAACCCAGGGCTTTCTGAGTCTAGCATTTTTGAAATCTCTAATAGTGTAGATAACATTATGCGGTGTGCACCTGTCTGAAGAACAGGTTAATAAACATCATTAGATTCTTAATGGCATAAATCATGTGAAAGATACTATAGTCCTGTTTTTTTCTGGGATTACAGGGTAAACGCAGTGCAGGTGAAAGATGAGCCAGGCTGGCTTAATCTGACTGGTCTCAGGATGCCTCCAGTATCATGGAGTAGATTATATGAGTTTGAAAGCTTTCTTCCTTGGTGCAGGGTTGGTATCTGCCCAATAGAAGCAGGTATGGCCAGCATCTGTTCTGATTGGTTGAGTGTCCGACCTAATGGTTCAGGTTTCTGTCCTGACTGGTTAGTGCCTTCGTCATGTTCATTGAGACATATTTTGAAAATCGAATAAGTTTTCTCAAATTTTAAACTATACAAACATTCCATATTATAAACATTATTTCCAGTCAATCCCACACTGCAGCTTCCTATCACCTTCCAGAGATTTTTTTTTTTTCTTCGTGGTATCTCATCCAAGGATCTCAGTTCTCTGTGGGGACACTTGTGTCAACATTCATTCGAAAGTCCTCAGGTAAAATCAATTCCTATATCTGCCCCAAGTGATACTTCTCATAAGAATGTGTGTGCTCCCCAGTACTCAGCATCATTTATTTGAACACTAAGATTACGTCTTACATGACGTAAAGGTAAGGTTTACTAAAGGTAAACATCCCAACAAAAACATACCCTAAACCTTAAAGAAGACTGTAAAATTGTGTGAGATAAGAGGGAATAAATAATGTCACACAGTGAGATAATTTTGAGACATTTATACACTGTATACCTCAGCTTGCTGAGAATGGGGTTCCAACAGTATCTCTCACTCCATTCCACTTGAAACCATCACCTTTAAAAGCCTCCTCACTGCATAGGGGGAATTTTCTTCATTTTTCTCCCGTATCTTCCATTGTTGTAGAAATCAATTAAAGTCACCTTAGCTAAGAAGTAGGCAGAGGAAGGGGGGAAAATAGCAATATAAAGATAGAGCCCCTCTTACATATAACTAGAATATGCAACAAAGCATTCTGTACTCAGCTTCTTGGTAAAGCCTGAAAATCTAAAATTGTCATTATTCTTTTTTGTTGAGAATTGCCTTTTCAGCTAGTTTCTTCTTCCTTTCTTCTTTCCTTTCTTCCTTCCTACCTTCTTTCCTTCCTTCTCTCCTTCCTTTTCTCCCTGTCTTTGTCTCCCTTCTCTTCCCTTTCCTCTCCCCCACATATAATGGTCATTTAATTCTCAAGACACCTCACAAGTTAAGAATGGTCCTCAATTTTTAGATGAAAAAAAACTGGAAGCCAACAGGTTAAGTAACTTGGACAAAACCAAATATTTAGTAAGTAGCACAACTAGAATTGAAACAGGTGATCTTCTTTTAAAATAAAATTATTTCATGACTATCATTATGAAGGAATAAAAAATACTTTTTTTTGCATTATCTCCTTAACATGAATTGACTTTTTTTTAAGATGATAGCCTTGAAAAATCTAAGAGCAGATACTGAAACAGAGTGAGGTCTGAGATTTCACAAAACAAAATCCCACCAATTTCCCAGCATCAAACCACTAAATGTCAGTATGTGCAGAGTTAACTGATAAAAGATCATTATCAGGTTGTTTCCATCTCAGTTAAACAAGGTAGTACCATAATAGAAGTTTCCTTATTTAGAAAGTTACAATCGGATTTTACCACTGGGAAAAAAATATTGAGACACTTTTGAATCTTTTCCCCTGAAAATTCTTGAAGTATTTATCCCCCTGAGACTGTGTATATTTTTCTACACAAACAGGAATTTCAATATAACTATATTTCAAAGACGCTTATTAACTTTCTAAATTCCTTTTGTAAATAGTTACATAAACTTAGAGATAAACAATATTTCATGTGTATTAAGTAACTTGTATGTGAAATGCTTTCCATTTAATCTTCAAAGTAATCCTTTGATGTAGATACAATAATTCAATTATTTCAATTTTACGGATAAGTTAATGAGGTAACTTCTTTGGTATCAGTAAACTGAAGAATAAAGGGATAGAGAGCTGATCCAGTTAACCTGACTCCCCTCCCCAAACCCACTTTGTTTACCACTGCACTGTATCACCAAAGAGTCTATTTAAATTTTAAAAATAATTCTTTAAGATTAATAACTGTATTTGTTTAAAATATTTATATTGTTTCACTAATACAATTATTTTAGTAAATCTCTTCTTTATACTTGGACTAAAAAATAATTTGTTTTACATTTCAGCATAACTTACCCCTTGAATGTGATAATTTTTCAAAGTGTTAACCACATCATTGATAAAAACATAACAGTTTTATAAGTTAGTCTAACTGTTCTAGCTAGACGAGTCTAACTGTTCCAAAATTCAAAGGAGCACTTTAGTATGTTTTTATCTTAACTGATAGCAATCAAAATAGATATATATTTCTTTGGTGTTTTGTTTTCATGTAGGAATTGTTGAAGTACAGAAAAAAGAGGAAAGGAACTGATAAAACCTCAGAAAAAGCAAAAATAGAAAAGATGGAATTTATTTCACTTAATTCACAAAGGGAAAAACCCCTTGTTCTGGTGTATGGGAATTTGCATGAAGAAGCTCCATATTTTAAGTTTCAATAGTCATTAATATAAAAATGTTACAAATTTCTAAAAAGTACTTCTTAATTTAGCATCAGAAAAGTTTATATTGGCATTAAATTTTTAATATAAAACTATGGTTTTTCGGAAATAATTTAAAGGTGGAGTACCTTTCCCTTCCTATCTACTGACTCCCCAAATAAAACTTCACAATCACAATCAATGAAAATATTTCTCATCTCTCTTATATTTAGAATATGTTTTTTGAGAGACAGGGTTTATCATGGTCTTATTTTCTCATTTTTGTGTGCTACAAACCAGGATTTTTAAAAATACCTTTCAATTAATGTGATTTAAATAATCAAACATTCAAAATAGAGTGAGTTGAGTGGTAACAGTCTCTGTTACTTCTCACTTTCCAAATATTCAGTTCTATATCTGTATTAACTCACTCTGTCAAAGAATCCATCACAGCCAGTCAAAGAGGCTAGTTCAGAACAGTATATTATGTGAATGAGATGGGTCTGACTAAATGATGGAGATTGAAAAAATATATATTTGGGACTGGGGAGATATTGTGCTACTCAAATGCCCTGAGAAGATTCATAAGGGGAAAATATTCAAGGTGATGTGAGAAAGTTTGTTCCTATTAGTCAGGTTTTAAATGGTGTTATAAATTTCATTTGGTCTTTTATCCCAAGAACTGGAATCACATCATTTACCAAAACTTCTCTTCACTGTCTACTCTTCTTTGTGACACTTGCCTAAGAGCATTCTCAAACATGTAAGCAGGACCACTTTTTAAAAATCAAATAATAATAAAGCATAAGTAATGTCTATAATCTAACAGTATGATAGACTCATGAAGAATAAAAATATGCAAACTGCATTTACTAATTGAAAAGCTTATGCTTGCTTCCTTGGACCTTCTTGGAGTTTCTGTTGAGTAAATGTTCCAAAGTTCACTCTCAATCTCCTAGCCACTTGCATAAAGTGTTCTCTTGGTCATGAGTATCCTGGCCCTAATTTGGCTTCTCTAAGCTGGGTTGCCTGTGCCTTTGGCCCTGTGTAGAAACTGGGCTACTTTCTGCTTGTTTTGCTTTTGCTTTCTCTTATTTTTTTCCAGCTTTATTGTCATATAATTGACACATAACATTGTGTAAGTTTAAAGTGTACAAAGTGTTGGTTTGATACACTGATACATTGCAAAATGATTACCACTCTAGGAGTAGCTAATACCTAGATCATATCATATAATTTCCATTTTTTTCAGTGGTAAGAATATTTAAGATCTACTCTCTTAGCAACTTTCAAGTATATAATACAGTAATATTAACTAAAATCATGCTGTACACTACATCCCTAGGACTTATTCACCTTATAACTAGAAGTTTGTGTTTTCTGACCAATATCTCCCCCTTTCTCCCACCCCACAGTCCCTGGTAATAGTTATTTTAGTCTCTGTTTCTATGAGTTCAGCTTTTTTTCCACACATAAGTGAGTTAATACAGTATTTGTTTTTCTCAGTCTCACTTATTTCACTTATCATAATGCCCTCAAGTTCCATCCATGTTTTTGCAAATGGCAGGATATCCTCCTTTCTCGGGTCTGAAAAATATTTTTTTATTGTCCATTCATCTGTTGATGGACACTTACATTGTTTTCATATTTGGCTATAGTGGCTAATGCTGCAATGAACATGGGAATGCAGATGTATCTTTGAGATCCTGCTATTATTTTGTTGGCTATATATCCAGAAGTGAGATTACTGGATCATATGATTGTTTTATTTTTAATTTTTTGAGGAACTCTTACATTGTTTTCCATAGTGGTTGTACTAATTTACAGTCCCACAAACAGGGTACAAGGGTTCTCTTTTCTCCACATCCTTAGCAGAACTTTTACAGAAGGTGTGTAGCATGTTACTTTGATACATTTATATATTATAATCGAGGTAACATTTATCACATAACATCATTATGGTACAACATTATTATCTATATTCATTTTACTGTGCCTCTACCCATTCCTTAATCAGATTCATTTTCTTATTGAGCTGTATGTGTTTTTAAATGTATTTTGTATATTAACCCCTTATCAGGTATATGATTTACCAATATTTTCTTCCATTCAGCAGCTTGCCTTTTCATTTTGTTGATGGTCTCCCGTGCAGAAGCTTTTTGGTTTGATGTAATCCCACTTGTTTATTTTTGCTTTTGTTGCTTGTGCTTTTGGTGTCAAATTCAAAAAATCTTTGCCAAGACCAATGTCAAGGAGCTTACTCACTATCTTTACTTCTAGGAGTTTTATGGTTTCAGGTCTCATATTCAGATCTTTAGTCCTTTTTTTTTGGGGGGGGGGGTGGCTGTACCAAGCAGCTTTCAGGACCTTAGTTCCCTGATCAGGAATGGAACCTGGGCCCTCAGTGGTGAATATGTGGCATCCTAACCACTGGACAACCAGGGAATTCCCCTTTAGTCCATTTTTAATTTTTCTTTTTTTTTGTATGATGTAAGATAGAGGTCTAGTTTTACTCTTTTGAAGGTGGCTACTCAGTTATCCCAGCACCACTTATTGAAGAGACTATCTTTTATATGTTGATATTCCTGTGGGTTTATTTCTGGGCTCTTATTCTGTTCCATTGATCTATGTATCTGTTTTTATGCCATTTTATCATACTGTTTTGGTTACTATAGCTTTGTAATATAGTTTGAAACTGGGAAGTGTGATGCCTCCAGCTAAATTCTTCTTTCTCAAGATCATGTTGGCTATTTAGGGTCTTTGTAGTTCCATACAAATTTTAGGATTATTTGTTCTATTTCTGTGAAAAATGCCATTGGAATTTTGACAGAGATTGCATTGAGTCTGTAGATCTCTTTTTATAGAATGGACATTTTAACAATATAAATTTTTCCAATCCATGAGCATGGAGTATCTTCCCATTTATTTGTGTCTTCTTCAGTACTTTTTCATCAATGTCTTATAGTTTTCAGTGTATAGATCTTTCACCTCCTTGGTTAAAGTTATTATTAAATATCTTATTTTATTGATGCTATAGTAAATGGAACTGTTTTCTTAATTTTTCTTTCTGATAGTTCATTAGTGTATAGAAATACACCTGATTCTGTACATTGATTTTGAATCCTACAATTTTACTGAATTTGTTTCTTAGTTTTAACATTTTTTTGGTGGAATCTATAGGTTTTTCCACATATAATATTATGTCATCTGCAAACAGAGGTAATTTTCCTTCTTCCTTTCCAATGTGGATGCATTTCATTTATTTTTATTTCATAATTGCTCTAGTAGGAATTTCAGTACCATGTTGAATAAAAGTGTTAAAAGCGGGCATACTTGTCTTATTCTTGATGTTAGCAGAAATGTTTTCAGCTTGTACAATTGAGTGTGATGTTAGCAGTGGGCTTGCCATATATGGCTTTTATTATATTGAGGTACATTCCTTCTATACCCAATTTACTGAAAGCTTTTATCCTGAAGGATGTTGAATCTTGTTAAATGTTTTCCTGCATCTATTGAGATGATCATATGATTTTTATCTTTCATTCTATTAATGTGGCATGTCACATTTATTGATTTGCATATATTGAACCATTCTTGCAACCCAGGGATAAATCATACTTGATCATGGTATATGATCCTTTAAATGTATTTCTAAAAATTCAGTTTGCTAATATTTTGTTAAGGATTTTTGTATTTCTATTTATCAGGGGTATTGGCCCATTTCTTTTCTTGTAATGCTCTTATCTGACTTTGGTTTAGAATAATACTGGCCTTATAACATGCATTTGGGAGTGTTCCCCTTCTTTGATTCTTTGGAAGAGTTTGAGAAGGATTGGTATTCTTCTTTAAATGTTGGATAGAATTCAACAGTGAAGCCATCTGTTCCTGGAATTTTCATTATTGAGAAGTTTTTGCTTACACATTCAATCTCCTTACTAGGATCGGTCTGTTCAAATTTTCTATTTCTTTGTGATTCAGTCTTGGTAGGTTGACTGTTTCTAGGAATTTATCCATTTCTTGTAGGTGATCCAACTTGTTGTTTCCTTATCATTGTTTGTAGTAGTCTTTTAGGATCCTTTGTATTTCTGTGTTATCAGTTGTAATGTCTCCTCTTTCATTTCTAATTTAATTTATTTGTGCCCTTTTTGTTTTTTCTTGGTAAGTCTAGGTAAAGGTTTGTCTATTTATTTTTAATCTTTTCAATAAACCAGATCTTAGTTTTACAGATCTTTTCTATTGTCTTTTTAGTCTCGGTTTCATTTATTTCTCACTCTGATCTTTGTCATGTCCTTCCTTCTACTAACTTTGGGCTTAGTTTGTTCTTTTTAAAGTTCCTTGAGGTATAAAATCAGGTTGTTTATTTGGAATTTTTTTAATGTAATATTTATTGCTATAAACTTCTCTTTTAGAACTGCTTTCCTGTATCCCTTAAATTTTGGTATGTTGTGTTTCCATTTTAGATTACCTCAACATATATATTGATTTCTGTTTTGATTTCTTCTTTGATCCTTTGGTTGTTCAGGAATATGTTATTTAATCTCCACATATTTGTAAATTTTTCAGTTTTCTTCTTGTAATTTATTTCTAGTTTACTACTATTGTGGTCAGAACACATGCTTGATATGAATCCAATTTTCTTATATTTATTGACTTGTTTTGTGACCTAACATATGATGTATCTTGGAGAATGTTTCATGCATGTTTGAGAAGAATGTGTACTCTGCAGCTCTTGGATGGAATATTCTATAAATGCTTGTTAGGTTCATTTGAACCTAAGATATAATTTAATCCAACGTGTCCCTACATATTTTCTGTCTGGATAATCTAACCATTGTTGAAAGTGGGGTATTGAAGTCTCCTACTATTATTGTGTTGCTATTTCTCCCTCCAGAGCTGTAATAGTTGCTTTACATATTTATTTGCTCTATGTTAGTACATAAATATTAACTAATGTTATATCTTCTTGATATAACAGTATATTTGGGGAAGATTTTTAAAAAAATAATGTATGCATGTAACTATGACCTACTGCTCCTCCCTGAAGACATTAAATGACTATCACATAAGATCAAATAAGAATGTAGATACCATTCATTGATCACCCTTTGTATGCCAGGCACCATCTTTGTCAGTTACCTGTTATCCTTATAATAATCTTAAATAGTAAGTATTATTATCCTTATATTTCAGAGGAGGTTAAACAAAATGCCTGATGTCACCCATCTAGTAAGTAGTAGAAACAAGGTTTGTACCTAGATTTAGTTGATCTAATAATAATTTGCTTTCTAACATAAATACATGTCTAAAATCTTTGATAAAATATTACCACCACATTTGAAAATTCTCTGATTTTAGAACTACTACTGAATGATGAATTTCCTCATCTGGTGAAGTGCTCATTAGTGGACTTAGGAAAGATAGAAGGACTAGAGGGAAAAATATACCTGACCTTCTTTTTCTTGTCTAAAGAGTGAGCCAAAACCTCCAGCCCTGCATTTGGATACAGTCTATTGATAGTTTCATTTGTCTTCAAATCTAATTGAAAAATGTCCTACAGACTTGAAAGAAATTAGACCTGCTGGTGTATCTCACTAAGAAAAATCCTTCAGTATGTAACAGAAAGAATATTCCAGAATTTCGGCATAGTTAGTATGGTAAACACACATTAGTCAAATAATATTAAAGGCAAAAATATCATTATGCGTTATACAATAGGTTAATTTAACCTATTGTTTGACATAAATTTCAACTTGAATGTATCATTCCACAAATACCTTTGTATTTGCTTGTCTTTTGGTATATTGTTCCAATAACAAGTCGAGGTGTTATTATTTCAGTTCCAAAAACTAATGGAGAAAGCACATAGAGAAAATTAATTCTACTTTCAAAAGGAAGAAAACAGGGCTTCCCTGGTGGCACAGTGGTTGAGAATCCGCTTGCCGATGCAGGGGACGCGGGTTCATGCCCCGGTCCGGGAAGATCCCACATGCCGCGGAGCGGCTGGGCCCGTGAGCCATGGCCGCTGAGCCTGCGCGTCCGGAGCCCGTGCTCCGCAATGGGAGAGGCCACAACAGTGAGAGGCCCGCGTACCACAAAAAAAAAAAAAAAAAAAAAAAAAGGAAGAAAACATAGTATGAAGATAAGATTTCTTCTTAGTATATAGAGTTATGTAATGCCTTCAGTTTTCTAATAATGTGTCTGATTGTTTTTTGTTTACTCTTTCTTTACTTTTTTTATGGTTTCGTTATCTAAAATTTAAGCTCATTGAGAGTAGACAGGTTAATCTGTATCTCCAAGTTCCATTCAAAATAATGAACATTTGCTGAGAACATACAATATTACCAGCTAGTAGTATTATTTGGATGCATATGTTTAAAACATTATGATTTAGGAGTCAAATTTTTAATGTGAGGAAATGTGGAAGCAACTCAACTAATTAAATAAAACAAAGCACTCTAACATGACTGACACCAACAACTAAGTATGGTCATAGTTTTGGTGAGAAGTCATAAAGCCTTTAAGAGTTTGTCTCCTAAATATGTGGACTGGCAACCTAAGCTTCTCAAATTCATTTGATGTTTTAATCAACCATATGCTTAGTTGAAGGAATACACTGTAGTTAAAGTCAGAGCATAACAATTGTAACTGTAATTTTCCACTTTTATGAAGAATGACAAATAAATTATAACACTATTCAGGTTCAGCTAATGATTAATTATTAATCATAATATTTCAAAAATATTTTTCAAAAGCACTCATTTTCAAGATGAATCCTACTATTTTTTCCTTTTCATGGAATTTAGCATCACATATTTATTAAATCAACATAGGAATTTTATTTTTAATACCTATAAACACTTAGGTATGTTCAAACCAAATTGAATGAGAAAGGGAAGTATGAGCATATTTCATACTATATATTTGCAAACTGTGAAATATGCTTGGATGACTTTCCTGGAAAAGATCCACAGTTGAAATTATACTCTAGGATTTTTTCTGGGTGAACCAAACAATTTGTTGTGAATGATAATCTAGAGTCATTTTGTTGATAAAAAAAATCTTTATTTTGAGGGAATAGATATGTTGCAGCTTATTTCACACCATTCAAGAATATGGTCAGCAAACGTTTTTATGAAAATTTAATTAAATGTACCTAGTTATAATCGTTCTTTGAAAAACCTAAAGCTGAAAATTAAGAGAAGCCATGCACCTGGGCATTGACAATATTTTAATCTAATAATGCCAATTGAGTTCCATTGAGAAGTTTATAATGGCCTTTATTTACATTTAATTAGCACCTCTCTGGATTAATTCCTCATTTTATAAACCTAGTATAACCTTAATTTTGGAAGATGTGAATTGAATATGATAACAACGTGTACCTGATTGTTTTAATTAATGTGTCTAAACTGAACATACCACCTCAAATTCATAAAGATCCCACTTTATGCTACCCTTAGACTTCTTATCATGTTAATTGGCTGCTCTGCTAGAGAATTAACTTTATATTATTCTGACTCTGTAGCAAGTAGTACAATTCCAGTTGGTTATGATGAGCATGGAGAGTAAACATATAATCTTTATTTCAGATATTTATTTATTTAGGCTAGAGGAAAACAAAAGTATTAACATTGGTTAATTCTAAGTCATAAAAGTATAGATAATTAAAAATAATATTCTATATTTTCCAGAATTTTCTATAATTAATATTTGTAGCTTTTTGGAAAAATATTATATTACATATATAAATCAGATATATGCTATATGTTTTTGTGTGTGTATGTATGTATATATATATATATAATTTTTTTTAATCTGCCTTGGAAGTCCAAGGAAAACATTCATCATTCATATCTTCTGCTCATATTCTACTTGATTTCAACATTAATGTAGGTGAAGGTGAGAAACAAGTCAAGAGACATGAGACCATGTGAACCTTAATGGTTTGGATAAAGGACAGTAAGAATGGTGAATGTGTGAATGAATGGATGATGTTTTATGATTTTTCCTTTTGGGAAAGGAACTGGGAATCTCAAATACAGAATGGTAATATCTTGTCAAAATGTCCTTTTCTTATTGAAGTTTTTTTTCTTTATTTAGCTGTTCTCATTGGATTGGACTCAAGACTACATAGTTACCAACAGATTCTAAGATTAGAATCTGTTGCCACTAATATGTGTCTATCAGCTATATCAGAGGCATATTTAGGGAGACAGAGCATTCAAAATCAAAACAGTATATCAACAAATAAAAAGTAGCAACCAAAAGAATGTTATAAAGTTTAATAATTCTGGAAAATAGTTTTTGATGTCATATCCTAGTTGATTCTATAAATCGGGATTCATGCCAAAGCCAATCAGAATTCGTGCCAAAAAAGCCTAACATGTAACATAAATAGCTTCTTGTGATAATATTCTCTCTGTTTCAAAAACTTAAAGAGTAATGTTGTCAGATTATAGGAGTAATTGTTTCCCTGTCAAATTTAATGATGGGATTTTAAAAATTTCAGTATTATTGCTTGAAAATGGAGTGGGCTGTGTTTACATTTCCAAGTTTATTCTTAAGTGAAGCTTTTACTCTATACATGCAAGAATATTATTTTTTAAGGTTTTATCATCTAATTTGCTTAATTGCCCCAGTGATTCCTAACAGTATCATTTCCCCTAATCTTTAACTGTCGTCTTTAATTACATACTATCGTTAAGGTAAATTTCTATGCTTTGGGGCTATAGATAGGGAGCCAGGGACAGATTGTTCTCTAGAGAAAGTAAGGAGGAAGCAATGATTAAACAACTATAAGAACAAGTGGGGCAAAATTAATAAAGCTTCATAAATTGTTGAGTAACCAACATCCCTTTTACTCCACATTTGATAACAATGTTTTTTCTACTTTTTCAAATATAAATAAAGACTGTTTACCCACATTAAATGAGTCTTCTGTGTCCATTGGGATTAAGTGCGAGACAGCAGCCTTGTAACCAGGCTGGAAACCTGGAGACTTGGATTCTAGTTCGAGTTCTATCTCTGCTTAGTTCTGTGACTTTGGATAAAGCATAACTTTTGAACCATCACCTGTTTTTTAATCTGTCAAGACTTAATTGATCTGGGTAATATTGGGGTATCCAAAGCAAACTTAAACCCAGTTGGTTGCCAACTTGCAAGAGTATATAACGTGATCTGTCGATTCACTTTTCATCAGTCCTTGTCTTGTTGATTGTCATTAGCTGGTATTGCTACAGTCCTTTTTCACTTGAGTTCAATACTATGATCTGTATGTTTATAACCTATACCATGCACACATTGCACAAGTAACAAAGGAGAATCCATAAAGACATTTTAGAAAGGAGTACCATTTGATGAGTTGTCATACTGAAAAAAGAGATAGAACACAGAGCACTGTGAATTATCCTAACTATATGTGACAATTATTACACCTTCCTTCATGCCCCAAAGTTAGAGCTAATAAGCAATCTGTGGGTGGTTTAATATTGCAAAATTACTATTTTCCAGCAAAAATCTCCTTTGTGATACGATTGATGCTATATAGCCTGGAATTTTGAAATTTCCCCAAGGAGGATAGAAATTGTGTATAATACCAAATGGTGTCGGCCCTTTACTGTCAGAAGTATTTAGGTGCCCTAATTGAGATGGTTGAGAGTAGTACAACATTACAGGTAAGAACAGGAATTTGGCAGTGAGATCATGATGTGAATTTGACAAGTGACTAACCTTTCTCAGTTTTTGTTATATTATCTACAAAGCAGGGATAATAATATATTAACTTCATAGAGTTGCTTTAGTTATTAAATGAAATTAAGTGAAAAAAATACATAAAGTGCTTATCATTGTGACAGCTCTTAAAGTCTTTTATGTAAATGAGAAAAGCAAAGAAAAACATTGCAATATTTGAGAACCAAATGGAGTTTTTCTAGGTGTTTATTGTTTTTTGCTTTTGCTATTAAAGTTTTACTGAGATATAATTAAAATACCTTAAAATTCAATAAAGTGTACAAGCCAATAGTTTTTAAGGTATTCATAGGCTTTTGCAACTGTTAACCACTATATTATTGTAGAAATTTTTCATCACTCCCCCAAAATCTCCATCCCCTAATATATTTTCTGTCTCTATGCATGTATCTATGGTGGACATTTCAAATGAAGGTAATAATACAATATGTCTTTTGTGACTGGTTTCTTTCTCAACATAATGTTGTCAAGTTTCATTCATGCAGTAGCATGTATCAGTACTTCTTTCATATTACTGAATAATATTCCATAGTATGGATGTATCACAATCTATTTATCCATTCATCAGTTAATGGACATTTGGGATATTTCTACCTTTTAGCAGTTATAAATAATGCTGTTAAGAATATTCATGAACAAGATTTTGTGTGGGTATATGCTTTCATTTTTCTTGTGTACATACATAAAAGTGGAATTGCTGAGGATCACATGGCAAGTTTACATTTAATATTCTGAGGAACTGCTTATCAATTTCTGAAAAATGTACCTGAGATTTTGATAGAGAATTCATTGACTCAATAGAACAATTTGAGGAATCTTGCCATTTTAACAATTTTAGTCTTTTGATTCATGAACATAAAATATCTTCTGTTTATTTAGAACTTCTTCAATTTCTTCCAACAAAGTTTAGTAGTTTTCAGAGTACAAGTTCTACACTTCCTTTGTTAATTACTAGATTTTAAAATGATTGCTGATACTATTGTAAATGGAATTGTTTCTTTAATTTCATTTTCAAATTGTTTATTGCTCGTGTATAGCAGGTAATTGATTTTGTGTATTGATCTTATATTATCCTGCTGAACTTGGTTATTGGTTCTAATAGTTTTTTAGTGATTTCTTTAGAATTTACTGTATAAAAGATTATGTCATCTATGAACAGAAAAAGTTTTACTTCTTTCTTTCCAATCTGGATGTAGTTCGTTCTTTCTTCTCTAATTGGTTTGGCTACTATTTTCGGCACACAATGAAGAATAGAATTGGCAAGAACATCCATTCTTATCTTATTCCTTATCTTAAAGTGAAAACAGTGATCTCTCATCATTAAGTATGACGTTATCTATGGGTTTTTTGTAGATATCCTTCATGAAGTTGAGGAATTTCCCTTTGATTCCTAGTTTTCGGAAAGTTTTACCATGAAAAGGTGCTGGACTTTTGACAAATACTTATTCTGCATATACTGGGATTATCATGTGGTTTTTATTCTTTATTCTATTAACATGGCATAACACAATAATATATTTTAGTTTTAAAACAACCTTACATTCTTCTGAAAAATCACACTTGTTTATTATGTACAGTCCTTTATATCCTACTGGATCGAGTTTGGTAGTATTTTGTTAAAGATTTTTAAATTTATATTTACTTGTAACATTGGCCTCTAGTTTTCTTTCCTGTAATTTCGTTGTCTGGTTTTTATACTAGAGTAATGTTGGATTCATAGGATGAATTGGAAGTCCATCTCTTAGCAAATGTTCTGGAAGTGTTTGTGAAGAATTGATATTAATTTTAAAAATATTCATTAGACTACATTCTTTTTTAAAAAATCTTTATTGGACTATAATTGCTTTACAATGGTGTGTTAGTTTCTGCTTTACAACAAAGTGAATCAGTTATACATATAAATATGTTCCCATATCTCTTCCCTCTTGTGTCTGCCTCCCTCCCAACCTCCCTATCCCACCCCTCTAGGTGGCCACAAACCACCTAGCTGATCTCCCTGTGCCATGCGGCTGCTTCCCACTAGCTATCCACCCTATGTTTGGTAGTGTATATATGTCCATGCCACTCTCTCACTTTGTCACAGCTTAACCTTCCCCCTCCCCATATCCTCAAGTCCATGCTCTAGTAGGTCTGTGTTTTATTCCCCTCCTACCCCTAGTCTCTTCATGACATTTTTTTTTCTTAGATTCCATATATATGTGTTAGCATATGGTATTTGTTTTTCTCCTTCTGACTCACTTCACTCTGTATGACAGACTCCAGGTCCATCCACCTCACTACAAATAACTCAGTTTCATTTCTTTTTATGGCTGAGAAATATTTCACTGTATTTATGTGCCACATCTTCTTTATCCATTCATCTGTTGATGGACACTTAGCTTGATTCCATGTCCTAGCTATTGTAAATAGAGCTTCAATGAACATTTTGGTACATGACTCTTTTTGAATTTTGGTTTTCTCAGGGTATATGCCCAGTAGTGGGATTGCTGGGTTGTATGGTAGTTCTATTTTTAGTTTTTTAAGGAACCTCCATACTGTTCTCCATAGTGGCTGTATCAATTTACATTCCCACCAGCAGTGCAAGAGTGTTCCCTTTTCTCCACACCCTCTCCAGCATTTATTGTTTCTAGATTTTTTGATGACGGCCATTCTGACTGGTGTGAGATGATATCTCATTGGAGTTTTGATTTGCATTTCTCTAATGATTAATGATGTTGAGCATTCTTTCATGTGTTTGTTGGCAATCTGCATATCTTCTCTACAGAAATGTCTATTTAGGTCTTCTGCCCATTTTTGGATTGGGTTGTTTGTCTTTTTGTTATTGAGCTGCATGAGTTGCTTATAAATTTTGGATATTAATCCTTTGTCAGTTGCTTCATTTGTAACTATTTTCTCCCATTCTGAGGGTTGTCTTTTGGTCTTGTTTATGGTATCCTTTGCTGTGAAAAATCTTTTAAGTTTCATTATGTCCCATTTGTTTATTTTTGTTTTTATTTCCATTTCTCTAGGAGGTGGGTCAAAAAGGATCTTGCTGTTATTGATGTCATAGAGTGTTCTGCCTATGTTTTCCTCTAAGAGTTTGATAGTGTCTGGCCTTACATTTAGGTCTTTAACCCATTTTGAGTTTATTTTTGTATATGGTGTTAGGGAGTGTTCTAATTTCATTCTTTTACATGTAGTTGTCCAGTTTTCCCAGCACCACTTATTGAAGAGGCTGTCTTTTCTCCACTGTCTATTCTTGCCTCCTTTATCAAAGATAAGGTGACCATATGTGTGTGGGTTTATCTCTGGGCTTTCTATCCTATTCCATTGATCTATATGTCTGTTTTTGTGCCAGTACCATACTGTCTTGATTACTGTAGTTTTGTAGTATAGTCTGAAGTCAGGGAGCCTGATTCCTTCAACTCCATTTTCCGTTCTCAAGATTGTGTTGGCTATTCGGGGTCTTTTTCCTTACAAATTGTGAATTTTTTTGTTCTAGTTCTGTAAAAAATGCCATTGGTAGTTTGATAGGGATTGCATTGAATCTGTAGATTGCTTTGGGTAGTATGGTCATTTTCACAATACTGATTCTTCTGATCCAAGAACATGGTCTATCTCTCCATCTGTTTGTATCATCCTTAATTCCTTTAATCAGTGTCTTGCAGTTTTCTGCATACAGGTCTTTTTCTCCTTAGGTAGGTTTATTCCTCCATATTTTATTATTTTTTTTTCAACGGTAAATGAGAGTGTTCTTCAATTTCTCTTTCAGATTTTTCATCATTAGTGTATAGGAATGAAAGAGATTTCTGTGAACTAATTTTGTATCTTGCTACTTTACCAAATTCATTGATTTGCTCTAGTAGTTTCTGGTAGCATCTTTAGGATTCTCTACGTATAGTGTCATGTCATCTGCAAACAGGGACAGTTTTCCTTCTTCTTTTCTGATGTGGATTCCTTTTATTTCTTTTTCTTCTTTCATTGCTGTGGTTAAAACTTCCAAAACTATGTTGAAAAATAGTGGTGAGTGTGGGCAACCTTGTCTTGTTCCAGATCTTAGGGGGAATGGTTTCAGTTTTTCACCTTTGAGAATGATGTTGGCGTGGGGTTTGTCATATATGGACTTTATATGTTGAGGAAAGTTCCCTCTATGCCTACTTTCTGGAGGTTTTTTATCATAAATGGTTGAATTTTGTCAAAAGCTTTTCCTGCAACTATCGAGATGATCATATGGTTTTTCTCCTTCAATTTGTTAATATGGTGTATCACATTGATTGATTTGTGTATACTGAAGAATCCTTTCAATGCTGGGATAAACCTCACTTGATCATGGTGTATGATCCTTTTAATGTGCTATTGGATTCTGTTTACTAGTATTTTGTTGAGGATATTTGCATCTATGTTCATCAGTGATATTGACCTGTAGTTTTCTATCTTTGTGACATCTTTGTCTGGTTTTGGTATCAGGGTGATGGTGTCCTTGTGGTATGAGTTTGGGAGTGTTCCTCCCTCTGCTATATTTTGGAAGAGTTTGAGAAGGATAGATGTTAGCTCTTCTCTAAATGTTTTACAGAATACACCTGTGAAGTCATCTGCTTCTGGGCTTTTGTTTGTTGGAAGATTTTTTAATCACAGTTTCAATTTTAGTGCCTGTGATTGGTCTGTTTATATTTTCTATTTCTTCCTGGTTCAGTCTCAGAAGGTTGTGCTTTTCTAAGAATTTTTCCATTTCTTCCAGGTTGTCCATTTTATTGGCATACAGTTGCTTGTAGTAATCTCTCATGATCCTTTATATTTATGCAGTGTCATTTGGTACTTCTTTTTCATTTCTAATTCTATTGATTTGAGTCTTCTCCCTTTTTATTCTTGATGAGTCTTGCTAATGGTTTACTAATATTTTTTATCTTCTCAGAGAACCATCTTTTAGTTTTATTGATCTTTGGTATATTCCCATCATTTCTTTTTCATTTATTTCTGATCTGATCTTTATGATTTCTTTCCTTCTGCTAAGTTTGGGAGGTTTTGTTCTTCTTTCTCTGATTGCTTTAGGTGTAACATTAGGTTGTTTATTTGAGATGTTTCTTGTTTCTTGAGTAAGACTATATTGCTATAAACTTCCCTCTTGGAACTTTTGCTTTTGATGTATCCCATAGGTTTTGGTTCATCCTATCTTCATTGTCATTTGCTTCTAGGTATTTTTTGATTTCCTCTTTGATTTCTTCAGTGATCTCTTGGTTATTTAGTAGTGTATTGTTCAGCCTCCATGTGTTTGTATTTTTTACATTTTTTTCTTGTAATTCATATCCAGTCTCACAGTGTTGTAGTTAGAAAAGATACCTGATACAATTTCAGTTTTATTAAATATACCAAGGCTTGATTTGTGACCCAAGATATGATCTATGCTGGAGAATGTTCCTTGAGGACTTGAGCAGAGAGTGTAATCTGCTGTTTTAGGATGGAATGTCCTATAAATATCAATTAAGTCCATCTTGTTTAATATATCAATTAAAACTTGTGTTTCTTATTTATTTTCATTTAGATTATCTGTCCATTGGTGAAAGTAGGGTGTCAAAGTACTGTACTATTATTGTGTTACTGTCAATTTCCCCTTTATCGTTTTTAGTATTTCCCTTATGTATTGAGGAGCTCCTATGTTGGGTGCATAAATATTTACATTTGTTATATCCTCTCCTTGGATTGATCCCTTGATCATTATGTAGTGTCCTGCTTTGTCTCTTATAATAGTCTTTATTTTAAAGTCTATTTTGTCAGATATGAGAAGTGCTATGCCAGCTTTCTTTTGATTTCCATTGGCATTGAATATCTATTTCCATCCCCTCACTTTCAGTCTGTATGTGTCCCTAGGTCTATAGTGCACCTCTTGTAGACAGCATATATATGGGCCTTGTTTTTGTATCCATTCAGCCAGTCTTTGTCTTGTGGTTGGAGTATTTAATCCATTTATATTTAACATAGTTATTGATATGTATTTTCCTATTACGATTTTCTTAATTTTTTGCATTTGTTATTGTAAGTCATTTCCTTCTCTTGTGTTTCCTGCCTAGAAAAGTTCCTTTAGCATTTGTTGTAGAGCTGGTTTGTTTGTGCTGAATTCTCTTAGCTTTTGCTTGTCTGTAAACTTTTTAATTTCTCCATTGAATCTGAATGAGATCCTTGCTGAGTAGAGTAATCTTGGTTGTAGGTTTTTCCCTTTCATCACTTTAAATATGTCCTGCCACTCCCTTCTGGCTTGCAGAGTTTCTGCTGAATGATCAGCTGTTAACCTCATGGGGATTCCCTTGTATGTTAATTGTTGCTCTTCCCTTGCTGCTTTTGATATTTTTTCTTTTTATTTAATTTTTGATAGTTTGATTAATGTTTCTTGGTCTGTTTCTCCTTGGATTTTTCCTGTATGTGACTCTCTGTGCTTCCTGGACTTGACTGACAATTTTCTTACCCATATTAGGGAAGTTTTCAACTATAATCTCTTCAAATATCTTCTCTGTCTCTTTTTTTCTCTTCTTCCAGGACCCCTATAATTCGAATGTTGGTGCATTTAATGTTGTCCCAGAGGTCTCTGAGACTGTCCTGTATTCTTTTCATTCTTTTTTCTTTATTCTGCTCTTTGGTAGTTTTTTCCACTATTTTATCTTCCAGGTCAATTATCCGTTCTTCTGCCTCAGTTATTCTTCTATTGCTTCCTTCTAGAGAATTTTTAATTTCATTTATTGTGTTGTTCATCATTGTTTGTTTACTCTTTAGTTTTTCTAGGTCCTTCTTAAACATTTCTTGTATTTTATCCATTGTATTTCCAAGATTTTAGACCATCTCTACTAACATTGCTCTGACTTCTTTTTCAGGTAGACTGCCTATTTTCTCTTCATTTGTTTGGTCTGATGGGTTTTTATCTTGCTCCTTCATGTGCTGTGTATTTCTCTGTCTTCTCATTTTGCTTAACTTACTGTGTTTGAGGTCTCCTTTTTGCAGGCTGCAGGTCATAGTTCCCATTGTTTTTGGTGTCTCCTCCCAGTGGGTAAGGTTGGTTTATTTGATTGATTAGGCTTCCTGGTGGAAGGGACTGGTGCCTGCTTCTGGTAGTTGAGCATGGATATTGTCTTTCTGGTGCACAGGACCACATCCGTTGGTGTGTTTTGCAGTGTCTGTGAACTTATTATGATTTTAGATAGCCCCTCTCTTAATGGGTGGGTCTGTGTTCCTGTCTTGTTAATTGTTTGACATAGGGTGTCCAACACTGTAGTTGATGGTCGTTGAGTGAAGCTGGGTTTAGCGTTGAGATGGAGATCTCTGGAAGGGCTGTTGCTGTTTGATGTTAAGTGTAGCCAGGAGGTCTCTGGTGGACTAATGTCCTGAACTCGTCTCTCCCACCTTAGAGGAACAGGTCTAACAACTGGCCAGATCTCCAAGACACTGTCAGCCATATTGCTCAGAAGAAAAGGGAGAAAAAGGAAAGAAAGAAAGAAAAATAATAATAAAAATAAAATAAAGCTATTAAAAAAATAAGTATTAAAAATTTAAGAAGTAATTTAAAATAAAGAAAGAAGAGAGCAACCAAACCAAAAAACAAATCCACCAATGATAACAAGCACTAAAATATATACTAAATGAAAAAAAAAAAAAAAAAAAAAAAAAAAAAAAATAGACAGATGGAACCCTAGGATAAATGGTAAAAGCAAAGCTATACAGACAAAATCACACAAAGCATACACATACACATACACAGTCACAAAAAGAGAAAAAGGAAATATATATATATATATATATATATATATATATATATAGTTGCTACCAAAGTCCACTGCCTCAATTTTGGGATGATTTGTTTTCTATTCAGGTATACCAGGGATGCAGCGTACATCAAGTTGATTGTGGAGATTTAATCCACTGCTTCTGAGGCTGCTGGGAGAAATTTCCCTTTCTCTTCTTTGTTCACACAGTTCCTGGGGTTCAGCTTTGGATTTGGTCTCGTCTCTGTGTGTATGTAGCCTGAGGACATCTGTTCTTCGCTCAGACAGGATGGGGTTATAAGAGCAGCTGATTTGGGGGGTCTGGCTCACTCAGGCTGGGGGGAGGGAGGGGCACGGAATGGGTCGAGCCTGTGGTGGCAGAGGCCAGCCTGACATTGCACAAACCTGAGGCATGCCATGTGTTGTCCCAGGGCAGTTGTCCCTGGATCATGGGACCCTGGAAGTGGCGAGCTGCAGAGGCTCCCAGGAGGGGAGGTGTGGATAGTGACCTGTGCTTGCACACAGGCTTCTTGGTGGCTGCAGCAGCAGCCTTAGCATTTCATGTCCATCTCTAGGGTATGGTGCTGCTGGCCATGGCTCGCTCCCATCTCTGGAGCTCGTTTAGGCGGTGCTTGTATCCCCTCTCCTCACGCACCCTGAAACAGTGGTCTCTTGTCTCTTAGGCAGGTCTAGACTTTTTCCTGGACTCCCTCCCTGATAGCTGTGGTGCACTAGCACCCTTCAGGCTGTGTTCATGCAGCCAACCCCAGTCATCTCCCCGGGATCTGACCTCCAAAGCCGGAGCCTCAGCCCCAAGCCTCCACCCACCCCAGTGGGTGAGCAGACAAGCCTTTCAGGCTGATGAGTACTGATTGGTACAGATCCTCTGTGCAGGAATATCTCCACTTTGCCCTCTGCACCCCTGTTGCTGCACTTTCCTCCATGGCTCCACAGCTTAGCCCCTGCCCACCCCCTGTCTCCGCCAGTGAAAGGACTTCCTAGTGTGTGGAAACTTTTCCTCCTTCACAGTTCCCTCCCAGAGGTGCAGGCCCCGACCCTATTTTTTTGTCTCTGTTTTTCTTTTCTTCTTTTGCCCTACCCAGATGTGTGTTGAGTTTCTTGCCTTTTTGGAAGTCTGAGGTCTTCTGCCAGCATTCAGTAGGTGTTCTATAGGAGTTGTTCCACATGTAGATGTAGTTTTGATGTATTTGTGGGGAGGTAGGTGATCTCCACGTCTTATTCCTCCACCATCTTGAAGGCGCCTCCCATATTTCATTCTTGATTACAGTATTTCAAGATTTCTCTCTTTTTTTCTTGGCCATTATTCCTAAAGTTTTGTCAATTTTGATTTTTCAACAGAAAGCAAGTCATTGAGTTTTTTCTTTTTTATTCTGTATTATAAATATTTCATTAATTCCTGATATGACATTTATTAGTTCTTTTACCATGCTTACTTCAGGTTTACTTTCTTCTTTTTATAATTTCTTAAGGTGGAAGTTTAGATTGTTGATTTGAGATATTTTCTAATTTTTATTAAAGGCTTCTATAGTTATAAATTGTAACTTTAATGACTGTTTTAATAGTTTCTTCACCTTCACCTCAAAATATTTTCTAATATCTCTCATAGTTTATTCTTTGACCCTTTGGTTTTTATAAGTTGTATTGTTTAACTTCACATATTTGTAATTTTCCTAAATTTCCTCCTGTTATTTTTTCCTAATTTAATTTTTACAGAAAACATATTTTATATGATTTCAATATTTTTAAATTTTCTGAAGCTTGTTTTATGGCCTAGTATA